>NC_138528.1:54263223-54863223 GCF_964234715.1 Podarcis melisellensis
GAATATGAAAGGTTCTAAAATTATTGGGGGGGGGGGAGAGAGATCTCATGCAGTATAATGATCTTGACCTTGAGAAAGGCAAATGGAACTCTGTAGATTGCTATTTTCTCCTACTGGATTAAATATGACTAGAGATCTGTAGCCAAGATGCAATGAGTTACTTAAGTTCTATATAATGCAATGAGTTACTTCAGTGTGTGTGTGTGTTGTGTGTGTATGTAAAGATGTCTAAGCTGCCCTTTTTCTAAAGGGATGCTAGGGTGTCGTGCAATAAACATGGCAGTGAAATATAATAAAAGGATAACACAATCAATCATAAAACAATAAAAGCTAAAAGCTAAACAATAAAGAGAATGGAGAAGAAACTAAAATCCAAAAGCAGATAAAGACAAATTAAAATGCCTGGGCAGACAAGAATGTCCTGATCAGGTATGAAAAAGATTTCCACACCCATGCGTGGGTATTCCAAAAGTGTGGCACCACAAAAAGCTTCTCTTTTTCATGTGGGCATAACACAAATCAGCAAGTGATGCATAGAGAAGGGCCTTTTAATTTAATGTGCGGCCTTTAAAACTGAGGGGGGGGGGAATTGTATTGTTTTTGTTATTGTGGTTGTTTTTTGTGTTTTTATATTGTGAACTTTAATGTTTAACAGTGCTTAGCTTCTAAATGTTTTACATACTTTTTTTTCTTTTCTTTTTTTGCTATCACTAAGGTGTCTGTTGCTCTGGGCTCCTTTGGAAGGAAGGGCGAGATACAAAACAAAGCAAAACAAAATGTCTCTCTTCCCCCTTGTCTCCATTACAAAGTGTTGCTGTATGTCCTCAGCTCTAAACATCATATCCTCACCAGCAACACACCAGTTTTCTTCTTAAGCCCTTTGTGCAGGCTTTTCCCACCCCTCTTTCTCATTGACCCTCTTCTCATCTCCCTGCTACCCTGATTTCTTTTTGCCCATCACCTCCTCCACCTTCTCTCCCTTTCCATGTTTGTCCCAGAAAATAAATAAATGAGGCACTAGCTATAGCTATAGCAATTAGGCAAAAAACTAATAAGTTTTCAAAGTAGATTTTCTAAACAAAATGATGTTACAAGGGCAGGCTGTTGATTATTTTGAATCATTTGCCCTTTACAATAAAGGAATAGGAGGAGGATCAAAAGATTTTATACATCTATAATCACCAAGCCGCGGCTGACCGTCTTTAGATGCAGACCCGCCCAATTCACATGAGAGAAATTTAATTTTAAAGACCAAAGGAGAACGTAGGTAGCTGAAGCCTCCCTCCCATTTACTACTTTGTGGTATTAGAAGTCACCTTGGATAAAACATCCACTTGCAGGTGTTAAAGTGATAAACAGGATGAACATTTAATGCTACCCATCCATGCGCTCACTGTCACTTAAAGTGTGCCCCACACACCCCAGTTTAGCTGAGAATGTGGTAGACCTGTGCTGAGATCTAGTACAGATACAGATTTAGCACATACCTGTCCTTTCTCCATGGAAGTGAGCTATTTGGAAAGAGACGGCCATACTGTTGTCTTCCTGCTTCAGATACAACCTCACTCAGCTGTATATTTGTGGCTTCCTGGATATATGCAATGCTTGATCTGGTTGGATTCATCTGCCTACCTCCTCACCACAGTATAGTCCTTCTTCCATGAGCACACATTTCCAAGCAGAGCACTTATGAAATGCCAAAATAGAGCTCATCTAATCAATGGATGGGACGTGCGTGGTGCTGTGAGATAAACCACAGAGCCTAGGACTTGCCGATCAGAAGATCAGCGGTTCGAATCCCTGCAACAGGGTGAGCGCCCGTTGCCAACCTAGCAGTTCGGAAGCACGTCAAAGTGCAAGTAGATAAATAGGTACCGCTCTGGCAGGAAAGTAAAAGGCATTTCCATGCTCTGCTCTGGTTCTCCAGAAGCAGCTTAGTCATGCTGGCCACATGACCCGGAAGCTGTATGCTGGCTCCCTCAGCCAATAAAGTGAGATGAGTGCCGCAACCCCAGAGTCGGTCACGACTGGACCTAATGGTCAGGGGTCCCTTCAACTTTAATCAATGGATGCATTGCTAGTTAGCAGAGCTGGCCTGCCCATGAGGCAGCATGGCACACCCACCTCAGGTGGTGGAAGCACAGGAGATGGTTGTTTGCCCGCCACACCATTTACAGAGAGGCATTCTAGTGCGTGGCATTGCCACTCATCTTTCCTGCCCCCGGGAAGAGAAGCCAAGGGACAACACTTTGTGGAATGCCCCAACTCCTTCTGAGTTTGGTGACAGCTGTACTGTTCCTGTGAGCCACATTGCCACTCAGCTTCCCCACCGTGGGCAGAGAAGCCATGTGGCAATGCATTCCAGAACACCCTGGCACTTGCCGAGTTCAGTGAGAGTCGGGGCATTCCAGCTGCGGAAGTGGTTGGGGGCAGGGGTGGCCACAGTGGTTTGGTGGGGTAGGTTGGGGTGGAAGTGGGGAGCAGAAGGTGGCAATTCCCTTTTCACCTCATGTGGAAAAACGAGACAGGTCACTCTTGCTAGTTAGAAATGGATGTTGGCCTGTACTCCCAAGTTGTGCAGACCTTCAGAAACAAAGGAATAAACATATAAAACATAGTAATACAAAGTAAGGCATTTCTTCTCCTCCGGTATATGTTGATTCAATGAACTCTTGTAATCTAATTGCCCTTTTCTTAATAAAGTACATGAATGCTCTGGGAAGGACAGAAGGCAAAGGCCGCTACTTATATTGGAAGCAGGACCATCAGTACACATGGAAAAGCTGTGTATGCTTACCTGTGCAGCTATGTTTATTTGTAGCTATGTTTTATGTCTTCGAAGCTACAAACATGAGTCTGACCAAACTGCGGGAGGCAGTGGAAGACAGAAGTGCCTGGCGTGCTCTGGTCCATGGGGTCACGAAGAGTCGGACACGACTAAACGACTAAACAACAACAACACATGTTTTAGGAAGCAACTTAGCTATTTGGTCTTACTCTTAAGCAATTCCTGGTCTCAGTCACAGTATTGAAGAGCACTACTTTGAGCTATCTGAGGTGAAAGTCAGCTGACCTGTTGGAACGTGGCAGGATCACTGAGGCATTCTATAGTGGTAGGCAAGATAGAAAGTTGATGCATTACAATACTAAATGAAATTAGCTGCCCTGCTCTCCAGCCTCCTCCTTATTCATGCTCCCCATGCTTTCGTTTTCTATACTCCTCCTGCAAACTAGCAACTCTTATGCACAGACCACAACTCCTGTGCAAACATGCTCTCTCAACAACATACTCAATGGTTGCTCAATGGTCCATAGCTATGCAGCATTCAGGTCTGAATTAAAAGTGTCTCAGAGCTACCACAACTGATAATGCTTGTTAGTTTGGTGGTTTGTCACTTTGGGTTGCCTCAGACCAGATAAAACCACTAACAAATTTAATAAATAATAAAATTATAATAATAAGGGGCAATAACTCTTGATCAGAAGGAATAATGGACACTTTGCAGTGGATCTGTGGAGGTGAGACAAGCAAGGGCAAAGTGGCCCACACCTCATTAATTTGTCATGTATCCTCAGAATATTTTCCTCCATAGAATATTTTCCTTCAGTACTGATACAATATTTACAAATAGTAGCAACTCCAGCAAGGGGGGGGGGGGAGGACTCCTTCAGGAACGTAATGTTACTTCCACCTCAATGCTCACAGAAATTATTCTGAGAAATGTCATTCAGAGCCATTAACATGCCGGGAGTGATCCAATTCATAGACACGTCTAAATTGCCTAAACAACTTTCAGCATTGCATTTAGACAAAAGCAAATTGCACCTCCATTCTGCAAACAATTGCAAAAAAAAAAAAAAGAGAGAGAGAAAGAAAAATCCTTTAACCTTCACGGCACCCTAGACAAGAAACCTTTTAAAGAAATGGTCTTTAAAAAACAAAAACCTGTCATCTTCAGAAAACAAAAATATCTGAGTGTGCACAACTGTTCCATGAGTGAATGTCATTTTCCCATGCATAAACTGCGATCTCCTTGCCACCCTGCTGAAAACCTTCGATGTCTCCACACATCTGCACTCTGATCTGCACTGTCCAGAGGCCTGGGGGTTCTTCCACACTTCCACTTTTTCTGTGCCTAGAAAGCAAAGGTCCAAGCAGTTTTCGGTTTGTCCCACCACTTTCCTCAGGAAAACCTGTTCCTTTCTGCTGATTGGGAGCAAATGTCAAGGTGCGGAAAACCTGACAGATGTTTGGCCCGATTCAATGGCAAGGAGCAGGTTTTCCTGGGGAAAAGCCGCAGGACAAGCAAAAGTGAGGACAAGCCTGCTGTGAAGTCAGCAGCCTTTCTGGTGTGGATTTGAACTCCTGTTTCCATGGGATGACTTGTTGGAGTGGTGGATATGTCAAAAAGAATCTTATTAATGCTGCAGAATTTTCAAAAGCCTCACAATGTCTGCACAGAAGGTTCGGAACAGTGGCAGATTAGCTAGAATCCACTGTGGAAACTATGATACTGGTAAATCTGCCAATTTTAGTGGGGTCGGACATGGAAAATGGTGATTTTACTGCTGCCATTAGTGCCAATTCATACAATAGTATGCATAGCTCCAATGCCACTAATTATATAGAAAACAAATGTTAAGTACTTAGGGTTACATTGATAAAGCTGGTCCATGTTAAAAATATATCCAGTCTGCTTCTCAGGCAAAAAATTTTTTACCAGTCTATTGCAACCTGTTCCATACTTTTTCTTCCCAAATCTCACTAATAAATATAAAAGGGTGATATCTGGTCTGAGTATAAAAGGCTGTGATCTGGTCTGTGATATAAACTTTAGCAGCAACATAGCAATAAAAGTTTAAGCTCTGGCATCTATCCATTCCATGCAGAAGCAGGCTGCTGCATCTTAGCCAACCTTGTCAACATGGAAGATGGAGCAATCTTGTTCTCTGCCATGCCAAAGGGTAGGACCTGAACCAATGGATTCAAATTACAATAAATAAGATTCCAACTCAACATTAGGAATAACTTTCTGATGCTAGGAGCATGATCAACAATGGAATGGACTGTCTCGGAAGTGGTAGACTCGCCTTCAATGGTGTTTTTTTAAACAGAGCTTGGATGGCCATCTGTCAGGGATTCTTTAGCTGTGATTTCTACATGACAGGGGGTTGGACTAAATGACGCTTGGGTCCCTTTGAACCCTACTGTTCTATATTTCTTTGTACAGTCCCCCAGAAAGTGCTGTATTACCTACCCACCAGAAGTCACCAACATTCTCCCCACCACCAGGTTTACAGGGGATGAATGGGGTCAAAAAGGTGGAAAGCTAAAGTCCACCCATGCCCATTATTGTCCACAATGACTGGCTGTGACTACAGGATTTCAACCAGGAGACATTCCCCAGTGTTACCTGTAGATACCAGGGATTGAACATAGGACATTCAGCATGCAAGGCAACTGTTCAGCCATTGAGCTATGCCCTCCGCCATCCGCCACCTCAACTTTGTTCCATCACAGCAAAGTAGATTGTGAGGTTGCATGTTCAATGACTGTCTTGCTTGATCCTCAGTACCTGTTTGTCACAATTGCTTGTTGAACTGAGCAAGAGCAATCTTTTATACATAAAGTTTTTATGTATACATAATGTGCTACCACAGGGAATTCACCTTTAAATGTTACAAGTGCGTCAATATAGAATGTACAGAGATGGCTTTGAAAAGATTACCAGTAATTTTTTTTAGAGCATTAGGCACCATAAATAAGCAGTAAGTCATTATTTCCTAAAGGTCATTCAGCACAATTGGGCTCAGCTATCTTGCTTCGAAACACACGCAGGACTTGATTTCCAGGAGTGTGAGATGACATTCAAAATCAAAACCTTCCAGAAAGCAAAGAAGAGCAAATGATTAAAGCACTTTTCAGTAGCATACATTTGTTTTGCTAAGAAAAGAATTGCATCCTTTATGGGCATAAATATACATATGTCGTAGATGTTTTTGCTCCTTGTAGCACTGCAATGCAGTCCACTGAGATAGTTGGAAGTCTTCCTCCGTCTCTCCATCCCTTTTCCCAGTGGCTTAAAACTGAAAAAAAGTTTGGAGAGGTTTACGGGGAGAGTCTTTGGATTGGATTTTAATCAAAACCAGAAAAGAATTTTGCAGTTCTTGTGTTTACTTCTCTGACACAAGTCCACTTACCTCTCCCCTGCCAATTTTTATTATGCTTTTTCTTTCATGCTTGACCTTGCTATGGACTTGGTTGGCCTCTGTATTCAGAGCCAGATAGGAATTTTCCCACCTGGCAAATTGGCTCTGGCTTGGTGGTGTTTGCCTTCATCTTAGCAATTGTCACAGCTTTGTGTTGTCATGCATTGGGTAAGCCCTAGTCTGGCTGGAGGGGCAGTTGTAGCCTCTGCCTTTCCCTCCATGGTTAAGTTATCCCATTAAAGGGAACCTGGAGGAGTTGTTTCTGTCCAACGCTCAGACAGGGGCTAGGACCATAGCACTCTTCAAATGGGAACAGCTCAGGAGGTACTCCTATTTGATGTAGTGCTGATGCCTATGCCCAAACCATTCACATTCTGTAACTTTATTGAAGTTGTGGTCTATATGACCCCAATTTTCAATTGTTTAGTTATTCATAGCTGTGGGAGCAACAGGGTCATGGGGCCTTGACATGCAAGTATTACAAACCATAGTTTATCAAGTGCTGGGTGCTAGTCAGTTAAGTGTTACTTAGAGTAGACCCATAGAAAATAATGAATATAATTTAGTTCCAGTATTTTCTTTGGCTCTACTCATTGATTTTTTAAAAAAATCACCACCAGTATAACCCAACTCCAGTTGTGGATATAACTGCTGGCTGTCTTTGATGCACGGGTCAACACTGATGTTTCATCATAGTTTTATATACCCAACTGTGTGGAAAGAAAAGTGGAGCTTGTCTGTGCCAATGAGTTCTTGCTTACCAATATTGAGAACTTTGTTCTGGTAAATTGAATATATGCCCTCGCTGATATTCTACTCTATAAACTGATTGCTATGCATGTTTCCTTGTGCATGCACATAATAGTTAAATTTATACAGGGTCACTTTATCCCAAGTATGAAAGAACCAAACTCAAAGTGGAAGCCACCAGTGTCACAGAGCAGCCTTCTCCAACCATGAGCCCTCCAGATGCTTTGCACTACAACTCCCATCAACTCTGAGTAACCACCTCAATATTATTGTTGTCCTCATAATTAGTAATTAATTCCTTTAAAGAATTTCAAAGTGCAATGTACATATTCTGCTCATACCAAAGCTTCACACCCATTTTGGAAAGGAACAAGGCCTCTCAAACAGCCAGATCTATTTTATTGACAATGTCCTAACTTAAGTGGGATGAGGAAGCAGAACAAGTCCTAAAAGTAGAGAATATACCTGCAGTCCCTCAGCATTTTGCTGTCCAGCTCCCAAACTCACTTCTGAAAGCGACTCCCTCTCTCTCTCTCTCTCTCTCTCTCTCTCTCTCTCTCTCTCTCTCTCTCTCTTTTGACAGTTACCAGAGGCTAAGTGTGACCTAGCTGGCCTTGATTGCCCGTTAATTAGAATTCATTGTTAGAGGCCAAGTCGCTAAAGGGACATTGACAAGGTGGGTAGCACAGCCCACAATACCAGAAACATCGCTAGGGCAAGCACTGACACAGCCAGACAGTAGCAGTAAGGGATAGAAGTGGAAAGTGGAGTGGAAAGGGCAATCTTCAAAAGGGAAAGTGCAAATAGGAGGGTGGGAGGATGTTGGGGAAATGACAGGAAGAGAAGAGATAGTGGAGTTAATTAGAGCAGAACTGTGTGAAGGATGGAGGAGGGGAGAGGGAGAGGTGTGCGGTGATTAACAAATTGATCTGGGTGCCATTGTGGAGGAAGACACAGAGTAAAGGTACGGAAAACATTAAAATCTATTCTCACTGAAGTTTGTTTTTTTTACATGTCAGTAGTTCACAAAGCAAGAAGACTAACCAGCATTTTAGCACAGCTACCAGGAATTCTTTTTTTAAAAATGAAATGAGCCAAAGTTAAGTGAGAGAGACAAAAGAAGTTTGCAGTTATTCCTGTTGTCATCAGAATCTCAACACTGTTTCTTTTTTATTCACTTTATGAATTAGTTTGCTTTGCGACTAAAAAAACAACAACAACACCCTTACTGTAAGGCTTGAAATGTTTTCCCAA
The DNA here is from genome assembly GCF_964234715.1 of Podarcis melisellensis. Classification (NCBI taxonomy): domain Eukaryota; kingdom Metazoa; phylum Chordata; class Lepidosauria; order Squamata; family Lacertidae; genus Podarcis; species Podarcis melisellensis. The sequence goes on from NC_138528.1 coordinate 54,271,438, forward strand.
GGTTTTATGTTAACAAGATTATTATTATTATTATTATTATTATTATTATTATTATTATTAAAACTATCATTTGTGAATCTGAAATTATTAGAGCTTAACAGCATTGCCTTGGCTCTCATCCCAAAGGTGTGTCTGATCTACCTATAGGATAGTGGAAATGTCTCAATTTTTTAAAAAAGCACGTTTTCTCATGAGGTTTCCTTTTCAATCAAATTTCACCCGTTTCTAGCTCAAGCTAGTCTTCTGAATCTCACACTGAGGTCCCCCCCCCCCAACAGCTTTTATTTTCTTATGCAATTGTTCATCTTCCCTTGCACTTGCTCCCAATCCGCTCCTCCCCGCTTTTGCTGTTGTTGCTGGAGTTTAAATAGCTTTCACCTTGGGACTCCATCAGTTTAAGGCAAATTCTGGATTCAGTCTTGGATGTACAACCATGCAACTGTAGAAGTGGAAGGGACCTCGAATGTCAGGTAGTTGAACCCCCTGCAATGCAGGAATTGTAGCTTCACTTTGATTTACAGAGCCACAGAATAACTTCAAGTACATGCCTATTAGAAATGTAAAAAGGCATCACTATATATTCTGCCCTGTATTTGCTGCATGAAGCACTGTTTCTATTCCACAGCACTTCATCTCCCACTAAAAAAACCCCCCATTCTTCATCTCGCTGTTCAGTGTGGTTAAATTATGTAACTGATGTAGTTTACGTAATTACATGAATCACACTGTCATTACATTGCTCCAGCACATTAGTTATTATGCAAAGGGTGTGGGGAGCATAATCAATCCGGTACCATTTGCAAACTGAAAGCAACAACAACAGTAAATACCAATCATATTAGTTCAATTGAATTCCATTCTGCACATGGGGCAAATAAGCAAGCATTGACAGTTCCTGCTTCCTTTTCTATGTTTGTTGAAATTCTTCAACATTTCTCACTCCTGTAGGCAACTTTCGTTGCCGGATTCTGGAGCTAGCAAGAGTCAATGCCAGCTAGACCTGCGAGGAAAGCCTGTCAAACCCTCACAGTCACTGCCACTCACATAAAACAGAACCGTAAACACTTATTGTGTGTCTACTGTTGTCTTGCTCTGTAATATAATCATTTTTGTTTAGTAAATTAAATTACACATTTCAATACATCTTTGCATAAAATTTTGCTTCCAGCAGAGAAACATTTTCAAAGCCTGAAGCGAAAGAAAAAGGCCAACATCATTCATTGTATGCACATCATAGACGTCACTCATATACCTCTGTCCAATTCATCCAGTCCTTTGCCTTGTCAGTAGAAGATCATTGACTCTAATATATTTCCAATCACTTGATTCTGGGTGATTATAAATGACTGAATAAAAAAGATTCTGCCTTCAGATAATATTTATTAGATCACACCAAGGATCAGTGCTTTTTTTGCAAAAATAAATAAAATGTGAGGTTGGTACTCATATCCTGATGAATTGTAAAATGCCTCTCTCATCCCTCTGCTCTTCCTACACTCCTTTTCTATTGAATTTTTGGTGAACGTTTAATAAGTCCACTTACCTTATTTGGTAGGTGGTGTTGCAGCTGGACGTTGGGCCCTGTATAACCTGGCAAGGGGTTGGAGACTGGCACCTTCTCCACCACCACATCCGCACACTGTTGGTGTTGGGTGGGCCCCCGCTCGAAGGGTGGGCCTTGTCAGCCAATCAGTGCCAACAGGGGCATGTCTGTAGGGAATTTAAACTCCAGTGTGGTGGGGAGGCCATCCGTTTGCGCCCTTTGGCAGATCTCCCACCCTCCTCACCCTCTTTTTTCTTTAATGCGTTACAACCTTGCTATCCTTGCTATGGACTAATCATCAATCACCATATTGTTGGGACTGGGCCAGAATTTGTCCACTTGACAAATTGGCTCCACCATTTGGTTTTCACCTATCTCGTAGCAATTGTCACAACTTTGTGAGATTAGGCATTGGGTAAGCCTTTGTTTGGATGGAGGGGAGGTTGTAGCTTCCGTCTGCCCCTCCTCATTAAGGATATCCTGTTAAGGGGATCTGGGGGTGTGATGCCCAGACATGGGCTAGAGCCATACCACTACCCCAACAGGGCCCACTCAGGGGGCCCCTATTTGATGTAAGTCATAGGGCTCCCCCTATTGGTTGTTTACGGTTAGTTGGACTCCCAGCAGATGGGTGGGAGTCAAGATATAGTCTGGCTTCACCCAATGCTTAAGCCAAATCGCTCACATCTGTAACCATAAAATTATGGCATATTTGAACCCATAAACCAAAATCTGCTTGTTTGTGTGCTTTATTTATCCACTAGGGGACCGCAGGTCACAGGTCCTTGGCACGCAACAAAGAGCAAGAGAAAATATGACTTTAAAGACTTGGTCTGCAAGATAATAATTTTGTTGCATTGGAAAATAAAAGGTTGCTGAGAGAAGAGAGGAAAAAGGCCTTTTAGGTTAAATACAACAATCCTACTACTTAAAGCTCTACTGAATCCAGTAAGAACACAACCGGCAACACAAATTTATCTAATTCCTTATTTTTCAAAAGTTACCTTTAACTCCCCCACTTGAAACAAATCCTGCTGGTCCATTGGTAAAGGTCCCAAATCTCTCCCTCTCATGCTTTGTCTGAATTCTCACCTTTTCCCTTCCCATAGTTTGCAGAATATTATGGGGGAGGGGTGTATCTCTTTGACTTTGCTTTTGTCCCAGTTCATAGCAGATCCCCTGCACCTGCAATTTGCACTGGGTGGTGGGAATTTAACTGAAGCCAATGGGATTATCCCCCCTCCTACATATTGCTAATCCCCCTATCAACTGAATTAGGACCATAGAGGGTAGAGAAAGTGAAGAATTAAAACCCTCTTTTCCCTATAGCACGGTCCATATCTGGGTGCAAGAGACAGGGAATATGACTTGGCCTTCTAGCTTGGCCTTCTTGCCCTAGCTCAGTTGCCCTAGCTTCTTGCCCTAGCTCAGTTGGCAGAGCATCTGCTTTGCATGCAGAAGGTCCCAGATCCAGGTAGGACTGAGAAAGTCTCCTTTCTGCCATCCCAGATAGCTCCTCTGAATAACAGTGGGCAAGATGGACCAATGTTCTGACTCAGTAGAAAGCAGCATTCTACATCCCTACAACATTTCTTTGGGACATGTATCCCCCAACATCTGGCTGCCTTGTGCTTACCTCTTCCAATTTGCTATATGCTACTGTGAAACATGCTGAACTCACTTTCCAATGTAATATGCCGCAGATGCTTTTCCAGCATTGTATGGCTGTTCATTGCAGCTCCATCTTTTCCTGACAGTTCAGTTCACTGTGGTATGATATACAATACAGCTTATTCATAAACAGTACTTAACATTGTGCTTCCGTGGCTGAAGCAAAGACAATTCCAGCTATGGATCTGTCATGCCACTGTCAGTTGAATCTGCTCTGAACAAAGTCTGAACTCACACTTCTTGCTAGAGCAAATGGATTGGTGCTGTTCGTGTATCTTAATAAGCTTTTGGCTGCATGGTGGTGAAAACCTGGGCCTATTTGCACGCACAGAGCCAATGCCTGCAAGTGCTTCGTGAGACTAATTAATAATATGTCTCACCCTCAGACAGAATGAATAATGGTCCATTAAAGGGTGAGAAAAAGGTTTAATCAGTAGGTTTTCCCTCATGAAGCCTCTAGCATGTATCAACTATTTGCTACACATGGATATTTTGGAACCCAATTCTTTGTTTATAGAAATAGAGGCTTAATATGAAAAGTATTTTGTAGGAGTCATTGATTTCAGCAGAAGTACATCTGTGAAAGCTTGCAAGATGGAAAATTCTCGCCTATTTAAAATCAGGTATGCATTATGGAGAGTAAAAAGATTAATAGCTATAAATAAAACTTTACACAAAGCAGAATTGGTCCTACATGGTTTTCCAGAGGTTTCACTTAATATCAGGGGTGCCCTTCAGATCCTGTCAATAACAACTCTCATCAGTCAAGTCAATATGGGCAGTGGTCAGGAATTATGGGAAACATAAGGAAAAAAATCACCATGTTCCATACTCATGTGTTATTTCATTCATTTATAAAGTTATTTATACAGCACTCATTCATACAGACTATTAAGACAGTGTGCAACAAAATACACAAATACATCAAAACATAAAACACACACACACAAAAATACAAAATGATCATAAAAATAACTGCCTCATCTTGGGGTGGGGGGAATATTGGGTAAACCACTGAATAGGACTGTTTTTGTAAAAAAAGTCTTCAAGAAACATCTGAAAGTCAACAGTGAGGGTGCATGTCCTCAGCATTCTGTTTTTTTTTAAAAAAATCATTTTTTATTGGTGTCAGAGCCACCCGTCTGGTCCCAGCTCACAAGAGACCCAACTCCAATCCGGTTTATTTACAGAAAGTCTTTATTGAAGATCATGGTTGCGTTTACATTCCATCTTTGTGACTCTACGTCTGTAACGTTAGACCGCTGAAGTCCCCTCTGAATCCGTACCGCCTCGGCACCAATCTAAGAGGCTTGTGCTGGACCACCTCTTCCTCTCCTTCCTTTTCCGCAGGGTCTTTCTGCCCCCCTGGGTTCCCCCTCGCCGGGACTCGCCCGAGGCTGAATCCTCTGATGCCTCTGCCCCCCTCCTTCTCGCTTTGGGGCCGGGCTCCTCCCCAGGGCTCTCCTCACTTCCGCGCGCCTCTACATTTGAACTTGGCGCGCGTACGTTGCTTCTGACCTTTCTCTCGACCGCTACACTGCTCCCGGTGCTACTCTCCACCCCCTCCGGCTGAGCGTCCTGCTCCGATCTCCTTCCCCTGTCTCCTTCTTGCTCTGCTCCCTCTGACACACTGGTAACTCCACCCCCTTCACTCCGTTCCGGCTGAGAAGCCGGCTCCGGTGTCCAACTCCCACTGGGGCTTCTCCCTTCGCTCCCCTGCTCCTCACTGCCTCCCCCTTGGCCTCCCTTTGGTCTGACCAGGGGGGCTCCCTTTTGGGAGTCCTCTGACTCACTGGACAGACTCATGGACGACCTTTGGTCATCGTCATCCTCCTCCTCATCTCTCTGGGATTCTTCCCCCTCGCTCTCTGTCTCCTCCCCCATCTGCTCTTCTCTCCCTGAAACCCTGACAATTGGTTTTACATAATTTTATACATTTTAACTTTAACTATTTCAAACATTAAAATAAAAGGTTCTTTTGAACCTTCAGACCTCCTTCCCTCCCTCCATTGATTCCATATTTAAGATAAAGTTTTCTGCACATCCATTTGTTACCATATCCATTTGTTATATATCCATAGTTACCACAATTAGTTCCACATTACAAGTGCCATTACATCCTTGCCAAGGATTTTAATTGTTTATAGTGGTCTTTTAAATAAATTAAGAATTTACTCCAGTCATTTAAAAATACTTGATCTTCCTTGTTTCTGACCTTTCCCCCATCATTTTCGCCATCTCCGCATACTACATCAGTTTTGTCTGCCATTCTTCACTTGTAGGTACTTCTCTGTACTTCAATCTCTTGTCTTCAGCATACTTTATTGAGCTCAGCACCTCAGAATGGAGTCACACATTATTTGGGTGCAAGGGAGATAAAATATAGCTTATACTTCATGGGTTTTTGTGGGGGCCAGCATTAACATTTGAAAAGGAAGTTGTGGGTTGGCCAGGAAATGTGCAAGTTGCACCTCCACACTCTGTACATCTCCCTATGCAAATTGGGCCCATATGAAAATGGCAGTCTAAATCCCACCAGCTTCAGGGTCAGCACACCAGGGCAGCTGCCAGGGCCCCATTGCCTGCTCTGGGCTCCATGGGAATATGGCACATTGGCACTTTAAATTTCCCACAATGCCCTCAACTGCACAGTGTGCCATCATTACAGGGCATTGTGAGAAATTCAAATGGTGGTCCCCATCTGAATCATCCACAGAAAAAAAATACGAAGAGTGGCACACATCCCAAAGGATTAGTGATGCTGTGGTAGCTTGTAGTACACCTGTATGTATGTCTTTTAAAATAGTCACAAGAATGCTGCTTTTTTCCAATCTGGTAAAACACTATGGTCACGGCACAAAGATGTAAGAGATAAGACAAAGACAGCGTGGAATAAATTAAATGTTTCACAACCTGGGCCTATACTGTGATTAAAAATGCCACTTAAAATGCTTCTTTATACTGTGCAAATAAATACTTAGTCTTCATTTTCCAATCAGTATTTGATCTAGAACAAAACTTAACTTCTTCAGGTTGTCTGTTTGCTTAGCTAAATTTGAGAACAAGAACTTGCATATATATTAAGTCTGCACTCAAAACATTGTTGTGTCTACTTTGGGTTTCAAAATCCACTTACAACAATTTGATTTACCCAGAGCTGTGTGCAAAAGAAACTTGCACATTAATTTATAAGCAACTAGCACATTTTTGACATCTCACTTCCTAAAAGCTTATAGCATTTGTAGGTCTGCAGACTGAATAATACCCAAATACAAAATGCATACATAACATGGCAGATGTGAAGGCTGCATGCATGGATTTGGGGCCGTCTGTTTTCATTTGACATCTGATGCTGTGCACATATTTTGTACTCTAGCATTATAAAGGTAAAGGTAAAGGTACCCCTGCCCGTACGGGCCAGTCTTGACAGACTCTGGGGTTGTGCGCCCATCTCACTTAAGAGGCCAGGGGCCAGCGCTGTCCGGAGACACTTCCGGGTCACGTGGCCAGCGTGCCAAAGCTGCATCTGGCGAGCCAGAGCCGCACACGGAAACGCCGTTTACCTTCCCGCTGGTAAGCGGTCCCTATTTATCTACTTGCACCCGGAGGTGCTTTCGAACTGCTAGGTTGGCAGGCGCTGGGACCGAGCAGCGGGAGCGCACCCCGCAGCAGGGATTCGAACCGCTGACCTTTCGATCGGCAAGTCCTAGGCGCTGAGGCTTTAACCCACAGCGCCACCTGCGTCCCTCTAGCATTATACCTGCATACAAAACTTTTTTGTCTTTCTGAACAACTTTGCAGTGAAGATCCAACATCATGAACTCAGAATACATCACTTTGTATAGGTTAGTTTTGTATGTTTTTTTTTTCCTAGCATTATACCTGCATACAAAACTAACCTATACAAAGTGATGTATTCTGAGTTCATGATGTTGGATCTTCACTGCAAAGTTGTTCAGAAAGACAAAAAAAGCTTGTGGGGAGAACACACTATAGCTGTAGAGATGGAGCAATGATTTGAGAGTGGTGGTGAGGTTCGACCCAGACTAAGGATACCATCCTAACCCAACTAATTTGTTACTAAGATCCATTGAATTCAATGGAAATTACTTTTGAGTAGACACAATTAGGAGTACAATGCAATAGTTTTGCCTGTTCCAGGGGTCAGCAAACTTTTTCAGCAGGGGGCCAGTCCACTGTCCCTCAGAACTTGTGGGAAGCCGGACTATATTTTTTTAAAAAATAATAATGAATGAATTCCTGTGCCCCACAAATAACCCGGAGATGCATTTTAAATAAAAGGACACATTCTACTCACATAAAAACATGCTGATTCCTGGACCATCTGCAGGCAGGATTGAGAAGGCGATTCGGCCGGATCTGGCCCCTGGGCCTTAGTTTGCCTATCCATGGCCTATTCAATGGCTTGCCATTACATTTACTGTACCTTTTGTCTGCAATCTTTTGTTGGGGGGGGGGGAATAGATGAGGATGCCTAAGGATGGGCTAATTAACCTAACTTTCTTATCCCTGTCTTTCATATGTTGTTTTTGTTTAGTCGTTAGTCGTGTCCGACTTTCTGTCGTCCCCTTCTCCTTGTGCCTTCAATCTTTCCCAACATCAGGGTCTTAGGCTCACAGAAATGTTGTCATGCAAAAGTGGAACCAGGTGTCACTTTTGAAATCTCTCTCACATTGTCCATTCTCTCCCACTTTGGGAAAAAACACCAATTGAGGGGCTTTGGGAAACATTTTAAATGTAGCCTATCTTGCTGAAATGAATGTGATAAAAAGAAATCCCCTTTTATCATTGGAATTATCCTGTGTGGCCATGTTTCAGAATCACTTACCACTGTATCCACAGCTTCCTCGTGAGGCTAAGCAATAGTGTGGCTGTTGTCAGGGCTAATACCTCAAGCAGAGCTATGGCGGCTGCTTCTGGTGTCTCCTGAGCTTTTTCTCCACTGAATGTGACCTAGAGAATGGACTGCCATTACCACTAAACAGTGCTCATAAAAGAGTGTGACTTTGGTAGCAAGCTTGCCAGCATCTTAGGGGATTAGAATCAAGGGTGTAATGTATGGTTATGTGAATATATATACGAAAGCATATATATATATATATATATATATATATATATATATATTCTTACCAGTAGGTGTCACTCACTTGTTAGATACCAAACTTTGTAACATGACTGATGCTATATCACTTCTTTATACTGGAAAGCTGTTTTTGTTTTTGTTTTTTAAGTGCATGTGGATAATAACACAAGAGCATGAAATGTCAGGATGGTAGGCAGACATGATTTTCTTTCTGTGTGCAGCCAAATGATTAAAAGGGGGCAATAAACCACCACAGATTACAAATTATTATTTTTTATTTTGTACTAACTGTAGGTACCTTTTCCAGATAAATAGTACTGTTATTTATTTTCCTACAGGGCATCAGGTAATAAAGTGGGGGCAGATTCTTCTCTTATGTCAACAGTGTACTTAAAAGGCACTTAACATAAGCCACTCCACATGGGAAACAAAGCAAGTGGAGGAAGCTCTGGGGCTACATAGGCTAGGTACCCCCATACATCACACTCACCTCAACATATGTGCATCTATTCTACACTAAAAGGAGAGTTCTACATGCAAACCAATCTATGTGCATGTACTATGTACATAGAACTCCTTGCAATGGATATAGAGGGAGTGTAGCTGATGTCATGAGGTGGTAGGGCATGAAACTGGTGCCAGAACTGAGCTCTGGTAAGTTCCAGCTGAAAAATACGTCCTGCCTCTAGTCTCTCTTCTTCGGCGATCACTTGTAGCCAAGTAAGATTGTCTTCCATGAAAACAGTCTTAACTATTTTTAAGTGCCTGTGGAGGCCAATTCTGGATCCACATGTCCTTCCACAGTGGGGACATAGGTTTCCGGGCAAGAGTTGATCATGGTGAGGGTTTGCCAAATGTGCCTTTCTCTTAGCACATTTCTCCCTTTCGTCCTGAGTTTGAGTGTCTTCAAAGCCCTTGACACCTTTGGTAAAGGCTGCTCTCCAATTGGAGCGCTCGCAGGCCAGTGTTTCTCATTTATCGGTGTTTATACTACATTTTTAAAGATTTGCCTTGAGAGAATCTCTAAACCTCTTTTGTTGACCACAGGTCCAACCCAGCAGATCCCATTCCACCAGCAAGGGGCAAGTGGAATTATGGCCCTACTGCCTTGCTAACCCTTACCCTGCCTGCTGCAGTCAATAAAGGTATGGCCTGAATTCATTCCAACACTGGTGCCTGTCTGGTCATTTGCTGCTCTGCTGGGTCACAGAATATGCCTGCCAGGGCAACATTTATTGTGTTTTGGCACAGAAATCACAGAATGCACTGAGATCTGGATAGTAAACCATGCTTTTCTTCCACCCCATCTAATTACCTTTGATTTAAGGATTTTTGTCCCAGGAAACTTCCTGCTTCAGAAGTTGATCTCATCTCATGGAGGATAACTGGGACAATGGTCAAGGGATGGGGCTTTCACATTTCTCCCTGATTTTACACATAAGTAGAATGACACAAATCAACATCCATTGTAACTTTCCTCAACAGGATCAAGTGGGAACTTTGGAAAGAGATCCTGCTAATACCTTCCAGTAGCTGCATTCACGTTATTAATACTTCATGGTCAACTGTACCACAAGCCACTGAAAGATGTAATGGGATCAATAAAACACAACTATCCCCATCAATCTTAGGGCAAAGATTGTCAGCCACTGCTGTAAGTGCACTCTCAGTGTTATGCTCAAGTCAAAAGTCAAGCTGGCAGAGGTCCATGAAACCAATAGTGTTCAGGTGCTCTTGAAATTCCAGTGAAAATCCAATTAAGCTTCCCCAACAAGGAAGTATTGGGAAACTGCATGATTGTTCAGAAAGTTACAACCATCAAGACACAATTGTTTGTGCACCCTGCCATAACAGGCAGGAACCAAAAGACCACGGATTTCAAGTCTGCATTTTTTCTTAACTTAATCCTGTATAGTCCTTCCATAAAATCTAATCTATATTGATGTACTGGCTGGACAAGCCCAGCTAGATAGGAGGGGTATAAATAAGAAAATTATTATTATATATAAAAATATTATATTGGTGGGGTTTAAGTGGAATGCTTCAAATATGCAGACTAAGAAACTACAGGAGATATTTGAAGTTCATAGCCAGAGCAATGCAGGTTTCTTTTATATTCAACCCTGATTTTGGAATCTAAATACAGTACAAATCAAATACTTTAGTGGAGCAAACAATGAAAGTAAGGCAATTCCTTTTCACCTCTTTATAAAGCAAAGGTAATTGTGGCATAAGGCTTTATATCCTGGTTAATTTTGGCTTCCTCTGAAAGTGGACCTTCGCTCTGTGGTGATACCCAATACCTAGGTGTGGCAAGATAATGGCAATGCATCAGATTTAGGGCTTACACCTTGCAGCTGTCATTCATGCTTTCATAATTAAATAAGAAATACAACTGCCCTAAATTCAAGATATTGATTACTCTTTGGTACAAGGATAGCTGCTGCCTGATTCTTGAGAGGATGAGCCACTGAGCACAGTCAAGACAGGCCTCCGTGCTATGAATGAATGGTGCTAGTTCTTATCCTTGCTGGGCACAACTGTCAATCCAGGTTTAAAGCTACAATCCCTACCTGACCTTTTAGAGATCACCTCCTTTGTAAAACACCACATGGTCAACACATTAAGAGTGTCCTCTTGACGACTCCATTCAGAAGGTGACTTCATGTGCGAAGGCACTGAGTCCACAGCTGCCATTGCAAATAATGTGTCCACATTGCTACTATTCTGCAAGGGAAAAGTGAATGGGCTTTGGTGGGAACATTTTTAGCGCTTACAACTTCAGTAGGAAAAACAATATTTTCCCCCCCAAGTAATTATTTGCTGAAACAATAGCAGCCACAGAGTGTCCTGCCCTATAATTAATGAGTTTTTAAAACAACAACAACAACAACAACAACGTTAACACTTTTACCATCTGGATTTAATGCACCTGGAATGATTTGTGAGCAATTTCAGCTGTTCTTCCTGTGAAAAACAAAGCACATTGGAACAGCATTGCCTTCCAGCAAGGGGTGGGTTTTTTTTTTTTTTTTTACTTTAAGTCTCCTTTGAGCAACCTTGGTATTCTAATTTCTAGCTTCTTCCACCGTTTGCATGAATATTGTGTTCCTGATGTTATGGATGGGCTCTGGCAGCTGCTTCCATAATCTGCAGTTTGAACACCTGGCCAAATGGCTAGTTTTTCATGTAAATTTTTGGGGGGGTTGAGCATGAATGATTTAAGTGAAAGGAAATACTTTAAACAGGGAGATAAATATTGTAGTGCCTGAAATTAATGGCTGAGCCAATCAGAAAGGGGGCTTGCATAATTTTTCTTTATCATGTCTGCTTAGCCATCCGTTGCAACCAGACATTCTTCGTAATATAGCCCCAATGGAGGTTGGGGCAAACACATTTGGGTCTAATGGATGTTAACCATAATTACATGAATCACAGCAGGATGAGAATAGAGTGTGCATTTGCAATCAGAAATAACCAGTGGCATTCAAACCTCTGTAATTATTTTTATCAAAGGAGTTATTGAGATTCCAACAGAATTTTATGAAATCGTCAGAACTTCACCATGTCGTGCAAGACTCTGCACATGGTACAATAGCACCTAATTAAATTTTAGCCGTAATCAAACATATATTGCTTTAAGATTAATAGAGCTGCATACTGTGCAAAAACCAAGGCAAGTGTTGGCAGAAGATTTAACTTGGTAATAACGTTCCCATATGAAAGGTTGGGTAGCATGGATGGCAAAGGAGATTCATCCCTCTACTCCCCATAAAAACATAGGAATCACGCAGCATCAGGCCAAACAGCCATCTAGACTAGCACCTTCGTCGTTAGTGAACAAACAGATGCTCTTAGGAAACTGGCAAGCAGGACTGAAGTGCCACATCATGCTGCACACTAATGATTCCCAGGAGCTGATATTCAGAGTCATACTGCCATGAAGAGCAGGGGATGGAGCATAAACATTTTGGCTACAAGCTTTGAGTGTTACAAGACTGTTAATCTCTAGACACAGGAAATATTTGGAAGGCCTCTCTGTAGAGATGCGATATGAAAAGGTATGGCTTCTGGCCGTTGTGGAAAAGTATGACTAAAAATATAAATATAAATAAAGTATGACTAAAAATATAAATATTATAATTTGACTGTAATAATAAAAATAATAATTTATTATTTGTACCCTGCCCATCTGGCTGGGTTTCCCTAGCCACTCTGGGAGGCTTTCAACAAAGATTAAAAATACATTACAATGTCACACATTTAAAACTTCCCTGAACAGGGCTGCCTTCAGATGTCTTCTAAATGTTAGGTAGCTGTTTATCTCTTTGACATTGATGGGAGGGCATTCCACAGGGTGGGTGCCACTACCGAGAAGGCCCTCTGCCTGGTTCCCTGTAGCTTTGCTTCTCACAATGAGGGAACTGCCATAAGGCCCTCGGTGCTGGACCTCAGCATCTGGGCAGAACGATGGGGGTGGAGACGCTCCTTCAGGTTGGTTATACAGCATAATTGAAAAGTCCCAATAGAATACCAGTGTCAGGTTGGGGAATTGGCTTCATCCCCCGTAGCAGTAAATAAGAATATCAAACGAAAGGAACGTCTTACCAGTTAGATTCTTTAATAATCACAACAAGAGAACAAATAACACATCTCCTAGAAATGGTGGTGCTCCTAATTAAGGGACACTCCCCCCTCCATCCCTATTAACCTACATCACTCCTATGTCTTGTAATCTGAGCTTGTGCTCTCTGCCCTTTCTGTTCTAACACTTTCTGAACTCTCTGTGTCTTTGGCGAAGGGTGTGTGTGTGAATGCTGTCCAGAGACCATGAATCTGTTAACTCTCTGTCTTCTAGTGTTTCTTTTTCTAGTTGTTCCCCATCCAGTATTTCTCAGCTTCTGCCTTCTGAACTATGCCCCTCTGCAAACCACTGTTCCAAATCTATGCTGTCATCCTGCTCCTGAGAAGATTAAGGATCAGGACCAGGAGGAGCGGGTGGCTCCCACCATTCTTCTTCAGTGCAGCCCTCTTCAGCATGGTCTGTACAACCAGCATGGCGTGCACTTATAGGAAACCAGTAAGTCTTCTCTTTAGAATATGGATATTGTTGTTGGACACAAAAAGCCATTATTTATTATGTATTTCTGGAAACAAACAAACAGAGAATAATTTTATTTTTATTTAAATATTCAATAACAAGCATATTGATATGCTTGTCAACAAGAATGTTGATATGAGTATGCTATTATGAACAGAGGTCCTGGGGAAAAAACCTCTCCTAATTATCTGTAATCATATATGCTGTTGTTGTTTTGATAGGAAGAAAAAGGAACAGAAATCACATGAGTGAAGATGAGTGAATTCACTATTGTTATTTTTTAGCCTCAAATGTTATGTAATTTTTTACATTTCTCCTGCATTGTTTTTGACGTTTCCCTTCCATTGAAATGCACTGGAACGGCTTATGTAATTAATGACATAATTAATAGTGTTAGCTTCAGCCACAGTGTTTAGCAAGACAAACAATGTAGGTTTTAGCAGAAGCCAAACTGTAGCAGAACACAAACAATGTTGATTGTGACTAACACAGAATGGAGCAGAAACTGCTGCTTCCTGGACTTCCGGGATAGCGCGATCCGGTAATGGCGGATTCCCTCCGAGCTCCGGAGGGAATCGGCTCCGCTGAGGACGGGTCTTGCCGTGCCGGCGACACGGGGACCCTTAAAAACCGCAGGCGCTGAAGCCTGCGGACTTGGTGACTCGGTGGGCACCTTAAACGCCCTCCCCGACCCGCGAAGAGCCTTTTTAAAGGCTGCGGAGTGGACTGGGGTGCGGCGCGGTGCTGAGAGTCCATCGCTACCTCGGCGGAGCGAAGCCGCGAGCCATGGCCAGAGAGCGCTGTCTTCCTTCCTGAAATTTGGACTGAAATAAAGAACCCGTGAGTAAAATGGAAATTTGATACTAAAATTTTACCTTTGATCGGAGCACGACCGGGGGATGTGCTAAAAGGAAGTCCACACTCCCCCCCCACAAAAAGATTTAAGCAAGGAGAGAAGCACTGAGGTGGAAAGACTTTTGTGCTTAGAAAGATAATTCGCACGAATTGGATTAAAAAGCTATTGTGCTGGAGAGGAGAGAGGAACATTAGAAGTTTTTATGTAATTCCCCCCCCCCCATTCTGGACCCGGGAGGGTCCTGCGTGTGAGCCTGAGGAAAAGGAGAAGAAAGTTTGACAGCTGTCAAAAGAGCTGTCAAACGGGCGATTAAAGGCTGGAATTGAGATACTTAGAAAATCTTTTTTGGATTAAAGGCGATATATTGTATCTGAACTGATTGGAAACAAAGTATTTGTGAATAACAAAGTAACGAACTGTTGGAAAAAGAACTATTGGACTGGTAATCCCCCTGGAGGGAACCAAAGTAATTAACTCTGCCAGTAATTTTCCTTCTGCTGCAATGGCAGCAGAAGGAAAATTACTGGCAGAGATTGAAAGGATGTTCTTTCTCGTGGGAATTCTACAAGAAAAGACTGCAGATATGAGCAAACAACTCGTGACCTTGAATCTGAAATTGTGCAACTCTGCTGATGACAAAAAGTTGGGAAACAACCCGGCAGCCGAAACAGAAGAGACAGCTTTGGAAATAGGGGGAGAGGACGAAGAAGAAGGAGAGGACGTTCAGAGGGAAAGTACCAACCAAAAGCCTACAGCTTCAGAAAATAAAGGATTTGATGAACAGGACCAGTGTACCGTAAATTTGCAAAAGGAGAGAAGGACAAAGGAAGAAGCCCCTGGAACATTTGAAATACTGGAACATAAAAGAATAAACAAACATGATTCGGACTTCTTCCTCAAGTTTGAGTATGGTAGACTGGCAGACCCTTGGTGGCAATTGCTATGGACTGACTTGGTGGAAGGAAAGAACAAGTATGACTGGGACCCCTTTTTTAAGTTTGAGCATGGGAGACTGGCAGATCCTTGGCAGCAAATGCTATTGACTTTGGCGGAAGGAAAGAAGAAGGAGCTTGGGACACAACTCCTTCGAGAATTGAAGGCCAATAAGCAACAAAATAGACGGGGAAAGACTAACTGGGGCTTGAGAGCCTCGGATGTGAGAAATCCGGGCTGAGACTGATTTTTTAGAATAGTAATGTGGAAAGGGACAGAAACTGGGCCAGGGAGGGAGGGGGAGAGTAGAATAGTAAGAATTTTTGATTTATGATCTTTTAATTTAGATATGTTTTGTTTAATATAAAAAGGGAGGATTCGTGTGAGAGAAGATAGGTCGACCTTAGAGAAAGGAGTTAATGTGTAAAAATTTATAAGTAAATTTGAGTCTAACAAGAGATGCTAAATATAAAGAACAGAGGATAACAATATAATAGAGAGAAGAGGAAATAACTTGCTGAATTAACTATAGAAATTGGAATGTGGGAAGGAGAGATGTGGGGAAGTCAAGGAAAGAGGGTAATGAAAATTATATATGTATTGTTCTGTGTTTGGTGTCTGTGTGTGTGTGTTTGTCTATAAAAAATTTGAAAACTCAATAAAAATTTATAAAAAAAAAAAGAAACTGCTGCTTCCTGACATCCCTAAGTGAGAGAGACACGGGGAATGTACCAGTGAACTTTCACTCCTTCCCTGCCATCACTACTGGCAGACTGGGCCCTTGGCAAATTTAGCAATGACTGGTTTGCTACATACAGTGTAATATGCCTGTTCTGCAGTGAGAGAGTTGTGTTTACCAAGCTATCAAAATGGCATGTTTTTTCCCTCTCTCTCTCTTTCCACAGCTACAAACTGTCACGATGGCACTGAATAACTAATCTCTTGCATGAATTTCAAGGTGTTTACTCTCAATCGGCATATAAACATGTTTTATGTTATTTCCCCTGAAGGAAAGTGCAGGCAGGGGAATCCAAGTAACAAGAAGGGCATACGGGAAAAGTGGGGAAAATGTCCTTGTAGGAATCTGACAGGTGAGATGAATACTTGCATTCGCTCAGGTATGTCACAATATTATGTAAGTGCTGTAATTTGTATTGACAGCATCTGTTACTTGTCGTGGCCCAGAGGGTGTCAAGCGAGATATAAATTTGAAAATGCTAATTTTATAGCTTCCTTTCAAAGTTAAATTTTTGCATTATACTGGCTGTACCCATGAATAAATTCTGCAGGTTTATACGCTCTCTCTCCCATCTACCCACGCAATGCATATTTAACTACAAGGACTATTAAACAGAGCCATGTTTTCATAATGCTTTCTTTATATATATATAAATGTGCATGCCTCAGAGGACGTGGCAAATGTGTCTGCAAAACAGCTTTATTCATCATGCATGATGGCTACTGCAATATGATATATGTAGACCATCTCTTGGCTTGCAATTAATTAAATACTCTAGAGCTGCAGCAAGCCTGAATATAAAAGCCCTTGACTCCATAATGATCTGACTTGTACTTGGTTGGCTTATTGTTAATGGTGTATTTCTGTATGTTCATCTTTGTGATGGGACATGAAGTTTTTTTTCTTTCTATGCCACCTTTTGGCCAAAAAGGCCCTCAAGGTACCTTACAAAGATGAATGTAAAATTCAAAGAAATGCAATAAAATATAGCTTACAGTAAAAACAGGAACACACCAATAACATCTCTGAAACAAAAAACACATTCTTCCCTGGGTCTAAAACCAAATAAAAATTAATGTTTATGTAGTAGGTTTTTATATTTGCAAACTGCTTAGAAGCCTATTTTGGCATTAAACAATATACAAATAGATAAATACCATATGATTTTACCTATAGCAAGAAAGCAGAAAGTTTTCTAAAATTGAGCATCAATAGAGCAACTTGGATTAGGAGTAATCTCACTACCCCCTTTCTCTTTCCAACTGGAAGCTTTGAAACAAAGCAAACTGGAAAACATCTTTGTTTGGGCAGATTCTTCAGCAATCATTCATATATAAGAACAAAAGAATAGTCTGCTGAATCAGGCCCATGGTTCAGCATCCTGTTCTCACTGTGACCAGCCAGATTCTGTGTCAAGCCTGAGAGCTGAACATGACAACAGGACTCTGCCCACCTGCAATTCCTAGCAACCAGTATTCCAAAGCATACTGCCTCTGACAGTGAAGGTAGAGTCTTCTCACTGTGTGCCTTGAGTGTGGTGGCCAACTGAAGACAGTCCCATCCTCCCTCAAAATGGTTTCTAGCCAAGTTCTCAGTCACCACCATGCTATGCTACCTGTCATCGCTATGCTGTCTCTGCTGCTGGTTCCACAGCAGCAAGAAGCATCTTATTGTTGTTTAGTCATTTAGTCGTGTCCGACTCTTCATGACCCCATGGACCAGAGCACGCCAGTCACTCTTGTTTTCCACTGCCTCTCGCAGTTTGGTCAAACTCATGTTCGTAGCTTCGAGAACACTGTCCAACCATCGCATCCTCTGTCGTCCCTCAATCTTTCCCAACACCAGGGTCTTTTCCAGGGAGTCTTCTCTTCTCATGAGCTGGCCAAAGTATTGGAGCCTCAGCTTCAGGATCTATCCTTCCAGTGAGCACTCAGGGCTGATTTCCTTAAGAATGGATAGGATAGCAGCTTCCCCATGTAGAGGGAGAACATGTTGAAGAGGCTTTGGGGCCATACATTTAGCTGCACCTCAAAAAAAATGGACAATTCCTCCTCTCACACCATTGCCACTGTGCCAGGAACAGCAGCTGCAGCAGAGAGTCTCCCTACATGATTTTAAATCCTGGGCAGAAGTGCCACCTTCGCTGGAGGATCAAGGGGGGCAGGTGCAATGTTGTGCACGCAATGTTAACACAGTGTCCTACCATCGCAAAGGGGGCACTCTGTAATGAGGCGGCCCAGCCCCTTCAAAAAATATATAGGGGATTCCCACAGTGCCTTGGGCCCCAGGAGTCAGTGCCCTTAACCCTGGGTAAACAAATTTCCAAATCACACAGGGTGTCTCTTTGCTGCAAATGCAATATGCAACATGACAGTAAGAACGGTGAGGACAAAGAGAGTCACATGAGTGGGTCTAAACATGTGGCCTTGAAGCCCCTTTCAACAAACTTGTCCTCTACATGTGAGCTATGTGTGAAGAAGGCTGTTTTCTCCAGTTAAGCAGAATTTCTGACCCTTGGATTATGCCAGAGTGCTGCATATACCATAAAGTTATAAGAGTTCTAGGAAGGGCATGGGGAATTTGTGAAGATAGTCATGCTGGAAAAGAACCAAATATGATGCTCTGAGATACTATATGATGATTCTCGCATTCCTTTCAAAATATTCAGGAATGATCTTCAGTGATTCCTTTAAGCAGACTTCAATGATCATGAAGTTTCACTGAAAGCAAGTTAAGGAAGCATCTTGTGGCATCTTCAAGATTAACACATTCTATTACAGCACATATTTTTGTGGACTAAAGTCTATTTGATCAGATGCATGTACTGCAATCCTCGCTTGCAGATTATATTGTAAGGGTGGAATGGGAAGTCGCAAGCAGTGGGATCAGAGGAAAATGGACTGGAAGAAGAACAGATAATGACAATTCAATTAGATCAAAAATAAGCACAGTGAACCTTTGCAATAGCAGTAATAGGGGAGCAAAACAATCAGTGTGGCAATACTGAGTTAATTAGTTAAATCTATAGTGGGAAAGGAAGCCATTTGACTCTTCTTTGTCCATTGTTTTCAGTAGAAAGCAACATGATGCCTCCTGCTCATGGAAGGGGCAGATTACTTAGCCCCAAAATCTGCTCTCCCCAGAACAGTGTGGGAAGTCGGGTCCTCCATCATGGAGGGCACGTGTTGTGGTGAGATCACCAGAAACTGCTTCCCTGTTGTGGGGTGGGACCGTTTGGATAGCCACAACACCCCATTGGTTGCCTCTCTGTTGCTGGGGCAGAAATTTGGTCAGTTGGGTTGGCTTTTGGCTGCTGAGGGGCTACAAGCTGCTGCACGTCACTGGAGAGTTTCACTTTCTTGCAATGTGCAGCGTATCACCCGCCCCCCTCTCCCTATATTTAGGGTTGTTCTTATGGCCTTGCTATGCCTGTTTAGGGGTCGTCTGTTTTGGAGCAGGGGCCTGGTAGGAATTTTGCCATTTGGCTGATTGGCTGGTGCCCCTTGGTTTTTGCCTACCATGTAGCAAATCATCACAACTTTGTAAGGTTGGCGGTTAGGCATTTGGTCCAATGTTTTGGGGAGGTGACGAGGTTGGCTGTGCCTGCCCCTCCATCGCTGCTGCTAGAGAATTCTGTTGCAGGAATCCAGGGGTTCACTTTGCTTTTGTCCAAACCCTGTCAAGGGGCCAGGGCCACACCAGAGCCCCTGGGAGCATCTGGGGTGAGCTGTGAGATCTAAGCCAGCTTCTTGCTCCCCCAGGATGCTTTCCCTTACTGACATATCATGGTGCCCAGTGTCAGTCCTGTTCCTGCCACCATGCAGGTTCAGGTGGTCTGGAACTAATGCCTAAGCAACCACTCACATGCTGCAATCAATAAAGTTGTGGGCAAAAGCCTTAAACTAAAATATGTGTCTATTGTGTCTTCCTTTGGGGGTGGTTTGGGGGGGTCTTCAAGTGCAAGTGGTGAGGATAGGTAAAAATTGCAAAAAAAAAAAAATCCCTCCCCTTTTTCTAACAGTAAGACCAACTTCCTCTGGATCACCAGTTTGTGGAAAGTCTACTCTCATACAATTCAGCTGGCTGCCAAGCAAATGTATATAAACCTGAAATATAAAGGTAGTGAGAAATCCCATGTTTCCCTTGTAATGCTGATGCATTCACTATGGGGTTCCATAGTGAAGATACCAACAATACCATTTCCATGCTCACCAATTCCCCCATGCAAATGCTCCCATTCTGGGTTTCTTCTCCAGCCAAAGTATCAGATGGAAGCATCAGAGTCAGAGGAGGGCATTTGTGTCAGGAAACACAAGAGGATCAAGCAACCGCCCCACCTGCTCATTCTTCTCTGCAAATGTTTTCCTCCACCACGTTTTTGCTATGTGGATGTCAGCTAGAGGCACATGCTTGCCGACACAGTGATACCCATTTCCACCCTTAGTCACAAAAAGCTCTTGCCAGATTGGACTGCCTTCATATTTGCTTTAAAGATTTGTGTGCCTTTCTGGAAGCTGGGCCCATGGGGGAAGCTACATAAAAAATAATTGAAAACAGAATGTGAGACTTGCAATACAAATTTTCCTGAGAGAAGGAATCACAAACAGCAGGAAATGGCTCTGAAGCTGTTGGGCGCTTCTGTCAAAGACAGGCAGATATTGGAATACTTTCAGTACATTTTCGCTTACATCCGAGTATGCAAATATTTCACTTACATTTTTCCGGGCTCTGCCATTTCAGTCAGATCAACAACTTCATCTGTGATTTTATTTTTCTTATACAAATCTCCTCTCCGAGTACAAAAGAACCACTGTATGCTGTCAAAGAATCATAGAGCTGTAGAGTTGGAAGGGAGTTCCCATGAATCATCTAGTCCAACCCTCCGGAAAGCTGAGGATGGACTTTATGGAAAGTTATGCTGGCTGTTCAAAAACTGGGGATAGACTACTCTGGGTTCAGAAACATTTGGACAGAAGTTTGGATACTTTTTCCTTTCTGACAAAGCCCTTTCTTTCCGTGGACCAGTGGGTTATCCCAGTGTGAGATAGAAGGGAAGTAGAACACACATGTAGGTGCACATCATATCAATGCTGAAAGAGAGCAGAACCTTGGAGGCTCTTTAAGTGTGCATTGGCATCTTCCAATTCTGGCCACCCACCCAACTGCCTCCCCTTAGTAGCAAGTAGCTGGTTGCTTCATTGCTGAGGAGGGGTGTATGTGTGTGTGTGTGTGTGTGTGTGTGTGTGTGTGTTGATTGGCTGGCTTCTTTTTTGCCTATCTATATAATGGCCTTGTCTTCCATGTGTGCTGGGATAGTGGGTGCAAGTGATGTAGGTGTGCCATCTAATTGAGTTATGTTGGTCACATTTTAGCAGAGATGTGCCAGAAATTTACCAGTTAGGGGCTATCTTAAGTGAACGCCCTTAGCCAACTTTGAGGGCAAATAATAATTCCTGAGACTTGGCACTCAGGGATATGAGAATGGTGTGCTGCATAGGTGCCAATTCCGTGGGGCCCTGCGTGCCTGAGCACCCACAAAATTCTTCATGAAAGGGATGGGCATCCACAAAATTTGGTGCCAGGGCCATGCACACTGCATGGCACTCACAGCCCCAGGCACCCGCGCTTGCAGGGCCAGGCTGGCACTTCTGGTGTGCTCTGTATGGATTGCCATTTAGGCCAACCTGACTCATCTCAGGGTTTGGAGTGGTAAGGGTCTGGGAGGAAGTGACTCAGGAAGACCTCCTAAAAGGTGGGTAAGTGGTGAGAATTACTACCCATATCCTAGGGCAAATCCAGGCTTTTTAGAAACATACTATGCCTCCAGGGTCATTTATGAGTTAACTTCTTTTACAGTCAGTTACCTCTGCAGATCTTGTCTGTGAGTTAAATATATGTGGCTCTATTTCAACCTGTTTACCTCACCTCTTTATTTCCAGTTCTGAATGCACAACGTTTTGGAGCAGAACCAAGCTCCAGAAATTGTGGGCCATTTAGAAGAAGATGCATGTTTATTGCTCTCCATCTTAACACAGGAAAGGAAAGGATTTCTGCTGCCCACCCATATTTCAGTAATGCATTCCTCATCTGGGCAGTTGCCTAGCCTTTGAACAGTGCACATGTGAGGAAGGAATCTATAGAAATGGAGTGTGCATTAAATGACCAACACCTGATTTTGAAAGCCTCTGTGGGTATATAGATAATGTTAAAATAGCTATCTTGCCATTAGAAAATATAGAAAGGTTTCATTGTTTGGAAATACGAACATTATGTTTGATCGTAGAAACTGCGCACGCCACAGGAGTCTCCTGCTGCTTCCTACGACATAAGAAGAAAACACAATTTCCTCTTTTCTGTGGATTTATTGTTGGCTATTGCTGCAGTATAAAAATATTACTGGAATAAGGCATCAGTATTCCTTCCCTACACAAAAGGTGTGTGGAACAAATGCCTGTAATCTCTCCAAGTTTTTGAATTTTGTCACATCTGTTCTCTACCGATGATTTGATCACTGTGTGCCTGGGTCAGCAACACATGAATTCCTTGACTACTTTGCCATGTGACGCTTGGATACTTAAATCCCATTAAAGCCTAAATGCATGGAATGGAATGCAGACCTGCAGAGACACAGCAGAAGCTATATGTGCCATCTAGCTTCTATACCTCTGTGTTTGTTTTCCTATTTCCAAAAGCAGATAGTGTGTAGAGAACTCAGTGGGATTTAACTCCATGCCTTGACTCACAAATAGGATACAGAAAGCTATTTTTTTTCAAGCATATGTGTGTGTACGTTTATGTATAGATAGATATAAACATATAGCTAGTTGATCATTATCCTGCTGAGCCATATATTTATACAGTATTCTATAAGAAATGCCACTGATCTGTGACTTAAATTTTGATGCTTGAAATTAAAAAAAAAAATTGCACTGTGTAGAAATGTGATTAATTCAGCAGTGTGCAAATGTGTCTTATACAAGCAACAACCAATTGACTCATGTCCAATTGAAGTGTGATCACACACATGTGCACAGCACTGAACCAGAACTGACTGAAAAAGGTCACTAAAACTTCACCCAAACAACACTTCAAGGGTGGAACAGGGGCAGAACGGGGATGGGGCAGGGTGGAGTGCTTTATGCAGGCCCCACCAATACGCACAGAATGGGGGCAGTATGTACCCCAATGAAAAACTAGGATTGCCTGTAAATAGAAAATAAAATGCTAGCACATTGGATTGTTGCTAGCATACATCTCAACAGCTATCTATAGCAAGTGTTAGGCAGTATGGGAACTATAAACAAAAATAAATATCTTAGGGCTCTTTTATGGTGAACTATAAATCAAAAATATGTTTACCTGAGGCTGTTCCATCAACAGGCCTATGCTCTGAAAGAGGCCTATGCCTTCTGGGTCTGTATACCATTCTATGGACTTCATTATGAAGCTAACCAAGTTTCCAATACACTTGAAAGGGAGGTTGATTGCATGTGCAAGTTCAGAGCTTATTTGTTTGCTCAGGATTGTGGAAATCCCATACCTTTCAAATTTCCTTGGATGAAAATAGGGACATTCTATTCTACATCAACAGGAAGTCCTTGGTATCAGTCTTGTACCTTAGTATATGCATTTTTCTACCCATCACTCAGCTGGAGAACTGCATTCCAAAATTCAGAGAATTGTGAATTTTGAAGGATGTCTGTGTCTCGGGTCACATATTGTTTCAGAACTGTGGATTCATTAAGTGCACCTTTAAACACAATCTTAATCAAAATTCTCTCCCATGCCTAGCTACAACTGTGGAAGATATTTGAGTCTTCTTTGTGTTTTTTTACTTGGCAAAGCTTAATGGCTCTTTTATGTCTTTAAGTAGATCAAGATGGAATGATATCCAACCAATTTAATAATACATCTTGGCTCTGTTTCTTTGGACATCCTTAAAGAATCAGCTCAGGTAGTGAGAGTGATCATGTAAATGTATCCATAAAACGTCACACACACTAATTCCCAATGCCACCATACATGCCATCACATCGAGACTGCTTTATCAGTGTGTACTTCACTGTGGGGGAGAAAAAGATGAACTGAAACTGAAAGCTGGAACTAATGGCACATCAAAAGTGTACTGTACAAAATTTGAAGTAGAAAAAAATCCATAATGAAGAATTATTAGATTTTACTTCAAAAACAACACCAGATTCTTAAAAAACTGAAAAGTCTGAGGAGAAATTAAGAAACCTTCTGATTTGAAAGAATTAGATCCATTCCTCCTATATCCATGAAGCAGATTCCTCCGTCTTATGACTGATTTGTAGCAGCAAAAAAATGAAAATGGGAAACACAACAACCCTGCAATACTGTATGCAAGGAGCATTAAACATAATAGGGTTGAAAGTATCTGTAGTTTAGTGTGCTTTTTAGGCCTAGAAGGTGATACATGTCTTATCAGAGAACTAATATGTGACTGCCAGATGATACTTCCCCACTCTCAATGAGTCCAACATGTGAAGGGGAGCAGTGCATGATTTTCACTTATGTGTATTGAATTGTGCACACACATGTGTCAATTGACTTATTAATCACTGTTTACACAGTTGAGCAGTGCAGAGGAGCACACACTTGCACCCTTGACTGGCCTAACATATGGAACAGAGCAAGTAAAGTGGTTTTTTGAAACAAGAAGAGGAAAATTCCCAGCCGTACATTAGGTACAACTCATTCCGGTGTCACCAAGTGACTAAACCATATGATGATGAACTGCTAATTAACTGGTGAGCCACAATTTTAAAAGGGGGTACAGGAATAGTGCTTCCTTCCTCTCATTGTGTCTGTTGTGAATGAGGACTAGTTACCTGACCCATTCCCGTTAAAAGGTTGTCACTTTAATGAAAATTGCTTACTTCTTTCTTTGTTCAGACTTCCTCTTCAGACAAATTCTGTCCTCTCTTAGCTGCTCTTAAAAGCATTTTCTTTCTATTGTCAAACAAATTAACCCAAGAATTTGCCAATTTCACCCATTTTATTATCAAATCTTCTTGCCCCATATCCGAGTGCTTAAGCAATTTAATATATCCTAAACCAAGGTTCTCTCCACTCTGCCACCACTGCCAAGGTAAAAGGTAAAGGAGCCCTGACAGTTAAGTCTAGTCGCAGACAACTCTGGAGTTGCGGCGCTCATCTCACTTTACAGGCCAAGGGAGCTAGCATTTGTTCGCAGACAGTTTTTCCGGGTCATATGGCCAGCATGACTAAGCCGCTTCTGGTGCAACGGAACACCAAAACCAGAGCAGCACACAGAAACGGCGTTTACCTTCCCGCCGGAGCGGTACCTATTTATCTACTTGCACTTTTTGGCGTGCTTTCAAACTGCTAGGTTGGCAGGGGCTGGGACCTAGCAATGGCAGCTCACCCCATCATGGGGATTCGAACCACTGACCTTCTGATCGGCAAGCTCAAGAGGCTCAGTGGTTTAGACCACAATGCCACCCGCATCCCCATATTGGCCACCACTGCCAACATCCTCCGTATTATTGCATTCAGGGTTGGTTTTATCGTTGCTGAAAATGTAAGTGATAGACAGGGATTGTGGAGGTAGTAAGGATACCTTGAATCTAAACCAAAGTAAACAGGCTCTCATAAAAATGTGGAACACGGGCACTGGCAATCTAGATTCACTCTCTGAAAGCAATTATTTATGAACCTCAGATCTAATCATCTGTAATTTTGAGGGCCAAAGGAAGTGTTCATTTGTTTCTGAATTGGCTCAATCAGTTTAACACAGAAATCTACATGATAGCATGGATTGTGGCAGAGACAAATGCCCCTGCATGCCAGAAGAAATAATGCATTTCTGTTCTAATCCTTATTGGAATTTTTTTTATTACAATAGTACATTCACATAATCATCTTGATCAGCGTACAATGGCTGCACTCACTATTAAGATCTGTATTTCTCTTAAGTGGTGACAAATTGCAGCAAATGAACAATGAGAACGTTTCAGCTCTCTCTTTCTCTCTCTCTCTTGAGTATTTATAAGACGCCAATCACAGGAAAATGCAGGTGATGAACAGAGGAAGAGGATCAAAATGAGACCCAACACTAGGCTACTTTTGTTCACTTCTTCCTGAGCTGCAGTTTCTTTTTCACGTGTGTTTCCCTCAAACTATAATCAACAATGATATCTGAATATATATTTTCCCAAACAGCTGAATAATCCAAAATGGGTCTGCCCATAGGCTACAATAGGCTACAAACTCATGTGGACTGGGACTGATCAAACAATGAGCTGAACTTGAGACAATCTGAGCTATTGCAAGACAGACTAGCTAGGAGATGGGTGTCAAGAAGAAGAAAAAGCAGAACAGTGATAGAGAGATACACTCAGATTAAAGAGAGAGATGAAATGGTTTCACAGGCACCCTCACATATATTAGTGAACTCATGCTTCAAACACAGTCACAGGTAAAAGCCTAACCAATGGCTCATGCCCCCCCCCCTTTTTTAAGGAGAAAGGTTTAACAGAAGAATTTTTGGTGAAACTTGGAAAAACTGACTCATGGGGGAAATTCTATATACATAAAATAATTAAAAGTAACTTGCAAAACAGCAAATGCAATTGCTGCCTAGTTGAAATTAAGCTTTGTTAGAGGCCAGCCTCTTTAAAAAGAAATTGAAATCTATTGTGCATTACAGCTCCCTTGGGAATCTGTTTAATCAGTGTGGTTGGGCGTTGTATTACTGTAGTGATGTGTTCAAAGCAAAGCTTGCTTAGCTTTGTATATTTAGATATTGACCCAGTCCAGAAAAACTGAAAATGAGACACTGACTGGTACAATTTGGACGGGGTTTTGCCAACTCTAAACCAAAAGGTAGCAGATGAGACAGGAGTTCATGACCTTTATAAGTCAGATCTTATCTCATACCAAAAAAGTTACCACGCCCCCCGAGTATGTAAACTTTTTAAGTTGCTATGCCAATGCCAATGCAGATAATGATCATTACAGTGCTTTAATTTTTTTAAAAGGTGTTGATACTCATCATGAAGTGGTTGCAATAGGTGCCACACTTTAAACATTTCGGGGTGCCAGTACTGCGTGCCCGGGGGGGAGCACTGGCTATTAGTATATCCTTAATGCAGACCGTTAGGGGACGCGGGTGGCGCTGTGGGTAAAAGCCTCAGCGCCTAGGGCTTGCTGATCAAAAGGTCGGCAGTTCAAATCCCCACGGCGGGGTGCGCTCCCGTTGCTTGGTCCCAGCGCCTGCCAACCTAGCAGTTCGAAACCCCCCCCAGGTGCAAGTAGATAAATAGGGACCGCTTACTGGCGGGAAGGTAAACGGCGTTTCCGTGTGCTGCGCTGGCTCGCCAGATGCAGCTTTGTCACGCTGGCCACGTGACCCGGAAGTGTCTCCGGACAGCGCTGGCCCCTGGCCTCTTAAGTGAGATGGGCGCACAACCCCAGAGTCTGTCAAGACTGGCCCGTATGGGCAGGGGTACCTTCACCTTTACCTAATGCAGACGTTGGAACTGTGGCTAAGAGAGTATGGATTAGGCCAGCCATGTAAAGCAATTCCATATTGATTTTGCTGTGGGGAGGGGAGGGGGAAGCTAATGTATGGAAATCCTTACACAGTCCAGTCTTGGTGTGCTGTGAATCCAGCTCACTATTGGGACAATAAAGGGATTGGGGACAGACCAGGCCAAGCTTCTGCCATTGCGGACCAAGCTGGGGACTCTGAATTTGGCCAAGGATTATGCATTTTAGCAGCAGCCCTGGTACCAAAGATCTGCCAGATTCACAAATGCTGGTTTGATGGTACCCTGTGGAGCAAAAGGCTTCTTTCAGTAAGTATTATAGTAATGTTCAGATACTTCATCAAGCAGTACAGGACAAGAATAATGTGGGGCATTTTCACTGGTCCCAGGCATTCCATCTGGATTTGAGGCTGAAAGACTAAGGAAAAGTGCAGATGCATCAAGGGTAAATGATAAGCACACACAATTTGTGACATTGTATGACTTCATCGCTTATCAAGGGGGATGTCTGTTAAAACATTACTCTGAATTCCAATTGCCTGGCTTTGTGGTTCCTGAGCCAACATGAGATAGTGTTAACTCCAATCATAAACTGGCAGCTTTGATCATTTTACACACACACACACACACACACAGAGAGAGAGAGAGAGAGAGAGAGAGAGAGAGAGAGAGAGAGAATGAATACAAAAAGTGAAATATATGTTGGGAATATTATGTGCTACTCTGGAACAAGGATGATATTGGACTTCCACCAATAAGCTCTCATTATGCAAATTATCCGAGAAAGGAAGTAGAAAAGTTGAGCTAATGGCAAGCTGTTGCTGTCTAAATGAATGCTATGGGGTTGCCCCTAGCAACCACATGAGCACACACATAGACTTTTGTTCAACACTACATCTTTGCATTTTGAGATGAGATAACCAGGAGAGGACAGGAGTGCTCTTTATGGTCGTGAATCTTTACAGGTATCAAACCTGTCATTCTCTATTCCTTCATTAATATTTCAGAGGATACATAATTGGTTTTTGGCTCATAGCAGCAGACTGGTGCAGAAAACAAATGGGAGCATGGTTCATCATTGCGAGCCCTATCAGGGAGAATGAACACACAGAGCGGGAGTGGGCATCACAGGAAAATCTCACTAACAAAGTCCATATGCATACAACTAGTAAACATGTAGGCTCTGAAAGGAGTTAGATGAGCATATGGAGGCTGGAGGCATGGCTAGTTAAGAACGCACCTCCATTCGCTCTAAGTTATCTTCACATGACTATGGCCTTTTGCTGTGGGTGGACTGGTACATCAGCAGCAGCAGCAGCATTATTATTTATATACCGCCCTATACCCGGAGGTCTCAGGGCGGTTCACAGAAAAGATCACAACATATATAATCAGAATAAAAACAACAGCTCAGTAACATCCTCCCCAGAAAAGAGCCACATTTTAAAAGGGTATAGGATGTCACAGATCAACCAAAGGCCTGGTTTAAAAGGAATGTTTTTGCCTGGGGCCTAAAGGTGTGCAATGAAGGCACCAGGTGAATTTCCCTTGGGAGAGCATTCCACAGATGGGGAGGCACTGCAGAGAAGGCCCGTTGTCATGTTGCCACCCTCTGAACCTCTTGAGGAGGAGGCACGTGAAGGAGAGCCTCAAAAGATGATCTCAGGGTCCAGGTAGGTTCAGATGGAGACAGTCCTTGAGGTATTGCGGTCCTAATCCGCGCATAACAAGATACATAACAAGTCTGCTCCCAATAATTACTCCCATATTCTGTTCATTTATTATTCTAAGAATTTGCCCTTCCTACCATTCCAGCCTTTCTAAATCTTGGTTTTTCTGGGGAAAATTCAAAAAATTAGCCCTGAAGTTCTGAGCAGTTGGATGCTTCAGGTTTTCGGTCTTTTCAGCTCATTTGAATATTTTCTTCCCCTCTCATTTATGTACGAGAAGGGGCAAAGTACATTTCTGAGATAGTGACTTGCATGTTGGATTTATAAAAGAGTGATAATAATGGGTTGGCTCCAGAGTGTCCCTTCCATGAATGGAATCTCTGGAATGGCCTGAGATCCACTGGAGGAGTCAGGGTGCCTATGTTACCAGTTTCTGGCAGACACAAAATAGAAGAAGGCATGCCATTTTCTTTTGCTACCCAAACTGTCAAGGACTATCCATAAATATCACAAAACGGTGAAGAGAAGAGCTATTGATTTCCTTTCATCACTACCGAGTGTTGCAGGAAGCATGAAAAGTGAAAGAAAAGTAGATATTGCCAGCACAACAATTAATAGATTAGCTGAAGCATTTACTCCATGCACAATCCGATCCCATTAGTAGGTGTCATTAAATTCAATAGTGCTTCTGCCCACAAACTTAGAGTGGAAGACTTAGTCATAGAATCATAGTTGGAAACGACTTTGGAGGTTACCTAGTGTAACCCCCTGCTCAACTCAAGATGCAACTACAATAGCTACCCAACCTCTTTTCAGAAACTTCCAGCAAAGTTATATCCCAACCTCTCTTTAGATACCTCCAGCAATGCAGAGCCCACCACCTCTCAAGGCAATTTTTTTCACTGTCAAATAGCTCTTGGCGCCAGGGCATTTCTCCTAGTGTTTAGTCAAAATCTGCTTCCTTGAAATTCCTGCCCACTGATTCTAGTCATGTGGTAAGGTTAGAAGACATTGCATTAGAGCAAGTGTTACTCCACACTTTCCCCCTGTAGTTTCCTTATCATAAAAAGTCCAGTCTTTCTGGGTTTGTTGTTGCAGGTTTGTTGTGTGGCAAGGTCCCATATGCTCCCAGGAAGTGGAATAGACACATGAGACAGTATTTTAGGTTAATGTGCGAAAAAGGCCACAACTTTATTGGTTACAGAATGTGAGTGGTACAGTGGTACCACAGGTTACATACGCTTCAGGTTACATACGCTTCATGTTACAGACTTTGCTAACCCAGAAATATTACCTTGGGTTAAAAACTTTGCTTCAGGATGAGAACAGAAATCATACAGCGGCGGTGCAGTGGCAGCAGGAGGCCCTATTAGCAAAAGAGGCGCTTCAGGTTAAGAACAGTTTTAGGTTAAGAACAGACCTCCAGAATGAATTAAGTTCTTAACCCAAGGTACCACTGTATTGGCTTAGGCATTGGAAACCACACAACTATATCTGACTCCTCTCCATCTGCAGGAAGTCTTGGAACGGTTAACCACCAGTAGGGGGAGCCCTGCTGATGCACATCAACTAGGAACTCCCCCAGGGTCACCTCTAGAGGTCGTGCCATGTCCCTAGCCCCCCGTCTGACTGAGCAGAGAGAGAAAAGGGGCAAGTCCTCAGCCGCGGGCAGTTGAAATAGCCAGCACCACGCACCTGGACTGTCCAGATTGGACGGCCTAGGGATGATGTGGCCAAGGACCCTTCCAATTGATGATAATTGTGCAACCAGAACTTGCTGGTTTGTGATTAAATTTCACCTGAAGATTCTGGAAGCTAAAAGAGAAAGAGAAGTAGTTGGAGGTGAGTAGATTCTCATGTTTGTGCACATTACTAGGCTGTATTGCAAAATTCGGAGGGGTGCGAGTTTCAAATGATGGTTGTACTTCAGTTTGTGAATTGTTTCAAGAAAGTGCAAATTAGGTCACTGAATCTAATTTCTCCTTGCCACCTACCTGACCAGCATAGAATCCTCATACTGCTGCTACGATATCCACCTATGACGTCTGAGAGTGGCTTAGTGCATATTCTAAACCACTGCTAAAAACAAAATAATGAACAAAACCATTGCTGGTAATGCAGCTGTATATTCCCAGTGTGTTTATCAATTAGATTGCATTGTTGGCAGCCCATTTCCAATCAGCCTGGATTTTGGCAAGGCTGTATTAATAATCAGCACAAAGCAATGAAGGGAGAGGAATGACAGAAATGACTGACATTTTTATGATTGGGAGGAGGGGTTGGAAGATGGTGAGCTGTGGAAAAAGGTAGGTGGGCAATCTGCAGCGATTTTATAATTCCCAAGATGAAAGTCATAGCTTTTTGTTTCCTTAGCAACTGTGAAATCCCCATTTTTGTAAATTAAATGCCATGCATAGTGAGAACTTGCATTCCCCCATCTAACATCATTCCCTGAGGGGCATATACATCATTTACAACCTGATGCTATGTATGTTTATTCAAAACTAAGTTTAAGACTCTTTCCATAGCAAGTGTTGCATCAAATTGAAGCCTGAGAGAGCAGGAAGGTGGGTTAACTTTAGCTCGCAACCATTTTATCTTCTAGACCATATTATCTGTGGCACTGGGAACCATTCTTTTTGTTCAAAAGAGAAAAGTGTGAAGGAATGGAAGTTGGAAAAGCCTTTCATATTTGTATTTAAAGTAAGCACAAACAACTGAATAAAGGCTGCAATCCTCCACCCACATAATTCAGAGAAATTGCCACTGGAGTAAGAACCTATAAAGAACCCAACTTCATCCCTTCTACAACTGCATACAAAATAGAACTGAACAGTCTGTTTCCATGGATTCTCCAAACCCACTGTGCATATATGTTTTGCAGGTAACATACCATACTGTCGTTGGCTTCCTTTGGCAAGGAAGAAGCATCCATGGAAAAAGCAGAGACAGTTGCACTCAGCTCTAATTAATCACTCTATGAATAAGTTACATGTAACCTTCATATCACTGAGTAGTTAATGCTTTATAGGTGATAAAATTGAAAGCAGATGGATGCCTGGAGGTGTGCCAATTTTCCTTTCACCTTCATGTTCCAAAAATGAATAAATAAACCAAATCCATCAGAGCAACTCCTTATAGCAAACCCCACTTAACTGTTTAAATATACTAGTGGTGGCCAAATTGTGTCTCTCCAGATGTGATTGGACTTCAGCTCCTACTTATACCCTGTCAGCATGGCCAATGATGAGGGATGATGGAAGCTGGAGTCCAGTGACAGCTAGGGAATCACAGGTTTCCCATCACTGTGATATATTCTTGGTAAAATGTGTATGGGCCTTTGTGAAATGCACCCAAGACCTAAACTATCATCTAGGTGTAGCGCTCTCTCTCTCTCTTTCTCTCTCTCTCTCTCTCTCTCTCTCTCTCTCTCTCTCTCTCACACACACACACACACACACACACACACACACCATGATGCTTTCGAAGAGTTTACTACTGCAATAGTCTGCAAACTTCTCCAAGAGTGTCTGTCAAGTTGGCTGTGTTTCTGGCTTTTACTATCAGACACCTGCCCTTCCAAGGAGAGCTTATGCATATGTAAAATGCACACCAAATGTAGCTAATCATAGAATAAAATCTCTGCACTGTTTCTGGACAAAATATTAAAATCAATGTGTGATGCTACGAGAGCTGTGGATGCACACCCTTTGAATCCTGATCTACTGTAGCAGATCTCTTGTATGGAGCTCAGCGAAAGGAAAGGAAAACGAGAGCCCTTACTGATTTGAACTTAAGTTTCAAGCTGAATTCATCTCATGTTTGCCCTATGATTTCAAGGGCAGCTATTTTGAACTCTCTTGGGAAAGTGCCTTCTTCAAAGCAAAATAAAGATCATGAAAAGTGCTATGAAGCCTGCATGAATCAGCTGCAGAATAATACCTTCACTACCATATATGCACTGAATGAATGAAAATTTCAGCAATATCCACATACCTTTCCATCTTTGGGCACTGGTTTTAAGTGAACAATTAAGTTTGGCAAATTAAAGAACTTTTTAAATTGGTTCTTAATATTTCTAATACCACTAATTTCTAATTTTCACTGTCTGCATTTTAATATTTGTAGGCTTGTTGTACATCACTCTGAGCTGCTTTGGAAGCAGGACAATTTAGAAATATTTTAAATAAATAAAAGAAGGGGTCCACTGCAGATGTAATTCTCTGATCCCAAGCCTTTGTCAAGAGCATAAGAGCAGGCTGTGGGATTATGTGCTCCCTCCTCTCTCTCTCTTTCTTGCAAATTTCCCTGAAGATGTTGACTATGGGTTAGAGCCTACAGATGTAGTTTGGACAGTGTTCAAGCCATCTCCAATAGCAGTCCCATGTATGGTGCATCTCACTAGTGCAATCTGGAAATTATGTGCCTCACCAGTGCAAATGTATTACCGTTGGTTTTTTTGTATATTTATTTTAGATCTTGTTGTGATTTATTTGAAAATTGTTTGGTTCCGTTATGTATTTTTAATGCTTTACTTATTGTTTATGGCTACTTTTGATATGTTGTAGTTACATATTTGTTTCATGTTGTAAGTCACCTTGAGCAAGCTTTGAACTGTGGAAAGGTGGCACACAAATAACGTTATGTATGTATTTATGCAAATGGTTCCGGACCACTTCATGACTTACTTCCAAGGCCCTACTGATGAAAGCAATTAGGCTGGAAAGCACAAGAGTGATTTTTCCATGGCGACCCCACATTTGTTGGTCCAGTTGAGATCTGAGAATTTCTATCTCTGCACTCCTTTAAGCTTGCATTAAAAACACATGTACCTTATGCCTTTCCATAATTTAGAGGATTTTCATTGGGCTGCTGTTGCTGTTGAGCAATTCTCTCTTTGTGATTTTTTAGGGTTTTACTGGGCTGGGCTGTAATCCTACAGTGCAGTCCTATTCAGAAATAAGTACTACTGAATTAAACGGGGCTTACTCCCAGATAAGTGGGTTTAGGATTCCAGCCCTAGTATTCATCACTGCATACTGTTGTTTGCCTATTGTATTGTGGGTGTGTGGTTTTAATTATGTTTCACATATTGTTGTGAGCCACCTTGTAAAGAATATTTCCCGTAAAATAAAAAATATGTATAGTGTCAGGACCTTGCTTGAAACAATGTCCACTATGAAGTACAGGGACAATACTGATGATATCATATAAACTACCACGCCGCCGCCATCTTGCTCATTGCTTTTATAGGAATGCTTCACGGAAGTGGTACACATCCCATCACTGCATCTCAGTACCAGTAAATCTGTCTGCTGAGTTTCTGTATGTCATAAAAAGGGCTTATGTAGTCTGGCACTCTGTTATCACAATATGTCTAAGATTGGCAAGCACTTAGCAAAGGTGAAATGCTTATATTGTATCTTCCACCAAATAGCCAGAGCTGGTGACAGAGGAGAAGAAGCAAGAAACCTGATGTAGAATAAGTATATAAGTATAAGCATAAGAAGTATAAGCAAATAATAAAATTTGCTTATCTTAAGTCTGGGCCCAGAGACTTCTGATGAGAATCTGTAGCTGATTTTTTGGGGGTGGGATGGGGCAGGGTGGGGAATGGAGATACACCATCCCTGTACAGTGGTACCTCAGGTTAAGAACTTAATTCATTCTGGAGGTCCGTTCTTAACCTGAAACTGTTCTTAACCTGAAGCACTACTTTAGCTAATGGGGTCTGCTGCTGTGCGGCCACCACGTGATTTCTGTTCTCATCCTGAAGCAAAGTTTTTAACCCAAGGTACTATTTCTGGGTTAGCGGAGTCTGTAACCTGAGGCGTCCGTAACGTGAAGCGTCTGTAACCCAAGTTACCACTGTACTTAACTTCTTTTGTGCTCACTGCTAGGTCCACGTCAAGGGCAGCGATGGATGTCTTCCCAGTGGCCAATGTGTGGCTGCTACCATTTTTATTTCTCAAAGAGATGCCAAGATCATCAGGCTTAGCCATGGAAACAAGCTGTGGGGATCCATCCAAAGGAGAGGTGATCATGAGAAGCTTCCTGAATTCTTCCCCAACTTGGATTAAAATCTGCAGTGTACTTGGGCTTTAGCCAAAGAACAAAAAAGTCACTTGCATACAGTCAGCCTGCACGTGGACAGCTGAGGAGGCCATGCTTGCTAGCTTCTACCCCTGTCCATATTAAAGTGTAATATCTGGAAGAAGAGAAGCATATGCACATAACATGATAAAGAACAGCAGGATCAGGAACCCTGGAGAGGGGTCCTGCCTGAGTGGAGTGTCT
The DNA here is from genome assembly GCF_964234715.1 of Podarcis melisellensis. Lineage (NCBI taxonomy): Eukaryota > Metazoa > Chordata > Lepidosauria > Squamata > Lacertidae > Podarcis > Podarcis melisellensis. Next base: position 54,306,886 of record NC_138528.1, read on the forward strand.
ACTTGCATACAGGGTTATTAATGTAGGTTCGGATGCCCCTTCAAACATCACACTGAGCACATGGATGCTGGGAGCAAGATGTGCAATGTGCACCATGAGGCCAGCAAACATAGTTCCATCCCTTCTCTGTGCATATACTAAATGTGTAGACGCAAGCATGAATGCAAGGCTCAAATCTCAGCTCCCACATTTTCCTGACCCCAAATTGTTCTTGGCTCAGCTTCACTGCTGCTGCAAACATGATATCTTTCTTTGCTGAAGGAAGCATGAAGTGACTCGAACTGTCTAGGAATGATTCATGTGCTTCATCCTATCTGCTGCCCTTGAAGCAACCACGATTCAAGTAAGTTTAATTGACCCTGTTGACAGGAAGGAGTGGTAAGGTGCAATGACTCATTCACAACAACTCAGCGAGTCAGAGGTAGAATCAGGAAAAGAACTCTGACATCCATTAGCATAAGAGTATTAGGTAACAACGTTTAAAATCAATTCTGTTTTGCACAACAGACTGCTTCCTGGTCATGATGATTATTTTTTAACAATCTCACAACAAAATAAAATGAATTGGATTGGCATGGTTGAAATTGCCATACATGGTTCTATGAGGATTACATGTGGTTTGATTTTCTAGAGACATATTACAATATCAATATATGTATTGTGTACTAAGGTTACCATTCTAAGTACTCTGCCTTGGAAGTGAGTTCTGTTTAAATCACCTGTGCTTTCTTTTAAATGAATGTATTTAGGATTAGATTTTTTTTAAAGGCATCCAGAGTTGTGAAATTTACGACTGCACTGTATCCAGTTTGCAGGTCTATGAAGTGAATTGAGTCTGTAAAGGGACCCGCAGACTGAATTCACTGCAGTGATGTGATCAGTAACATGAAGCATTGTAGCTAATGCACCCAGTGTGGTGCAATGGTTATTTTTTTGAATGATGATTTCAAGAAGTACTTTAAATCAGGAAATTGTTGGGGAGGAGAGAGTTAAACATCTTCTCCAAGAATGCTACTTCTCCCATCTAATTTATATATATATATAAAAACCTGCATAATGTGGGAAATACTAATGCTACACATTCTATTTCAAGTCTAGATTGACCTTAAAACTAGCCAATGACCAAGCTCTATCTTACTCCTGATTATACTGAAAAAGGAAAACATAATATACTCGGTTTCCAAAAGGCCATTCTAAAATAGCTGCAATAACATATCTATGGACTGTAGAACATCCACAGAAAAACATTTCGACTGAGCATTCCAGGAAGGGAAATGAATGGTATCAGTTCTTTTTCAAAGCATTTACAGACATTTAGCTGTTAAGGTTGTTTGGCAATGTGCAAAAGTGCTATCCTTCAGTGGTGGTAGTAGTAGACTGGAAATAAAGCAGAAGCCTTAGGCAAACTTCCCTTCTTCCCACTGCCAAAGTGGAGTTTTCTTGTTTGCTACCAGTGGCAATCCAGAAATTCACTGTGGAGAATGTTTGGCTCGGTTATTTTGGACATGGAAAGGGGTGGCGTGAAAGGAGGATGAACCTCCTGGCAAAATTGGCAGTAAGAAAAGCAAAATTTTTCAAACTAAAATTATCTTCCCGTGTCTGGAGATGCTCCCAGCTGCCATTTCCTCACTCCCCATAGCTATGTGAAAATACTGCACCACTCCAATTGGTGCTTCTTCTTGAAAGCTGCCAGCCAGTGGATGACATGAGAAGGTTTGGTGGCTTAAATTAGCTAAATGCCCCCAGTTTTACCAACCACAATTTGGGGCAGAAGAAAGAGGAACTTTGTGGCTCAGTGGCAGCAAGCCAAGGCAACTGGAGGTTCCTTGTCCACTTGTGGAGTGACCAATTTACCAGCAAAACTAGCCTACCCTGATCTTTTGCATGATGTGTAGATATCAGCAGGTGAACTTCCGGGGTGTCTTAAGGGTAATTTAGCATGTATTATGAATGCTTGGAGGTTTAAACTATTAACTGGCATATAAATCCTGTTATTTATTTATTTTACTATTCAGATCTATTCATTTCATGTAAAATACTTTTATACCATCCTTTTCATATCAGATTTCAGGGAACCTCGTTATCATACTCATGTGCGTTTCAGAATGTGGCTACATGGATTCCTGTCGTATGAACTGTCACATGCATGATTTTGACAACAGAATGTATGGACTGATGGTTGCCTCCTTTCTTTTAAAAACAGCTTACAGCCACTTGGAACAGCTAGTAACTTCAATGGAGCCGACGTGAAAGGTGTTTTAAAATAAGGTTACCAGATTTTTTTCCAATGAATCCAGGGACACTTTTCAACTTCAATGGATTTTATCAGGGGTCTGATTTGTAAATCTGGGGACTGTCCCCAGGAAACAGGGACATCTGGTAACCTTATTTTGAAATGCTTTCATGAAACCACCATGTGCAATAACATTGGGAGGAATTTAACTTAACATTAAGAAGATCGTGCAATCAGTGCAATCATTTCTGCTTGCTTGACAGAATGATCTCCCCTTTCCTCCTCTGTCTGCTGTTCTGGGGGTTCTCCTGACCTCTCAGAGCCTTGAGGGGCATGAAGCATGTGGGAGAAGAGAGCAGGGAAAACCCTGTTTCACGAGTGGAAATCCTTGTACAGGCTTCTGCTAGTGGGACCCATTAGTTGAATCTGGCCCATGGTGCCCCATCCTAGGGAATTGTAACAAATATGAACTGCCCTGTGGGAGGGCAGAAAGCAAGTCTTAGGCCACCTCGTAATTGCATTATTTCTGTAGCACCATAATTTTTGCAGTGACAATGACCTGTGACTGCACATTCGCTAAAACATTGTAGGTTAAAAATAGGCTGATGCTTACATCCCTATCCATTTCACACTCAGACAACCTCTTCTCTGCAGGCATCTACTGTATAATAGGACACTATGAAACTTGGTATCCACAAGGCTACTTCATTAAGTGTAAAGGTGAAACAATATTCCCCCACAACTGATTAGATACCAGGGCATGAGTGGCTAACCTATGGCCCTCCAGATGGCATTGGATTCCAGCTTTCATCAGCCAATAGGGACAGTGGCTAATGGCAGGTTAGCCACCCCATTGCTAGAGGATTTGGTGTAACTGAGTTCTGTTCAGCTTGCTGGTCACAAGTTTTGCACTCCTGTGCCACAGTTTATGCCACCAGATGCAGTTATGTATATTTCTCAGAACAAGCCTTTGCAGTACACAGATCTGCATTATGATACTTTCCCTTTTTTGACACATCATCCATTGAGTCATCCAACATTGTTATCAAATGACAGTCATATGCATAAACCTATGCAAATAATTACATGACATTAATTATTCTACAATATGTGAACCAATGGAGCAGGATTAAGTCCTTTCTTCTGTCGGAATGGGAGTGACATCTGTGGAGGCAGTTCTCAGGAGAATGAAGTGTAACAGAGCGGGGTGTTTCACTGCTTGCATAACATGCTCTTTTTTAGAATCAAAGTCTTCTTTTAAGTTCTCATCACACTGTAGTCATTATGTAAATGCTAGTTAATAATCATATGCATGACTTAACCTTCATTTAAAAAGCATTCAGCATATCAACAGTCTGCCTGCTATAGCGTCTTCTATACTGTATATCTTCATCATTGTTAGTCAAGCACTACCAGATTATCTAGCACTCCGTCAGAGTATGTATTATGTACTCCCCACTTTTTCAAATGGTGAGTGGTTCAAGTACTGCTAGTTCAAGTTTGCTTGGGATGACAGAGCACTAGAGACATGAGGTGTCTTTGCCATATTTACTTTCTTTATAGATCTACTAGCATAGCATAAATGAAGGCAAACAAACAATTCTAAAGGACAGTGGTCATGCCGAAGTGGGATAAACTGCACTCTGAGATGCTTCCCTTTTAATCAACCCACAGTTTTGACCAATTTCGCAACTGTAAAGTTGCTGTTTCTGCGAATGACTCATCTCAGACTAGGGATGAGTCTAAGGACAAAATCTGTGTCAGGCCAGTTCAGCACAGGACAGAACCCTTGGGTCCCAGTCACAGAGAAACCCCTCCCCTTGCAGAGGATATAGCAAAGCATAAAGGAGCAAACTCAACAAGACAGCTATTTGGGTTAAAATGGTCACAGCCTAGATTCCAAATATAGCTGGACTTTGGCTCAGGCATTGGGTGTATATTTGTTCTAGCCTCCCACCAGAGGGCTGAATTTTTTTCAGGTTCATACCAAGGATTATGGCCTCCCCAATTTGCTGATCTACCAAGGTGTCCATCCTAAGGCCTCCACTAGAAATTTTATGACCCATCTGCCCCACACTTGGCTCCTGGATAGAGATTTCCACCTAGACCCCTCTAATGGGGTACCCTGCTCTTGGATCAGAATGATTCACCAATTCAATCAAGGTCATGATGACTAGGATTCCACCCTGCCTTACCCGTCAGCTGGATGGTTTTCAGTGGCTGGCCATGCCTGAGTGTCCTGGCTGCTGGGTATGGTGGCAGGGCCACGAGGGGCTGCAACCACCACCCAACCATAATAGGGTAAGTGTCCATTTCATCCCATTTTCCAAGAAAATCTGTAGAAATCATTTCAAATACCCACAGAATTAGTAAATGTGAAAACTGATGTGGAGACAAACATGTACAAGGTGGTCTGAGTTATAGTGTTTATGAGGTGGTCCAAGAGCTACCTATATGCTTCCTTTCTTTGGCTTTAAGAAGTAATGGGTTAGCTGATGTACAGGACTCCTGATGCCACACATGTGGAAACCAATGTAGCAAACGGGGGGGGGGGGAGAGAGGTTGGGTAGGGGTTTTTGAAAGCTAGATCTTCCCTCAATGCATGGCATGACTTCTGGGGCATCCTTGTAGTCAGAATTAAAGGAAGTAGAGGCTACCACAGTTCAAACACTGGGAGCTAGATGGAGGGCAGATCTCCAGGTATCCTGCCTTCATTTTCCTCTCTTCCATGCAAGATGGTTCTTGAATAGCCGTGTGATGGCAAGTGGGGCAACAGTTAGTGTCACACAGACTAATTCTCCAGTTTTATGACATGTACTGTATTTCTATTGAAATTAGATCTTTTAAAATTTGAGTTCATGCATATAAATCAAGGCTCCATAAAACATGTAAATTTTATGTAAATCTGTGCCCTCTCGTATCCTCTTTTGTGTTGATGTGTAAGTGGTTACCCCATTTACCTTTCTCCAGCATTCTGTGGCCACTAAGCATGATCAGGCCTCATTAAGCTGCCTCAGCCCCTCCTCCATTTTGTATTTCAGGATCCATTTTGGATGTACACATTTCCACTCAGAAATGTTGGCATCCACCTGTCTCGAGAGACAATTGAGTGCAGCTCTAGGGGTGATGTCAAACCTTTGTGTTAGCAGCAGCACTATTAATGTATAGGATACCTTCTTATTCTCTCCCCATCCTTACTCTTCTCATCAGTATGACTTTTCCTTAATCTCCAACCCTAAATTAACCTCTCCACCTCCACTGCTTCTAGCCTTCTGATTAATGGGCTAATGGTATCGCGGTAGATTAAATTGCTCTCTAATTAATTTTTGTTCCTTTTATTATCTTTTTTAGGTGGGTACTAACGCAAAAGGATAAAATTTGCCTCATAACACTTAATTGTGTTTCATGATTAAGTCATTTTCAACAAGGTGCCAATGCCATCAAGTTGCTTAGCTTACTATTGTTAATTTAACAGACCCTGCTGCTTTACACAGCTTCTTCAGTGTTCTTTGAGTCCTAATGGTCATGAGCTAAAGTGTTTCAAAAGAAAGTCAGTCGGTTCTCATAAAAGTGAATAGTACTTATTGGAACTAAGCATAGATTTAGAAATAACAGTTGGTTCACTACAACTTGGCTGTGCCCTGAAGGAAGATCAATTATGGGCCATGGGGATAAATAGATTAACTATTCTTCAGGAAAACATTTCCACATGAATTAAATATTTTAATACAAATGTGTTATTTCTTACAATGTGAGAAATCACAATTCTTTGAGCCAAAATGTCAATATTTTTGCAATAAGAGAATTGGGGGACATTTTCCTTGCAGAACTCATTGCACTGGCTCCCACTAGCACTGTTTTTCAATTGAATCTGGCCCCTTAGCAAAACCTATATTCATACATTGGCTATGCTCAGTCAAACCACTGTTTAGCGCTATGGGAACAAACCAGGCTGAGCCCTGGATGTACACATGCCCTCTCCTCTTTAAGTTTGGCTGGAAGGAGGAGATCAGAAAATATGCATTTCTATTTTCAAATAATTATGGTTATTTGTTTTGTCTAAACTGACAAACATATGGCTAATGATACCTTCAGTTTAAGCATTTATGATTAAATAGTTAAATTTTTTTTAAAAAAATAAATTTTTATTAAGTTTTCACATTTTTTGTAGACAAACACACACACAAACACAAAACACAAAATAAAACATATATAATTTTCATTACCCTCTTTCCTTGACTTCCCCACAACTCTCCTTCCCACATTCCAGTTTCAATAGTTAATTCAGCAAGTTATTTCCTCTTCTCTCTATTATATTGTTATCCTCTGTTCTTAATATTTAACGTCTCTTGTTAGGCTCAAATTTAATTGTCCAATTTTTACACATTAGCTCCTTTCTCTAAGGTCGACCTGCCTTCTCTCCCACGAAATCCTCCCTTTTTATATTAAACATAACATATCCAAATTAAAAAATCATAAATCATAAATTTTTACTATTCTACTCTCCCCATCCCTCCCTGGCCCAGTTTCTGTCCCTTCCCAAGTCACTATTCTAAAAGAACTGTTTCAGCCCGGATTTCTCACATCCGAGGCTCTCAAGCCCCAGTTAGTCTCTCTCCGTCTGTTTTGTTGCTTATTGGCCTTCAGTTCTCGAAGGAGTTGTGTCCCAAACTCCCTCTTCTTTCCTTCCACCAAAGTCAGTAGCAGTTGCTGCCAAGGATCTGCCAGTCTCCCATGCTCAAACTTAAAAAAAGGGTCCCAGTCATGCTTGTTTTTTCCTTCCACCAAATCAGTCAATAGCAATTGCTGCCAAGGGTCTGCCAGTCTCCCATCCTCAAACTTGAGGAAGAAGTCCCAATCATGTTTGTTTATTCTTTTATATTCCGGTATTTCAGATATTCCAGGGGCTTCTTCCTTTGTCCTTCTCTCCTTTTGCAGATTTACGGTCCACTGGTCCTCTTCTTCAATTCCCTTGTTTCCTAAAGCTGCAGGCTTTTGGTTGGTGCTTTCCGTCTGAACATCCTCTCCTTCTTCTTCTTCTCTTCCCCCCATTTCCATAGCTGTCTCTTCTGTTCCGGCTGCCGGGTTTTTTTCCAACTTTATGTCGTCAGCAGAGTTGCTCAATTTCAAATTCAAGGTCACAAGTTGTTTGTTTATATCTGCAGTCTGCTCTTGTAGAATTCCCACGAGAAAGAACATCCTTTCAATCTCTGCCAGTAATTTTCCTTCTGCAGCCATTGCAGTATCTTTTGTTCCCTCCAGGGGGATTGCCAGTCCAATAGTCCTTTTCCAACAATTCGTTACTTTGTTGTTCAAAAATACTTTGTTTCCAATCAGTTCAGATACAATATGTCACCTTTAATCCAAAAATAAATTTCTAAATATCACCGTTCCAGCCTTTAATCGTCCGTTTGACAGCTCTTTTGACAGCTGTCAAACTTTCTTTCTCTTTTTCCTCAGGCTCACACGCAGGACACTCCCGGGTTCAGAATGGGGGGGGGGGATTACATAAAAGCTTCTAAAATTCCTCTCTCCTCTCCAGCACAGTAACTTTTTAATCCAATTCGTGCAAGTTATCTTTTTAAGCACAAAAGTCTTTCCACCTCAGTGCTCCTCTCCTTGCTTGAATCTTTTTGTGGGGGGGGGGAGTGTGGACTTCCTTTTAGCACATCCCCCGGTCGTACTCCAATCAAAGGTAAAATTTTAATATCGAATTTTCATTTTACTCACGGGTTCTTTGTTTCAGTCCAAATTTCAGGAAGGAAGACAGCACTCTCCGGCCATGGCTCGCGGCTTCGCTCCGCGGAGGTAGCGATGGACTCTCAGCACCGCGCCGCACCCCAGTCCTCTCCGCAGCCTTTAAAAAGGCTCTTCGCGGGTCGGGGAGGGCGTTTAAGGTGCCCACCGAGTCACCAAGTCCGCAGGCTTCAGCGCCTGCGGTTTTTAAGGGTCCCCGTGTCGCCGGCACGGCAAGACCCGTCCTCTGCGGAGCCGATTCCCTCCGGAGCTCGGAGGGAATCCGCCATTACCGGATCGCGCTATCCCGGAAGTCTAAATAGTTAAAAATTACCTTGTTCCCCTGACTAACACTAGCCATAGTTGGTCTGAGTTTATACACAAGGATTAATAAGTTGAAGATGGAAGCCAAGAGAGAAGATGGGAGTATATGAGCCCTGTGACTCAGGCATCTAATTCTGAAACATAGGTTAGCATTAGAAAACGAGGACATTGGTTGGCGACTAGGCACTTGCCTTCTGCTTGTGGCCGAATTGTTCATCTGGAAGCCTAGGTTTCAAGTTCTTCCCTTACTTTTTGTGTTGGAAGAACCACACAGATTTTATCTATCTGGCCTAGCCCACATGATATGTTTTTGATATTTGCATAATATAACAAATAGTATGTGCTTGCAACTCAACCATTGCAAAGAGGGCACCAGACCTGGTGAATGCATGAACTAGGATAGAGAGGTGATTGAAGTATAGACTCCTGGCTGGTATTGCAGACTCTCTAGGTGTTCTGAGGCAAACAAATAAAAAATATTCTACCCACACCTCAGAGGGCAAGAAGCGTGCAACTCACTATACCCACCTCTGCTCCACTTAAAGCAGGAAAAGCATTATCAGCTGTTCACATAAGAGTCTGCAATTCACAGAAAAGAGCCAGTGCAAATGATCACTTTATTACATTTGATTATATTTTTACGTCTTAATGGAATTTGTACATTCTGTAATGTAATGTGTTAATATTTAAGTGTTTAAGTTAATGGAGAGATCTTGGATAGTAGGCAGTAAAATGAAAATTGTGGCATACTGCCTGGATTTCCGTAAAACATTAGGTTGTAACACCCTAGGACTTGACAGAAGAAGAAATGAATAGTCTCCCCGGTAAGCCTCCTCAGGTGGCTATCTATATACATCCAGGTCACATGAACAGTTTAACACACATACAGATTAGAGAAAGTAGAGTTTTCTCCTGTTGCACCATCCAGAAACCCTTGAATTTACTTAGGACCAAACTGTGTGCAATGGCGGCTGTCCATGTCTCTACCTTGTTCATGTTTAGAGCAGGGTTTGAGGGCTCTACTCTTCACAGAAAAAGAAAACAAAGGGGAGGTAAGTGAAAAACAAACATATCCCTTAGTTCACTGCACTTGACAGCTTTAAGCAGCTTCCTGTGGGGAAACCCACAATGTGAACGAGAAGGGAGGCAAGGAAACCAGCTAAACTAGTCCCTCTTAACTGCTGTCACCAAGTGGATATCTCCCCACACCATCACTGCCTCCCCTAAAACAGGCCTTTAACACATGAAACATCAGTTCACACAGGAAACTCTCATACTGACTAAAGCAGTAGGGCATTTAGGCAGAAAGTGAATAATAAGGAATCTACATGTTTAAACTTGAACAGTCATCAATGAGTAAAACAAAAAAGGAAAATGCATTCTGCCAAACCTGCATTGTTTCCCATACCAAGTCAGTATATATCAATTTGAATTCCTCAGTTCACTTAACAGTTCCCTTTGCCTCCTTCCCCAGGCTTTTTTCTTCCACACTGCTCCAAAAATGCTCGCTTGTACAGGTACTTCTGCAGTATTTCAATTGCGTGTCGAGGTCCCCAGGTCCACCCCAATAACTCACACATCACACAGAATTTTTGTTTAAGGTTTTTGGCATAATTTTGGCCACAACTTTATTAAAATACAAATTTGTGAGTGGTTGCTTAGGCATTGGTTGCGACTATCTGCCCCCACCAAGGGGGACAGACTGACATTCCACACAATGCGAAAGTCAGAATGGGGGAATACACTTGGGGGTTACGCGGAGCAGGGAACCTGCCCTCACCCCAAATGCAACCAGGAGCTCATTGCTATGGCCCGAGCCCCCTTGACAGAGTGGACAAGCAATAGTTAGCCCCCAATTCCTTTAACGGAATCCCTTGCAGCAGCAGCATTAGAGGGGCAGGCACAGCCAATCCATGCCCCTCAACCAACCAAACCATAAACCAATGCCTAACCGCAACCTTACAAGTTGTGACGATTTGCTATGCAGTAGGCAAAAACCAAATGGCCCCAGCCAATCAGCCAGATGGACAAAATTCCTACCAGGCCCCCGCTCCAAAGCAGATGACCCCATGACAGGCATAGCAAGGTCAAAGCGAACAACCCTATTCTAGGGAGGGAGGGACGGGCAATCCACTGCACGGGTGAAAAGAGGAAGCCCTGGCCTCGTGCAAGGAGTTTTAGCATTTCTGGCTGTCAATCAATAAATGGCAACATTAATTTCTTCCCAACAACAAGGGAAGCCCCAATCGCTTCAGTGGCCAACGATCAGTTAGCCCACCCCCAACTTTGGAGTGTCCTGGCGGCCCCCATCGCAACACGTGCTCTCCATGAAGGAGAACACGCTTTCTCTTATTGCTTTCCAGAGCTTTCTCTCTTTGCCCTGTTTCAGCTCTCAGTGTTCAACTTCTGTAGCTAGATCTTTTGGCAAGTCTAAAAGCTAGCAGAGTGGTGGTGCTTCTGTTCCCTGAAACCTGTAACCACCGTTTTCTGCCTCAAATATTTTGGTTTCATTTCTCCTCACCTGCCAGGCTCCTGGACTGAACTTCTGACTCATCTGGGCAGAATGACCTCTCTAAAAAGGAAGGAATCGCTTTATAGAAAAGTTCAGAACATAAAATGGTTGATAAGTTTCATTTCCTCAGCGGGTTCAATAAATGGAAATGAACCAGGATGGTAGAACATTTCCTTAAAACAATGGAAGATGGTGAGGTAAGGAGGGGGTCAGCAGAGGAAAGGGCAAATTACACATTTTTTAAAAATATAAAAACAGACACAAACACCCTGCTACTACCTAAGAAAAATCAGAAACGTTGATAAAATACATCTGGCTGCTCCTTGATATATCCTTAGTCCATGGCTGTACATCATCATGTGATTGAAAATATTTACCTAGCAGAAGACCAAGCTGGCATAATCCAAAATACCGTAACACTTGTGGCAAAAACAAGAGCATAAATGCAAAATATTTCACAATTTAAGTGACTTCAAGTGAAGGCATCATGCCATTTGCTAGAACCTTGTCTTCTTATCCCAGCTTCCTCCTTTCATAAGATGGGAGGATCCATAGCTACCTGGTGACAGAGGGATTGTGCATATCACTCATGGGGAGCCTGTGCCCCTCCAAGTGTTGCTGAACTCCACCCCCCATCATCCCTGACCAATGGTCATGTTGCCTGGGGCTGGTCGCAGTTGAAGTCCAACAACATCTGGAGGTCTTCAGGTTCCCCATCCTTGATGTATATTATTTTCTCCCTTTACAGACAGTTCAGGAAAAAAAAGTATTTCCCTTTCATTATATTCTATACTTAAAAGCAAGGATAGCCAATATGGTGCTCTCAAAATATTGCTGGATTCCAACTCCCTTCATCCGTGGCTGTTGGACGTGCTCGCTGGCACTGATAAAAGCTGGAGTCCAGCAACATCTGAAGGGCACCATGTTGGTGACCCCTTCTCAAAATGTAAGAAATGATAGGGATTTCGATTTTTCATATTCTTCAGTGTTTGCAATTGATGGAGCCTCTTGCTCTTTTATAAAGAGTGGGAAATGATCCTACCCTCCTACCTGCACTCTTAAATGCAGGTCTAAATGGTTACCTCCCACCGTAAATCAGGTTTGCACTCTGCCCAGAACGTTTACTTAAAGAAGTATCTCTCTGTCTCTTGGGCACCATACAAATTAGGATAGTTCCTGCCCTTATAACTCTAAAGCAACCTTGAGCTAGGAGCAGAAATATAAAACAGAGTCAACCATGGCATGGGCCATGAGTCACATTGATGCTTTAAAAAAACAGAGCCAGAAGGGATAGTCACAGCTGGTTAAATGCAGCAGGGCACTTACATAAGAACTGCTTTGCTGAATCAGAGAAAGCCTCTGTCTAGTTAAGGGGGGGGGGTGAGCTTGGTGGCCCTGAAAACCTCCCACGCAGGGCTTAATCATTATCCTGCCCCTTAACATTGGACCTTAAGAATATGGAGATTGCATTTTGCCTATTATGACTATTAACCATTGAAGAAAAAGGCTGAAGCAATCAATCTTCAGAAAAGGGTAACCAAACTGGTCAAAGGACTGAAGCAACTCATCCACTGAAGCGTCCTGCAGAGACAGAAGAGGGCTTACAGGACTCATAGCTGTCAACTTTTCCCTTTCCTTGTGAGGAATCCTATTTGGAATAAGGGAATTTCCCTTTTAAAAAAGGGGGAAATGTTGACCACTATGACAGAAATTCCAAAGAAAGATGCCGAAACAGTCAGAGTGATCTGGTCTAATGATTTAATAAAGAAGGGCACAAACTTAGGGCAAAGGTCCAACAGCTCCCTCCTTGCCTCTGCTCACAGCATTCCACGAGATGGACTCCACTGCAAAGAGATGGCTTGTCCACACTCAAATAAAGATACAGTACACACACAATCTTTATAGGCCCAGGCAGACTACGTCACATGGGAACATTGGTGGTGGGTATTAACCATTACCTCCTTCTCTAGCCTGGGGCCTGTGGATACATCAAAGTGTGTGAAACACATGAGCTTAGGGCTACATCTGCTATCAATTAGGTAGGGGTCATCTTGACCATGAATATGCTGCAAGCAGGGCTTCCAGACCAGCTCACCTTTTTTGGTTAACACCCCACAGTTCTTATTGTGGGGAAAGTGGGTAGAGATTCTCTCTTTCTCTCTCTCATAATCCTAGAACTTGGAGCCATCCTTTAGAGCAGAATGGTAGAAGATTAAGGACAGACAAAACAAAGCACTTATTCACACAGCATATACTGTATTTTTCGCCCTATAGGGTGCACTTTCCCCCCTCCAAAAATGAAGGGGAAATGTGTGTGCATCCTATGGGGCGAATGCAGGCTTTCGCTGAAGCCTGGAGAGCGAGAGGGGTCAGTGCGCACCGACCCCTCTTGCTCTCCAAGCTTCAGGAAGCTCTCCGCAAGCCTTGGGAGCCCGCGGGAGTTCCCGTCGGGCTCCCTAGGCTTGCGGATAGCAGCCTGCATCTCGAAGCCTGGGGCGCGCTGCACAGCGTCCCCCGGGCTTTGGTTCCCCAACCTGGTTTGGAGGCTGGAGGCGGGGAGAAGCCTGCTTCTCCCCGCCGCCAGCCCCACAAGCTCGGGGGACAGCGGGGAGGCAGAGCGCTGCCATCTCGCTGTTCCCCGACCTGGTTTGGGCTTCAGGCAGATATCCGCAAGCCGTGGGAGCCCGGCGGGAAGTCGCGCCGGTCTCCCAAGGCTTGCGGATAGCTGCCTGTTCTGGGGGCTGGGGTCGGGGGAAGCTTGGGCTTCCTCCACCCCAGCCCCGCGCCTGGGGGGGGGAAAATAATTTTTTTCTTCTTTATTTCCCCCCCAAAAAACTAGGTGTGTCCTATGGGCCTGTGTGCCCTATGGGGTGAAAAATACGGTAGCTAAACTATAGAATTCTCTTCCAGAAAATGTGCTGATGATCACCAGCTTACATGGCTTCAAAGAGAATTAGACATATTCATAAAGGAAGACTATAAAAATGGCTATATGCTGTCTCCAGGTTCAATGAATACCAGTTTCTGGGAGCAACAACAGAAGGGTACTTCATATGTGTATATGGGATGCCTACAAGTAGGACATCTAGTTGACCTTTGTGGGAAGCAGGATGCTGAAATAAGATGTACCAGTATCACAAAAAGTAGGCAGCTAAGTGCTCACTCACTTTAAACCATTCCCCATTGTTTCTTTGGCTGAAGCTGTGACATAAACTATTTATAATATTCTGTAAATGTCTTTATTAGATTGTATCCTGCTATATCTATGATAATTGGGAAATACTTGGGTAGATCTTGGAAGAAGATTGGCACGGTATCTGGACTTCTCTCACAATCTTATCCATCAGCACAAATATAAAGGAAGCAAGATACCAACCTCACTCGGTGACACATTACCCCTGCAAAGCTTCATCTAATTATTAGATGCAGATTCCCACCAAAAGTGAAAAACATATGGATCCAGGGTTCCACACTGCTTTCAAAAATACAACCATAGTTTGGAAGTCCAGACAATAGCACATTGGTAAAATTTGGGAAGAAAGGTGGAATGATAATAATATGTACAAATTTATTCAGCAAATACAGCAAGCAAGGAATCATTTTTAAAAATATGTTTTGGTGCAATAACTTCCATTTATCTCTATTCATGTTTCTGATTGCATTTCAGGTGTACTGTATTTGGAGGGATAATGACTGCTATACACACGCGCACACACACACACACACACACACACACACACACACCCCTCAAAGAAAATCAACAGTAGTAACCTTCTCCTTGGGCTTTTAAAATTTATTTCCCCACCACCACAAAAAAAAAAGCTTACTGACAATATACCAAGGACTTTAACCTGTGAGTTTTATTTCCCCCTTAATTTCTGTTTTTGTAGTATTAGGCAGCATTCGTTCTTTGTGTTGCATATATTTTAAACTTCGTTTTTAAAAAGTGTAGTGTGTAAGAAAGCTATGCGTGAAAGTGGGAGAACATGTTTTTAAGCTGCACTGATGTTAAATATTATAAGCAAAACAAGGGCTCTTTGTACCAATATGATAATCTTGAAAACTAGTAAATGTACACTTTAATATTTTCTCTACTTTTCAGTCCAGCATAACATCATTGCTTTGCATGGACCAAAATTAGATTGCTCTGCACAATTGAGTGTTGAAGCTAATAATATTTTTCCAGTATTAGTTGTTGTTGTTGTTAATTAAATTTTTGTACTGCATTGCACCCATACATCGCAGGGCAGTTCACAGCATAAAAATACAAGATAAAAACACAAAATACATAATAAAAACAAGAACAAGTACAAAATCAACCAATAATCCCCCTTCCCTCCCACCCTCTTCCACAAACTCATTTAAAACGATATAGGATGTCAGTCAGCCAAATGCCTGGTTTAGAAAAACATAGTGGGGAGATTTTCTGTATCTTGCAATTGCTACTAGATGAAATCACACAAATGGTCATTTCAAATTTCTCTCTTCAGCAAGAATATGTTGACAGAGCGTTTGCCTTTTGGTAAAAAAAACAAAATCAAATGCACGGTGTATGACATATGCCTCTCTTACGACAAAACTGCTTAGTGTGGTTTGGGGCTCAGAACAGTTAATATGACAGACTGATTATGGCTTTAGCAGTGCTGAGATCTGAAAGGTATGCAAATGAGTTATTTAAGTGAACATCCATTTACTTGTAGAAAAAGCAACATTGCTATAAAGCTGATACATTTGTTAGTAAATGAGTAGGTAGGCAACATGACTCCCAGAATCCTTAGTTAAATAGAATCATAGAACTGTAGAACTGGAAGGGACCCAGAGTCCAACCCCCTGCAATGCACAAATCTCAGCTAGAGCATCCATGACAGACAGCCATGCAACTTCTGCTTAAAAGCCTCCAAAGAAGGAGAGTCTACCGCCTTCTAAGCAAATCTGTTCGACTTCCATGTGACAGCCCTTTAGATGTTTGAAGATGGCTATCACATCTCCTCTCAGTCTCCCTTGATCATGTGGGCCGCCCCACCATGGCCCCACCCCCTACATGAGGGGTGGCACAAACTCCACAAAGCCACTGTGCTTTCTGACCTTTCTGTTCAGCTACATGCAAAGCCCTGTGTGATCTTGGAGTCAAAGAGGGACTGGGCAGCTGTTATAAAGCTGGTGCCGCTTCTGTCCCCTGTTCCTTCTCTCTTTCAGGTCTGGGGCCTGAAGTGTCTCCCTCTGCAGCCTGTCCTGCCCTTGAAGAGCTTTCTGCCTCTGCCTCTTCTCTTTCCCTTGAGCCTGTTGCTTTTCTGCCTCCCAGCCCCCCTCCTCATCTAACCTGTCTTCAGAGTCCCTCCACCACAATCCAAGCTGTGAGCCTTCCTCCTCTGCTGCTCTCCTCTGGGATTCTTCAGCTGCAGCCTCCCACAACTCCTTTTCATCCATCCAGTCCCTGTCAATTGGTTAGGGCAGTGCAGATTTGGTAATTTTGCATTCAGCTGTCAGCTGAACATTTTCCCCCCCTCCATCCCTATTGATCATTTGAACACAAAAATCAGCCAGGATGCTGCGGCACCAGCTCAAGATACGAAATGCTTCTGCTTGATGTACTGCAATGTGTGAGTGTCTTCCACAGTGATTCTCATGGAAGAAGTCTTATACCAAGGGAAATATATAAAAATAAAACAAAACAAAAAGTCCAGTAGCATCTTAGAGACCAACTAAGTTTGTTCTTGGTATGAGCTTTTGTGTTCATGCACACTTCTACTGGGCAATATATATATTTCTACTAACAAACTTAGTTGGTCTCTAAGGTGCTACTGGACATTTTTTATTATTATATTGTCAGGGAACTGCCATCGGAGCCAGGAGTGGAGGTAAGGCTCCCCAGCGATGCCAGAGAAGGGCCCAGCAGGGAGAGAGGGAACTCATCCACTGAGGAAGGAAATCAGCGTGACACCAGGAAGAAAGGGGAGCAGGGGAGGACTTCGGAGAGATGTCTCCAGGACTCTTCCACAGAAACTAGCGGGGAGAGCACAGGTCCTCCACTGGCCACGCCCACCCTGCGCAGAAGACTTCCAGGGAAAGGTTTAACCAGTCAACTTTGCCAAGAGTAGAGGCAACTTACGCACGAGCAACCCCAATTCCAATTACATACATATATATATATATACATATATGGAAAGTAGCAAAGATGGACTGGGTTTGCTATCCTACTCTCCTTCCTGCACAGGCTTAGCATCCTCAATTTGTCAGCAGTGACAGAAGCAAGAGTTTGCTATTTACTTAATTTACAATGGAGTCCACCAGGTTTCTTCATCCAAGGTCTTCTCCCTCAGCCATATTCATAAGTTGACAGTCCTAGAAGCATGTCATCAGCAGCTCCTCATAATTTCTTCCTGATATTGCCCAAATACATTACAAATATTCATTAGTCGCAGACTCCTAAGCACTGCTCTGAACCTTTGCTCCTCCTCTTAATGTGTGATGTGGTTTCTCTGCATAGTTTAAATAGAACATTTCACACTTTGGGAATAAAGGGAGGGGAATTATGTCACACGTCAAAATGGTATTCATTGCAATTTACAAATAGCAGAATCTAACTCTGAGCATGTGAGCCTATTTGAATCCTAATTGGATACTCAGCCACATGGGGAGAGAGAAATATGGATGTTTCACTGATTCATTTTTAACATAAAAAAATTCCTTCCAGTAGCACCTTAAAGACCAACTAAGTTAGTTCTTGGTATGAGCTTTCGTGTGCACTTTTCACCTTCTCACCCCTTGCTTTTTCCTGTAAGACCTATTGCAGTCGTTTAGAGTCGTCAACAGGCTCATCACAGCTATCTGCCAATCACCCATTCCCACCACCCTTCTGAGTAATACCCCTCCCCACCTTCTCACTATATAGAAGGGTCTGGAAACTTCTGTTTCAGTGTATCTGAAGAAGTGTGCATGCACACGAAAGCTCATACCAAGAACTAACTTAGTTGGTCTTTAAGGTGCTACTGGAAGGAATTTTTTTTGTTTTGACTATGGCAGACCAACACGGCTACCTATCTGTAACTGGTCATTTTTAACATGTTTTAATATTAAACATGTACAGCTCTTTTTTCATCTCAGTGAAAAAAAGAGGTCTGCTCTGCTCCTATAATGGGCAGAGAGCCATGGTTTATACTCCGTCAGGCTGCTACAGGGGCTCCTAAGCCAATCACGGTGTGAAAATATCAATCATGAGCTCATAAAAACCTATAAAACCCAGAGCTGCAGAAAGCGTTGAAACCATCTACATTATGTTTTGCATATTGTAACTTGTTTGCAAGTGTTTTATAAACCTCAAGCAACTCAAATGGAAGTGTGATTGCCAAGGATATAATATTTCACTCACTTACTTACTGAGGTGCTTAATAATTCCAGTAGTACATTTCCATCAACTGCACACTGCATTCATTACCGAGCTTTATGTCGTTTTCCTTTTCGATTCAAGTCTTTCGTATTTTCACTAAAATACCATGCAGCAAAGAATAGTTCTTCAAAGTGCCTCATATGCAAAGCTAAACTTTGTAGCATTGCAGCAGTACTAAGAGGCTGGTTTTCAGAGACTGATTTGAAATCTAGCCAACATGGCAGAACTATGTAATGTCTCTTTCTGGATGCTATGCATGGGGTAATCATATACATTGGCTTAGAAGAAGGTCTTGCTGACTTCAATGGGGCTTACTCCCAGATAAATCTAGGGTCTAGAACTTCAACCATAGTTATTCAGGAAAATTAATTTATCTCCTTTCCATCCCACCACCCTCAGAGGCATGCTTGGGAGGTACATGGGAGAGGGCCTTCTCAACAGCTGCTTCCAGACTTCTCCCTGCCTAGAGAAGCTAGACTGGCTTCCTCCTTGTTGTCCCCCACTGGGAGGTGAAGATTTTTTTGTTCCAACAGGATTTTGGGAACCAACTGCTTTTAATGAAAGGGCTGGTGTCGTGCCATGCTGTTTTCATTGTACAGTGGTACCTCAGGTTACATACGCTTCAGGTTACAGACTCCACTAACCAAAAAATAGTGCTTCAGGTTAAGAACTTTGCTTCAGGATGAGAACAGAAATCGTGCTCCGGCGGTGCGGCAGCAGCAGGAGGCCCCATTAGCTAAAGTGGTGCTTCAGGTTAAGAACAGTTTCAGGTTAAGTACGGACCTCCGGAACGAATTAAGTACTTAACCCGAGGTACCATTGTAATTATTTGTTTGGCATTAATCTATATCTATATCTATCTATCTATCTATCATCTATCTATCTATCTATCATCTATCTATCTATCTGTCATCTATCTAGCTATATATCTTTAATAGATCTTATATACGTATATAGTTTTACTTCTAACAATGTTCAATGGTTTTTTGAAGATTGGTCTTTTTAAAAGTTTTCCTTTTTATATGTAAGCTGCCTTGAGTCCTGTCAGCAAAAAATGTGGGGAAGAAGAAGAAGAAGAAGAAGAAGAAGAAGAAGAAGAAGAAGAAGAAGAATTCATTGTCAAGAGTCATAGGACATGTTCTAGCAAAACACCCAAGGAGGGTGCAAAGTAGAGCCACTGAGAGGTTTGACTTGGCAGAAGTGGTGTGGCTGAGGAGGAGGTGTAATCTGGGGAAAGTCCCAAGGGCCTGGGGATCCTCATTTGACTCAGGCCACAGATTCCCCAGTCCTGTCCTACAAGGGAAGCAGCCTCCATCACCACAATCCAGATGTAGTTTTACAAAATTCAATGGGAGTTCATTTCAAAGATGCTTTGTGAAATCAGAATAGTAGCCTTGCAGTTCTATCACCAACATTTATTAAAAATAAAGGAGAGAAGCAAGGGACAGTCATAAGGTTTAATTACATTTCATACAGTAAGATGTCATAATCTTCCTTTCTCCACCGCTGCATTGGTCTTTCCACATTGACAAGCCAAGCTAAGATGCTATGCCAGTCTTTCAATTCCTTCTTCTCTTCCATTGTGGCTCTTTGCCCCACAACTTTAGAGTAAAATGCATGGAAGTTGCCATTGTACAAACATCATTTCCACCATGCCGATAATGCCTACCAACTTGCTCTGTAAAAGTCTGTTTCGTGAATATACCATTTCACATGCACAAATCATGTAATAAATAGGATTGTCAGGTTGCTAGCCACAGATTCTCTTGAACAACCAGATTGGTGGGGTATAAATAATAAATTGTTATTGTTATTGTTATTGTTATTCCTAAGTTAGGAGAAGCTATAGACATAGTTTCCTCCACCTGGCATTACTGCATCTTACCAAAACAAGACAGAAGCATTGGCTTCCTTCCAACTCTATGATTCTATGAGAGTGGAGCTTGTGGTGTAGAAGCTCAGGATGGAACATGTTCAATAATTTTGGACATGAACGTTTCTTTCTCATTCCATGCTACATGAATAACTAGGTTTAATCTTACTTGGTTTGACAGAAAGACAGTGTTACTTGAATAGACCTATGTTTTAAAATTATTTTCTATGCATTTGTTCAGCTTTTAAAAGCACAGAGCAAATTCATTTCATTTTAGATTCTTAGTTCAGATTTTAGGTGTTTCTCTTGCCTCTGTACTTAACAACTCTGTTTGCTCTCTTGACTAAAATAGATATCTCATCCACAGAGCTGTAGGATATAACAAGGTAAGTGAAAACCTCCTACATTTAACATACGTTAAATTCAAATGTTCTTTTCCATTTATAAACCTCTCTGTGCTTCCTAAATGTTCTGGGAAATCCTAATCAACTCCGATTCTTCTTATTTACTGTAAACAATCTGAAAATAAAATTGATTTTTCTCCTCAAAGAACATAGCCATGACTTGAAAATCATTACTTGGTTGACTAACACTTTTTGAAGTGGAAATCAATATAGCAATGAGGTCTATCACACATCCTGAAAGTAGTCATTCCCAGACTCTTTGGGACACAACTTAACTACCACTTACCATCTGGTTGCCATCTTGTGATCCTTACTGCTTTCACAAATGACTGAACAATGAAATTGGGAGGTAACACAGCAGGCACATTTGTTCAGTGTAAGGTATGGGAAAGCAGAGAGATGGGCAATCCTATCCACATTTGTTAAACATCATTTATTTAAAAAGATTTATGTATCCCACTTTAGCAAAACCCATTCCCTGAGTTATAGTTTCTAAATGACTATGGTGAGGATTAGAGCAGGATTTAGGAATTTTATTAAGGACGTGGGTGGCACTGTGGGTTAAACCACAGAGCCTAGGACTTGCCAATCAGAAGGTCGGCGGTTCGAATCCCCGCAACGAGGTGAGCTCCCATTGCTCGGTCCCTGCTCCTGCCAACCTAGCAGTCAGAAAGCATGTCAAAGTGCAAGTAGATAAATAGGTACCTCTCTGGTGGGAAGGTAAACAGCATTCCCATGTGCTGCTCTGGTTCGCCAGAAGTGGCTTAGTCATGCTGGCCACATGACTTGGAAGCTGTACGCCAGCTCCCTCGGCCAATAAAGTGAGATGAGTGCCACAACCCCAGAGTCGGCCACAACTGAACCTAATGGTCAGGGGTCCCTTTACCTTTACTGTTGTTGCTGTTGTTGTTTTTGTTGTCAATAATAATAATAATAATAATAATAATAATAATAATAATAATAATTTATTACTTATACCTCACCCATCTGGCTGGGTTTCCCAAGCCACTCTGTGCGGCTCACAACAGAATATTAAAAACACAATAAAACATCAAACATTAAAAACTTGCCTAAACAGGGCTGCCTTCAGATGTCTTCTAAAAGCCAGATAGTTGTTTATTTCCTTGACATCTGATGGGTGGGCGTTCCACAGGGCGGGCGCCACTACCGAGAATGCCGTCTGCCTGGTTCCCTGTAACCTCACGTCTCGCCAGAAGGCCCTTGGCACTGGACCTCAGTGTCTGGGCTGAATGATGGGGGTGGAGATGCGCCTTCAGGTATACTGTTCCCCACATAACATTACCGCAGGAGGGAAAGTATCATAGGGCACAACTGGAACAAAATCTGTTATCTATCTACAGTTGGCAGTATTCAACCATACGATTCCACTAATGCAAGCTTTTTTGGGTGTGCACGGAACTCTCCCTCCATCTCTTCTCTGAGCAGAAGTTCTGTTGTACATACAAAAGTATTTATGATAGCAGAACTGTTTAGCTGGTATACCATGTTTGTATACCACCCATCAACTTATCAGTATTTGCTATCTCACAAGTCAAGAAGAAAAAGAGGAACTTCAAACGTTCTGGGTGGAGGTTTTATGAGAAGAGAAATGGAATTCAGAAACAGAATTGGGGGAACAGGGTGTTAAAATGTGATGTTCCAGAGGGAAAAAATAGGAAAATAGTATGACACAGTTAAAAGCCTGAGCTCTGAAAGGGCGACACAACTGAGTGACCAGGGGAGATTGTGAGATTGATTAAAGAAAAAGAAAAAACACTCAGCAATAACCCAGCTTGTTTGTTTCAAACACTTCTGTAGTATAACAAGGAAGGTCATAATGGAAAATATGTGATAAGGAGAATAATATAGCAATTAATATGTTGAACACGTGTACACATTTCAGAGACTATTTCTGTTTTATAGAGGAGCAAATGTTAACACTGTTGCTAATGTCTCTTAAGGTACTGCTGTAGCAATGATCGTTTTGGAGCTCAGGGGCATTTTATAAACTTAGATGAATTATCTTTGTACAGCCAAAGAACTTACTGTATAATTAACAAAGCTCTGTTTAGAAAGGAATTGGGGGGTCTTTCTTTCCCCCCAACTACAGCATTGAGTCAGCCACAACTTTACATGGGGCACTATCATAGAAATATGAGAGCAATTCTAAATTAGGGTTTAGCATAGAAGCATATTCCCCAATTTCCATGCCAATTGAGGCCAGACCCTTCAAAATTTGGACACAGCTCAAATTGAGAGTCCCCTTCCACTGACAGCAGGCTGTTTCCCTTCTTCGCTGTTTTTTCTTATCTCTAATTTCTTTATAATTATTTACTTTAAAATTCTAGACCACCCACTCAGATAAGATAATCAGGGCACTGTACAACAACATAAGCAGGTACAGTGGTAGTTAAGTAGTTAAGTAGTTAATTCATTCTGGAGGTCCGTTCTTAACTTGAAACTGTTCTTAACCTGAAGCACCACTAATGGGGCCTCCTGCTGCTGCCGCGCCGCCGGAGCACGATTTCTGTTCTCATCCTGACGCAAAGTTCTTAACCTGAAGCACTATTTCTGGGTTAGCGGAGTCTGTAACCTGAAGAGTATGTAACCTGAAGCATATGTAACCTGAGGTACCACTGTACAAGGAAACACAAGGTAACATAAAAACCATGAAAAATAATAATTAAAAATGACTAGGTAATCTTAATAAAATTTAAACTGAATGGGCCTGTTAGCCTGAAATTTAGCAGCAAGGATGTCTCCTGAATCTCATGAAAAGGTATTCCACAGTGTCAGACTAAATCCCTGACTTTAGCAGAAGCCAGTTGGGATTTTGAAACATGGGGAACAACTAACAGTGCTCATCCAGATGATCAAACTGGGATAAAGGGGCTCAGGGGGTCCTTATGGTATCCTGGACCCAAGTTTTGGGGCTTTGTATATTAATACACGAAATCTGAACCTTGTCTGCTAGCAAAAGGGGATACAGATGTTTTAGCAGAGGTGCCACATACAGTGGTACCTCGGGTTACAGACGCTTCAGGTTACAGACACCTCAGGTTACAGACTCTGCTAACCCAGAAAAAGTACCTCGGGTTAAGAATTTTGCTTCAGGATGAGAACCGAAATCGTGCAGCGGTGGTGCGGTGGCAGTGGAAGGCCCCATTAGCTAAAGTGGTACCTCAGGCTAAGAACAGTTTCAGGTTAAGAACGAACAACCAAAACAAATTAAGTTCTTAACCCGAGGTACCATTGTACTGTCAGCTGCCTTCCTCCATCAAGTACCCCCTAGCAAAGGGGTACTTGATGGACAGAGGAGACCTGGCAGTAAAAAGAAGGTGAATCTAACCAATGCTGTGATTTTCAGTTAGTTTCAGTCTTAAGACAGATATTGCAAAATAACTTTAGGCCTCATAATTGGCCAAAGAATGTTCATGTTCAGGTAAAAAAAAAGTCACCATAATATTCATTTGTATCCCAATACAAAACTTTCGTGAAACCCTTTTCTATTTCACCAGTTCTTTTAGCCGTTATCAACATTGTTTCTAAAGTACACCAATTACACAGAAGATGCATTCTAACTTTGTAGATCTCTGGGTGCATTAAATTTAATAATATGCGTGGTAGACAGGGAGTTTATTATTGGCAACATATTCATTGTGCTAAAACAAATTATCTGATGTCTCTGCTGAAAAGAACATTTTGTTTGATCTAATAAGAATAAATAATTCCAGTACAAAATAAGAGAATGTGGCTTTTAATGAAGAAGCACCTCAAACATGCATTAGTATAAATTGGTTATTATTTCCCTGTGCCTTATTTTAAAAGTGCAGGAGAGAAAGAGAGAGAGAGAGAGAGAGAGAGAGAGAGAGAGAGAGAGAGAGAGAGAGAGAGAGAGATCTGGAACAAGAGCACTAAAGGACTTTCTGTGCTTTGGCATGTTTAGGCTTTGTGCCGGCACTCTTTGTGTAAATTCAAAATTATATGTTCATTAGGAAGCAAAGCAAAACTTATTTACTATAACTATCAATTTCTTGAAAATTTAGAGATAGTTCTACTTGCTCCCTGTTGTCCCTAAGAAAAAAAGGGGATAGAGGTAAGTGTACAGTAGCACAGATCTAGTCTAATCAAATACATGGGATTACCATAGGAGGACATTGTTGGGGACTGTGGGTTGGATCCTGACTTGGAGTGTTGGAGAAGCAGGGTGGGGTGATCCCCTCCCCAATTTGCAGTAAATAGCAGTGATGCTGCTGTTAGGGAGGGGGGCAGTGTGGCACTGCCACACCATGCTGGCTGCTCCTGGTGAAAATGATATTTGAGTCATGGATCCAAAAATAAGGAA
This sequence comes from Podarcis melisellensis, assembly GCF_964234715.1. Classification (NCBI taxonomy): domain Eukaryota; kingdom Metazoa; phylum Chordata; class Lepidosauria; order Squamata; family Lacertidae; genus Podarcis; species Podarcis melisellensis. Next base: position 54,331,700 of record NC_138528.1, read on the forward strand.
CCTAGGGATCTACTGGGAAGCTCAGTACACAGGTGATTCATGTATGTAGCCAACACTATTATGGTCACCACACATTTCATTTCTTAAAAACCACATATTCCTCTTTCAATTTTATTTCTCGCTTCTTCCTGCTAATGCAGAAGGGGAAAAGGAAATATAGCTCTTAATTTTTATTTTAATAGCACTGAACAAGATGGTTTCCACTTTTTGTGACACTGTACTACTGAAATTCCTGCTATATAAAAGTAAGGTGACATCTCCACATTTCCCCCCCTCCTTTTGGTCGGTTCACAAGATTGAAAGTGATGCAGATCCTGTTAATGTATCACCTATAAACCAGAACAGATCTGATTTCTTACAAAACAGCTGATTGAATAGAGGAAAATTGGTCTGTGTCCAGTTTTGATACATCCTGTGCGAAGGCATCAGAATTATGCATGAGAGTCTGAACAAACCTAATAAATAATTCTCAGTCCAGAAAATGAAGTTTAGTCACAATGAAGTGTCATTGCAGTCAAAGGCACTTAAAAAAAGATCTGTTGCACTGTTTCTGATGGGACTTCAATAACAAATAAAATTTGCTACATTGTGCTTATTGGTGGCTTTATATGCTCCTTGGGTAGGTTCATTTGATCCATGCCTGGCTACAGTCATTCACTTATTTTGATGCAATGAGAATGAACAGTAGGTAATTAAGATTTTCCCTACCTTTCTCTCCTCAGCACACTCTTTTATTTGATGTAATATTTTTGAATTCCACTAAAACCAACTTTCATTCTGCAAAAATAGAGCAAGCATCAATTTTCTCTGGTATTGTTGCTTTAAAGTTGATTTCTTATATGTCGTGGGAAATTTTATTAAAATGAACCTTTTATCTTCAAAATTGTCCACTAGAGGAGGCTCTCACTGTACTCATTTTAACTGGAGTGGATATCATATCATCTTGTTCACCAATGAGTAGTTTGAAGGCTAGGTGTTGCATGTATGAAACACCCAGTTTTTCCTCTCCTATTGTTTTAATTTCTGGTCCATCCATTTTTATTTGTCTTTTGAACGTTCTGAACATTTTGAACTGGGAATACGTTGAATGATTTACATGTCAAATTTAACAATACTCACCAATTGCACGAGGAGCTTTTCAGCCCCATCCTAAACATACTTGGTGTAAGGCAGCTTCCTATGTTCCTGTGATCTTAGAATAATAGAGTTGGAGGATTGGCTTGTAGGCTATCTCATCCAAGTACTTGCTTAATGCAAAAAAAATATAGAACTAGAGTGGGGGTTGTCAAACTTTTTGGACTAGTGGGCACCTCTGCAATTTGAGAGTGAACCAGGGGCACCAGTCACAGACAAAAAAGCTGTTGTAGGGGCATGCCATAAGACAAAATGGCTGCCACATGGCATAAAATAGTATAAAATGGCTGCCAAGCAGACAAATTGGATTCCACAATGGCAGAGCAAAACACAAATGGCCACAATAGGAACATTATTACCATCACCATTAGATTTATTACCTGCCCTTCAACAGGTGGTCCCAGAAAGTCCCAGCATAGTATAAGACAAACTATTTAAAAAATGCAGGGAAAGAGACAAAATGGCCCAAGGGTGCCTCCCCCTCGCATCAATGGGTAAAAAAACTAACCATCGTCACACTCACCCACAGGGAGAAGTTCTTTATACCACTCATTTGTTCAGAATGGAGATGTGAGTGGGTGTCCAATGTAATGTGGTCATGGTTGAAGTTTGTTTGTGTGTGTGTGTGAAAGCGGGAGTATATTTGATCTGGTCAAAATAAAAATGATCTTTAATTTTTATTTGTAACTGTACAGGCATATTAATTTAACCAGCCGAGATGGTAATCATTCTGTGATACATAGAGAGCCAGGAGGGAACTTATCTCGATTTGGCCTGTGTGAGTCAGGTAAATTATATGTATATGTTCTTCACAACTACTTAGCTTAACTTTAATATGCACTGCAGATTCCCTGTGCTTAGGGAGTGAATTAAGCCCTTCATGTGGAAATGCTGGTGGCCTAGATATTGTTATTGGCTGGCTCATGCTGCTCTATTTGTGTCTATAAAAATATACAGTCGCTCTATGACTAAATTGGATTCCAACTTTCAGGTAGAATATCAGCATTGGAAATAATGAAAATACAGCCTCTGTACCTTAACATTGTGCAGCTTACCGTGTTGTAATAAAAGTTCTTCCCTCTGATTTCAGCAGCACCAAGCCTAGGAGAGAGAAGTTTATGGTGCCATAAAGAGAAGTGACCTGCTTCAAGGGAAGGAAGGGAAGTTCATTTAATCACAGTGTGTCTCATGCCAACAGAATCATGCTAAAGTGTAATTAGAAGTGATGATCTGGTATTATATAATCCCCATAACTCCATCAAGAATAAAAGAGCATGAGTCTGTAAGGCCCAAATCCTAGGAAGTGTTTTTTCTGCAGTAACAGATCATACAGGGCATGACTCAGAAAATGCACAGAGTTTCTGTTTCACATCTAAATGAACTGTTCGCTTATAGGTGATTACTTTTGCCACCTTTAATTTCGACACTTTTAGGACAGTGACAAGATCCATTCACTGTGCTACATCTATTGGCACATAATTAAATAGACATGGGAGGGAGAGGTGGGATATGGGCATTGGCTGGGATAGTTACAAAATGCTTGATAAGAGTCAGTTTTTCCTTTCCCATACTGCCTATGGAACTCCAGAAAAAGCAAACTTCTCAATCCGAAGAAATTAATCAGAATTAAGTGTCAGCAATTTCAAAGTGACTGATTTCTATGAACTGACCATGAGTCATTGATACATATTGGGCCAAATGATGATAAAATTCTTGTTTCCTTATCAGAGTACATCAATTGGACATTAATTTCCCAGAGACTTAATGCATTCCCTTCCCTTCCCCTCTGCAGGGAGGTGGGACCGATTCGGATGGTCCGCCCCCACCACTTAATGGATCCAAATGGTTTCCAGAAAGTGGTAGGGGGTGCTTTATCCCATGTTGATGGCCTTTCAGCTGATTCCCTGGTGGCCTGCTGAAAAGTGGAGTTAACCAGGGCTATTGACTGTTGGGCTCGAAGCACCCTCTCCGATTGCATGGAGCCCGGACAGCCCTATGGTTTTCCACAAATCTGAGGGCAATGAAACAATTGCTGAGATGGCTAGAGTGCTGGTGGTGGATAACTCATTCTGAAGCTGATCAGACACGGATTAGAGCTCAATGTCAAGCCTACCAGGTGGCAATTGCGACAGCGAAGAAGACTTTCTTCACTGCCTCTATTGCATCTGTAGAAAACAGCAGGAAAAGACTCTTTCAGGTGGTTCACAATTTAGCGGAACCACCTGCTCCATCAGGGCCCAGTACAGGCCACATGATCTCCTGCAATGATTTTGCAAAGTTTTTTTGCAGATAAAGTCGCTCAGATTCAGGAAGTCTCCTCCGTGGGAGCAGGGCTGGGGTGGGAGAGTGCTAGAGTCCTGTCTAGTCAAGTTGCATGGGATCAATTCCAATTTGTTTCCTCTGAGGATGTGGACAGGCTGCTTGGACGAGTGAAACCAACCACCTGTCTCCTTGATCCTTGCCCATCCTGGCTTATAAAAGCTAGCTGGGAAGGGCTGGGCGATGGGCTTTGTGGGATGGTGAATGCTTCTCTCTTTGAAGGAGCCTTCCCAGACCCACTGAAAGAGACAGTTATCAAACCGCTTCTGAGAAAACCATCTTTAGATGCGGCCAATATGGCCAATTATTGCCCAGTCTCAAATCTTCCATTCTTGGGCAAGGTGATTGAGTGAATGGTTGCTGAACAACTCCAGGCACACCTGGAAGAAGCAGACCATTTGGATCCCTTCCAGTTGGGATTCAGGCCTCATCATGGGACTGAAACTGCCTTGGTCGCACTGGTCAATGATCTCTGGTGGGCTAGGGACAAAGGTGAGAGCTGTTTCCTAGTTCTGCTGGATCTCTCAGTGGCTTTTGATACCATCTGCCACAACATCCTTCTGGACCGTCTAGAGGGGCTGGGAGCTGGGGGCACTGTTATACAGTGGATCTGCTCCTTCCTCCTGAGCCATGTTCAGAAAGTGGTGTGGGGGGTGAGTGTTCAGACCCCTGGGCTCTCACTTGTGGGGTTCTGTCCTCTCCCCCATGTTTTTAAACATCTACATGCAGCTGCTGGGAGAGATCATCAGGGGGTTTGAGCTGGGTGTTCAACAGTATGCAGATGCTATCCAGCTCTACCTTTCTTTCAAATCAGAACCAGTGAAGGAGGTTGGAGGATGGATGGCGGCTAACAGATTGAGGTTGAATCCTGACAAGACAGAAGTACTATTTTCGGGGGACAGGAGGCGGGCAGGTGTGGAGGACTCCCTGGTCCTGAATGGGGTAACTGTGCCCCTGAAGGACCAGGTGCGCAGCCTGGGAGTCATTTCAGACTCTCAGCTGTCCATGGAGGTGCAGGTTAATTCTGTTTACCAGCTCCATCTGGAACGCAGGCTGAGACCCTACCTGCCCATGGACTGTCTCGCCAGAGTGGTGCATGCTCTAGTTATCTCTCGCTTGGACTACTGCAATGCGCTGTATGTGGAGCTACCTTTGAAGGTGACTCGGAAACTGCAACTAATCCAGAATGCCGCAGCTAGACTGGTGACTGGAAGCAGCTGCCAAAACCACATAACACCAGTCTTGAAAGACCTACATTGGCTCCCAGTACGTTTCCAAGCACAATTCAAAGTGTTGGTGCTGACATTTAAAGCCCTAAATAGCCTTGGTCCAGTATACCTGAAAGAGCGTCTCCACCCCCATTGTTCTGCCTGGACACTGAGGTCCAGTGCTGAGGGCCTTCTGGCAGTTCCCTTGCTGCGAGAAGCCAAGTTACAAGGAACCACACAGAGGGCCTTCTTGGTAGTGGCACCCACCCTGTGGAATGCCCTCCCACCAGAAGTCAAAGAGAAAAACAACTACCAGACTTTTAATAAGACATCTGAAGGCAGCCCTGTTTAGGGAAGCTTTTAATGTTTAACAGACTATTTTATTTTAATATTTTGTTGGAAGCCGCCAAGAGGGGCTGGGGAAACCCAGCCAGATGGGTGAGATATAAACAAACAAACAAACAAACAAACAAACAATTCCCCCCCCCCTTGCCAAGCAAGGCACCGACAGAGGCCTCTGGTAACTAGGGTGGAATCTACACACATATAAAAACTGCTCTGAATATTTAAAAAAAAAACATTTTAAAAAATACATTGAATCTTCCATAAGCCTCACCATCGCCATCTAGTGTCACATCGTATATTGCACTTAAAACACACTTAAAATGTTTTATTTGTATAGCTGAGTCCTAGTATAAGAATTGTGTAAGGTACTATAAAACCTCATATAACCACTCTCATGAGTCATTCATTTATTTCAAGCAGCCAGGTGCTCTTTAGATATCAGAACAGTTTAGGGGTGGAACATTATTATGGCAACAAGCTGCTGCTGTTTCCTTTTGTTTCTTCCCATTTTAGACTGTAAACTATGTTGGTGGCCTGGCACACTTTTACTCTTTCAATGTTGCTGTTCTTGTTATGACTAATCAATTTTATGCACTAGGAAATCTTTTAAATATGTTCTGATGTTTAGAATTGTAAGACACTGGTTAAAACTTTGATTTGATTATATTCTTAGCTTTGTACTTTCCTTTTTTATTGCTATTTTAACCAAGCTTATCATAATATCAGAGCAGAAGTCAAGGGCAGAGCAGAAGTCAAATAATACTAAAAATAATTTAGTATTATTTAGACACCCATGAGTCTTCACCAGACTGCCTCATCTCAGCCTCTTGCCTAACCTTCTCCCTAGTTTTGGCTGATTCTGGTCTTCTCAATGCCACAGATTCTCTCAGCTTTCTAAGCCCTGTTACCCTTCAGCTTCCAACACACCTTCTTCCCAGTCTTCTCCACTCATCGATGTCCCACCACCACTCCCCAGGCTCTGAGCCTTCTTTTTCAGCTGGTTCCCCAGCTGGTTCCTCCTACCATTCCTCTGCGTCCAACCAGTTTATGACAGGCAGCCAGCATGACAAGCTGCCCATCTCGACTAGCTCAAACAAAACCAAGGCTTCACAACTTCAAAGCAGATAAATAGGCATAGATGAGCTCGTTCTTGCAGCAAATAACAATTAGTCCCAGGGTTATCTTGACTACCAAGATGGCGCTTACAGGCCTTCCTGAACATTTCCACTGTTTGATTCTACACAGTCTTCCACGTAATTGAGATGCGGGTGCAATCGAGTGCCCCAGTTGCATGTAAGCCTATGCATGAAGGCTCCTTCACTGCACATAATCATGTTGATGCATGGATGTATTTAAATGGGCCAGGCTAGCAGCATGTCTGATGCCAAGGGTGGGCCCAGGCGCTTCCCAGTAATCATTTGGCGTACACTTCCTGCAAATAAAGCACGAAGGGACCGCTGTGCAATTTAACTCCAGTACAGCCACATTACTGCTGGTTCATGATCTCATGATCTCACATTAACCAGAGAGAAAGCAAAATCCCAGCTCTGCTTCTTGGCAGCCTGGTAGTATCAGATTTGTGTCAGGTTTAAGAATGGCTAAATAACATGCCTGGATGTTTGCAACATTCAGATAAGTGGCATATTTTATATTTACTGTTTGGATTACTTTGGAGATGCAGTATTAGATCTTTCCTTGTCCTTTTGGATTTCGACTCCATAATTCAAGCATTTTTAGATTGTGGGTGTGTTTAGTTTTCGAGGATGTAGGGTGTTAGAGTTGAATGGCTTCAAAATGAGTTCAAAATTGCTTGGTACCTCATGAACCTTACCAGGTGCAGAATGCTTAGCCAAAAGATTCTGCACAGTTTCCAGCACAAAGAACCTAAAATGGCTAAACTTTGGCTCCTACATTTTGCATGAACAAATATGAACTTTTTAAAGTCTAAGGGCAAAAAAACCTGCCAGTCACTGGATAAACGTTTAAAGCTCTTTTTATTATTTTGCAGCTGGTGCCCTTTGCTGAAGGATATTTCCTGTGCTGCAGACTCAGAATAAAAACATTTCATTTTAAGAATGCAATTAGAAATACATCTGTTGTTCCAGGACCTTTATATTAAAAGTGGTACCACACAATGATTTAAATAGCCATTTTTCAGTCAGCTATTTATACAAACACTCTTTTAATGGAAACAGCTTCTTTCTAGCAAAGATCCTCTGACAAGAATTTTAAGTCATCCAAAACAATAGAAAGTGATATCGCTGGGTATATATCAAGCTTTTTATGCCCAGAGTTAAATTCTTCACGTAGAATCATTTCAAGGTGTCTTGCATTGAGAGTGGGAGGATCGTGCAGATTTGCTTTGTATTTCAGCTATCAGATAAGTTTCCCACCAGAGCTGATAACAAAGTGACTAGGGGCAATAATTGCAGTCAAAGTGCAATTTTTCAAGTGGTGGAATGGGCCACACGACAGGAGGAGATTCGCTTCAAATGCAGGGTGCTGACTCTTGCTACATATGCAAGGAAACTCTTCATGGCCATTGTCATGCTATTCTTGACTCTTGTCATATCAAGCACTCAACAAGCTTTGATCCTTGGGATGCTGCCCCAGACCTTGTTAGGGCTGCTTCTTCATGCAGGTCCTTCTCAGCTCAAACTAGTCTCCCAAGGGATGCCTGAATTACAGATATGAGATCTTGTTTGCCACTACTTATGTGAATGTTTTTTTTCTAAAAAAACAAAAATCTCAATATTGAGTTTATCCTCACTGTTTTCCCCACCCCTAAGTCACATCTTGCTCCTGGAACTTGATGTGGCTCCCTCCTCCATACTGCTAAAATACTATATGCATGTCTCACTGATCCTATTGTTAAGTGATGGAGGTTTTTTTAAGCAGAGGTTGGATGGTCATCTGTCATGTATAATCTAGTTGAGATTCCCGCATTGGGGGGGGGGTGCTAGATGACTCTTGGGGTCCCTTCCAATTCTACAATTCTATAATTCTATGAAAAATAATGGGTTAAAAATCCTTAAATTTAGATACATAAATAAGGTTTTGACAATGTTACTTAATGATAAGAACTGATGGAGTTATGCTGCTTTTCCACAGTAGGTTGTGCCAAAGCGGCTTACAACCAACTTTCAGAATCCATATCAAAGTACAAAGCATTGACTTCAGAGGAGATAAGTTCATTTACAAAACAGTACATTCAAATGCTGATCTTAATGCTGGTGGCAGCTCATACAGTCCTTTTAACAATATGGTCCACAAACCAGCACCTTGAATTGGTTGATTGATATATCAGTCAAAGTACATATATCTCTGTAAGAGCTCGTTATACCCATTTGAGATCATCTGTTTCAATGGAACTGCGCTGGAATAGTCAACCCGAGTTGGACTGTAAAATTATATTCAACAGAAGAGAAGACAGACCAAAAGAAGAGTGGGGTAATTTTAATACCATGTTGACTTTTCATCCTCTGATAAAAGGTTGAAACTGATAATCTAAACTAATTAGCCACAAGGGACACATATGTCTAAATGTGCATGTGTACATGGTCTCTCTCCCTCACACACACAGTTCCAAACTCAGCCCGTCTTCTCTTCACAGCAATGAACTGAAGAAGGATTTTCAGTGGTGCAACACTTTGAGGCTACAACCCCATCTCTGTTCCTGCTGTGCTGTACTAATTATTTGAGGGACAACATGTGGCATATGGTGAGCTTGCTTATGTAATTTCTCAAACCAGTACAAATCTGGAACAATTCTTCTCAATGTTTTGAAACGGAATAGCCATGCTGTTTGGAATAATTTTCAGCTTGGTTGTGTTAACCCATGCCAACCCTTTTCAAACCTGTTCAAAATGACAGACCTATGATTGGTAAAATACACTGCAATTCTTTACACTAAAATAACCCCAACCTCACAATGGATCTACATGTCTGATTTTCAGCAAATGAAAAAAATGTTATGTTTACTTCTTAGGTATATCATCATCATATTTGTATGCTGTCTTTCCTTAATTAAAACTATTGCACTGAAACACACCTTGGGATCATATGATCAAGGATGGGTTAGAAGTTCTTCTATAAATAAAAATAAATAAATATTGAAATATCTTCCTAGCCACATCTATTTTAAAGGTCAGTGTTCATAATTCAGAACCAAAGAGAAGATTTGCATTTGTTAGTCATTTGAAACACTTACATGAGAAATAACAATTAGGAACCAGCATCCTTGTGGATAAAAAAAAAAAAAAATATTGTCAACATCTCTTTGATGTTATAAAGAGCTGCAAATAGACACTATCTACTTTGTAAGTGCATGCTTAATGAATTTGAGAGGGTTTAACTTAGATTTAAGTTATGGTTAAGAGTTTTCTGGAGCAAAGGCACAATGGGTTTCTGTTTTCCTAGTTTATATTCTGTGTTTGCTTTTAATAGTTTTCATTAAAAACCATGCAGGTGAATTGGTTTGCTCTGACCATTGCTTCCACCACCCACATTTCTCTGAAAATACTATCATATGGTTGTCATTTCCTATCTTCACATCAGCCAGTGTGGTGTAGTGGTTAAGAGCGGTGGACTCGTAATCTTGTGAACCGGGATCGCTTCCCCACTCCTCCACATGCAGCTGCTGGGTGACCTTAGGCTAGTCACACTTCTCTGAAGTCTCTCAGCCTCACTCAACTCACAGAGTGTTTGTTGTGGGGAAGGAAGTGAAAGGAGATTGTTAGCCGCTTTGAGACTCCTTTGGGTAGTGACAAAGCTGGATATCAAATCCAAACTCTTCTACCTCTGGACCACTGGTTTGATCCTGCTTGCTGGTTTCCCACAGGCAGCTGTTCAGTCACTGTGGGAACAGGACATTAGATTCGTTGATTGGTCTAATCCAATCCAGTTATGTTCTCGATCCAGCCCTTGGGACTGTCCCCAGTATATACCACAACCATATTATTGATTGATTATTTAATTTCTATACTGCTTAATATATGAAAAATGTCTCTGAGCGATATACAAAAAAACTGAAGCAACAAGAAACAAGTTAAACAAAATACAGTCATACCTTGGATCTCAAATGCCTTGGCTCCTGAACAAATCAGCTCCCAAATGAACGAAACCCAGAAGTGACTGTTCCGTTTTTCAAACAATTTTTGGAAGCTGAACATCCATCACAGCTTTCGTAGCTTCTTGCAGCCAATCAGAAGAGGTGCTTTGGTTTCCAAACAAGTTGAACAGACTTCCTGGAACTGAATCCGTTCGACTTCCAAGGTACGATTGTATAACAAAATACAGTTACATATAGAAATATTACAGTAATACAAAATTACATATATAAAAATTACTATCATTTTCCTTCTGACCCTCCCTCTCAGCCTCCGGATACTCACCCAGTCCCTGGAGCGAGCCAGCAATAAATCACACATGGTAAGTGAAGTTAATGAGGTCTGCTTAGGAATGCCAGGCCTAACAAGCATATCAACTCTTCTCAGTAGGTCTTGCCCCTATAAGGCAGTTGTGGAGACTGAAGGTCCCCAGCTTCCCATAGCTTCCTAAGTCTCCTTCTCCTCCAAGTCCTTCCCAAGCAGTCTGAAATTACACTAACATGCCTGTCTCTGCCTCTCCCACTTCATACCTTCCCTGTTCCTGGGACACCAGAGGCAGGGGGAGCTTGTCACAGCAGGAGGGGGAGACACACTGGCTACTTCACCAGCTGGATTCATCTCGGTCTCTTGGCCTCCCTTCTCCCATGCTTCCACTTGCTTCTGGACATCTCTCTTCCACAAACTCTCCATGCTCACTAAGCCCTGTTATCTGTTCAGCTTATGACACCACCTACTCCTCCCAATCTTCTCCATCACAAACAGCAGACATCACCCTTTTCTCTCCCTTTAGACTTGCTATTTATGGGCAGGCCCAAGATAGATGGTACTTCCTCAGGCTGCCCACTGCTGTGCCCTATTCTGTTGCTCTCTCCACACTGAGTTTTCAGGTGCAGCAGGTTGGTTGTGTTTCTCAGCGGGACCAGAGGATGGGAATAGAGCCAGCTTCACTCTGTTCTCTCCTCCTCCTTGAGCAGTGATTTTGTCTGGCTGGGATGTGTCTTTGAAACCTGATAATGGCTCTTGATGGAAGATAGAGAAGAATGTGTCAATGTGTGTAGAAACTAGCCCATTGCACAATGTTTTGCCCTGCCTGCCAGGGCATGTAGCCCCTGAAAGTTTACCACAAGGGAATGTTACCCTCAGGGTAACAAATAAGGTTCTCCCAACCCATCATTAGCTAGTGGCTTGCTTTCCTGTATTACTTTCATCTGAGTCCAGGAGAGATTTGCTTCAGCAACACCTCCTTGCCCCCTTTGATTTCTATTGTCCACTCCCAATTGTATCCAATTCTGGCAAAATAAATAAAACGATATGTACAGACTTTCCTGGTTTTATTATTATTTTTTAAATCAAATTTAAAGGTGTCCTGCAAAAAATAAAATAAAAAAAATCCTCCCATTTGGTGGGATTAATCCGCTCTGGAAGGATTGCTATGCCTGCAAATTGCACTGTGATGGAAGTGATGCACATCACATATTCTAGTCGGAGAAGAGCCAGCCACTTGGGCATAGATACATGAAGGCCGCTGGCAGCTTCCCCTCATAGAATGCTCTTAGCCACTTAAAAAAAAAAAAATGCCAGCTGGCCATGAAGAGAAAATACTCTATTGATTAATTGTTTCTCCCCTCCCAAAAAAATTCACACGCCAGTGCTTTAATTGATTAAACACAACATTTAATCAAATAAAGGGAACAGTTCTCGTCCTGCTTAGAACTCAAGATTGTCATGCCTATAAAATATTCTTCTCTGCTGAAGCAGAAATAGCAGCATTTTATTTCCGGAACAAAATCAGAAACAAGTCTATCATCTTCAAGTAAATGTGTGTGTGCAGAAGCATTCATAAGCCAATCCACTTTACTATAATTTGCTTGGTCCTTCATCTTCAACACACTGTTACAAATGTATATAGCTAAAAATGTCTTACTAATGGTGGAACATTCCCCCCCCCTTTAAATGTATGTCAATCACATGAAAATCTGCACAAAAAAGAAGCAGTCCTAAAAGAAACTTTTCACGCTGAGATCTCTATGATCTGTTCCTGTTAGGCACAGAAAAAAATAAGCAGAGCTTCGTCGAATTACAAGGTTTAACTCAGCGGTAACTTCTTTGCTAAAAATGTAAAATATTTCAAATGTAAGAGCCAAAGGTGATGAAAAGTTGTTGAAAGCCCTCAGCAGCCCCAGAGGATCTTTAGGAAAACACATATCCAAGAGAAGGTTCTTAAACATTGCTAAGAATTCCTTCCCACCGCCTTCCTGCTGTCTGTTTTCTTATCTTGTGTGTGTGTGTGTGTGTGTGTGTGTGTATTTAGAAAAGATATATGACAAGATGTGCCAAATAAGCCACACATGTTCATTAGCTATGAAGAATTCACAAGGAAACTGCTTGAACTCGGCAGCTAATACAGAGGCATTACTGCTTTGTGTGGTGATGATTGGTTCACGCTGCAATTTGGATTATCCTCACCTTGTAAGGGAGTGTGGGCTGCAGCAGGCTTTCCCACGGGAGATGAGGGCAATGCGGAGGTGAAAGAACCCCTGTGATTGAAATGCTAAGCAGCAGGAGTCTGATACTGAAGTGGTAATAAAATCCTGGTTGCCTCCTCTTTTTGATCTTGGCTTCTTCTGCTGCTAACCTCCATAGCTGATCTGATGCTGCCCTCAGCAGTCATTGAAGATGGTAACGACCTTTTCAGAATCTCCACCTAGGCATCTTTAACCTTGTGATTTCCTTTGATGTGTGCCTTTTGATGTCTTCAGCCCAGAGAGCCAGAAACACAGCATCCGAGAGTTTTCTGCTCTGTTATTTGAATTGTGAGACTGTCGGCTAGTTCACAGTGTCAAATTCTTCAAGGCAATAATGTACACAGATGCACAACTACATGGAGAAAGGCTAGTATGGGAATGCATGAGGGATGGGCTACTATTTCTACAATCAAACCACTGCATTTTTTCTTTAGAAGTGATCATGGAGGTGAGTGCCAACTCCCTGCATATATGGCCCTGTTTGATCAAGCATTTTATCATATTGCTTTGTGTATATGATTGTCGGCTACAGTATTAAACATATGTAAACTTCTGCAATTAATGATGCTAAGGACTAGTACATGCAATATGATATGTTCTGTGAACTGCCCTGAGACCTCTGGGTATAGGGTGGTATATAAATTAGAAGAAAAGGAAGAGGAGGAGGGGGAGGAGAAATTTTATTTTTAGTTTTCATCACAGACAAAAAGCTTTAGCATGCAGTTAGTTCACTAAGTGGCAGAAATCTATTTCAGGAACTTAAGTCAAAACACTTTGTAGGATCTATTCAAATGCCAAACTATGGTATAATCTTGTTTGTTTGTTTATTATTTTATTTATACCCTGCCTTTCTCTTAGTATGGGTCCTAAGGTAGCTCATGGCATGAATTAAAACAAATACAGCTTAAAACAATCAATATATATATATAAACAATTAAATAAATAGACCTATTAAAAACAGCACTTAAAATCATTTAAAAGGAGAGAGAGAGAGAGAGAGAGAGAGAGAGAGAGAGAGAGAGAGAGAGAGAGAGAGAGATGTATAACACCCACCTTCAGAAGATCTTGCCACAACAACCAGTTAGTGGCCAAAAGTTTTCACCTACCAGTGAAAAGAAAGCAGAAAGGGGGGGGGCAGAAGGTAGTTCCACAATCTGTGAGCAGTCACAATTTAAACATTTTATTTTCTCTCCAGAATCCTTTATGTTTATTCAAATTCATGATAATAAAGGCTCAGACAAACTATACACTGCAGGTCATGATGAAAGGCAATACCTAATCCTAAAGGGTATACAGTACACATACTCCTGTATGGTTAGTGAGTGGAGTCAAGAAAGTTATTAGAGGCAAGATGGCTTCTTTAGGATAATGATAAACTTTCTCAAATGAGGAAAACAAACAGAAGCTTGAATATGCCATAATGTAAGCAGGCTGTAAGAACTTCAAAAAGAAATAGAAAAAGAGAAAAGACCTTGTTGATAAAAATATCAAACAAAGGTTTCTAAGAGTCATAGAGTCATAGAATAATTGCAGAGTTGGAAAGGATCCTAAGTGTTATCTAGTACAACCCTCTGCAATGCAGGAATCTCATCAAAAGGATCAGTGGCAGAAGGCATTCCAACCTCTGCTTACAAAGCTCCAAGGAAGGCGAGTCCACCACCTTCCAAAGTAGTCCATTTCACTCTCTAACAGCTCTTACTGTCAGAAAGTTCTTCCTGATGTTTAGTTGGAATCTCATTTCTTGTAATTTGAAGTCATTGGTTTGGGTTCTACCCTCTAGAGCAGGAGAAAACTAGTGACAGCCCTTTAGATATTTGAAGATGGCTATTATATCTCCTCTCAGTCTCTTCTTTTGCAGGCTACACATACCTAATTTCCTTAACCATTTCTCAGAAGGCTTGGTTTCCAGGCCCTTGATCATCTTGGTCACCTTCCCCTGTTCATGTTCCAGCTTGTCAAAATCCTTCTTAAACTGCAGAGTGATTTGTTCTCATGAAGGAAATTAATCCCTTCCTCCTTTCCAGTTCCTTCAACATACTTTCTGTAATAAGTAACATACAGTAGGGCTATTTCCAGACAAGGTTGCTTCAAAAGCGGTGGAAGTTCCAACTTCTATTATTTTTAATTAAAATATTTGATATTTTCTACTACAGCTTCAAAACAAATTGATTTTCCCCTTTCTAATCTCTGTGCTAATGGTAATTGAAAATTCAGCGTAAATGTGTAAATTTGCTAATAACTGCTAGATGGACTTGTGGCTATGGTTTCTGGTGAGTTCTCCTACTGCAGACATATTAAATGTAAGTGAAAAGGGAAACAAATTAGCACATCTAATTGTTCTCCTCCTCACTCCAGGCAGTAATGTGCAGAGGTTAACATATCAAGTAGAATTTTCATGAGGGAGCATAAAATATGGTTGACACGGTAAAAATAAGTTTCTCTATTTTGATATATGAACAGGTAAAGAATGTCCTTGAAAGGAGAAGCTGTTTCCTACTCTGAGCTGTTTTTTTAAAAAAGAATCTTAGGTAATGTTCCTTTGGATATTTGCAATGCTTGATCTTGTACATGTTTAGTCTTATTGAATTAGGACATGTGATGGCTCCATTTTGCAACTAGAAATGACCATAGTCGTGCCATAAATGATCGTGTTGCCAGTGTTGATGTGTGAATATATCATTCACTATAGAGCAGTAGCATGAGGTAAATTCAGAAGTGCAGGATTCCTTCAAGGTGGTCATAGGCACACACCCTCACAGCCGCACTGTTTCACAGTCATGCTAAGCTTGTACTACTTTATAAAATTATACAATAACCACATTCGTATTCATTAATAATTAGGGATGCAATTCAATGACAAGTGCAGATCTTCATATGTTGTCTTTCAGCTAGATCTATGATTTTCTGTGTATTGTTGTTGTTTAATCATTTAGTCGTGTCTGACTCTTTATGACCCCATGGACCAGAGCACACCAGGCACTCCTGTCTTCCACTGCCTCCCACAGTTTGGTCAAACTCGTGTTAGTAGTTTCGAGAACACTGTCCAACCATCTTGTCCTCTGTCGTCCCCTTCTCCTTGTGCCCTCCATCTTTCCCAACATCAGGGTCTTTACCAGGGAGTCTTCTCTTCTCATGAGATGGCCAAAGTATTGGAGCCCCAGCTTCAGATCCTGAAGGAGAGCACTCAGGGATGATTTCCTTAAGAATGGATAGGTTTGATCTTCTTACAGTCCATGGGACTCTCAAGAGTCTCCTCCAGCACCATAATTCAAAAGCGATCTTTCTTTGGCGATCAGCCTTCTTTATGGTCCAGCTCTCATTTCCATACATCACTACTGGGAAAACCACAGCTTTAACTATACGGACCTTTGTTGGCAAGGTGATGTCTCTGCTTTTTAAGATGCTGTCTAGGTTATATAGACAGCCAAATTATTTGGAGTGCTCTGATGTCTTCTTTCAGAGTGACTTAAGTTGTGTTTTCCGGGGAGGTTCCATTGTATGTAACAGAACTTGCACACCATTCTCATGAAACCAAAGTACACCAAATGCTTAGCTTTGGAGCATACAGTGGCTAAATAGCTCCGCTCTTATGCTGAGTTGGGTGGCCCTAGTATACTGGAGACGTGGACCCTGCAGAGACGAAAATGTAACATTGTTCCTCAAAATGGGCATGAGGACAAAGCAGGCAGGAAAGAGCTAGAGTGCCCTTTAACAGCTTCTACTGGTTCACTGGCTGCAACTGTACCTGGACTTCCCATCTGGATTACTGTAATGTGCTATCCATGAGGCATTCCTTGAAGATGGCCCAGAAGCTTCAATTAGCTGCTAGAATTTTGACAGGTACAGCCACAGCTGTGTTCCTATGACACCTGTAATGACTGGTTATTCACTTCTGGCCTTATGCATTGCCCTAAATGGGAGGTTGGATTGAGCATAGGAGTTGCCTGCTAGATATGGGAGGATTTAATCAGCTGTGAGGAAAAACAGCAGCTTATAACTCCCTCCTATCTTTTTTCCACCATGGAATGCAAGGGTGCTTACATGTGGCTTTCAGACATTGAGACAACGAGTAGAATCAGACCAAGATGGTGGCCTCAGGTTCCCTCAGTAATACACTGTGACTTTTAGCCATTTAAACATTCCAAAATAAAACATTAAATGGGGGTTGGGGGCGGAATATACATTTAAATAATATTTTGAGAAAACATACAGATTTAAATACATATTTAAATAAGTGTATTTTAAGCATGTGTTTGGACATGGACTGGTAATAGTCAGTTGTCCAACTCAAGCCTGGATCAAAATGTTAAAACGATGCCTAGGATTGCAGCCTAATGAAACTACACAAAACGTCAGTAAGATATGGCACTGCAATCTAATTTCAATTTTATCTCCTCCCTAACCCATTTTGCCGCCTCTTCCACCATGACAGTCAAAATTAAAATGTTCTAACTGAATAAATTGTATCTCACACTAAATAAATTAAATTAGTGTATCTCACACTAAATAAAATAAATATTTTGTGATGGCCCCATTAGTGATGTTTTTAGAGGACAGCAGCAGTTCCACAATTTGGCTTAAACAGGAATGAGGGGAAGGGACTTGAGAATTTCATTAAGGATCTAACTCTCCCCCCCCCCAAATAGAACTGCTAGTCACCATTTTGAAAATATTTGTGCTTGCTCAGTGGCCATATGACACTGGTCCAATAAGATTCAAGGTGGCCACACTCATATCTAACTATGTTTGGTACAATTTAGAAAGTATAATATAGATACAGCACGCATGCACGCACGCACGCACACACACACACACATATAATGCATTTCAATCCATGAGGAGTAAATATACCCTTGCTGTTTGAACGTATGTACCTGTTTATCTGGTTCTTTTAGCCCTGAGCACATATCCAAGACTGAATGCAGAGGTCTTTATCACTTCTCAACATCTCCTAATGCTCTCTTTCTCATTGCCAAGAGTTCCTGCTACCTGATCTTTATGAGGTCCTTTGTGAGATGATTGTAAGGTCTTATAGGGGTGTCAAAAAGCATAATGACCAGCAGTGAAATTCACCAGCTGGCTTCTGGCTTTTCCTAAACTCCAAGATACTCAGTTTGCTGGTGTGTGACAAGTTATGATATTTTGCTGTTTGTTAGCAGAAGTTCATTTATTACCATCCTTTCACAGAAAATCTGTTACATACTGTCCAGAGACCTGAGTAGTTCCCAACATAAAGAGGTTATTACAGTCAAAGAAGCACAAATTCTTGTTCAGTGCCTTGTAGCTTTTCATGTGGTAGAATTAGATATTGCCTCTCTCCGTAAGTGGACCTTAAAACCATATAATAGCTTTTATGTTGTTTTCTAAGACTTTCAAAATGTTGCCCTAGAAGAAGTGGGAACAATTTTCTGGCACAGTTGAGGCATCATGTAAGACAACAGTGTAAATCTCTTACTAGGCTTAAGCTGATGGTAGTGTTGCTGTTTTCAAAATGTGCTGCTTAATTCAAATGTCTAAAGCACCAAAATATTTTGAAGAAAGTCAATAAATCTCTTTAAACTATTATTACTATATGACTATTATTCTAAACAGCATGACATTGACAAAATAGGTCTCTGTACCAAGGAGCTTACAATTTAAATGTTGATTGCAGAAAAATCTACAGAAGAAGAGGAAGGAAAACACAAGAAGTAGTTTGACATAGTTAAAACACACTGATTTGCTAAAGGTTTAAGAACATTTATCAGATTTCTAACATATTGGTCAATGAAATTAATTGTTTTTTCTGTTTTCTTTTCTTTTCTTTCTGTGTGTGTTGGGTGTGAATATTGTCAGGGCAATTGCTAATTAGTTCACTGAAATATGGTCACATAAACATAAGAACAGCCTGCTGGATTGGGGCAATGGCTTATCTTGTCCTTCACCCTGTTTTCATGTTGGCCAACCAGATTCCTGTGGGAAGCATCTGTCTTTCAGTTGTACCCCAATCACACGTAATGCAAGCAAATCTCATGAGAAAAGGAGATACGAAAGAAGTAGAACCAAAGAAAGCACTTCCTCCTCTTAAAACCTAACCCATTTGGCACAGGACACTCACAGCCCAGGATGTCAACTAATTGATACCTTACATGAGAAGCTACCTTATGTTGAGTTAGGGCAACAGCTGGGACTGGTTCTTCAGGATTTCAGACAAGGTTCTCTCCCATCCCTACCTGGAGATTGAATCTGGGACCTGTATGCAAAGCAGATTTTCTACCATTCAGCTGTGGCCCTGTGCATATATTATATATAAACTGCGTATGTTTATATATTGGGTTTTTGTTTATTTAAAGTTATGGAAAGCCACCAGAGAGGAAGGTGAGATAGACATCCCTAGGCAGCAGTTCCAGAAAAGGAGGGTTCAAGTCTGTTGACTCATGAGCAACTTTCCTGCTGGGAAGTCCCTTTTTGTTCCTGTGCATATTTATTTGGTTTTTAGGCACCAACCTGCATTCCTTGAATCATCTGCTCTGGTGGGTCCATCTGAACACTACATGGTGCCTTTTTGCATTGCATCTTCCTTCTGTGTTTGTGGCAATCTCTTCTTTGCATCAATCAGGAAGGTGGTGGCAGTGGAGAGTATACAGTCATATCTCACTGCTAGTGAGTTACCGGGCAAGTCTCATTTGAAAAAATAGCAGACTTGGAACTGGAACATATTTTTAACATTTATTTTCTCCCTGTAGAAGAGTGCGTCTATTCAAGCTACAAAGAGTTCTGCCAGGAAAATACAGCTTATGAATTCTGTGTGGTTATCCCTCTATTATTTCCCTATTACAGTTTGACGCAGCCCCTTTCTTTCTGGTTTGTGGCAACAGAATGACTTTCAGGGTTCCTCCAACTCAATGTCTCCATCCTCCAACTCTATGAGTCTAATGTTAATGAAGCACTTTGAGACCATGGAAGTAAGAAAACCACAGGATTACAAATCATCATCTCCAGAGCTGCCCAATCCAACAAATTAATGAGCATGGTAATTGCTAAAAATCTATGCCAGAACTCAGTGAAATCCTAAACTTTATAAAAGCTTGACAGTCACCCAATGCTTGGCTCGCCTTTCACTGGATATAGAACAGCAGTCGAGCAATTTTCAAAGATCTGCAGTTTTATACCTGCCTTAAAGAGGCTCTGCTTTCCCATCCACATGCTTACCTGCTCATTAGCATGTAAGAGATTTTAAATTTGAGTTCTTCAGTCCTTCACTTTCCTTATTCCACAGTTGCTACAAAGGGGAGGCTCCTGAAATAATGGATGAGCTTTATTTTACACATCTCCTGCCAGGAAATCTATTTAGGATTGTTTTGGAGACAGTAAAGATGGCAGAACTAACATGTCCTCCCACTGCAACATATGTTCCTGTATTATCCACCTGCCAAAATGTCTTCTGCTGCCAAATGCCATTACTGCATTTCTCCAAGGGCACAGTTTCCACTGATTTTCATTCCACCTGTACGTCTTACAGTTATTCTTCACAGTGAAATCTTTTACATGGAAGGAGAATGGGCAATTCAATGGCACCATTTGGATGAAATAATTCATTTTGGTATATCATGCTACCTGATATAGGTGTCATAATGGCCTGTAGATAAGTTGTGGGTGGAAACACTCGCTGTATTTCCATTTGTCACACACCTGTTAAAAGCACAGTCAGTAAAAAGATAAAAATGCTATCTGGTCCCAATGGTCACTTAGGTCCCATTCAGAAATAAGGAAATGAAACATACACAATAAAAGGATTATAAGGGTAAGTGGATTTCTCTTATTCT
Organism: Podarcis melisellensis; assembly: GCF_964234715.1. Taxonomy (NCBI): domain Eukaryota; kingdom Metazoa; phylum Chordata; class Lepidosauria; order Squamata; family Lacertidae; genus Podarcis; species Podarcis melisellensis. The sequence goes on from NC_138528.1 coordinate 54,352,144, forward strand.
GTTGGAGTAAGTTGTGTCTTCTCAAATTCCAGTTTCCCCTCATACATTCTTGTTGCTCAGATTTGACTGTTCCAATGTTCCCCATCTTCTGCACCATAGTGAATGAGCTGCTTGCCAACATGAAATCAATAGCTAGGAGGGGAGAGATCTCCTCAGCTGCTAGTGAGGTGTTCTATGTACAGTATTTGTAAAAGGCATAGGAAGGACATGGGAACTGGTAGTTTCACTTTCTTCTCCTCTTTGCTTTCAGCCAAAAAAGAAAAAGAAGAAGAGAAAGCAATATAAAAGAGATTTATCATTATCTCTGAGAACCCGCAAATGCACTCAGAATATTGTGTATTAATTCCATTAGATTTTCTGCTCTTTCTCCATCCTGCATATTAGGCTGTCCTCATCTACTCCATCTCCTCTGGAATCAAAGGGCTAAGCAATTTTACAGTTGAGAGGTTTGATAATGACATATAGCCCCTTTTCTGGTTTAGTGTCCAATTCAAATCTACATAATTGCAGCCATTGGGCAGTATGAGGGAACATGTCCTTCCTTGCAACTTTTGACTTGAGTAGCAATGACCAGATATATAACTAGACTATAAATTACAGGTCTTGCAACTTGGAATTGTGGGCAACACCTGTAAGTTAGACAGCTTTCATCCACATGTACACAGAGGGCCATTTTAAACTATGCCAAGTACTCCCCATGGAGGCTGGGAATAGATATAAGTGTCCTACTGCGGTGGTATTTCCCTATGCTGGGATTCATAATGACCATTTCCTCACTAAAAGACAGGAAGTAAGTGGCTCTTATTATAGCCAGTGGTGTCACAAGGTCATACCTCTAGGCTTGGAAGTACATACCCTACAACATTTCTCTGATGAAAATAGGGACGTCCCATTCCATAATGATAATTTTACTATTTATACTCCACACATCTTACTGGGTTGCCCCAGCCACTCTGGGCAACTTCCAACATATGTAAAAACATAATAAAAAGTTAAATGTTAAAAAAACCCTTCCCTATACAGGATTGTCTTCAGATGGCTCAGGGTCAGATAACGCCATACCCTCCAACATTTATCCAATGAAAATAGGGACATCCTAAGGAAAACTGGGACATTCCAGGATCAAATCAGAAACTGGGATGGCTTCTTTAAATCAGGGATGTCCCTGGAAAATAGGGACACTTGGAGGGTCTAAGTATAAGTTTAAGGGGAGAAAGTCATAATCCCTCAACTGTAAGATTACAATCCTCATGTCCTCCTGGGGCTTGTATTTTAACTTGAACCAGAAAATAATTCCTCATCAATATCCTTTCTAGGCTGTAAGTCCCCAACTAACTCACTTCCACTGAAGCACTGGACCTCCAAACCCAGTTCACTATAATTCCACTTCATAGCTGTTAACTTACAGATTTGAAAATAAGGGACCAGCAGCCTCGAAAATAAGGGATCTTGCTTGACTTATACATGAATCCAGCACTGATGGAGCCATGCTGCTTTTGCTACGACTGTGTTTTGCAGGGTGTTGGACTAGATAATCCTAAGGGTCTACAACTCTGACCAAAGAAGAGTGGCAGACAAAACTGATGAACGGCGTTGAGATGGCAAAGCTTACATGCAGAATTAGAAACAAGGAAGAGGACCTCTTTAATAAAAAATGGGGAAAGTTTATAATTTATTTGAAAAGCTGTTGTAAAGAGTTATATACAGTGGTAGGATTGACAGAAAACTTGTAGTAAAAATTTGAACTATGGATGAACAAATGATTTATAAAAATAGAGTTATAAAAGGGATGCAGAGGGGGAAATCACTACATTAAGATGCTGCACTGGTTGGAGGGTATGCTAAGCAGCAGTCGGGGCTGCCGTCCTCCTGGCGCGAGGAGTTCCATCGGCCCTTCCCCACCCAAGAGAGAGAGGGGGAGGAAGACTCTCGCCCACGCTGCCTGCGAGCACAGCATGAGGTGGTTCCAGCGCCGCTGCAGCCACTGAAGCGCCGCCCTTCTGCGTCCCTCCCCATCCCCTCCTCTTCCTCCTCCCTCAGGCCGCCTCCTCAGCTGCCGCTGCCACTGCTGCCTCTGGTTCCCCTGGCAGCATGGCAGAAGTCTCGCAAGAGAGGGGCTGCCTGCCCGCCTACCGCCACCCGTCTCCTCACGATGCGCCCCTGAGGGGGAAAAGGGAGAGTTGGAGATGCGGCAGCTCATGTGCACGCTCTCTCTTGCGGCGGAGGACCCCGATCCGCTGCTTCCCTCCCGAGCCGGGTGAGCATGAAACCCTGGAAATTTAAGGGACATCATCATTAAGGGACAGCAGCGGGACACAGTGCTGGGATAAGGGAGTTTCCCGCCAAATAAGGGGCGGTTGACAGCTATGTTCCACTTATTTGCTTTATGATGTATTGCATTCATATCCTACTTTTCCTCCACGGAGCTCAAGATGGCATATGTGAGTCTCCCCTTCCTTGGTTTATATCCACAAAAACACCCTAGTTTGAGACAGCGTGAGTGGCCAAAAGTCACTCAGTAAGCTTCATGGCTTACTGGTTTCCATCACTCTGACAATTACACCATACTGGCTCTCAAACTGGAGCTGGCACAGATGGCAGCGAAAAGACCAAGGTGAGGGGGGAAAGGGAGATATTTGGTGTGGTGTTGTATTTATTGTGTTTTGTAACACCCAGAACTGGATATGGCTGCTGAACCAATAGATTCTTTTCTTTTCTTTTGACTGTATAATACTGACTTAATTTTTCTTTTATTCCAAAAGTACTTTGCCAAAAGCTATTGCGGTGCAATGTATTGCTGAGAAGGAAGTCAAATGCAAAGAGCAGCTCTAGTAAGATAATCCTTTGTGAAGACCTTACAGGTCTTTGTATATAAATTGCTCAATCACGAACAGAATATATCGCTGTCTAGGAATAAGGAAGAGCAGATCTGTCTTAAGAACTTCAGAAAATGCCTGTTGGATCAGATCCAATCAAAGATCCATCTGCTTTTACCTCCCACAAATAGTCAGCTAGAGGCTTATAATAAAAGCAGGGCTAACCTGATCCAATAATCCACCCCCTCGCACACTCACACACGTAAACAAATATCACTACAGCCAACCAAAGACAACCAACCACACCCTAGGCCACCCTCAACCTCTCTCACTACCAAGGAAATACAACAAGCGAATAGTAAGAGAACCCATACAAGTGATGCTGACACAAAGCCCCACACATACACTAAGTAGAAGATAGAAGCATTGTCATCCCACCCCATTCACCTTCCCCATCCTTCCCCTCTTTCCCCCTCTTTTCTTCCCAGACTAATACTGCATGCAACACTAATGTCTCACAGAAACTGATCTGTAGAAAGCACAACTTGAAAAAAGAGAACAATGCACGTATTTTTATAAACTAAAAAACCTTCAATGAAATCAATGCAACTTCTTGGATGTTAAAAATAAAAATATATAACAAAAGCAGGGAATGGAGACAATAAGCTTTTCCTGTTCCCCGATTTTCCAGCACCTTCCACTCCAGACAGGATACAAGGATTTGAGGGACTGCCATCCTTCCTTCTGACAGGATTTTGTGGCATCAAAAAGGACACATAGGATTAGTTAGTAATATCCAACAACACAGAATTAGTACTTCTTAATGTTACACCTTACATTACAAGAGTCATCAGATTAAAACCGGCAACAACTCCTTATAGTAGTTTGACACAATCTTGTTATGATATACAGTTAGTAGGCTAAAAAGACTTTAAGTTGCCTCTTTGTTGAACCATGTTTACAAAGAACACTTAAGACCTATGAACAGTCTGTATGGTATCACATGATGCAGAAACATTATATTGGTTTCCACAGCACCTATGGAAGACTGAGAGCTGGCTATTGAAAGGGGAAACAAGAAGTGCATGCCAAAAATGTCAGATAATAATTAAAGTTTCAATTGTCTTTCTCCTAATTTCCATTCACCAGTGTGCTCTATCACAATTCCCACAGTGAAAACAGAGACTATTTGCATGACTATCAAAACGAACTGGCTGCATGTTATAGTGTTCTGAATGTCTGAAGAGCTTTTGTCATACAGTGAAGGCCTTTTGCATTTGTGAAGAGCTCTCTTGCTCTAGAAAGTACATCATCCGACCTCAGGAATATGATGAAATTATGAAGGATACCCTTTGTTAGGAAAATGGGTATGACATCCTACAAGTGCTCCTTCCCCAACCCCACCTATTTAATTCTGATTCTCAACCTGTTTTGGCTTGATCTGATCTTCATTTTTCTTCTTTTTCACTGACTTTTGTTCTTGTGCCTTTAAGCACAATTTGAGATGTAGAAAATTAGCAAGCGATAATTAATGTGTGTCTCTATGATCTCACAACAAACGTGACCTGCCACATTCTAGTTACTTCAGATCTACTGTAGCTTACATTTTCCGCTTGCTTTATCCACACTTTCATAAAGTATTTTTCAAGGTGGTGTACAACATATAAGGAGAAAATAAACAAAATAATTCCATAAAATCATCATCAAAAACATCAGCAGTCAACAGTTGGGGTGCTAAGCCTCACCCCCCTCTGGAATGCCATCACCGCACAGGTTGCACAGTTTAGACATATGATGTCAGATGTGGGGCAGGCAACCATGTTTTGTGTGGCACGACATTGTAAAACAGAGTTCCCCCACGCCTGGCTTTGAGCCCTCCCTGGGTCCTAAGGTGATTGTTTCAAGCAGGAAGGCTCTTCTACTCATGAAGCTCCCTGCACAATTGAAAACCCTGGTTGTTTAGCATGTTGAACAGTACAGGAATCCTTCATGCACATGTATGCTGCTTGCTTCACATCGTTTCCCTCAAACCCATGGAAGGCTCTAAACTGTGTAGCTATAATAGGAGGAGGCAGGCCTTGGTATTGCACCTCAATGTCATCTCATATGTTTGGTTACACGTGTTATTGACTGGCTGGATAACAGAGCTTATGTTGGATCCCATCATTGCAACCCAGTTCTTCTGTTTAAGAAAAATTCTTGAGCACTGTTTTGGTTTGGAGGTAATATCATACTTAAAGAGGACAGCAAAGGGTCGTGGGCTTGAAAACAACACCTGCTTAGAAATGACAAGTACACTTGCTAATTTTTTAATCACTTTGGAGATTATCTGAAATCCTGTCATCTCCATGAGCTCTGAGAACAAAAAAAGACAACAGATGGCTGAACGAAATTGTGAACATTGATTTATGACTTTCACCCTTAGCAGTGGCATATTCAAAGAATCAGAGTAATTATTATTTTACAGCCAAAGCAAGCGAGGCATAGTTTTGGTCTGATGGAAACTGTTAATGGTACATGATGCCCCCTTATCTGCCATTTCCAACAAGGTGGTCTTGGTTCTAAACCGGTACCTGTTGTCAGGAATGGACTGGATGAGGGTGAACAAATTGAAGCTTAATCCAGACAAGACAGAGGTCCTTTTTTAAAAAAAGGTTTTTATTTATACCTTTCAAATTTATACTATTCATTAATTTTACAATTACAAGTTTGACTTCCTTCCCCCTCTTTCTGCGGTTCCTTACATTTATTTTTAAATATCTTCTGCATATCCAAATTCATTTAATTTAATTATCTACTTTAAATATAAACTCTTATGAAACTGCAGGTTATTGCAATAATCCTGCCAATGTTTTTATCTATTTGCAATTTATCTGTAAATATTCAATAAACCATTTTCATTCTTTGTAAAAAGTTTGTTCTCTTGATTTCTTATTCTTCCAGTAAGTTTCACCATTTCTGCATATTCCATAAGTTTTTGTATCCATTCTTCCTTTGCTGGGATTTCTGCTTCTTTCCATTTTAGGCTGAGTAGCATTCTTGCTGCTGTAGTAGCATACACAAATAAATTTCTATACAGTTTAGGTAGTTCTGTCCCTATAATTCCCAAAAGAAAAGCTTCTGGGTTTTTTAAATAAATGTTATCTTGAACATCATTTTCAATTCATTATATATCATTTCCCAGTAAGCTTTAACCTTACTACAAGACTGCAAGGCCACCACATATGATAAAAGACAGAGGTGCTCTTGGTCAGTTGGAAGGCAGAACTGGAAATAGTTATTCAGCCAGTACTGGATGGGGTAACACTCCCACTGAAGACACAGGTTTGTAGTTTGGCCATGCTCCTGGTCTCAGCCCTGAGCATGGATGCCCATATCTCTGCAGGAGCCAGGAGTATAGTTGCACAGTTAAAGCTACTATGTCGGCTGCACCTTTTCCTTGAGATGTCTGTTTTTCCCACAGTGAAACACATCTTAGCTACATCCTATATGGCTTAGGTCCAGGCTATCTGAAAGACTGTATTCCAATATATGAACTTGCCTGGGCTCTGTGATATCCAGGAGAGGCTGTTTCTTCTACTATTAAGTGGTAATAATAATTTTAAAAACTATGTCAATCCACATGTCTGTGCACAGCCCGGAAGTGCAAAGCTATATGTCTATTCAGAAGTAAACTCAATTGAGGTTAATGGGATTTACTTCCATGTAAACATGTATAGGATCTAGAAAATTAAAAGGGAAATAGCTAGGCACTACAGTACACCACTACTGCTTTCTTAATAGATAACTTATATAGGATATAGAAATCCTTTCGGTTCAGGTAAAAAGGCAAAGGATAAGATCTATTGAGCATGAGTGACATCCTATCAAAGGAACGCATTGAAGATTTGTGGGTTGCAAATGTGATCTCTCTTAAAGACCACAGTAAGCGCTTCCAGGTGTCCTTCTGATAAGCTTAAAACCAAGGTATTTTTGAAAAATATACAGAACCTAGCAAGTGCAGCAAAGCAAAACTTTTATAAATATAAAGTTGACTTTTGTTAAAAAAGAAAATAAAAGAAAGAAACTTTAAAGGAGGGATGGCTAACCTTTGGGCCTTCAGAAATACAATTCCTATTATCCTTGACCATTGGCTATGCTGGCCAAAGTTGGTGGTCACTGGAGTCCAACAACATCTGCAGAGCTACAGGGTCTCCATCTCTACTTGAAAGTCTCCTAGTAAAAAGTACAAAATATCCTTAAGCACGATTTAAAAGCTTTCTAATACTGGAGTGAAAATTAAATCAGAAACACCTTTGTCATTACATATCTTTGCTAGCACAGATCCAATGAAAGTTCACAATTTTGTTGGGGAAAATAAAAACAAATTTTGGGGAGAAATTTAGTGTCACACTATTATGCTTCATTGGCACAAGCATTTCTGCTTGCCAGGTGGAACATACTCCCTCCCCCTCAGATTTGGGGTTTCTTCCACCCCCAGAGCTGATTGGGAGGGTGCAGGAGAGGAGAGGGGGTGACCCATTGGGCTCCCTTCATATACCTTCTTCTCACATGGCATCATTCTTCACTCTGTGGTGATCTATTATGCTATTTTAGAATTCCAATTAAGATAGATTTGTGAATTACGTTGGGGGGGATCATGGGTTCATATATTTAGAAAGTGATATTCATTTCTAATCAACATCCAGTCAATTATCTGTGTGAGACAATATTCAAAAGTGACTAACCAGATATCCTGAATTATTAGGAAGGTTATTTTAAACATTTTGTATGCCTCTAAATTTAGAGAAGAGGTTTTCACCGATAATTCTGTCCTGATTTATTTTCATATTTTCTTGTGATTTTTTTTTTAATCCTGTTAAAAATTATTACGATGCTGTATAATGTTTATAACCCTGCCTTCACCAAATGGACCCAGGTTTGTAATACATGCAATACTGAAGCCACCAATCAACAAGATTTTACAAATTAAAACATACAACATAACCATAAATAAAACATAGGTTGTATCCAACAAAGTCATCCTGTTATTGCAAGGAATTCCACCTGCACAACAGAACTTAATCTCCTTCTCTTTTCACTGCTCTCTGCTCACAAATCTGTTCTGATCCTCATCCTGGGAAATCCAGTTGGGAAAGGCGGGGCTCCACAGCGGTATTTGGTGTCACAGTGTTATATTGCATAGACAACACATAAAAAAATCTTTTTCTTGACTGATCTAGCTGAATCCAATCTCTCTCTCTCTCTCTCTCTCTCTCTCTCTCTCTCTCTCTCTCTCTCTCTCGGAAGAGTACTGAGGGGCTGAAATGAGACTTTGAATCCAGTGTGTGGAAGAATCCACCTCAGTGCCTAAATAGGTCACCTTAGGTGGAGGTCATCATTACCTGCTTTGGGGGAGACAAGTCCCTTCCCCATCTCTCTTTCTCCCTGACTCTGAGGGAGACTTTTTTCTGGCAGAGGAGCAATGGCGAGGAAGGGAACCAGGGAGGAGGAAGAATATAATCCTTTTGCTGGGAAGCTCTGAGAGGGAGAGAAGATGGTGGTAGGGGTAGGGAGATATTGTGACACTTTTATAGGCTCAGAAGCTGCAAAAAAAAAAAAAAAAACCACAGACTGTGATCTTGGGGAGGGAAATTGAGGCATGGAGTGGGAAGATGCAGAGAGAAACATTTCAGGAGGAAAACTGAACCGGGGAGCTGAGAAATGTTGTGGTCCTGAGGGATAATGTAGGCAAGAAGCAGACAGAGGGATGGAGATAGGCAAGCAGAGTAAACAGAGAGTACTTCCTAGTATATTAATAATATTTTAATATGCTATTCTTTTCAAAATTAGTATTCAAATTTGTATCTTTTCTCAAAATGTACATTTAAATGCATGATAGATCTTAAAACTAACAAGAATTGCATTGCAACAGTCATGGAAGAGCCAAATCTCCTAGCTAGCTAAACTCAGATTCACATATTAATCCAAGAGGTGCAGATCAGGTGATAGGGATTTCCCCAGATTGAATTCTTCAAGCACCGCTACCTAAATTACCTTATTCCCCCCACTGTCTCCTGGAAGAACATGCTTACAATCTTGATGATGTGAGTTTCACTCTTAATGAGGTGTATGTATGGATTTCGGGGAGAGGGGGAGTGTTTTATTTCTTTTTATAATGAAAACAAATGGAAAAAATGAGAAAGAATAGGAAAATGAATGAAATACATTTGTTTAATTTCCCCATTGGTTTTTATTCATTTGCAAATGGAGACAATTTTGCATTGGATATGTAGTTTGCAACGCAGTCTACAGTTCACAGAAAGGTCGTGTGGAGTGGGGGGGGGGAGAAGAGTAAAACAGAAAGATTGGAAAGGAGTATAGCTGGAAGTTAGACTGTGTCTATACACTACTTTTTCAGTTGCACACAAAATGGAGCTCATTGTCCTATCTACTTACAATTTGGCAGATCTGAAATTCATACCAATAGGATGTAAAACACAAGTTACAAGCCAGAGAAATGCAGCTGGGTCTCCCACTGAATGTAAAGGGATGATGACAGAACATGTGTTCTTTTTAACTGCTGGCAAAATGGGGGCGTTTTGTCCAATCTGACTGCAATTTTACAGATCTTATGCCTTGGAGTAACAGCAGAAATCCTGACTATGTCATGCCGTTTGGATGGCAAAGCTACAGGCACCAGAATGCTGTGTGGGTCTCAACATTTTTAATGGAAAAAAAACAAAAATGAATTAAGAACAGAACTGAATGGAAAGTAATATTGAATTAAAAATTAATCGAATGCAACTCAGATAAATGGAAAACAAAATTAATTAAATTGATGGAAATAAAAATTAATTGATTGTTCAGGTCTGAAGGCATCATAGCTGCCACCCATGTGTGGCAAAACAGATGAGTTGCAAATATAATCTTCTGGGTCAGAGCTTCATGGAGCTTTCTTTGTTTTGTTTTGATATTTGACAGTCAAAAATACAAAGGGTGGGATTTAAGTAAATGGTTGCATGTGTAGAACAAGGTTGACCCATGCATTGGGACTCCCCCTCCCTCCTTCATCCATGCTCCCTAAATATACTCTGGAGCGTTGTGGTTAACCACAGAACAGAGTGCTATAAATCCCAGTTCCCTGGAAAGAGGGTGTGATTGATAAGCCATTCTGAGAATTGTAGCTCTCAGCAGCTTTATACAGTGGAAAATTGGGTTACGTACTGTCCTCCTTATGAACACTTCGGGTAATGAGCTCTGCTAACCTGGACTAGATGCTCCTGGTTGCAAATTTTGCCCTGGGATGTAAGCAGAAGTCGCACACCAGTGGCACAGCAGCAGGAGGCCCCATTAGCGAAAGCGCACCTCATGTTAAGAATGGTTTTGAGTTAAGAACGGACCTCCAGAATGAATTAAGTAAGTAACCGGAGGTACCACTGTACTTTCCAGGATTTGTAGGGGTAAGCGAGGACTGTTTAAAGTGGTATGCTTTAAATGTCTAGTGCAGATGAGGCCCCAAAAAACATATTCTGACTTGACAAATAAGACTTCAAATCTTTTTTCTTCTACCATCCTTAAATGCACAATGACAACATTGTGCTTGAGCAGCCTAATAAATAATAATATTTATATATTATTATTATTTTTGGATCCTGCCCATCTAACTGGGTTGTCCCAGCCACTCTGGGTGGCTTCCAACATATCTAAAAGCATAGTTACTCATCTCCTTGACATCTAATGGAAGGGTGTTCCACAGGGTGGACACTACTACTTAGAAGGTCCTTTGCCCTGTTCCCTATAACTTCACTTCTCACAGTGAGAGAACCTCCAGAACGCCCTCAGAGCTGGATCTCCAGTAAAAAGAGGGCTGAACCAGATATTTTATTTCACTCTAGAAATATGTTGGAAGAGTTTGCATTTAGAAGAGTTAACTCAGTATAGTGGAGGCAATTTTGTGGAGCTCTGTTTTGTGGTGCTTCTGATTAAGGTACCAAAACCCTATAGGGATTGCATAGTGTGATTTTTGTTTAAGCATCTTGATGTTTCTCTAGAGACAAAATGGAACTCTAAACCCCTTTGTTTTCTCCAGACATAAAATTAGTTCTTGTTAAACTTTATGCTATTCACTAACAACATTTTGTGTAGGGGAAAAAAAGTTAGCTGGGATCGGCCAAACGGAAATAAAAACATATATTCTGAAAAGAGCAAAGAGCTTGGAAGAAGAGTCCACCTATAGGGCATAAGCTATAAAGTGAGTCCAGCTATAAGCTTAGCAGGCTTTGGAGTTTCATTACCATCAGTTCAATGGCTATATCTTAATTTGCTATCAATAAACTACATTTTGCTTATCGAATGCTGTTGTGCTGCACTTCGTCTGATGAAAAGATCATTTTAGAGGATATATATCACTTGTTCCCCTATTTCATTGCTCACTGACTGACATGTTTGACATTGATTTGAAGAGCTTTTATAGATGGTGCCAGATAGATGGATTTTTAAAAGCTGAAAGCAGGCCCACAAAATACCCTGTGCATTTAGCCTCTTCAAGTTTCCACTTACCTACTAACCAGCTTAAGTTCTTTGTTTTGTTTTTTTAAAGAAAAGAATTAAAAATGTTCATAAATTTTGAGATTCAAAATCTATAAATATTCCTATTTATCTGATATCTATTGTATAGGTTTCCCACATATATGAGCCCTATTTGGGTGTAGAACATACCTCTGAGCAGGGAATGTGGTAAACAATACAAGAAGCTCAACCCGCATTGATCTCCAACTCATAGAGGAGAAAGGTCTGAACTTTTCTAGATTTAGCAAGGAGACTCTCCCAGTACAGGAGGTTCTCCACTCAAGATCTTCATGCTTCAAGTGTTGGAAGTGAACATTAATTGAGATAGGAGTGGGCTTCCCAGAACTTATCCTTGTTTTCCTGGCTCATGTATAAGTTTCACTCATGAGCAGAACACCCAGATAGGTCCATGATGGGGTTTCCAAAGCAGTGCCTGTGGGTGCCAGTGTGCCCACCAATACTTCCTATGGCACCCATGAAAGCGCTCAGAAATCCATAACACACAAGAGACAGTTTGCTCTTCCTGCACATTTCCTGTTTACACTGCCTCAGCCTCTCATACATAGAACATGCTGATGTAGGCATCCTTTTCCCCATTGTTGAGGTGGCTGATGGGGAGCACCCCCATAACATTTTGTGACAATGTCTCTCTTTTCTATTCCCCTGCTCCATGGCAGCCATATTGTGACGGGCACCTGTAGCTGTCAGGTGCTGCTGGTGGTTGCTCGTGAGTAACCAGGCAGGACTCCGACCTGTTATTTACAGGTTTTATTGGTGCAAACTATATACAGTGCAGAACCACAAAGTTCATGTCCGTCTTAGTTGCTTGCAGATTCCAGGAGTGGCCCCTTCTGGTTTCTCCCCCAACATAAGAACTTAGACACCCCAAATTGCCACCTCCCCTCCTTACGTTTCACCCCACTGCGCAAGCTGGGCAATGGAAATGGTGTGCCTGTCTCCTGGCTAGCTGGGCTAGGTGAGGAGCTTGGGCTCTCAGTAGCATCTTCAAGCCCTCCCCTCGCCTGGCTACCCCCTTCCCCCTCCACTCCACTGGAGGTGTGGCTTTCCCCACCGCTCGATGAGGGGCTGCTCCTCAGAAGCATCGGAGGCTCTCTGTATCCCCCTGCATCCCTCCCCTGTCCCAATGGCAGTCCCCTGACCACAGCCCTGTCTCAACATTCCAAGTGTGTCCACTGGCTGAAAAAGGTTGAGGACCCTTGAACTATGAAAAATGATTTGTTCCTTTCTATCCAGTCCAATATTTTGAATTGTTCTCTCCAGCTCAACTTGTGTTGGTATGGCTGGCTTTGCTTCCGACCTTTCAAAGGATGGAGGCAAATGACATTTCTGTTGTGGCAGCACAGGGAACATGTTACTCCCTCACTGAAATAGCCACACTGGCTTCCAGTTTCTTTCCAGACACAATTCAAAAGTGCAGGAGCAGGAACCCGAAGGACTGCCTTCTCCCATTAAAACCTAATGACCTGTTAAGATGTAAAAGGTAAAGGACCCCTGGACAGTTAAGTCCAGTCGAATTCGACTATGGGGTGTGGTGCTTATCTCCGCTTTCAGGCCAAGGGAGCCGGCGTTTGCCCACAGACAGCTTTTCTGGGTCATGTGGCCAGCATGTCCAAACCACTTCTAGTGCACAGAACACAGTGACTTGTGCTGGTATGCTGTCAAACTGCTATGTTGGCAGGATCTGGGACAAAGCATTGGGAGCTCCCTCCATCAGGCCGATTCAAACTGCCAAACTTACAATCAGCAAGCTCAAGAGGCTCAGTGGTTTCGACCACAGCCCCATCCATGTAAATAACATCTTAATGGAATGGGATGGAGGGAAGTTATTTCATTTTCAAATTTTCTGACCCATACAAAGGATTAATAAGAAAATCAGCATACAAAATAGTTGGAAAGCATTTTTTTGATAATACTCAAATTCTAATGAGTTTACCAGAAAGTAACATCCACTGGTACTGATATTTATCTGATACTGATACTGGTATTTATTATCTCCCCATTTTTTTACTTGATTTGCAGCCTTACTAGATTCTATCAAAATTGCCTTCCTTTCATTTTTTTTTAAAAGAAATTGTTTGTATTGAAGGCTGGGAAGTTGAATAGTTAAAGTTACTCCTTGTTTTTATCTTGTTACAGTTGGTAATAAATGGAATAAAATAATATTCATGAGGGAAGGGATCAGCTAGAACCTCTCCTCCCTTATTTTTGATAAGGCATGCTGGAAATATTTTATCTCCAGGATAATAAAGCTAACCTTTCTAGAAAAGTCCTTTAAAATTTCAATATAGAATTATTCTCATTCTTTCTTGTGTATATCCTCTCAATAATAACGATAAAAACCAGTCTGCAGAAATCTATAGTTGGCGTGCTTTTTTATTAGATTCTATGGGGTGGCTTAAGCATTCTGTAGAAGTTTCTATCTTTTGCATAAATTCTATAGAAGCTTTTACAGTCAATTTAGCAGAGTCCTTTTTAGAGTCAGTGGAGCTTTAGTGGTTTCACCATGTCAATTGATCCCCATTTATTAACTAGGAAGTTTCAGTTTTGGCTCACAGGTAAAAGCTATATCTCTTCCCACCCCCACCCCCACATGTATGAGTAAGTTATGTCTTCAGTAAGACATATAATTGTAGCCAAGATGTAAGTCACTGAAATTTTCAGGAGCCAGGTTTGGATATTTTAAAATCTCAGTATACATTTATTTAAAATATTTCCAGTCCACTTCCCCCTGTACCTAAGGCAGCTTACGATAACGCATTAAGGAAAAATATTAGAAAGTTAAGGCAAGACGCAGTCATTTCCTTGAATGTATTGTATTTCTGACACCATTCACAGACGCTGGCAATGTCCAATGACTGAGTTCTTGGCTGCAATCCCACACTAATACACACACATCTTTAGCCTTCTTTGGCCATAAAATATTCTTTCTGATCAGAAGCCCTGTGCATGAGCAACAGAAGGATTTTAATTGCATCTGAATGTGGTTAGAATCTTCCTATAAGCCATTATGTTACAGGCACAAAGCTTAGGAGGATGGTGTAAAAGAGATATTTAATGTGCATAAAATGCTGCGCTTGTGTGCATTGTGAATGGGACTTGGTGGAGTTGTGCATTTGCAGAGTGTCTGTTTTGCAGAGAGCTCTCACTAGTGCAAGGGGTGCTTGTGCCACTAAAGCTGCAAAAAGAGGCTGGAATAGATGACTCATTCCTGGGAGTCTGGGCCTCTCTCAGAAGCTGCCAACAAGTTGCTTATCTGTATCTCTGTCTAGATCACTCTACATACTGTTGAGTGCTGGAAAGATTAACATATTGTTGAAATCAGTGTGACACATCTCATCCACACATAGATGCAAATCTAACTCCTGGGTCAAATGGTCAATAAATGTGTGTTGCCCACCCAATGGACCACAATGTTGTCTAAACTTCCCTTTAAATCCATATCAGAGAAAAGGAAAGAACTCACTCTGAAACTCACTTACAAATGATACCTAACACCATGGAAACTAGCGCTAATATGCTCAGGAACCTCACCAAAATACTGGAGAGGATACACCTCCACAGGCACATACTTCCGCATGTGGTGGGAATGCCCTAAAGTCCAACTCTTCTGGACAGCAATTATAAAAGAAATATGCAAAATAAGTAAGCAATTATTAGAAGTCACCCAAGAACTGACCCTACTAAACACCTTCCAAGATAATGATGCCCACTCACACCATAAAGAACTCATAACCCACCTGCTTTCAGCAGCTAGAAACATCATAGCCAGACGCTTGAAAGACCTATCAGGAGTAAGCAGGGACCAATGGTATCAAATAGTATGGGAAACAGCCTTATTAGAAAAACTAACCAATGAACTGAAACTGACGTGGGGACAAATGGAAGAAGACGTCTTCACTCTGGTATGGCTCCCCTTTATCACATACACAGCCCAACAAGACAATGACAAGAATCCACCAACAGCATATGAATCAATATGGCTAACCTGATACAAAAACATCCACCCACCCCACTCACACATAAAAACAAAGTTCACCACAGCCAACCCCAACCTCACTCACCACCAAAGGAACACAAGTGAATAACAAAGAGAACCCTCACAAGCGACGCTGGCACAAAACCCCTCACATACATTAATATAGAAACATCACCACTCGACCCCACCCCCACTCATCATGCCCCCTCCACCTCATCCCCCCTTTTCTTCCTAATATAACACTAATGTCTCAACAAATGAAACTGATCTGCAGAAAATGTAACTTGAAAAAAGAGATATTGCACATACTTTTGTAGACCAAGAAAGCTTTAATAAAAGAAGAAAAGTATGTTGCTACAATAATTTCTTTCACAGAAAATAGGTGCTTCAAAATAGTGCAAATTCTGTGCGAAATACAACACAGTACTGACGATGGGAGATTCTTGCTCAATGCCTTGGCGCTTTGTCTGTGGGGTTCCTAGGGGTTAGGTAAAGTAAAGGTACCCCTGCCCGTACGGACCAGTCGTACCCGACTCTAGGGTTGTGCGCCCATCTCACTTAAGAGGCCGGGGGCCAGTGCTGTCGGGAGACACTTCTGGGTCACGTGGCCAGCATGACGAAGCTGCTCTGGCGAGCCAGCACCAGCGCAGCACACGGAAACACCGTTTACCTTCCCGCTATAAAGCAGTACCTATTTATCTACTTGCAGTTAGGGGTGCTTTTGAACTGCTAGGTGGGCAGGAGCTGGGACCGGACTATGACACAAAACTGATTGGTGCACCAGATATATCCCTTCCCAGATAAAACATACAGTGGCACCTTGGTTTACAACCATAATCCATTCCGGAGGTCCGTTTGTAAACCAAAACAGGTTGTAACCCAAGGCGTGCTTTCGCCAATGGGGCCTCCCCCAAAAAATTGTTCGTTTTAAAAAAAAGGGGTTGTAGTCCCAAAAAAGATTGTAAACTGAGACATGCACTTCCGGGTTTGACGTGTTTGTAATCCAAAATGTATGTAAACCAAGGTACCACTGTATCATGTTACTGAGACACGTGCCATGGCCAAATCCAGATTAGGTTACTGTATTGTATTGTATTATATTATTATTATTTCTAATTAGCCAAAAGTCTGGTTATAGAGAAATATTTTTGCCTGGTGCCTAAATATATGTAAAGAAGGCGCTAGGTAAGCTTCCCTGGGGAGAGCATTCCACAAGCAGGAAGCCACTGCATAAAAGGCCCCGTGTGGTGTTGCCACCCTCTGGACATCTCATGGAGGAGACACACAAAGAAGGACTTCAGATGTTGATTGCAGGTTCTGGGTCGGTTAATATGAGGGGAGGTGGTCTTTCACAAATTCTGCCTGTTTTGTGTTCCCCTTACCCTGCCTGCCCCACTCCACCTCATCCTTCCCCTTGTGCAGAACCACTGTGACTGGTGGAACCCTGCGCTCCCCAGCTCCTCTCTTCTCAGGAACATCTTACTTTCCTTAATTAAAACAAAACAAAACCCAGAAACACTACATTAAAAAAAAAACCAAGCAGTTAAAAACGATTTAAAGCATTTTAAACAATTAGGACAATAATAACAGCAACAGAATCCCCCCAAATCCTAAACAATACCCCAAT
Source organism: Podarcis melisellensis (assembly GCF_964234715.1). Taxonomy (NCBI): domain Eukaryota; kingdom Metazoa; phylum Chordata; class Lepidosauria; order Squamata; family Lacertidae; genus Podarcis; species Podarcis melisellensis. The sequence goes on from NC_138528.1 coordinate 54,369,134, forward strand.
CCCAATGGTATAGCCTAACTGTAACATGGTATATTTGAACAGTCACTGCAAAGCATTCAGAAACATCATTAAGTGCAAACTGAAGAAACCAGTTTGATTTCTGGAGCCTGCCTTGCTGAACATATCACTCCAGTTTTCTTTCAGCAGCTCATTTCTGGATGCAACTCAATTTCTGGTTCTTATCTAGAAATTGGTTGAGACGTGAGACAGCAGGGGGGTTTTTTTCTGTTGTGACACTCAGGTTGTAGAACTCCCTCCCTAGAGCAGTCCCGTTTACCTTCTGCCTTTAAATCTTCCTGCAAGCTGTGAATACCTTTAAATTATTATTATTATTTTGCATAGCTTTTTGTGTGGGTTAAAGCTGTCTCTCCCCCCCCCCCCCCCGCTGAATTGTTGCTTCAAGTGTATGAAACTTAATTTAGTTACAGGGACTATGTGTGCTGCAGCAGATTACTAAACTGCTTTGAGTTTCTTTTTGAAAGTAAAGTGGGCTATAGGGCTATAGATTTCTCAAATCCCTAAGGAAAATCAAGATAAATCTTCTAGTAATGCACTGTGTGAATGGTTTGCTTGCTTGCTTGAGAGCTGCCATTTCTATAAATACGACGGACACTTTGTACTTGTTGAGGTGACGCATACTGAAGCAGGGCGGTGAAGGCAGAGCTCTCCTCCCCCTGTACACACAGACTGCTTGCTCCAGCATTATGACATACTGTGTGGGGTAGGTAGCAACAAATACTCCTCCCTTCCCTTCTTCCACCTGCTGCTCTTGCATGTTTATTTGCATGGCCCTTCTGTCTTTACCTCATGCGGTCCTGATGCCAAAGGGATTGCCAGGATCTCTGAGCATGCTGTGATAAAGACGTGCTGTGCGCCTTGTAATACAGAGTTAAATTGTTATTATTATGGTATCTCTGACAGTGATAATCGCGGTGGTTTTTGCATAGCTTCTGCCCATTGCTTGCTGCCGACTGTATCATTTTCAGGCAGCAATACTGATACCTCGTAACAGTGAAGTGGCCTTGTTTAAAAGGCAGAATAATCCCATGGAACAACTGGGAAGTAACACCTGTACTCATGGACCTGTACAGTTTAAGACAGGTACAGTGGTACCTCAGTTTAATAACAGCCCTTTTTACACACTATTCAGTTTATGAACTCCGCAAAACTGGTAGTAGTGTCCCGGTTTGCAAACTTTACCTCAGTCTAAGAATGGAATCCGAACGGTGGAAGGGCACTGGCAGCGGGAGGCCTCATTTAGGAAAGTACCCCTCAGTTTAAGAATGGTTTTGGTTTAAGAACAGATCTACGAAATGGTTTAAGTTCTTAAACCAAGGTACCACTGTACTTTAGAAGGTGCTTCCCAACAGCTACCTTCCTAGAAAAGAGGCTGCTTTGGGCCAAAGAGACTGAAGAGAGGTGGAATGGGGAATAAAGTTAATGAAACAAAGGTCCTTCGAATCGGCAAATAAAATTGGAAAGTTTCTGGCGTGGCAACTGAGAAAAAGAAGAAAACTTAGTACCATCAATAAAATAAAAGTTGAAGAACAAGTCCTGGAAAACCCTAATGAAATAAAAAAGAACTTCCTTAAATTCTATGAGAACCTATATAAAAGAGAAGAAGAAGATTTAACGGGCATCGCAAAATACCTAGAAGAAAATAGCCCCAAAAGTATATCAGAAGAGGAAAGAACCGCCTTAAATAAACCCATAAAAATAGAGGAGATCCGGGAGGCAATCAAAAGGATGAAACTGGGGAAAGCCCCAGGCCCAGATGGGTTATCCGCCAAGTATTACAAGGTCCTAGAGGAATACATAACACCAGTATTACGTGACGTAATCAACGAGATACTAAGAGGAGGAAAAATGCCAGCATCCTGGAAAGAAGCCTATATCACGCTGATCCCGAAACCAGACTCAGACAAACTTAACATTAAGAATTACAGACCGATTTCATTATTGAATAATGACTACAAGATATTTGCAGATATAATGGCACACAGACTTAAAAAGTGTTTAACTAATCTCATTCATATTGACCAGGCCGGTTTCCTTCCCAATAGACAAATAAAAGATAACATTAGACATACGATAGACATTATCGAATATTTAGAATGTCATACTGAAATTCCCGCGGCTTTAATGTTCATTGATGCCGAGAAGGCTTTCGACAATGTCTCCTGGGGTTTTCTGATAAAGTGCCTGGAAAGATCAGGGATAGATGGCACATTCCTGGAAGGAGTTAGAGCAATCTACACACAACAAAGAGCTAGATTAATTATTAACAATACCTTGACAGAACAGTTTGAAATAGCAAAAGGCACTCGACAGGGGTGCCCTCTGTCACCGTTGTTGTTTATCATGGTTTTAGAGATAATCACAAACAAGATAAGAAAAACCCCAGAGATCCGTGGCATAAAAATAGGAGCGAAAGAATATAAACTGAAAACATATGCAGACGATCTTATGCTGTCATTGGAAGAACCAAAAAAGAGCGTTGGCAAAGTGTTAAAGCTACTAGAGGAATTTGGAAAATTATCCGGATTTAAATTGAACAGAGCAAAAACCAAAATAATGACCAAAAATATGGAAGAAGAAACCAAAGACGATCTTGAAAGTCAAACTGGAATTAAAATAACTAAAAAAGTAAAATACCTTGGAATCTGGTTAACTATGAAAAACATAAATCTGATTGAAAATAACTATAAGAAAACATGGAAAGAAATAATGAAGGACTTGGATACATGGAACAGAATACATCTCTCGTGGTTGGGGAGAATGGCGGCGATTAAAATGAGCTTACTACCTAAATTACTCTTCCTATTTCAGAATATACCGATAATTAGAGGAACCTCAATATTCAAAGAATGGCAGAGATTACTTTCCAAATTCATTTGGCAGGGAAAGAGACCAAGAATTAGATTTAAACTGCTCACAGACCAAAGAGATAGGGGTGGTCTCGCGGTCCCAAATTTGAGGTTATATTACGAAGCTGCATGTCTCTGTTGGGTAAAAGACTGGATTGTCATCAAAAACAAAAATTTGTTAGATCTAGAGGGGTTTAATCTAAGATTCGGTTGGCATGCCTATTTATGGCGAGACAAAGGAAGGGTTCATAAAGGTTTTTCTAACCACATTTTCAGAGGGCCACTGCTGGAAGTGTGGGAAAGGAACAAAAAATTGTTGGAGCAGAAAACGCCCTGGTGGTTATCACCAATAGACATTTTAACAATTAAAAGATCAAACATTGAGGGGGAAAGATGGACATATGAAGATTTACTAACCAAAACAGAATCCGGGTGGAGGATTAGATCTTACAAAGAAATAAAAAGTAAGCTGACTGGCTGGATTCAATACCATCAAATTAATTCAATGTGGAGAGAAGATAATAAGATCGGAATAAATGACAAGAAATCTAGATTTCAGATTGAAATAATAGAAAGTAAAACAAAATTATTATCAAAAATGTACAACCAGTTGCTTGAGTGGGACACCAAGGACGAGGAAGTAAAGGATGTGATGGTGAAGTGGGCGGTAGACCTAGGGTACAACATAGAGTTTGACAAATGGAAGGCATTGTGGTGTAAAGATATGAATTTCTCAGCATGCACGACACTAAAGGAAAACATATATAAGATGATGTACAGATGGTACATAACGCCGGTAAAACTACATAAAATGTATAGAACAGGCGATAAATTGTGTTGGAAATGTAAGAGCAAGGAGGGCGATTTCATCCATACGTGGTGGACATGCGAGATTCTCAAAAAAATTTGGGAATCCATCTATAATGAATTAAAAAAAATTCTCAAATATACGTTTGTTAAAAAACCCGAAGCCTTCCTGCTGGGGATAATTGGTAAGGATATCAAAGAAGAAGATAGAACCTTTTTTCAATATGCAATGGCGGCCGCCAGAACCCTCATAGCACAGTACTGGAAAACACCAAAAATCCCAACACTAAAGGAGTGGCAACTTAAATTATCCGATTATTTGGAGTTGGCTAAATTGACACAGAAAATAAGAAATCAAAGAAGTGCAAAATTTAATAATGAATGGGATAAATTTAGGATATATATGGAAATAGAGATAAAGGGAAATTCAAAATGTTGATCAGAAACATATATGTACTTACAGAAATCACAGTAGGCATGAGATAACGCTTACTACGTAAAAAGTTTTATTAAGGAATAGACACAGCAGATAGATAAACAAGGTAATATTTTCCGAAATCGAGATAAGGGGAAGTCGATCAATGTCTTTTAAAGTCGTATGTTTTTTGTGTTTTTCTTTTTTTCTTTTTTCCCCTCTTTTTATCCTTTTCTCTGTTTTTTCTTTTTCATTTTGTCTTTTGTACATTTGTGAAATATATTTATGTCAAAATTCAATAAAATATATTAAAAAAAAAGAGAGAGAGACTGAAGAGAGCCAGTATGGTGTAGTGGTTAAGAGTGGTAGGCTCATAATCTGGTGAACCGGGTTCAACTGCTCCTCCACATGCAGCTGCTGGGTGACTTTGGGCTACTCACACTTCTTTGAAGTCTCTTAGCCCCACTCACCTCACAGAATGTTTGTTGTGGGGAGGAAGGGAAAGGAGAATGTTAGCCACTTTGAGACTCCTTTGGGTAGTGATAAAGCGGGATATCAAATCCAAACTCCTCCTCCCCCTCCTCCTGCTCCTCCTCCTCTTCTTCTTCTTCTTCTTCTTCTTCTTCTTCTTCTTCTTCTTCTTCTTCACAGTAAGGTTACATGATAAGGGTGTGCACAGAGGCACTGGTCAATGAACCAAGGAGGGGAGAACATGGCTTTTAAAGGCACATGAAAAATTGTAGTCTCTTTCGCCACTTTAGGTTATAGTTCCATTATAGTCATAATAATAAAGCAGAACTATTAGTGAGAAAACATTTTTTTTAAATAAAATGTTGTGCTTTCCATTTTGAAATGACATGCAGCTATCATAAATAGAAACAGAATACAGTAATGATATGTCTTTGCTGGCATATGCTCAGAAATGGATATTAACATTTTCTATGTGGCCTAATTAATCAGTTATTTTCAGAAGTGTGGCTTTGTTTCTGAAAACAATTATGGATTCAAAACTGGATGCAGCAAGTTTCACGGATGTGATATTTTAATGAAAGTGGCTTGGCCCAAAGCGTTTGAACACATTTGGGTTTGCTGAAGCGTAATTGTTTAATATCATATGTTAACTTCTAATTGCTGAGTTGTGGTTATAGCTCTACTTCCATTAGGTGACGGATGAAATCTTTGATGAACAATGTAGTCCTCCCACAAACTGCACAAAGAATAAGGGTTTATATGAATAACTTTGCATTTATGCTTGTAATGAGAACAAATGGACTAAAACAGAGGGTTATTACTCGATTTATTACTAGAACATGGATGTGCAGTAAGAAGTGATAGGATTGTTTGCCAGCATATTCATGTAGGATTTAGCCATTGAAGCAAGTTCTGGCTAAATATTACCAAAGGCAAGTCTTGAAGCTCATGCATCTCCTTGGTTCAATACGACCAACTTATGAAGAAGATGTTACAGATAGGTAGCTGTGTTGGTCTGCCATAGTCAAAACAAAAAAAATTCCTTCCAGTAGCACCTTAAAGACCAACTAAGTCAGTTCTTGGTATGAGCTTTCGTGTGCATGCACACGAAAGCTCATACCAAGAACTGACTTAGTTGGTCTTTAAGGTGCTACTGGAAGGAATTTTTTTTGTTATGAAGAAGACTGTGTGTATTGTATATTGCTGTGATTACATGACAGGAAGCATGGGATTGAATTTGGTATATGGCTCAGGATTCACCAGACTGGGAAACCCAGGACTCAGCTAGATTGGTAAAGAAAAAGTGTTTTATATGTGATATAACACTATGACACCAGATGGTGCTGTAGAGTCCCATCTTTCCCTACAGGATTTCCCTGTATGAGTTTACAATGCATTTAACTGAATTGCTTCTTTGACATGTCTAGATCCAGGCCCAGTCTCACACTTCTCTAGCTATAGATTTAGGCTTGAAAATATGTAGGCATGGTAACACTTCTGGTTCCAGAAGCAGCAGGACCTAATCTTCACTTACCAGGGTTGGCTTTGTGTGGCTGCCTACCTGTCAACTCCATAATACCATGTGATTGACAGGTGGGTGCCCATGTCCCCCTGTCAAAAAATTGCACTTCTCTCAATTTTGTAGTGTTATTATCCAGCCAAGTTCTCATAATGGTGGAATGTGAGGCACTCAATTCACTCTTAACATAGGGCAATGACTGTGGTCCTGTAATTGTTAATCGTCTGTGTTTTCAGGTCACAAAATTCTGCTTTCTTGGATGAGGAATTTGGCTGTTTCGAAGGTATTGCATTGAGGACATCTTTAAGAAACAAGGAATAAGATTCTTTCTCTGAATATGAATTATTGTTTGAATGTATAGCCGCAACACTTTGTTAATACTCTCTCGCCAAAGGAACAATATTTTCTGAGAAAGTAAAATTGCCAGGAAGCTGTAATTCACACAACACATGAAAATATAAATTCACCACTTAGCCTGTGACAAAGCACGGCATTGAGTTTTCAACCATAAATAACTATGAATTTGTCAAATGACATCTTGGCCCATAAGAACAAATAGTTTTCTTTGAATACTATTCTCCACAGCTACATGAATTGAGTAAGTGCAGTCTTCCTTTTTAATCAGCAGTTCCCACTCAAAAGCCATAGTAAGACACAAGAAAGCAAAGCATCTCAGAAGGTTCCTTTTACTATTTTTATATTGGACACAGTATTTAACATGTGAATGAGTTGTATGACTGGCTGACAAAGAGAGCAGGCTATCTATTAAGTCATCTGACACTAATATACATGAATTAGGAGGAAATAATCTATGATATGTCAGTACCGTGTTCTCAGAATTTCCACAGTAGGAAGCTTTTTACATTATTATTAATCACAGATACTGAAATGAATTGGAAATGGAATAGAATTTTAATGCAAATTGGCATCTCTTTCTCTCTGTCAAATAACAAACTAATATTACATTGCATTCTTGCTTCTTTAGTATGCCAGAAAAAATATATTCTTGTTGACTTCTAATGTAGGTAGGTAAAGGTAAAGGACCCCTGGACGGTTAAGTCCAGTAAAAGGCAACTATGGGCTGTGGCACTCATCTTGCTTCAGGCCAAGGGAGCTGGCGTTTGTCTACAGACAGCTTTCTGGGTCATGTGGCCAGCATAACTAAACCACTTCTGGAGCGATGGAACACCATAACAAAAGCCAGAGCACATAGAAATGCCATTTAGCTTCCCACTGCAGCTGTACCTATTTATCTACTTGCACTGGTGTGTTTTCAAACTCCTAGGTTGGCAGAAGCTGGGAAAGAGCAACAGGAGCTCCGTTGCACAGATTTGAACTGCCGACCTTCTGATCAGCAAGCCCAAGTAGATGAGTGGTTTAGACCACAGCACCACCCATGTTGCTTCTAATGTAATCACATATGGAGTACACATGCACCTTCCTTGTAGGACTAGGCCTACTGATGCAATAGCACCATGAGGGGCTATGTTAGTCTCAGAGCCTTTGGCACTATTGGGCCACTGGCTGGATCCTATATGAAAATGCTGGCAAACATAAACCTGACTCTGCTCACTACCTATCTGTGCTCTAATGGCAATTCCAGTAATTTTGATCTCTTGGGTTTAATGTGTGAGACTGCATGTGTGACTAATTGAATTAACTCTGCATGCACTTCTAGTTCTAGCATCATTCTCATAACATAACTATAAGTTATTTAAGGTTGATCTATGGTGGTCTTACATTTCATGAGTGGCTGGTATTTCACGGTGGCAGATATCCATTTGTTTGTTTGTTTGTTTTACATATATAACTCACCTTCCTTCCAAGGAGCTCAAGGTGGCAAGCATAATTCTTCTCCTCCCCCATTTTACCCTCAAAGCAACCCTGTGAGGTTGGTTAGGCTGAGAGTGAGTAACTGGCCTAAGGTCACCCAGTGAGTTTCATGTCCTTCAGAGATGGATCTTATTGTCTGGGCCGAACGATGAGGTGGAGACGCTCCTTCAGGTATGCTGGGCTGAGGCTGTTTAGGGCTTTAAAGGTCAGCACCAACACTTTGAATTGTGGTCGGAAACGTACTGGGAGCCAATGAAGATCTTTCAGGACTGGTATGTGCTCTAAGTGGGAATTTGAACCCTGGTCTCCCAGGTCTTAGTCCAACACCCCACCCTTTAACCACAATGGCTCTCATATAATGTCTATTTACCTGCACTCTCTGCCTTGCCGTGGCAAAGGCGCTTGAATAACTCAGAGAAGCTATGAACTATGCCGAGCAGGGCACCCAAGATGAACAGGTCATAGTGGAGAATTTTGACCAAATGTAGTCCACCTGGAGGAGGAACCGGCATGCCACTCCAGTATTCCTGCCAAGAAAACTCCATGGACAAAGACAACAGGCATATAAAAGTTATGACGCTGGAAGATGAGGACAAGTACAAGTAGATTCAGAGCTGATGAAGCGGCTGGACCAAAGCCGAAAGGACGCTCAGTTGTGGATATGCCTGTAAGCGAAAGGAAAGTCCAATGTAAAGAAAAATATTGCATAGGAATCTGGAAAATGAGTTTGACCAAACTGCGGGAGGCAGTGGAAGACAGAAGTGCCTGGCATGCTAGGGTCCATGGGGTCACGAAGAGTCGGACACGACTAAACGACTAAACAACAACACCTGCTCTCTCTATCTCTTTACCACCATTTGTTTATTTTCTATTTTCTCTGTGTTTATAATCTACATTTTTCTTAAAATATATCAATATAGCTTAAAATATAAATTATACAATACACTCTGCCCCTTGACCCCAATGGGCTTTATTCCCTGGCCCCAGCACCCTACCGCTTTGCACCCCCAAACATTGCCTATGAGTTCTGTCCAGATACTCTAATTTTGTACAACTCTATTCTTAATACAGTACAATGAAACCTTCAGGCCAGCAGCAAGGAGGAGACGTTGCAATAATTGAGAAAGAATTGAAAACAGAGCAAAGGTAGAAGAGGGGGCAACTTTATTGCCAAAGATGAGATGAACAATGAAGATTTGCCTAAGAACATAAAAACTGGAAGGATATGTAGACTGACATAAGCATCCCATTGACTACATAACTGCAGAACTAATGCTTGAACTTAAATTTAATCATGGAACATGGAAGTTTAAAGAAACAAAAGCTTTGAATATTTTCCATTTCCAAGTTGCAGGTTTAGGGGCAGGTTTAGTCATTATCTGAGGACTATTCCTGCCTCCGGGTCTGGTCCTGACCTGATGGATACTTGAATCAGCAAGGGATACCCACATGACCTGAAGGTGCTGCTGTGCAATGCCAGGTCAATGATTCATAAGACCACTGCCATTCATGACTTGATCATGGATGGAGGACTTGACCTGGCATGTGTAACAGAGACTTGGTTGGATGAAGCAGATGGGCCTGTCCTTGCCGCTGCTTGTCCACCAGGTTTCTCTTACACACAGCAACCCAGGTCATGTGGGCGGGGGGGGGGGGTTGCAATGATTTTTAGAAAGTCATTAGTTTGCACCAGGCGTCCTATTGGGAAGACCAGTTTTCCGAGTGCATGTTCTGGAAGTTGGGCAATAGGGGCAGTACAGGATTCCTTTTGGTGTACCGACCTCCCCGCTGCACCAAGGATTCCCTGCCCGAGCTGCTTCAGGTCGTGGCGGATGTTCTCCTGGAGACACCTAGCTTGGTCGTCCTAGGGGATTTTAACATCCATGCCGACACGACCTTGCAAGGGGCAGCTCGGGACTTCGTGGAAAGCATGGCCTCCATGGGGCTGTCCCTGAATAAGTCTGGCCCAACCCATAGCCGCGGACATGCCTTGGACCTGGTGTTTACCTCTATGGATGTTGGTGATCTGACACTAAGTAAAAGCGAAATGAAAGAAGTGCCATGGTCAGATCACTTCCTGGTGCAACTGGACTTCTCTGCGACCCCCCACCCCCTCTGCAGGGAGGTGGGACCAATTTGGATGGTCCGCCCCCGCCACTTAATGGATCCAAATGGTTTCCAGAGAGTGGTAGGGGATGCTTTATCCCAAGTTGATGGCCTTTCAGCTGATTCCCTGGTGGCCCGCTGGAATGTGGAATTAGCCAGGGCTATTGACTGTTTGGCTCCGAAGCGCCCTCTCCGATTGCATGGAGCCCGGAGAGCCCCGTGGTTTTCCACGGATCTGAGGGCAATGAAACAATTGTTGAGACGGCTAGAGCGCCGGTGGCGGATAACTCATTCCGAATCTGACCAGACACAGGTTAGAGCTCAACGTTGAGCCTACCAAGTGGCGATAGCGACGGCAAAGAAGAATTTCTTCGCTGCCTCTATCGCATCTGCAGAAAACAGCAGCAGGAGACTTTTTCAGGTGGTTCACAATTTAACGGAACCACCTGCGACATCGGGGCCCACTACGGGCCACATGTTCTCCTGCAATGATTTTGCAAAGTTTTTTGCAGATAAAATCGCTCAGATTCGGGAAGAAGTAGACTCCACCGTGGGAGCAGGGCCGGGGCGGGAGAGTGCTAGAGTTCTGTCTAGTCAAGTTGAGTGGGATCAATTCCAATCTGTTACCTCCGAGGATGTGGACAGGCTGCTTGGACAAGTGAAACCAACCACCTGTCTCCTGGATCCTTGCCCATCCAGGCTTATAAAAGCTAGCCGGGAAGGACTGGGAGATGGGCTTTGTGGGGTGGTGAATGCTTCCCTCCGTGAGGGAGCCTTCCCAGACCCGCTGAAAGAGGCGGTTATTAAACCGCTTCTTAAAAAACCATCTTTAGATACAGCCACAATGGCCAACTATCGCCCAGTCTCAAATCTTCCATTCTTGGGCAAGGTGATTGAGCGAGCGGTTGCCGAACAACTTCAGGCACGCCTGGAAGAAGCGGACCATTTGGATCCCTTCCAGTCGGGATTCAGGCCTCATCATGGGACTGAAACTGCCTTGGTCGCACTGGTTGATGATCTCCGGCGGGCTAGGGACAAAGGTGAGAGCTGTTTCCTAGTTCTGCTGGATCTCTCAGCGGCGTTTGATACCATCGACCATAACATCCTTCTGGACCGTCTTGAGGGGCTGGGAGCTGGGGGCACTGTCCTACAGTGGTTCCGCTCCTTCCTCCTGGGCCGTGTTCAGAAAGTGGTGGCGGGGGATGAGTGTTCAGACCCCTGGGCTCTCACTTGTGGGGTGCCTCAGGGTTCTGTCCTCTCCCCCATGCTTTTCAACATTTACATGCAGCCGCTGGGAGAGATCATCAGGAGGTTTGGGCTGGGTGTTCATCAGTATGCAGATGATACCCAGCTCTACCTCTCTTTTAAATCAGAACCAGTGAAGGCAGTGAAGGTCCTGTGTGAGTGTCTGGAGGCGGTTGGAGGATGGATGGCGGCTAACAGATTGAGGTTGAATCCTGACAAGAGAGAAGTACTGTTTCTGGGGGACAGGAGGCGGACAGGTGTGGAGGATTCCCTGGTCCTGAATGGGGTAACTGTGCCCCTGAAGGACCAGGTGCGGAGCCTGGGAGTCATTTTGGACTCACAGCTGTCCATGGAGGCACAGGTCAAATCTGTGTCCAGGGCAGCTGTTTACCAGCTCCATCTGGTACGTAGGCTGAGACCCAATCTGCCTGCGGACTGTCTCGCCAGAGTGGTGTATGCTCTGGTTATCTCCCGCTTGGACTACTGCAATGCACTATACGTGGGGCTACCTTTGAAGGTGACTCGGAAACTACAACTAATCCAGAATGCGGCAGCTAGACTGGTGACTGGGAGCGGCCACCGAGACCATATAACACCGGTCTTGAAAGACCTACATTGGCTCCCAGTATGTTTCCGAGCACAATTCAAAGTGTTGATGCTGACCTTTAAAGCCCTAAACGGTCTCGGTCCAGTATACCTGAAGGAGCGTCTCCCTCCCTATCATTCTGCCCGGACGCTGAGGTCCAGCGCCGAGGGCCTTCTGGCGGTTCCCTCATTGCGAGAAGCAAAGCTACAGGGAACCAGGCAGAGGGCCTTCTCGGTAGTGGCGCCCGCCCTGTGGAACGCCCTTCCAGCAGATGTCAAAGCGATAAACAACTACCTGACATTCAGAAGACATCTTAAGGCAGCCCTGTTCAGGGAAGTTTTTAACGTGTGATATTTTACTGTATTTTTGGTTTTTATGGAAGCCGCCCAGAGTGGCTGGGGAGTCCCAGCCAGATGGGCGGGGTATAAATAATAAATTATTATTATTATTATTATTATTATTATTATTATTATTATTATTATTACTCTTGACTATCACATTCAAAATATATGTAATGTTATTCAATGAGGATATTATTTCATAATCATAAAATTCTTCATATGTATAATGTTGGTGACTTTTCTTGAAAAGTCCACTTAAGAGATACTTAATTCACACCCTTGTTCCTCTGCATTCTTTGTATTCAACAGAACATGCCCTGGCCCTGTTGAATAAAAAGAGCCCATATCTAACTGAGCCAGGGTTGTCTTTAGAATGCCACTTCCGCCATCAGGAGGAGGGGGTTTTGTGGTTCTCACGACCCATTCACACTCTCGCGGGGCTGACTACAGCCCCGCGAGAACAGGGGAATCCCGGGATCATTAGTATGCATTATTCATCGCGCGATTCAATCGGCTGGCGGCGTGGGCGGGGCGAGTAACTGGCATTTAAGGTCGGGATAGCCCATACTCGCCCATTTCTTTCCTTCTAGCAGCTGCGGTCTTCCAGAAAGTCTCCCCTGATCGTCCTGCGGCTGGCTAAGTACTTGGGTGTGGGGGGTGGCCTTTTGTAATTTAATCAGCCAATCACCCCTCTCTTCGCAGACGGGTATCTGCGGGGCTGTGGATCTTCTTAGACTAATTTTCCAGGCAGGGAGGTTTAAAATCCGTCCCTGCTTTAAGCCGTGCACGCAGCTTCCCTGCTCACTACGCATCAGCTAGGACCTTGTCCAGGTGTGGGGAAGGTCCTCAAGAAGGGTGAGTTCGTCTGTGGGGAGGCTGCCCTTGTGATCAAGTAGCTCGGACTTTTCTTGAAAAGTCCACTTGAGAGATACTTAATTCACACCCTTGTTGTTCCTCTGCATTCTTTGTATTCAACAGAACATGCCCTGGCCCTGTTGAATAAAAAGAGCCCATATCTAACTGAGCCAGGGTTGTCTTTAGAAGATATGAATTAATTGCCAATTTCTGCCAAACTATGGATCTCTAATGTACCTCCAGTGGCTCTCTCAAACTGCAGCATTGTGATGCAGCAAATTTTCCCTTGAAACTTGCTGTTTCAATTTCTAAAAGTGTTAGCTTTTATCTTGTCAATTTGGCTAGCAGTGATACGAGATAAAGGTTTATCCTGATTTTAGGACTGCGTAACACCTTGGAAATTGACAATTGCTTACTTGTATCTCGACACTTGGTAATATCTCTCCTTACAGACACTGCAGCTGGACCTTCAGTTTTCAGAAGTGACAAAAATATACTTAACTATAATTGATGAAAGCTGGAGCCACTTAAAAAAAAAGAAACATCCTGCACAGATACATCGTGGTACATTTTGTGGAGCAATGACACACATCAGCTAAAGGGTTAAGGAAACCGTACAATTGGAAACAAGAATCCAGATCAGAAAAAGGAAAACACATTAGTCAACGTTGTTTGACAATGCAGCTACTAAAGTCGCTACGTCTGCAACAGGAGATAATTACTGGGCAACTGCAGCCGGCTCCCTCGGCCAATAAAGCGAGATGAACGCCGCAACCCCAGAGTCTGCCACAACTGGACCTAATGGTCAGGGGTCCCTTTACCTTTACCTTTACCAGCTCACTAAACACCTTGGGTATCATCAGAGAGAGGGGATGACTAGTACCACTGATTTTCAGACAGAAGTGAGACAGACTATTTCCTAAGTGTATTAGATAATTATTGAGGCTGATCCAAATATTCTGCAACTGAACCTTCAGTGGGAGAGAAGGAAGGGGTGAAGCCTGTTTGAAAAATGGGAAGTGATATTCATGTGGGAAAGGGCTTTCAGAGGTGAGAGCTCACATCGCTCTGTCCAAGCTTCTGCCAACCTAGTACCTTGCACATGCCAGTGCAAGTAGATAAATAGGTAACACTGCGGTGGGAAGGTAAATGGCATTTCCATGCGGTTTGGTTTCATTTCCATCACAGTGTCCCGTTGTGCCAGAAGCAGTTTAGTCATGCTGGACACATAACCCAGAAAAGCTGTCTGCGGACAAACGCTGGATTCATCAGTCTGAAACCACTTATCAGCTCCCCGATCGCCGCCAGCGGCCAGCAATCACGCTCCCACTTGCTGCGACAAGGGCAGCTGTCTGTTGGCTGCCGCAGCGGTAACCAGGGCTAATGGTGGCGATCAGGCAGCTGCGGCGCGAGCGGTTGTGTGCTGCATTCTGGAGGGTGAGCGATTTTCGGGATTCCCCTCCCCCCAACAATCAAGCGACCCAATGTCGAAAATCGCTCACACGCCAGAACGAAGCACAAGCCTGAGGTTTTAAGCAGTGATTGGCTGCTTGATTGTTGGGGGGGGGGGCAAATGCCAAAAATCGCTCACCCGTTGGAACGAAGTGCAAACCCGAGATTTTAAGCGACAATTGTAAGCAGCACTAATCTTTGTGTGCTGCATTCTGGCAGGTGAGTGGTTTTTGGCACACCCCCCCCCCCAACAATTAAGCGGCCAATCACCGCTTACAATCTTGGGCTTGCACCAAAAAACCATTCGCGATACCCGTGTATAAGACGAGCCTCATTTTGGGGTCAAAAAAGCTTGTCTTATACACGGGAAAATACGTTAACTATTTTTACACTATGCATGGGCTGTATGCACAAAGGGCATTTGCTAGGCAGCACATCTCTTACAAACTCTTGTCAACAGTGGACAAGAAGAAACTAAGAGCTTCTTTCATAACTTTAAGGTTCAATCGTTGTCATGTGCTCTACATAGGGTTGCATTTAATGAGGGCTCAGATGATGTAGAACCACTCTGTTTCAAACTAACCTCTTTTGTTCTCTGCATCATTTTTCCTATGCAAGAGATAGCTTGCAGAACGGCATGGTTGCGAAGCCAGCCTTCAGATGTACACTGCCTACAGCACTTTCCATGAAGTTGACACCTCAAAGGTGCCATCCAGATTATAGAAATAGCTGCAGACTGGCACTAGGGGCAATACACTTCAGACTGAGCTTTCTCCTTGTGACTCTCCAGCTGCATTTCCCAGTCTGTATGTGCAAAGCAGCCTGGATTGTGGAGTAAATGGAAAGGCATCAGAGGCTTGCTTGCTGAGGAATACTAGTTGCAAGGGATGGACAAATCAGTTTCTGTCAGCTTCTCATCCTCCCCCCCCCCAATCTCCAGTTTGTTCCATTTTCACATCAGCTTGCTTTTTTTAAGGTATGCATGAAAATCCACATGAATTTTGTGTGCATTTCTCCTAACATACATTTTTGCAAGGAATTTTGTAACTCTCCATAATACAACACATTTTTGTATGCTATTTTCACTAATCTATGTATTCTAGGGCACCCTTTCCCCTGTTCTATGCTATTCTGTACACATTATTTGTTTGGAAAGCTGTATTGTCAATTTTGAGAAGCACACATTTAAATAACATGTATGTTTTAGATTGCGTGTTGGTTCAGGAAAATTGAATTAGGTTGATTTGTATTAGAATATAAAATGAACAAATTTCTCCCCCATCCCTACCGGTTACTCAAATAATTGTAGAATTGTACAGTTGGAAGAAATCCAAAAGGTCATCTACCCCAAACCCCTAGAATGCAGGAATCACAGCTAAAGAATCCTTGACAGATCATCAGAGGTCACACTGGTGTTCTAAGGTCTGAACTGGCTCTCTCAAGCTTCAGTACACATCTTTTTTCTTTCTTTTTTTTACAACAGAACTATCAATCAAAAGTGGCCTCTTGGCTGTACTAGAGCTGTTCACAGTGATTTAAGCAAGAATTGTTTAAGTATTTTAAGGATAAACAGGTTTGATGAAGGGAAACTCCATGCAGCTTGGTTAACCTGAATTTACAAAGCTGAATAAAATGTGTGCTTCTTAATCTCCTTCTTTGTTTTCTGTAGAGGAGCCCAAGATGCATGTGAATCCCATATCCTCAAAGCATAGGTGCCAACTTCATGGGGCTGAGGACAGCTCATCCACCCCAAAGTATGTGAGAATGGTGCAATATTGAGGGGCCAGGCCCCACCAGGCCTCCCTGCAGCAGTGGTGAGCCTCGGCAGGCCTCCCTGTGGTGGCAGCATGCGTTTCCGGGCCTCACGGCCTTCTCCCAATGCACATGACATCACGTGCACACAACAAGCCCCCCCCCCCACATGGTGCCTCTACCTCAAAGCTCGCACATTCATTATAAAAAGGGGCCACACATACATAAATATTTTCCTTATGGAGCTCTGGACCAGACCAATAAATAAATGTTGTCTGTTGAACGCCTATCCAAGTAAGCTACAAGCCCAGCTCAGCAATGAATGTGTTAGCTTTCTAAGTAGTGTTAAGCTGGAAGGGGGCTGAGGGGAGATAAAGAAAGAAAAGTAATAACCGTAGCATTGCTACATTCTAGTGTGGTTGAAAATATCAGACAGAAAAGTCCACTGAGAGCCTTATCAGACACTTGCCTGGCTCTCGGAGGAGATGCATAAATATATTTCTGTAACACTGGAAGAAAATTGGGAGGTTCTTGTTTCTGTTTTAATTTTTTTTATCACAGATCTTCCACCTGAGTCTCAGCTGAAAACCAATAGAAGAAAAAGTGCAGTAATTTCTTACAATATGAACTCAATTAAAGTTCCAAAGAACTTCAGCCCTGAATTGGTGCCAACTGGGATGATATGCCAGCCGGCAGCTGCCAACGGATGTCAGATGTCTCAGACCAGATTAAATTAGCACCTTTAGTTGTTGTTTTTCTTAGTTTAGTATTTTTATCCCGTTCCATTATGAGTGCAAGAGATTTTTTAGGTGACGCTCACTATAATATGCACCACAGGCCCTGATCACATTATTGAAAACTTTGCCTAGACTTCTAAGAGCCAAGTCTACAGCCTGGCATTTTAATATGATTGCTACATGAGAAAGATCTTCATTTGATTTAGTGCATTAGCCTAGTCTAGCTAAGTCTAGCTCTTGTTACTTCATTCTGAACAACCACAGATAAGACAGAAGTGCAAAGATTCCCGTCTTGACCTGAAGCAGGGAACTGAAATCAAAAGAGGGTCCTGGAATAACTGAAACCATTTACTGTGAATGAACAGAGTCCTTCAGCACAGCAAAAGGCAATGCAAGCCAATGACATGTAGACACTATTGTATAATATTCTGGAAATCAGTGACTACTAATCTTTATGGCTATATTTTCTCCAGTATCAAAGACAATATACATTGGGGTACCAGTTGCTTGAGATTGTGATTGGGAGAATGCTCTTGTAGTGTGGTAGGAGAGCTGAAACATCTGGCAACCAAGGCACCACTTTGGTTTCAGAAAATACATAGGTAGACAAGTCTATAAAGCCTAGGACACCAGCAACTGGCAGACCCAAATTGGGCATCTCAATTGGAAATAGGCAGGCTTTAGATCCAGGAGGCATTAGATTCAACATATTTTTCACCAGCCATGCTCCATACTTGTCCCAGCCAATTAATGCCCTGCTTTGTGGCCCTGTGACAGGATACCAGCAGCAGAAACAGCAATAGTAGTACTGGACTACCATTTCTCTGTCCTTTGGGTCAGTTCTGTTGGGTCCTCCTCTGCATTCTTACTCCACCAGCATCATGGACCAGAAGACTGCTCGGTAATTCTACAAGAGTTGTCTTCATGTACCAAATACTTGGCTATGACTCCTCCTCTGGGTTATTCCTGGCATTTTAAGAAGTTGAATGGAAGCCAAAAGTTATTCAGACTGTGAGGCTTAGTTTAAACAAGGTCTTCGATGTGTTACTTTTCTTTCTTTCTTTCTTTTACACTTTTGCTAAAGGTCACTAAATTGTGGAAAAAAACAAATAAGCTTTAAAGAAACAAATGCCTTCAATTTTCTTGGGGGAGCCTTACGATGGTCCTGACCCAGGAGATAAGTAATACTAACATACCCATCCCTCCAAGCCACAAGAGTGGAAAGAGTGTGAAAAGTAGCAGAGAGTAATTGAAAAATGCACTAATTGAAAACCCCAGATTCAAAGGAGAGAATAGCAAAATATCCACTGACACTTTCACATGAGGGGTGGAGGGAATACTAGTTTGTCAAGTTTGATATGGTATTGTATAATGCAGTTCAGCAGATTTGGAAATAAATGGGGATTTATTTAGGAATAACACCAAAATGTGGTCTGTGAAGCAAATGCACAGTCAGTCTGCTAAACTCTTAACTTAATCTGTTTAATTCTGTTAAATGTAACATAGTGGGCAATAATGTGCAAACTGAAACAAAAAACATGGGGAGCCTAAATAGGCAGGAAGAATAAAATATTTTAGTTAATATGTTACCGGTTAGCCCAACAGACTTTGTGATTTCTGTAGACTGCCATCTTTTTTCCTCCCTTTATTTGGGCAGACAAAGCATTTGTGCTGCTTAACCAGTTTACAATTCTCCACAACTCTGAAGGAGAATGTCTGAAGTGAGGAGCCTGATCTACTCATAGTGTGATGTAAGACACTCACTTTTCAGACGTTTTGGGTGGGTTTTGGGGGTGGAGGACAGTGACCTTCAGTGCTCTGAGCAACAGCAATATATTTCAAGGGGGAAAGGACATTTTGAGAGAGATGGACATATTTAGTTTCCTACAATGCCTGCGTGAGGTGAACTGCTTGGTTTCCAGAAATATGAAGTTTCCACTTTTCTGTTCCAATAAAATGCCTCTGATATTAAAAACTGTCATGTAGGGTGAAGTGTGTTAGCATTTTATAAAAGCAACTTTCCTTTTGTGCGGGGGGAGACCTGTTAGAAAGAAGTAATTACAGCTTAAGAATTTACATTAGGATCTCTGCCTCCCCGCACAGTCTTGCCATATTGATGCCTGTCGATTTCTAGTCAAAATAAACCCACACACAGTTTTGAATAAAATCAGCATTTAATCACTTGCTACTAATAACCAGTAATGGCAAGGGGGAGAGACACTCAGTGGGGGAATGTCACAAGAAAAAGAGAAAAATTATTTATGCTATCAAGAGGAGTGTCTTCTCAAACAAAACAACTTAGTGTTTCAAATGCAAAATCCAATTATACCTGATAGTTTGTATGAACATGTATTGTTTACTTTAATAATATACACCTGCTTTCTGGGTCAGTGATCACCAAAAGCAGGTACAGAATAAAAACAAAACAAAGTTTCTAAACAAGAACAATAAAAACAAAACAAAATACAAAATGTCAGGGAAGTTAATCAATAATAACAATAATAATAACATCGCTTCCCAACAGGTTGAGACAAAGGACGCACAACACTAAACAGCAGCATTAAACTTAAAAGAGTCAAAGTGTGCAATGACCCAGAATGCACAAATCAGGAATTGCCTGTAATTATTTAGATATGTGGACTAAAACGTATGTGGACTAAAAAACCCCATTCAATAATAGCAAATGCCACTCTCATTATTCTACCTGATTTCTATGCAAAATGTGGCTATTTCTACTCCAGTTTCCATTTCTAATGAAATTCTCCAACCTCCCTATTCCAAGCAGCAGAACACAATGCAAGGATTCAGAACTGAATGTAGCGTACAAGGCGACAATTATGAATGATGGCAGCCCCCAAAATAGCCAGAGCCCAAGCCGTTTAGCGCATTGAAGGGCAAACACAAAACCAAACTGAGCCCAGCGACAAACAGCTAGTTAGTGCAGATAAAAAAAAGACCAGAGTAATATGATCCAATTGGCCAACTCAGGTATTCTGGTGGTGGCATTTTGCACTAGTTAAATTGTCCCAATAGCTGAAGGCAAATGTTTTACATTAGTTATATGTGTCCTAATTTTACACCAGCATTTGGTTCCAGTAGTGGATGATGGGGCAGGATGCTCACCAAACCTGTGGTTGAACTCATCGTTGCTGCATACCAGGAGACAGAGGGCAATGTGATGATGAGGCACCCAAACACCAGCAGGAGCATTGGACTGGCCTTGCTGCCATTTCTCCCCTCCGCAACAACAACACAGGTGATTGGAGGTGAACACTGCCACCCTATTCCACCATCTACCACTGATCATGCCATTGATCTTCTGTCCTGATTAGCTTCTCCACATATACAGAATTGGACACGGAATGGGGAGGGCAGAGAGGCAACAGGGTTACTATGGTCTTCTTTGAATCATTCATCTGAGGAGGAAACAGGAAGAACCATGAAGCTTCATGGAGTTGATTGACATGCGCAATTCATTATTTCATGACTGCAACATCTACCACACACAGAACATTTATATCACCTGAGAGTAACTCAATTAGCTCTGAGCTCCCTTGCGGACTACAGGATATGGATTTGGCTGATGCAATGTGAATTACAGTTTGCTCCATGGCAAATGAATCATAGAATCATAGAATCATAGAGTTGGAAAAGCCCACAAGGGCCATCGAGTCCAACCCCCTGCCAAGCAGGAAACACCATCAGAGCACTCCTGACATATGGTTGTCAAGCCTTTGCTTAAAGACCTCCAAAGAAGGAGACTCCACCACACTCCTTGGCAGCAAATTCCACTGTTGAACAGCTCTTACTGTCAGGAAGTTCTTCCTAATGTTTAGGTGGAATCTTCTTTCTTGTAGTTTGGATCCATTGCTCCGTGTCCGCTTCTCTGGAGCAGCAGAAAACAACCTTTCTCCTTCCTCTATGTGACATCCTTTTATATATTTGAACATGGCTATCATATCACCCCTTAACCTCCTCTTCTCCAGGCTAAACATGCCCAGCTCCCTTAGCCGTTCCTCATAAGGCATCGTTTCCAGGCCTTTGACCATTTTGGTTGCCCTCCTCTGGACACGTTCCAGTTTGTCAGTGTCCTTCTTGAACTGTGGTGCCCAGAACTGGACACAGTACTCCAGGTGAGGTCTGACCGGAGCAGAATACAGTGGCACTATTACTTCCCTTGATCTAGATTCTATACTTCTATTGATGCAGCCCAGAATTGCATTGGCTTTTTTAGCTGCCGCGTCACACTGTTGGCTCATGTCAAGTTTGTGGTCAACCAAGACTCCTAGATCCTTTTCACATGTACTGCTCTCAATCTTATGGGGTGTTAAGTGATTTATCCTTTTGCTTTTATAAGGGATTGGATAAGACATACACTCTGCAGACTTTGGCCATAACTGGAGTCAATTGACCCAAACATTCTATTTTTCACAATGAGGCCTTTTAAAATATTAGTCATCTCATCATACTTGAATAGGTTACAATCTGAAGAACAAGGTTAATGAATAGCAAGCAATGATATTTAAGTAAACTATTGTCCAAGTTTCAAATGTCTCTGTCATTACCAAAGTCAATGACTGAAATTTGAAATATCAAAAGATAAAGGATTTTATAAGTCTTATGGATAGAATTAAACCGTTAAGCAATTTTATGCACCACACTCCCAGTGTTTAGGCAACAGAAAAGTCTGAGGAAGTGTATATATGTATTGGGCAGAAGGATAGAAGGGTTTGGGGGAGTGAAGAATCCCTGATTTTTTCAAAGGTTTTTTCAAAGCGGGAGAATGCACTGGGAGGAGAGCAGAAAGAAGAAACACTATGATGCACTTGCATCAACACAACTGGACACTTTCATCTGCCCCAGCTGCAACAAAACATGTCTCTCCCATTTCAATCTCTACAGCCACTGCAGACACTATGGTTTAATTTCTAATGGTTTAAGTTCACCTCTGAAGGCACACTCCTCCATTTTATTCTGAGACATACAGATGCCAACCATCATCCAGCCATGGTTGTTCAAGCAAGCCAGGCTCAGCTCCTTTGCATGATTGGCCCCGTTAACTGGTGTACCTTTCTACCAACATTATTTTATGGTAAATAGATTGCATTATTGGGCCAAACACTCATGAGAGTCCAAATGTACTGCGAATGCATATAAATGTAAAGGCTTCAGGATTATGTGCAGATATCTTTGAAAGCAGAAAAAGGATTGAGCCAGGCTTCCAAGGAGCAAGCATGACTTTTGCATACACACACACACACACCTAAGTTTATATTTGCCTATTCACATATGCAAGAACAAAACTTCCACATGTGGAATCACACTCTTTGCAGACCCAGAAATCCTGCTCAAGTATATGTGCCCATAAGTGTGTGAGAGAACAATCACATTTTTTCAACTGGGAAGTCAGGCAAAGGGTATAGGAATGGCTGGAGAAGGACAGGTGAAATGAGAATTCAAATAGGCAGAGGAATTGTGAAATGCTGCCCCACTGCATTCACAGTGGGGTGTGGATAATATATGTCACCTTCCACATGTGACTGGAATGGAGTTTGGGCAGCTGGGGGGGGGGCTCTATAAAATGTGTTTCGATACCTCCAAAGTTGCTATATGTAGTACCACATTATTTTTGTCCCTCTGTCCCTCTGTAGTTTAGATGCCAGATCTTCCCTTGGTGATACAGGGGCCACCTCTAGCAGCAAAACCAAGCTACTGAGACTTTGCCAGCACAGGACAACAAGTGGAAGGGGAAATTTAAAATTAAATATAATTGACAATGTTCCTTCATTGCATCCAACATAGGAACCATGCTTGTTTTGTTGAACTGGCCACTACTGCAGCCAAGAAGATGATGGACAGACACCAATGTTCTCTTTCAGTTTGTGAGATTTTTTTGCTTTCTCTCTCCCCTAGATGCCTTTTAACAAATATGCCTACCATCAAAAGTGTAAAGGAAAAGTATTTATGAGCAGCCATTTGAATTCTGAGCAGCTGCTCTGCTTGACCAAATTCCTGCCTCTTTCATATTTGTTATTCACAAATATTCATGAGAACAGATTTTGTTTTGTTGTGTTTTGTTTATTTGTGGTGTGCCAGTTCTTTGTTGGGGAAATTCTCCCCTGGTGCAGAGAGACATGCTGTGAGTTGGTCTTCCTCTGTTCCATTTGCAGATCCACTGGATCTATACAGTAGTAAAGGAGAAAAGTATCTCCTTACTGATACTGCCCCTAGACCTTGATCCAGAAGATCATAACTACAGAAAAGGCAAGTGGTCTGTACACTCAGAAATCCTCATTTCCTTTGCCAGGCAAAGGGAATAGACGAAATAAGTGCATATATCAGGAGTGAATCAAAGAACCTTACAGTGGGGGAGGGGTAGTTTCATGGGTCACTTATGGGTTCGTCTCCAAATTCCAAAGGGTGACTAGAAAAAACCCAAACTGCAGAGGAAGAGAGGGCTCTGCAGAAGAAGAGAGGGAGAAGGCAGAGCAGGCCGAAATAGCAGCATTTGTGCCCATGTGATCCCTAAGTTCCCCTCCCCATGGAGACACCAACATGTCTTCTCCCAAGGAAGGAATGTATGGCAAATTCAACCTTGCTATAAAGGGCAGGAGTGGTCCTGGAAGCCAAGATGCAAGTTTGGGACAAGTACTCTTTGGTGAGAGAATCCGAACAAAGATTTAAAATAAAAACATGCATCAAAAAAGTATGGAAATATAGACTGTTAAACCTTCCAGTAAGACCCAAAATGTCCCTTTTTAAAAGTTCTTTCCAAAGCTTTCCCACATCTGTAGCATAAAATGGTTTACTTACAAAACTCTTCAAAGGTCAGATTCCATACAGCAGTCAGAAGCAATGCACAGGCAGTTTAAAAGGTTGCTTAGTTAAAAAAAAACAATAATGCTGCTTTCAGACTCCATTCTGGTCTGAAACGAAAGAGGATAGTTAAAGTGACCAGCTCAGAACTCCTTACATACTGAATTCAAATGGGAAAAGAGAAGTAACAAAAGACTTGGTTACCTATTTCTTCCCAAGTTAAGGGGAAGTGGCATAGGCTGGCAGGACAGCTTACTCTATGGTTGTAACCCTTTCATTACTAATTAGAATCAAGCACACTGACTATGTGAGGCTGGTTACTGTACAAATTCAACCAAAGATAAACCTACAAATGGATTTGAGCATTCTGCCTGAGGAGAAATCTCAAGAGAAATCTAGGAAAAGTTCATTAATACTATCAAAGATGTTCTTTAGAGTTCCTTCTGCAAAACGGAAGCCAGCCCATTGGGGCCCCACCAATAGCAATCTGCCCTCAGCCAGCCCTGTCTGCCTGCCTTCTTACTTACAACCATACCTAAATTAGAGCCTGTCTGCTATTAGTCTCCTTGCCTTCTGCCCTATCACTCCCAATGGACACCAGCCACCACTGCTTCTGCACCATAATAATTGTTTTTACATTTGCCTCCCATATTTCCAGTTATTCTTGGAGAAACACATAAACGTGTCAAGAATTTATCCACTCCTTTTTTCACTTGTATGAGCATCAGCCATATGTCACCATTATCATTACTATTGTCACCCCGGCCTTAGATTTCATCTGCTTCCAATTCAGCAGTGCTAATGTCATTAGTCTCTGTGTCAGAGATAATTTCATATTCTGTTAAGAAATGGAATTTGAAATGAATATAAGCAGCAGAGCTTTCAGAAACCAAGTTTTTTGTCTCTCTTGAAAAGGTCAAGTAGTTGTAAATCATTGTCATAATTGAAGCAGCACAAATGCCCAGCAGTGTCAGTGGTCCAGAAACGCAATGTGTTTAATGGCACAATAATGAGGCCTAGGGAGGTCTGGAGCCACAAAGCGGGCCAAAAGCTGGAACCACTTATCAAGATCACAGAATAAAAATGACCCTTAATTAACAAATGAACCCACAATTCTGAGACCTTGTGAAAGGATTTACTTGCTGTTTCCGAAGAAAGGTTTTACAAGGGCTCAAGAAAGTAAATGGTTGCTGGTGGGTTGGCCATAGTCACAGATCCCCCCCCCCCAATTGAGAATCTAAGGGTAGTGCTGACCCAATTTTACAATGTTTCAAACAAAACACAAGGATGCTACTGTTGCCATCCTTATTATTCTCAGCTGGCTAACGGTTCTCACACATCTCTTTTCATATCAGAGGTCTGATATGCATTTGACATGATATGGTCTTTATCCATAGCAGAAATCCTTGCACTAACAGGATACAAATGTTGGATATCACCTAATATGTACAACTTTTACCCATGCTGTTGAAAACTAATGATTTCCAGTTATGACATAATGTGAGTTCTCAAACTGATGTAGAGCTATTGGATGCCTATGAAAAATTCATGCTGCTCATTGAAATCAAAAGGGACAAAAGCTTTTAATGTACAGTGGGTTACAGACACTTCAGGTTACAGACTCCACTAACCCAGAAATAGTACCTCAGGTTAAAAACTTTGCTTCAGGATGAGAACAGAAATCGTACTCCGGCGGCGCGGCAGCAGCGGGAGTGGTGCTTCAGGTTAAGAACAGTTTCAGGTTAAGAACAGACCTCCAGAGTGAATTAAGTTCTTAACCCGAGGTACCACCGTACTCAAAATTTTAATAAGGATATGAAGCTGCCTTATACTAAATCACAGTACAGTATTGGTTTATTCTGACTATGGGCCTGCAAAGTGAAAGTTTTTTACAGCACATCTTTGGAGGAGCTGGAAATAAATTTGGGGACCTTCTACACAAGAAATGTTCAGGTTTGTCACTAATGGAGCTTGACCACTAATGGGGCTTGAGTGAAAGGACCAGCTTCCTGCAGCACCATGATGGAGGAATAGAGGAAGGCAGGAATTGGGACAGCAATACTTTCCCAGCCAGGTGTCCTCCTTTTGGACTACAATTCCCATCAGCCCTGCCCAGTGGTCAATGGGGTTGATGGGAACTGGAGTCCAAAAGTATCTGAAATGCACCAAACTGATGAAGACTGTTTTAAAGCATTGGATTTGGCTGAGGGCAAGTTCTTTGTACTGGCACTGATCATTTAGCTATGACCCCCTTTCTATACGGGGCTTAAATGTGTGTAACTTTTTATGTTTTACATATATTCTTACACCTTCAGAATCTGTTTAATCTAGAGAGGATAACAACAATTATTTTCTATGCATTGTCACTATGAAATATCTGATACAGTGTAGGAAATGGGGGAAAACATATTATTTGTCTTTTCTGTTTGTATATTCTATATAAAAGTCATAACCAGGCAAGTGCAGCATATTAAAATCTTGATTAACAACTTGGATATATGAGTCTGCTTCTCTGTGTGGTATTTTTTTTTTTTTTTTTTTGGAGTAATTCCTTCTGCTTTATATTAAAAATGTTGAAAGTTACCAGAGCCCAAAGGCAAGAATAGCATAGAAATTAAAGGAAGGAAGGAAGGAATTGAGGGAGGAGGAATTTGCTCATTGATGCCATTTTCTATTTTTTGGACGTGAGACAGTTTAAAAGCCTGCTCTTGGATACATTCAACATTGAATTAGAAATAACTTAACACATTATAAAAGCACTTATTTGCTTAGCTTTCTTTACTTCATAATAACTCTAGCACAAGTCAAACAGCTTATTTTTCAAAAAGAAAAAGGAAAATAAAGACATTTGTTGCTATCGCATGTTAGCCCATCTAATTTTATTTTATTTTAATTTTTGTAATAAAAGTCATTCAGTGTGTAGAGCCAATGAACTGGCCATAAATATACATAGTCCTGAGATGTAGTCATGCTAACTTGGGTGTAATTCCCATTGAAGCCAATAGGAGTTAAATTTGTGTTTGCATGTATAGGATTCCGCTGTAAATTGCTTTATGTGATGCAGCATAGACGGCTATATTAAACTAACTTTCATGCAGACTGAATCCATTAAAATTAATGGCCTTATGTTAGTCAGCATATTCAGAGTAGAGATTTGTTGAATAAACAAAGGGTTTCTTTCTAGAAAAAGTTGAGACTTCTATTTGGGGTACTTGGTTTCAACCTCTTAATTTGCTTTTGGAAATGCTAGATTCGGTCCCTTGCAAGTTGTACAGCTTGGTTATTCCCCTCCCCCTCCCCTGTTGTTACATGGTGTCCTTGAAGAAAGATAAAATATTGCTTGCCTAAAACGCAAATGTTCCATGCATACCTAGGCACCCATTGTTAATGCATCCCTGATTGATAGAATATTAATAATAGTTAATCTTCGGTTGATGCGATCCGCCACTGGCAAATCAGTCATTTTATTTTAATAATAAACTAATGGGAGATAATTGAAGTGTAGAAATAATGGAATATATCCTTGCTACAGTAATTCCATTTACATTTTATTCTTATGTTAAATTCGCTTCATCTGTTTTTATTCTTTTCCTTTCTTATATAATTGCCAATAAAGACCTTTGCTTCCAATAAAGCACATGAATGAAGGCATTAATACATCAAAATCCATGTTATTAATTGATAGCAAGGCATATCTGTGCTGCAACACATAAAATGCTGAATGTGCAAAGAGCTTCTATATCTGGATATAAATGGGGTTTGTCTCCAAAGAGAGGATTTGCAAAAAATAAAATAAAATTACATCTTTCAAATGCAAAAGCTTCAGGATCAAGTTATCTACATTGAAAAAGTGACAATGCTCACAAACACTGTCATGTGGCCTCCTTTAACTAACTATGAAAGATAAGCTGAAATAGGGAAACAGGTAGCTAACTATAGGCAGATATAACCTTAGGTATGGAAAACTTCACCACAAATGCAAAACTCTGCTAAAAGGGAATTGTTTGGGGGTTGACAGTTGATTTGTTAATTAAAAATCAACTACATTCTGAATAAATACTGAAAAGGCAACCATGGATATAACCTTCAATTTGGACATTGAGTCCCCAAGTTCATTCCTGCATTTTGAATTTAATCGGACAAGTTGCTTTCTCTCAACCTAACATACTTAGTGAGGCTGTAGAGAAGATGAACCAATCTGGGGCCCTTCTGTTTTGGTCTACCCCCAAACCCCCTGCCATTCAATGGTGCATTCCAAGTATATCTGTTCAACCATTAAAAACCCCTCAAATGGCTTACTAACATGGGGTTATTTCCAATGTATCTAAAGTCACATAGTGGTATACTTGTTCCAGTGGTTTTTCCCCTAAAAAAAATGTTTAGGGCTAGTTTCATTTTGATTTAAGAAAATCACTATTTTATAGTTCAAAACAGGGAAAATAAATATAGTAAATGGACAAAAGTACAAAGATTCACAAAATGTTTATGGGTATGTGTATCCCTGCGTACACCCAGAAAAAAAGCACTGGTAACATACGTTGCACTCACAGAATGAATGCTTTTCGCCCACTTTAAGAATACCAAAGGAAAATATTATTAAATTATAATAAAATAGCCTTGGGCAGAGCAATCCTAACCTATGATCCACATGGCTGAAAGGGAAGAAGAAGAGGAGGAGGAGGAGAAGTTTGGATTTGATATCCCGCTTTATCACTACCCGAAGGTGTCTCAAAGCGGCTAACATTCTCCTTTCCCTTCCTTCCCCACAACAAACACTCTGTGAGGTGAGTGGGGCTGAGAGACTTCAAAGAAGTGTGACTAGCCCAAGGTCACCCAGCAGCTGCATGTGGAGGAGCAGGGAATCAAACCTGGTTCACCAGATTATGAGTCTACCGCTCTTAACTGCTACACCACACTGGCTGTGCAACAGGAGTTTTCCTTTTTCTTGTTCTCTTGGCGTTCACCAGCAAGTGGGAGACTCTGACCCCATCGAGGCCCCTGTTACAGCCTTGTTACATCATGGACAAAAAGCTACCAGAAGTGCATTTTAGGGGCAGTAATAGTGATTGGATCAGCTGAGGATCCCCTGGATCCCAAGCCTGTCCAGCACCTTGGGAGGGGCATGATCCCCTGGATCCCAAGCCTGTCCAGCACCTTGGGAGGGGCATGATCCAGATCTCTGCTATGTAGCCTTGAGCTGTCACAGGAAAAATTGAGGGGGAAATTGCTTTTCTGTCCTCATTCCCTGGCCAGCGTGAGCAGATGTGGTGGCAGCTCTGCCACTCTTTTCAGTGCCACTGCTCTCTGACTTCTTAAGACTTAGTACATTTTTCAAATTTCTATCTAAACAACTCTCTGATGGATAGCTTTTTTCTTTTTCTTTTTCTAAATGCAATGCTACCAGATTGTGTTCAAGAAACATTCAGAAAGTCATATTTGTGTGTCAATAAACTCCAGATTAATTATCTTTCAAATAGAGCAAAACACTAAACTATCAGTATTAAATTGCATGCTGCAAATAATGATTGAATTCACTGAGGATTTGTTGACAGAGTCAAATAGATAGAAATGTGCTTCTTTTGTCCTTTCATCCTGATTAGCTTGGTTTTTTCATTATTTTAAAAGGGGGCTTCTGTTTTGTTCGTTTTTTATGTACAGATTAGGACCATTTTTACTTCATTTAATTATATATGGCACACATAAGAATGATGGATTCTGAGAATTGGTAGGGAAATGAAGAAATTATTAAAAATAAAAATGTGCAGGCCAAAACATTGGTAAATTAATTAATTGTATGCATTTACATATATATCCCAGCTTTGCCAGTGAGGGTGCATACTATTGTTAAGAAGAAGCATACTTTCCAGAGGTACCAACTTACCTTTGCAGAACATAGGTTGTGCAGAAAATCGACAAAGTACTATTGCTCCTCAATTTGGAAGATCCACTTTCTTAAGTGCTGCTGACCTCAGCTAAGTGTGTATATTAGCAATTGGCAGACTTAGGTCCAGTGACCAAATGTGGCCATCCAGCTATCTCTAACTGGCCTCTGGGACCCACCCTATCCCAGGCCATACCCTTCACTGGCCTTGCTCCACCCTTTCCTTGATTGCTTTGGCCTGGCTAGAATGTGGCCCTGAATTGTGACCATGCCTTTTACTTGACTTTATGGAGAGAGGTATTTGTAGAAACCTAGAGCGGTTGGACGATGGATGGCGGCTAACAGATTGAGGTTGAATCCTGACCAGACAGAAGTACTGTTTTGGGGAAACAGGGGGCGGGTGTGGGGGATTCCCTGGTCCTGAATGGGGCAGTTGTGCCCCTGAAGGACCAGGTGTGCAGCCTGGGAGTCATTTTGGACTCACAGCTGTCCATGGAAGTGCAGGTCAATTCTGTGTCCAGGGCAGCTGTCTACCAGCTCCACCTGGTACGCAGGCTGAGACCCTACCTGCCTGCAGACTGTCTTGCCAGAATGGTGCATGCTCTAGTTATCTCCCGCTTGGACTACTGCAATGCGCTCTATGTGGGGCTACCTTTGAAGGTGGCCCAGAAACTGTAATTAATCCAGAATGTGGCAGCTAGACTGGTAACTGGGAGTGGCCGCCGGGACCACATAACACCGGTCCTGAGAGATCTGCATTGGCTACCAGTACGTTGCAAAGAACAATTCAAAGTGTTGGTCTGACCTTTAAAGCCCTAAACGGCCTCGGTCCTGTATACCTGAAGGAGTGCCTCCGCCCCCATCGTT
Organism: Podarcis melisellensis; assembly: GCF_964234715.1. Classification (NCBI taxonomy): domain Eukaryota; kingdom Metazoa; phylum Chordata; class Lepidosauria; order Squamata; family Lacertidae; genus Podarcis; species Podarcis melisellensis. The sequence continues at coordinate 54,399,684 of NC_138528.1, forward strand.
TTGTCCGGACACTGAGATCCAGCGCCAAGGGCCTTCTGGAGGTTCCCGCATTGCGAGAAGTAAGGTTACAGGGAACCAGACAGAGGGCCTTCTCGGTAGTGGCGCCTGCCCTGTGGAACGCCCTCCCTTCAGATGTGAAGGAAAGAAGCAGCTATCTTCTCTTTAAAAGACATTGAAGGCAGCCCTGTTTAGGGAAATTTTTAATATTTAATGCTGTATTGTTTTGAACACTCAATTGAGAGCCGCCCAGAGTGGCTAGGGAAACTCAGCCAGATGGGTGGGGTATAAATAATAAATTATTATTATTAAGCGCAAAGGAAGAGGCACATCAGATGCCCAGCCCACTTTTTGACTCTGCTCTTGAGTGCCACTCGTATGCAACACCTGGAAGATATTCCATGATGAAATGTGGCCCTCAGTTTGAAAAAGGTTCCCCACCACTGGCATGAGATGGTAGTCTTATAAATTACTTAGCTCTGACCACTGAATACCTTCCTAAACAGAGAATGCTCAATTGGCAAAGTAGTAATTCTTCTAATATACTTTAACTGAAGCGCAGTCTGCTCTTCATTGTGGGCCACCCAGATTCTATGTGAAGAAGAGCTTCTGATAATCCTGATAGCAGAGAGAACAGCTTCTGGGGAAAAGAAATTATTGTGCAGTTTCTGTTCTGCCCCACCACACCCCACCCATCCCCGGATTCAGTTATTTAGTGATAGCAAATCAGTGTATTACATGCTTCCTCAACCTCGGCCCTCCAGATGTTTTTGGCCTACAATTCCCATGATCCTTAGCTAGCAGGACCAATGGTCAGGGATGATGGGAATTGTAGTCTCAAAACATCTGAAGAGCTGAGGTTGAGGAAGCCTGGTGTACAGTGGTACCTCGGGTTAAGAACTTATTTCATTCTGGAGGTCCGTTCTTAACCTGAAACTGTTCTTAACCTGAGGTACCACTTTAGCTAATGGGGTCTCCCGCTGCCGCCGCACAATTTTTGCCTATTATCCTGAAGTAAAGTTCTTAACCCAAGGTGCTATTTCTGGGTTAGCGGAGTCTGTAACCTGAAGCGTCTGTAACCTGAAGCATCTGTAACCCAAAGTACCCCTGTATTAGTATTAGGTAGAATAATAATGCTGCTCCTTTAAGACAAGGTAGTGTCTTTACCCTTTCCAGACCTCAAGGCAGACTGGGAAATGAAGGCAAAGTATGGTAATATCCTAGTTTCTATTGGCTCTGCCCAGAGTGGGAAAAACCTTCCTCTCCCCTTTGCAACCTAGTTCTGTTTTAGTTCTTGCATATATAGGAAGAGGGGTAAACTCACTCGTTCTTACAGAACTCAGTAGAGAACTCCATAGAGAGCTTCCTAAACACATTCATTCAGAGCCAAATAACAACCTACTGGAATGAGTAAATATATCTACATGTGCCTTGTGAACTTCAATAAAATGCATGTTTGGAGAGCTTTGTGGAGTTTTGTTCATGCTATCCAGACTGAGAGAAGTCTCAGGACGGAACAGTTTCCAAAACCTTAATGGAATGAGTTTGAATCAGAGCCCTGGATTTCAACATCATAGAACATTTGACTAAATATTTTGCTACCAAATATCTTTAGGGCAGGTACAATCAGCTGCCCCTCTCTTTATTGTAATAGAACACCCCTCTGGTTTTCTGTGATCTGATTTCTCAATATTTCTATTTTGCTCTAGTCATCATTCTAATAATGCAACATGGAACATGCTTAGAAAAAGTTCAACTTATATGAACACATAAAGCTATTGTATACAAAGTTGGATCACTTGTTTCTCAAGCCCAGTATTGCTTACTCTAACTGGTATTGGCTCTCTAAGGTCTCACATAAGCTCCTTTTCTTTTTACTGCAGGGCCATTTTAATCTAAAGGTATGGAATTAATCCTATCGCTTTAAGCATACACAGCATGTGTTCCACCACTGAGCCGCCATTCTCTATTAAGAGCTGGATGTCAAAATGTAATTGCCACAAGGGACATAGTTCACTGGTAGAACATGTGCTTTGCAGGCCTAAAGTCATAGATCAAAAACTCCTATATCATGACATGCTAATGAGCAAACCGAATGTCCAACAGGAACAGGTGTTTGAGCATATAGCAGTCTCATTAAAACAAAGATGTGGTAGGGATTTAGCTCTGGATCTCAAAACAGTAATCAAGCCATCTCCCCATAATTTGCTCATTAAGATGTATTGTCCCTTGAAAGTATTTTAAGAAAAGTAAACCATCTGGATCCACTACATTGCTCTCAACAGACAGATCCACCAGATCTATGTTGCTCTGAACTAGCTACGGTAGCTTGGAGAATTTAAACAATCTGTTTCAGTGCTAATGAAACAGTACTCCAGTATCAAGAGAGACACCATCTCAATAGTTCTCAAACTTTTTTCTCTGGGCCACACTTTCAGAATAAAAAATGGCTTTTTTTTATTGGTACATTGGAAAACAAAATGAAACAACTCCAAGCAGTGCTTGATTTATAACATAGAACACAACTACTTTGTAATATGACCATGGGACATCCAAAAATATAAAAAAGCTACATAAGAACATGACTCATTCCCAAACTATAATTATAAACCAGCCTCTAACATATATACCTTAAATATGTACATTGTATACAATCTCCATGAGAGGTGTGAGCCTGCTTTTATCAGGTAATCTCATTTATATTTGGTCTAATGTGAGACAAACAAACTCTCATCTCCTCATCATCACAAAGAAGCCTTTCTGCTTTCTGATCTTTCATATTTGTCAGAGTAGAAAATCCCGGTTGATGACAATATGTCATGGAGAACTGCAGAAGAATAGCTAATGTTCTTGAAGAGAGTCAAGGATACTGTTTCAGGTTGTATATTCAAAAAGAGTCCAGTGGCATGCTCCCATGTTTCATTTTCAAGGTGTGATCACTTGAAATGCAGGCCATTTTCTCATCATCATCCAATGTCAGTCCTGAACAGCTGCAATTCACAAAGGGATCTCTAACTCAGTTGACATTTTCTGTAGACAACATTGGGGTTATTTTGATACTATACTATACTGTACTACACTACACTGAAATGTTTAAATGTTTCCTTGATTGTCCTTGAATCTTCCCACCACTTGTCATCTTCTCCTGCCCCTCCACTGTGGTGTGCCATAACCTTTGAGAACTACTGCACTAGCGCAGTTCAAGCATTCTTATAGCTCACACAATGAGGAAGGATGGTTGGGGAGGAGAACATTGCCTCCCTGTTCTCCTCTCTCTCCTCTGTGCATGTGAGAGAGGGGAGCGGGTTAAGAGGTAATTGAAAGAATGATTTTTAAGTGGTTCATAAAATGACAGGCACTCAAAACATCTCTGCTGATTGGACATTCAACCTGTTCATACAGCTCACGGCCCATGAACCTGCACAGCTCATGAGCTACTAGTTATAATGAATGTGTGCTAAGCCAAAGACGGCCTCCTGAATAGCAGCTGTGTCATGCCCACTAGTGTGGGTGGAACATGGCAGGACATATCTATATGGGAAAAAGTGCAATAATATTGATAGTCTTAAAAGTCAGCTGCAATCCCATTTGCAGCTTACAGCAGAAGTGTAATGTAAGGAACCACATGTCTGAAAACAGCCCTCGTCTAGAAATAAGCAGTGTTTTTTTCCAATTGTTTCAGTAATAATTAGAGATGTCACCAATGTTTTAAATTACCTGGTTTGAAATACAAATATCTCCTGCTTGAAATGCTTGGATGTATTCCAAACTGAGTGTTATTTTCACTAGAGATTCTTTGTTGGCTTGGAATATAAAATGAGATTCTGCTCATGTAGTCAACAAAGCAAGGTAGCCAATGCCAGCATGCACACATAAACTATACTCTCACCCTCAGTGAAATGCTTATTGATGCTATGTGAAAAGACCACTTGATCAAGCAGTCTTTTGTTTGGTGAAAAAACTCTGAGTCCATTCTCTTGATTGTTCCTTGCTGCCTACACCCAGAATTGTAAACCTTTGTTTTGCCCCTGTTAGCTTTATTTTGGTAGGAAGACTGATTTTCAGTTTCTCAACCATGGGAATTACAATTTCCAAAGGAATGTAGGAATCTACTTTATACTGAGTGAGATAATAGGTCCATTTAACCCAGTATTGTAAGCAGTAAGTAGCAGCAGCTCTCCAGAGTTTCAACCTGGGGTCTCTCTGAGGCAAACCTAGAGATGCCAGGGATTGAATCTGGAACTTTCTGTGTGCTGAATAGATGTTCTGCTACTGAGCTATGGCCCTTTCCATTTTGGCCAACACATCTAGTGAGAGAACTTCCAAATATATGTAAAGCTCATAAGTGCTAAGCTGATTTCAAATTCATCTGAGGGCAGTTTGCCTATCACTAATAATAATATTCCCATTTTAAAATTCATTACAAAGACTGCCCCCTCTTGAATTCATCCTTTCTTCTTCTTCTTTGTTCATCTGCTATGATTAACATCAACATCATAATTTTATTATTTATATCCTATCCATCTGGCTGGGTTTCCCCAATGATACTATTGTGGTATCATGCATGAAGAAGCCGTGTAAGTAACATTACTAAAGAAGAAGAAGAAGAAGAGTTTGGATTTGATATCCCGCCTTTCACTCCCTTTAAGGAGTCTCAAAGCGGCTAACATTCCCCTTTCCCTTCCTCCCCCACAACAAACACTCTGTGAGGTGAGTGGGGCTGAGAGACTTCAGAGAAGTGTGACTAACCCAAGGTCACCCAGCAGCTGCATGTGGAGGAGCGGAGACGCGAACCCGGTTCCCCAGATTACAAGACTACCGCTCTCAACCACCACACCACAGCACTACACAGAACGGGCAAACTGATGCATTTTGGCCATCTTAGCTCATGTGTTCAGTCATGTGACCCATTTTGTTTGACTGACACCTGTAGCAGGCATCCATCAAAACTTTACTTGTGAACCACCAGGATGGCTCACCATTCCATGCCAGGGCATTTGATGCAGCCAAAGTGAATGGCTTGAATTTCTCTGCGACTATTCAATTCTCCTCTGAAATCAAAACTATCTGTATTTTACTGGTCTTCACCCATTACAAGGACAGATATATACAGACCTGAAGGGCAAAGTGATCTTCCTAAGATTAGCCTGTGAACTAGGACTCCTGATTCTCAATCTGTCCTTGCCAGTGTATCATCACAGCCAAGCAATTTAGCCCCATTTCCCCTATTTTAAAGTTATTTAATTCACCTTGAATCAGAACACACACTGAACGCCTATTAGCAGACCTGGACTGAGGACAGAATTTATAATGAGGGTGGTTTTAAAAAAAAAAAAAATCAACCTGCCAGATATCTTGAAAATCTTAGGCCATCTGGTTTCACAATACACTTGTAGCTGATTAACTGCTTAAGAATTAATTAGCAACACATGCTAACTGTTGTGATAGTAGAATTGTTGACATTTATCTAATAAGTTTTCTTTTTTTAAAGCAAGAAATCACTGTCCAAAAATAAATACCAACACAAGATGGTTCGAGTTACTGAGGAGAAATTAGGATGGCACTTGGCAGCACCAAACAGAACCTTTACTGAAACTGAGGAATTGCAGGTGATAGATGCAGTAGTGGTCAAGGTGAGGGACATTAATTACCCGGCTTTCCAGTGCAGAGGCAACCAAGAGGGAAATGTCATGAACTTGCAGGATGACAGGGAAGAGGATCCCAGCAAGAGGTGTAGCTGGGACTGGGACACACTGGGGCAAGGAGGGGATAGGGAAGGAAGCACTCACAGGGTGATGGAAGATGGTGAGGCAATGGGGGTCAGTGCATAGGAACCAGAGCAGCAGAACCCATCCCGGGAGCTAGAGAGGCCCATCTCCATGAACAGAGTGGACTCTGAGGTGTAGGGAACAATGGGGGCACTCTAGAAAGCTAAGGCAGACAGAAACTCACAGCCCAGCTCACTAGCTAGTCAGGTGAGGCTTGCTATCTCTGGGAGGAGGTGCGTTATTCCTCAGCTGGAGCAGGCTTGGAACAGGTGAGGGTCACATGCCTCATCAAGTCCAGATGCTGCAATCAGTATGCAAAATACTGTATAAAAGGGAAGCACAGTTGAGGTGCTGGGTCTTCACAGCTGCCCATGTTGATGCACCCTGACTTGGATGCTCCTGGACCTCTTCAGGACTGTACTGTGCTTTGGGTTTCACTCTGGGCTGTATCTTGATTGCTGGACTTCAGACATGGCTACTTAGATTGACCCTGGACTGTGTTTCCTGGATTTTGGACTTCACTTGTGTGGACTGAGTTCTGGACTTTGGATTTGGCATACTGACTTGCTGCCAGGTAGGCCAAGGTTTAAAAACAGGGAATGGGAAGCAGCAGGAGTATTGTCACGATGTGGGTGCAGTGGGGGGGGGGGGGAGAGGATCATATTGATTCTGCTAATGCGCTTACACTGTGCCAACCTTTCTGCCTTGTAATCCTTCTCCTCTTGGTTACCTCTGCACTGGGTAGCTAGGTAAGCACCACTGCCTTACCCTGCTCCTAACTGCAAGCCACTACTGCAGAGATACTAGATAAATAGATTAGACTCTATCCATCTATTTATCAATTTGTAGAGCACCATTACCTGTGTATCTGAAGAAGTGTGCATGCACACGAAAGCTCATACAAAGAACTAACTTAGTTGGTCTTTAAGGTGCTACTGGAAAGATTTTTTTTTTTGTTTTGACCATTACCTGTGTTTGACAAAGCAGCCAATTTTTCCATGCTATTATTTATTTCCCATTTCAATGTGTTTTGTTGCATTTCAGGTGTATAAGTGGGGAGGCATGGGGTCAGATGTCCAAGTTGAGGCTCCAGGTTTCCTGCATGGGGAGTTAACAAAAAAACTTTCAGAAAAAGACAGATCACTCTTTAAATGATTAAGAGTGATCTGTCTTTTCCTGAAAGTAAGCCTTATACAAATGGAAGTCTCTGTCCTTAGGAACTGCATGATGTTTCTCCTAGCATAGCAATGCAGTGATGGAAAGTGTTATCTGTTATCTGCCTGACACACAACTGAAAAAGGTACAAGAACTCTGGCCCTTCCAAATGATATTAGTAGGAAAATTCCAGTTGGCTTAAAGTAGGTGAGCCAAATCAACATATTTCAAGAAAGTTAAATATATGCAAACCTCAGGTGTAAAATATTTAGTTCAGAGACAGAAGAGGACAGGCACTGTGAACTATTAGGTCCCATAGAAGCAGACTGCATGAATGTTAACATACAGTTGTCTTAGTCAAAGTATTGTCATAAGGCAACCCACAGTGATAATCCTGTTCACTGAAAACTGTTTTTAAAAGCCATAGCAATATATTTTGTAAGGAAAATGGGGGTTTCACCTATACACAAGTTTCTGCTAGCATGATAGGGCTCCCCACACACACATATTGGCTTGTGAGCTCAGGAGTGTTAGTGCAATTTTACCAAATTATGCCAAATGTCTTGAGCAGCCCACCGTCTGCGTCTGGATTCTATTTAGAACTAGCACACCAGCTGCATTGGGTGGCTTAGAAACAGTCCAAGCATAAATATTGTCTGTAACATGAATCGACCACCATCCCTTTCTCTAAGGAATATGATCACACATAGAGGCAGGTATAAAGCCAAGGCTGCATTCAGCAGCAATGGCAGGAGTATGAGGCATTCACCAAAAAGAGGTTTTGCTCAGCGTAAGGTATTGGTTGAGAGACTGAAAGTTACATGTCCTATGGTTCAGTTGAGCATGGTGAGGTCACATGGTAAAATGCCGGTGGATCTCTCTGTACATCTTTACAAGGTTCACTTCTAAGAGCAGAGGAACTGTGTTATAGTAGATGCACCAACATCTCTTAAAGTTTATGTAGTTTGTGTGTTTATGCTTGTCTTGTGGCATGAGCCAATAAACACTTGGCAGAACTGAGTGGGAAAGGGGTTTTCTTAACTGGAAACTGTGGAATAGGCCAACAGCTAGAAAGCAGGAAAACTGATGTTCAGCTGTAAGACTCTGCTGGAGCTGTGCACACTCTGCTGGTGATACTGGATGATGTGTGGTGTAGTATCGACAACAGATGGTGGGCCCAAGTTTAACAGCTTATGGGCCAACTGACTTCTACAAGTCATAACAAGGAGAACCTCCAAGACAATGCACAGAGGGAGAAGAGGGGACATTGCTCCACATGGGCAAGCATTTATGCTTGCCTGATGAAACAGTTTCATTATTGATAGATTGAATTCCTTCCTGGTTCCATATTCTGCACTCCTAAGCACAAATACAGGTTTCAATTCCCATGAATGGGTATGTGGGGGGGGATCCATCTTAATTAATCTTTTTAATCTAAATAATAAAGGTGATCAAATTGCATTAAAATCTGTGAAAGGAATATATTACAAAACAATTTCCTGTATCACCAGCATCCAACAGAATGTTTGAATCTGCATCCTGGATAAAGGAGTTTCTCTCCTTTTAAGCACTATTGCCCTTCCACGGATCTCTATTATTTTAGGGAAATGTTATAATTACAGACATTCATTAGCACTCAGAGCAATCAAGGCACAGCTCTTCAGATTAGAAAAATGACAAACACACACCCCCATAAAAACCCCACCATACACACAGAGAGAGAAACAAACAAAACCTCATCCATGAGCCCACAAAGGGATAGATGCCTTAAATGAGATCTGAAAATCACAGTGCTTGATGGGACAGGCAGGAATATGAAAATGATTTCCCTATCATTTGAAATCTTTTGTGCTGTTATGAAGAAAGGTAATTAGTCTTCTTCATTAGGACATCTCTTTAAGTCTGTAAAAATGCCTTAAGTGCTAATTAGGTAAGAACCCATCAAAACCAAATTAGGAACAATTAGCACTTACACCCATTACCAAATAAAAGAAAAGGGGAGAAACATATTTGTTGATATTGAGACACTAAGTGGGGTGCTTTAGTTGCATTGGAAAATGATATCAAAGCTATTGCTCTATCAGAAATCAGTATTCACCACCAACTCCTTTTTTAAAAACCATATGTATACACCATCATAATGAGGTCATCTTGATATTGGCTTTCCATTCAGTCACTCAAGCTTTTAGTGTGATTGTATTAGCATAGCAGTAGGATGTAGTAGCTGACACTTTCTGCTTGGGAACATAAGGAGAGCCCTGCTGGATCTGAGCAAAGGACTCTTCTCACAGTGGCCAAACTGCTACCTACAGGAAGTCTGCAAGCTTGTTCACTTTTGGGGGGATCTTTCCACACACATCTTTTACAGGGACTCACATGTTTTATTTAAAAATAACTCATCCAGACACATGATTGTGTCTATTCCAACTCTTCCATCCTTCCTTTCCCCCCCCTAAGCTGATGCTAAGTCTTAACAAGAGTCGGCTTGGAAGGACAATCAGCGAGTACATGCATAAATTTCACTCAGGACATGAGCCAAGCCACGGGCTGAAGCCTTTCAAAGCATATCTTTTCAAAATGCATTCAAAGGAAGTGAGCCACCTTAGCCACAAATTATACAAATAGGCATTGTATTTATTTGAACTCAACTTATTAACTCTATAGAAAATGCTACATGCATAAACTCACTCATAGCCTTACACACACATGCACACATCCCCTCTTTCAGACACATACATGCTCTCTCTCTCTCTCTCTCTCTCTCTCACACACACACACACACACACACACACAGAGAGAGAGAGAGAGAGAGAGAGAGAGAGAGAGAGAGAGAGAGAACACCTTCATATTCACCTGAACCTGGCTGTTTCCTGCATCTGGGTCTGTCAGTTTGTGGGCTCAGATAATGTGACTTTGCAAATTCAGCCCAGCCCACTGTGGTTTCTCCATAGCTTATTATAGTTCATAGGGCAGCCAGACTGAGTAGACTCCAGAATGAAAGAGGGAGAAACTATTGCTTACTGGTAAGGCAATAATAATAATAATAATAATAATAATCCCTGTGACAGGGAATATTATTATATTTCCCTGCTCCTGCCAACATAGCAGTTCGAAAGCACATCCAAATACAAGTAGATAAATAGGTACTGCTCTGGTGGGAAGGCAAACGGTGTTTCTGTGCGCTGCTCTGGTTCACCAGAAGTGGCTTAGTCATGCTGGCCACATGACCCGGAAGCTGTACGCCGGCTCCCTCGGCCAGTAAAGCGAGATGAGCTCCACAACCCCAGACTCATTCGCGACTGGACCTAACGGTCAGGAGTCTCTTTACTTTTACCTTTACGGCAAATATATTGCATGCAGAAGGTCACATTTTCAACCCCTGGCATTTAGTTAAAATATGAGATGACCCTATTTTCATCTGAGGAATGTTGGATGGTATGGTGTATATAGCAGCTTTATGTTCTACCCAGAGCCCTTCTCACATCTACAGCAATGCTGGCAGGAAGTAAACCATGCAAAATGCATGACCACTGTTTAATTGAATTTCACCACTTTACTAGTATGTCCAGTCATTGATGCCTGGTGCATTAGTACAACCAGGCCTCGGCCCTACCAAGTGAATTGGTGAGCAATTTTTTAAGCCTCATCCCACCCCCGCCCCACATCTCAAAGCTGCACTCTTGTCTGTCCCACCCAATTTTCCATATTTCATTTCAATGTAGACAGATACCTGGATCTTTTTCTGTAAATCCTCATTTCACTGCAACATCTGCCAATCTCAATCCAAATGGACTTTGATGGCCAGCAGGTCTCTCCCATCAGTCTCTAGGTACAAAAACCAATTTATATCTCACCAGGTCAAATGGCCAGTTCAGATGAAACTCTTGGGTCAACCCCACCTGGAATTGGCAGAGTCAAGAGACCAAGACTTAAACTGACTGCTATTTGCCAGTAGTGTTTTAATCTATCAGAAGCAGAAATCGGAACTTGATTCAAACTCTAGAAATATATAAGATTTCTTACTAAAAGCTTTAAAAAATGTGTTGGCTTGGCCAGCTCTACTACACTGAAAAGCCAGAAATACTGGTGCCAAAACCATTCTTCCAAGGAAGGAAAGGTGAAGCCTCTGGGTCTTAAATCCATCTGTGTCTATATTGCTTTTTTTAATGGTCTATAAAACAGGTGCTCCTGTGCTCCTCTCTGAAATCTGGCAGATATGATCCCTTCAAGGGGTACTATAGTGCTTGAAAGGGGTGTGCCAATTGGATGAAGGTCAAAGTACAGGCAACTCAAGATCATCATCTTCCACTGAAATACATGGGAAAACAAATGACACAATGGACTAAGTGACTGAGATGAATTTTTCTCACATGTACACCACTAGGAAGGAAAAAAGCAACTCCCTCCCTATCTTCTGTGACAGGAAGTTTAATGTGCAGAGAAGACCTGTTTACTGAATACTAATAATACAACATTTTTTGAAGTAAAGTTCGAACAATTTACCATGTCACTTTCCTCCTGCCCCCTCATGACCTCAAACTGACTGCTGCTCCTAGAGGAATAGAAAAAAAATGCAAAATTAAGAAACATGTGGAAATGAATGCATAGGCACTCATTTTGAACTACTTTATTTCTGTTGTATTTATTTAATAATGAAAAGGAATGAGTTCCTTTTTGTTTTACACACCCTTTCATTTAACACACGTACCCAGTGATGACATTTTATTTCTGGTAGTTATACTGAGCAACCTCAAAGCACGGAAAAATTCTAGTGTCAGGAAAAGGAACAAGGCCCAATTCTTATGTTACATTTTGATGTGGAAAAGCTACCACAATGACTGACTAACTAGGGGGCAGGGAGAAAGTCATAGTAAATATGTCATTTGAAGTTTACATGTGTATCTCAAGAGTTCGTTCTGTTGGTAGAGCATCAGACTCTTAATATCAGTCATGGGTTTGAGCCCCACATGGGGCAAAAATATTCCTGCATTTCTAGAGATTGAACTAGATGACACTTATAGTCACTTTTCAACTCTACAATTCAATGATTCTATGAAGGTAGACACCACCATTGGTATAAAGTGGGAGTGAAATCACCCTCCATACTCTCCAACATTTCTCTGATGAAAATAAAGATGTCCTATTCCATAATTATAATAATTTTATTATTTATACTCTGCCCATCTGAGTGGGTTGCCCCAGCCACTCTGGGTGGCTTCCAACATATATAAAAACATAATAAAACATTTTAAAAAGCTTCGTTATACAGGGCTACCTTCGGATGTCTTCTAAAGGTTGTATAGTTATCTTCTTGGCTCAGGGGGTTGTATAACTCCAAAGCCTCCAACATTTCTCTGATGAAAATAGGCATGTCCGAAGGAAAAGTGGGATATTCTGGAATCAAATCAGAAACCGGGGTGGCTTCTGTAAATCTGGGACTGTCCCTGGAAAATAGAGACACTTGGAATGTCTGTGCTTTAAAGGCTCTCAGTGAAGAACCTTTTATTTGCATCACATCTAGGAGACCTAAGTTAACTTAAGGAAACACAGGTGGGGAACCTATGACACTCTAGAAGATGTTCAATTCCATTTCCCATCATACCGAGCCTGCAGGAGCAATGGTAAGAGATGATGGGAGTTGTAGTCTCACAATATCTGGAGGGCCACAGATACCCCACTCCTGACTTAAGGTAAGGCAGAGAAATCATGTGAGATCAACAGCCGAGAAAAGTGAAAGGCAGGTGTTGGGATATACAACAATAGACAGCTGTATTTTAAATATTCTCATACACACAAATACACACATTTTTTATTTAGTTTGCTCCACAAAGATTGGTTTACTTTCATCTAGGATCAATGATTTTATCAAATTAATCATTCTGCCTGGTCTAAAATTACCTGCTGCTTGTAAAAGGACAAATAACAGAGTGCACTATGCTAGATATTATCACGCACTTGGGGATAGCACAGCATGTTCTGGAAACTGCCTCTCTCCCACTCATCCACCCACTTCCCATATTTATCTACATATACAAGACTGATTGGGTATCATCTGGAGTGAAAGGTATTAACGTGAAAAACATAAATTTCCCAGTCTTGGGAAATGTGGAGACAGACCCCCTGCGTACTGCACTGAAAACATGTTTAGAAATATAAATCAAAACTTTCTACAGTCAGTAGTAACCTTGCCGTTTACCTAGTTCCCATCTACTCTTTGATCACGGCGACTTTGAAGCAATCCAGAAATGCATGCAACAATTAACAGAGCTTTAATCACTGTTATAAACCTCCTGAGAGCATTCACTGTAATAAAATTGGCATATTAAGGATATGAAAAAATAATTGCAGGTGCAACTAAACATGATTAATGACCAGACAACAACTTCTGCATGAAAAGAATACTAAACAGTTTTGGATGCAGGTCAGAGCCAAGATTTTTATTATTTTGGCTCTGTTCACATTCCAGAAAATATAAGGAATTAAGGATGGGAAAACTCATCCTTTATATGTTGATGGACTACAACTCCCACCAACCCTGGCCATTGACAATACAAGATGGAACTGATAGGAACTGGAATCCAACAACTTTTGGAGGGTCACTGGTTTCTCATCCCTGGATTAGGGCATAATGAAATACTGTTTTTAGAGAATCGGCGATGACAACTATTGGTGAAAGAACAGATTGGAGATCTCATGGGATGTGGACAAAGTGAAGTTATCACCTTACATATAATCCAAACTGACCATAAAATAAGGACACAGTCCAGCATAGAGCTAAGTGCACTCAGGACATTTCCCACCCCCTTCTTTACATTGTGGTTCTATTTGGGCAGCACTTTATTCCATTTTTGTGATGTTTCTTTGCCTCACAATTTCTGTGTTTTATGTGATCTGTCACAAGTTGTAAAAGCCACTTCTGGGAATCTAGTGAAATGTGGCAAATGTTTAGTGATAATTCCCATGTTAATTGTTTCCAGAAAAATACCTTTTTACAGCCTCATTGATACCCTGTTGTGCTGTAATTTTCCTGTTGTTGTTGTTAATAATAATATCAATATTAATATATTTGTATACCACCCTATACCTGTAGATTTCAGGGCAGTTCACAACATTTAAAAATACAACATATATAATAGAAATAAGAGCAAAGACAACCCAGCTATGTTCATATGGCATTGCCATATTAGACATTTAAGGCTTCATAGGTCAAAATCAGAAACTAATTGGTAGCCAGTGCAGTCAGGCCATAATCGGTGTAATATGTTCAAACAGCCTTGCTCCGATGAGCAACCTAACCATTGAATTCTGCACTAGCTGAAGTTTCCGAACTGTATTCAGAGGCAGCCCTACATATAATGTGCTGCAGTAATCTAACCTAGAGTTTACCAGAGCACAGACAGCAGTAGTTAGGCTTTCCCTGTCCAAATAACGGCACAGCTGGGCCACTGGCCAAAGCTGATGGAAGCGACTCCACACTACTGAGGCTACTTGAGCTGAAAGTGACAGCAAGGGATCCACAAGTACCCCCAAGCTGCGTGCCCGCTCCTTCAGAGGGTGTGTAACCCCATCAAGAGCAGGCACTTCCCATCCATCCAGTCTAGGGATGAATCATGGCATGTGATGAAATCTGGAGCTGTATTCTGGCATGCAGTTCTTTCCTGGGTGAATCATAGAGGAACAGAAGCATGTATGCACATAAAGGTTGGTGACATGTTCAATAACGTGTTGTGTCACACCACACACACACTGTTACAAGTGAAATTTAGCACAAAATGGTGGTATATTGTTCAGAAAGCTACAGTTCCATATTGCAACAAGGAATGCACTATAAAAGGAATGTTAGGAACTAGAACAGAAATGCGGGCATTATGACCAGAATATTCTCCACATCTGATAACAGAATATTCTCCACATCTGACTGCGCCCTTAGTCTTGCCTATCCCTATTGGATTGTCCTCTACCTGTGTAATGGATAAAAGTAGATGGTAAAAGAGAAATGTCCAAGAGAGTGAGTTTGTCTGTCCGGTTTATCCTTACCTTTCTACTCCTGATCCTGCTGTATTTCTGTTTGAACAAATTTATTGAAGAGGATCCTTTCAAAGTTACACACTTTAAGAATCGCTGGCTTTCGTCTAGCTGAAGTTAAGCAATTTTAACCCTTGCTGATATTAGTGGCAGAGTTAAAATGCTTATATATTTCACATATGCATTAATGGGACCTTAGCTTTGAGTAGATTACATGTTGTTGTTGTTACCTCCCAATGGTATATTTTTACCTCATCAGTAGTTCTGATCAGTGTGATTAACTGAGTCGTTTCAGATGTGCAGAAAATCAATTTTATTAATGTAGTCCTATGTACTACCTCACAAGCCTGTCAGTGTTGTGTATAAGTTGATGAAATCCTTGCTGATAAAAGCTTGTGTTTCAGTAAAATTACTGGTATGCTAACAGGATAACCACAGTGCGGGAAACATGTGTCCTCTGATGTTACACTGGCATGCATATTCTGCTCTGCCAAAGTACTTCCAAAATTTATGCATCTAGGCTTTTCTCTGAGAAAACTAGTTTCATATATTCTTCCTCCTCAATATGGATATGTTAACCTAACAAGCACACTGTTGCCCCACTGTTTTGGTGTTCAACCTGGTGTGCCTCCCATACCTAAAGGGCACTCCAAAGGACCCAATGCCAAGGCAGCATGGGGGGGGGGAGAGTGCCTTTAACCCCATAATGACCACTTACCCAATATTAGATTGGGCGGTGATTGCAGCCCATTGCACAGGACCCTCTCCCTCAACAGAAGAAATGCTTCTCCATTTTGTGACCAGCCTCTGGGATTTTCCACAGCCAACTACAAAGAAGGATGAGATAGCCCACCAAGCTAGGGATTCACCCATCAGGAGGCTACTAGGTCTCCATATTTAGGCTGGTGGTGCATGTGCTCAGGACTGCCATCAACCAAAGAACAACCCTCCCGCCCTGAACTGCAACCATCCTTCAAAATTTGCACTTCTCTGAAACAGATGGTGAAGTTCTCCAACCAAATAGTGTGTCTAAAAATGCATCTATTAGGGGAAAGTGTACATAAGCTCACATATTAATGATAAGAATATGCAAACATGCATTGGAGTAGGAAAATTTGCTTTCAATTCTAACTCTCTCTCTCTTTCTTTCTCTCTTTCTTTCTCTCTTTCTATTGGAGTAACAAAAATGTTTTGGAATTTTCATAAGATCTACTTTATTTAAAAAATGCCCATGGAAAGGTGGAGAGCTCGGTGCTATTTTCCTAGAAAAGAGGAGCTGGAACTCCCAAAGAACACCTCCCTTGTATGTATGTGTGTGCTTATATATATATATATATATATATTTGCTTTCGTAGATTTTCACGGGTACAGGAATGCAGGTTTTGGTGTCCTCGGGTGTCTTCCCGTGTAAAAGTTGGGGTGTCTAGGCGACGTTTCGACGAGGTCTCACTCGTCATCTTCAGGCTGGTGCTTTCGGCTTCTTGTTACTGGAACAGAGCAGGATCTCAGTGTTTGAGTTCCTATAAATACTGTTGAGGGGGTGTGGTGTATAGCCTCCAATGTTCTGGGCAGAGAGGAAGTTCCCAGGCTAGTGTGCCTTTTCTTCTTTTGTTCCTTAATTACTTGAGGGATATCTTGAGTGATTTCTTGAGTGATATCCTGAGTACCACTTAGGTGGGTCATTAGGTGTGGATTAGTTGCTAAAGTCTTTGTGTCTTGACCTCTTGAACTTTGTGAAGAGTTTTTCTGAGAAGATGGCTGTACTGCACTTAGTTGTGCTCTGGCTTGGCTTCGTGTATAGGGGCGAGCTGTGGTTTTGTGGCCTGTGTCAGCCAGATCTGTGTAGGGATTGCAGGGGGGTGCAGCATCCGGAGGTGCCACCATGGTTTGGCTACTGGATGGTGTCTGTAATTTATCTGTGGAGAGGGTCTGGGTTTGGGTCTGGTGTGGTTGATTGGTGATGGCGTTCTGTGTGCCTCTGGATCTGGTGTCAGTTTTTGTGGGGAGGGCTAATTTCCAGATGTCTGGCAAGCGGGATGTGTCGTCACGCTTGTTCATGTTGTGGGGGTGTTTCTCTATCTCGATGGCTTCCATGATTATTCTCTTGTGGTGTCAAAAAAGAAGAAAAAACTTCCTCTCTTTTCCAACACATGAAAGAAACAGGACACGAAATTAATTTTGCAGATTCCAAATTGCTCTTTAACATGGAACATCACCACAAGAGAATAATCATGGAAGCCACAAAACCACAGCTCGCCCCTATACACGAAGCCAAGCCAGAGCACAACTAAGTGCAGTACAGCCATCTTCTCAGAAAAACTCTTCACAAAGTTCAAGAGGTCAAGACACAAAGACTTTAGCAACTAATCCACACCTAATGACCCACCTAAGTGGTACTCAGGATATCACTCAAGAAATCACTCAAGATATCCCTCAAGTAATTAAGGAACAAAAGAAGAAAAGGCACACTAGCCTGGGAACTTCCTCTCTGCCCAGAACATTGGAGGCTATACACCACACCCCCTCAACAGTATTTATAGGAACTCAAACACTGAGATCCTGCTCTGTTCCAGTAACAAGAAGCCGAAAGCACCAGCCTGAAGATGACGAGTGAGACCTCGTCGAAACGTCGCCTAGACACCCCAACTTTTACACGGGAAGACACCCGAGGACACCAAAACCATATATATATATATATATATATATATATATATATATATATATATAATAATATAGCCACCTAAGAGATGCCTGACCTGAGTTTTGCTAAGTTCCAGCTGCAAGAAAAGCCATGGAGAACTTAACATATGATTGTGGGAGGTGGGGCAGGAAGATGAGAAACTGATGTTGATAGAACCATCCATCCCTACCAGAGAGTGGACATGGTGTTCTCCACAACCCAGCCCCACATTTAGCCAAATGTTCTGCTGTTAATGGGAAAATCTATCACAGTCCTCTTTGTTTCAGCCAGGGATCCAAGTACACAAAAACTTTCCAATGGTGTTTCAGAGCTGGATGAGTGAAGCATAGAACAATGTGATGAATCTGAGATGATATGAGGAAGGTTTCATCAGAGCCATAATGCAGTACATTGTACTTTAATTTCCTTTTCTGATCAAGAGATTTGCTATGCACCTTCTGTTAGAAATTACTTTGCAGATAACCTCATCTGCTGAATTCAAGATTATGGCTGATATTTTAACCTTGTCATTTTGAGGCTGGGCTGTTGGCTGGTAACTTTTCAAAAGGAAGTTTTGTTTTATAGGGTGGGGTGAGGAGGGAGAGAGATTTCTAGCCTTGCTGCCCCTTATCATCACTTAAGACAACTTAGTACAGGAGGGGGGAGGTTCTGAATTAGATTTGAAACTATTGTATATTTTATTTTTTTAAAAAAATCTAATTTAGAATACATTTTTTCTCATACAATTATACTCATAATGCAGTATAATTTTATTTTATGTACATTCTGCTGTGCAGTGGTCAGTTTTATGAGCCATCTGTGCCTCACACTAATAGAATTTTGCATAGTGTGTTTGGTTATCTAGCTGAGACCTTACCAACATTTTCCTGATGATTTCAAACCATGATTCTCCCTTATATCACCCGGTGTTGACTTCTTGGCTTCCCTGCTTCACTGTCCCTATGTCTTCAGAGTTGCATTGGATCTTTGCTTTGCTTCATGCATTTGGTGTGACTTGATGGTATAATGGCATAATAGCACGTTGGATGAAGGATGTACAGTAAGTTTCCACTCCGCCACCATGCAAATGGCTTCTCTTCTGTGAGTCAAGGTCTCCACAACACTCAGATGTGGAAATTGTATTTGCACATTTTACAACCCTTAAAACTGGAAGAGAAACCACACAAACAGGGGCCCCTTGTCAGGGGTGGGAAACTTCAGCACTGTGCCCTGAATCTGACCCTCTAGACCTGACTTTTTTCAGGATACTCCTCCCCAGGCCACATCTCCTTTCTAGCTCAAGTCTGAACTTTCCTTGAGTGCATTTGCTGGGCAGGAATGTGCTCTTTAACTGGAATAATTTGTTTTGCTCACCTGGATGGAGAATAGAAGATGACTTTTGAATGTCTGGAATGCAGGCTACTGTATAAAGATAAGGGTCACTTCCATTGACCTGCCCACATATGCATCCAGCCCAACCCACCCTTGGCATATGATTCCTGAGGAATATCAGGCTGAAAATGGTTTCCCCTTCCACTGCTCTAGCCTAAAGATGTTAAGGTGTCTTCCTCAGATGCAGGGTTGCTAACATGAATAAAATATTGGGGGGGGGGGGCAGGTAAGCCCCATCCTGCATAATTGATCACAAGACGCAGCACACACACACCATTTGAGCGGCAATGCCCATCAACTTTGGGGTGGCCTGGCTCCCTCAAATATTTTATAGGGGGGTGAAGGGAACTTGCCCCTAGTTAGCTGAAATGTTCAGATGAATGTGTGTTGCGGAATGCACATGTAGACAAGGACAAATGGTGGCACTGCTCCCTGTTGTTAGGTGGTTGCTCATCCATCAGGAACCCTGTCCTCACATCCTGTAATGGCTAACTTTGCTCAAGGCCTTTGGTGAGGGACCTCGTTTAAATAACAAGGCCTTGTCATATTTTGATATGGGATGCCATACTATCAACTTGTAAATGATAAGATCACTGGATATTCTTTATTTTGTAAGATCATTTGCCTCAACGGACACCATACACAATACTATTTCATATCAATACATCATCCTAAGATTTCACAGGATACCATTTTCATTCCAGCTGAGCACAGTAGCCAATGTGCTTTCCTTAGTTAAAGCAGCACTATAAAACAACCAGCCTGCCAACGACTGGAACTAATGGTCAGGGGTCCCTTTACCTTTACCTATAAAACAAGAAGCACATTTCACCCAAACTATTCCATCACTCTCTAGAGTCTAGACTTTCTGTTGCAAATCTTTGATTACAAACCAGATG
The DNA here is from genome assembly GCF_964234715.1 of Podarcis melisellensis. Lineage (NCBI taxonomy): Eukaryota > Metazoa > Chordata > Lepidosauria > Squamata > Lacertidae > Podarcis > Podarcis melisellensis. The sequence continues at coordinate 54,419,600 of NC_138528.1, forward strand.
TTTTTCGTGACTTTCCATCAGAGCCATTATCATCATTAAAATTATTTATTCGATCCTGGCTTTTATACTATCATTTGAGGTGCCAGATTGTTCTAATCAGGTACATCAACCATTCATTAGTGAAATGGGGAAGAAAAGGTAACAGATTATAAGTCTAGCAGCCACCTGGAGAGAATATATCCATTTACAACCCATAACACTTACAGAGATAGATTGTAGGCATAATAATCAGAGGGAGGGAGAAACAAACAATTACTCTAATGGAAAGGAAGAAAATGTTATTAACATGGTATGCAAGAGAGAGAGAGAGAGAGAGAGAGAGAGAGAGAGATGTGGCAACAATGACATATTGAATAACTATTTTTGCCCTTTTCTACCGGGAAAGAAGAGGAGGAGGAGGAGGAGGAGTTTGGACTTGATATACTGCCTTTCACTCCCCTTAAGGAGTCTCAAAGCGGCTAACAATCTCCTTTCCCTTCCTCCCCCACAACAAACACTCTGTGAGGTGAATGAGGCTGAGAGACTTCAGAGAAGTGTGACTAGTCCAAGGTCACCCAGCAGCTGCATGTGGAGGAGCGGAGACGCGAACCCGGTTCACCAGATTACGAGTCCACCACTCTTAACCACTACATCATGATGGCAAAGAGAAAGAGTGCACATAATAAATAAGGAACAGTGGACCATTGCACTTGTTCAGTTTCATGAAGTAGTAGCACTGCTTGATTTTCACTTTCTTTCCAAAGCGTTTTGCTTTCTTGACTTTGCATGTATGACTTTGCTCATGAAGAAATGACTACATAATGCAGAAAGACTAAGGATGGACTGCAAAAAAGCGCCCCAATATACCCTGAATACCCAAGATTACTGGCAAGTTTTAGGATACGTTGTACAGTTTATCTTGCCCACTGGAATGTCCATGCTTGACTAGAAATATATCAACTACTTTTTACTTCCCTGTGGCTAATAGGATTTCTTTCAATATATAGCACTCAGGGAGTGTAAAACCCAAAGAAACGAAAGGAAAAATATTAAATTAAAAGTGGGAGAAGGATTTACTGAAATGATAGGAAGCACTAACGTTATTACCCAAATAGTATTTGGTACTAAGTAGTAAATGCAGAGCTGATGCTGACAAAGAGTTCATGTAAGGACTCTGAATATGAAAGTGGAGAGTAATATAATAGTAAACATAAATTACACATTTCAGTGAGTTACTGGAGCACATCAATATTCAAGCAATAGATTTAGCTGTTGTGTTTGTATTGGAGGAAAAATATGGCCTTGACTATATTATGTGGTGGCCCTGTGTACTTTCTTCCACTTGAAGAGCACATCTTTGAGAAAGTTATATAACACCAGGCAATGTGGCGTTTTTGAGCCAAAGTTATGTGTTCTCAGGAATTAAAATGACTAGGATCACAATTAAAATAAATGATGCTCATAAAACACAGCAAAAAAATAAAGATGCTCTTATGACATTTTGGAATAAATAGAATTATTTCTCTAGCAATGTGGGGAAAATAACCTTGAGATGCTAACATTATATTTACATTTACATTTATATTTTTGAAGCACACATTTACCACTCTATTTGGTAGCAGTTGTTATTAGGGCCAGGCATTATTTCTATTTAGTTCTTTAAATCTTCTGCCTCAAATGGAAATGTAATCAGCCCAAGATCATGATAGTATGACATCCCTGTCAGCCCATGACAGTTGCAGTTTTCTGTCAGCCAATGATAATTTCAAACTGCAATGGTCATATTATACTGTACTGCAGGTAGTTACTTGATCACCATTACTGTTCATTACAATTGTGTACAAGTTTCATTACAGAAATGTTCTTTGAAGTATACAAGGTCTCATTTTCCTTTCAAAAAAACGAATCTTGAGGCATCCATATCCTAATTAATTGTTTTGGGAATTGGCTATGAGCAAAACAGTGTTCCCTTTAGGAACGAAAAACTATTATCATGAGATTTGTTCAGACAGAGACAATGGATATTTTTCTTGGATGTAGGTATATGGCCCTCATGCTCGTAGGAGCATCCTGACAGAATTTCTACAGGGATGGCAGGTGCATGGACTCCAGAACTGTAGAAATTGTGATTTGACCAGTAGCAGCCATATACATCTGCTACTAGGGATGGACTGGGGTAAACTGGTAGTCTGAAGAATTCATATTGAAAAACAGACTGTTCATGGTAGAATGTATTGGCAATTACAACATGATTGAAACGGGTGTTTTGTTTGGGGGTTGAGTGGTTACAGACAATTAGGTACCTAATTCTAATCGACAAATCAATTGAAGCCAGATGTTTTGTGACCATTTGTGCCTTTTCAATCAAGCAGAGGGTATTATTCTGGGAGGATGAGAAGGGGGTATAGTTACTATTTTGTCATCTACAGAATTTCATGCTCTCTTACACTATGTGTTTATCTTCTCACATACCCTGAAATGCTTAAATAAGTATTGACTGACCAAATACAAAGAAGCACAGAGCTCTGGTAAGTCTAATGCAAGACGGAATGTCAGCTGGTGGAGTTTGCCATTCATGGCTTATAAAAGCTGGATCTTCCAAAATATTTTTTGAGATCACCTCACCTCAAAAAGGAAATTTCAGAGTTGGAAATGGTTCAGAAAAGGGTAACCAAAAAGATTAAAGGCAAGAAAGCAATTCCCCTATGAGGAAGGGTTGCAGGATTTGCGAATTCTTAATTTAGAGAAGCTGAATAAGAACAGAAATGATGGCATTGTATAAAATTATGCATGGCAGGGCAAAAGGGGATAGAGAAAGGTTTTTCTTCCACTCTCAGTACTCTAGAACTTGTGCACACCCAATGATGCTGAATGTTGGAAGATTCAGCAGAGACAAAAGAAAGTTCTTCACACAGTGCAGAGTTCAACTACGACATTCACTCCCACAAGAGGCACTGCACCCACACTATGCAGTGAGCCTCTATGGGCAGCTAAATGTCTCTGCTGCAGAAGTCACAGCTGAACTCATAAGTCGTCAACATGAGCAGTGCAATAGTGGAGATGGAGTTAAACATGAGGTTTTCTATGGCTGGCGGGGAGGGGGTCAGTGCATGCAGGGCAGGACAACAGTGAGGCCAGGGATTTGTGGACAGACAAAGCAGAACCAATCGGGCTTTCCAGGTTGTATACTCATGTCACAGGAGTAAAAATCTGGAGACCGGTTTAATGGATTTTAAAAAGCTTGCTGTCCCCAAGCCAACAACTTACTCAGTTGTTTGAATAATTGATCCAGTTGTCTTGCCCTTTCTGGGTTTGTGATCCTCTCTCCTGATGGACAAGTAACATTGGTTGTGTTTGAATTCTATTTACTGAATGGCCCCATCTAAATAACCCTTTGAACCCTAAGCAAATGAAGAAAACAGATTTATTTCAAGAGCAGCAGACTTGTCCACACTCTATACAAAACACTAAGAAAAAATAACACTTTCCTTTGACAATGTACTGACAAATACAAATGCCATGTTCGAAATTAACAATGGAGCATATTATTGCTTGCTCCCTTTACTATTTCCATCCTCTGCCACATCCATGCTAGCTATAAAAAAAGGAGTACTGTGTCAGTCTTAGGTAATTAGGACCTGATTAATCAAATTTGCAGCACCTCATTTTGATAATAATGTTCTGTTGAAACGGATTCTACCTTTGACTAATGGATGATAGAGTTTATAACAGGGGACATTTTAATCGCAGAACTCTGGTGATAGATGGCTAGCCTTGCTAATTGAATTATTTGAAAGCATATTGTCTTTGGGACTAGCACATTTCAGATTCAGGGGTAGAAGGCATGCAGTATTGCAATGCAAAAATCATTTGTTTATTTGCTGGGAGCCATCATAGGTCAGTAATGGAAAAACTTCTGCTTGTTATTTATTACTGTGGAACATCCAAACTGGGTTTTGCCTACATCAGAGTGATCTACCAATGCAATTTTTTGTGTGCTTAGTCCCCTGCCTTCAAAAGACCTATCTACTGGTGCAGCTGGCAGTTGCTGTGGAAAAGAGAAAGGTTCCTCATTTTGAGCTGCAATCTGCTATAGTAGCAGAAACCTCTGGTGATTCAAATCTTCCCTCCTTGCAGATCTTTCAAACGCTTCTCTCTTCCACACACATACAGATCATGTGCATATTCAAAGAAACATTATATAGTAAGGAAGAATAATATAGAAAATATTTTCCAAAAGTTTTTTTTTTCCTAACAGTATGCAGCATCCTGTTTTATGATCATTTCTTGCTTATATTCTGATGATGGAAATTGGAGTGTTTTCTCAAATGAAAGGCTGTACATTTTGGGAATATGATTTTTCCATGACTGTGTTGTTGGACTCCAAATCCAAGCACTCTCCCCATTCTATTTCCCACAGGTATTTTAAAAAATTTTAAAACAAAGAAACAAACATTTTCCATCTGCTACATGTGGACAGGAGCACCCTACAGCCCACCATGTCCAATAATGTCATGTTTCAAACGATGCAGTGAGCCACTATCCCCTCCCTCAAATAAATCTGGAATAATGTTATGTTATGATAGAACATCATTCCAAATGTGGCATTGTAGGAGAACATGATGAGGAAGACTCCTGATGCTCTCATCTACATGTGGCAGCACTTAGTCTGTGAATATTTTTTTAAACCTTCAAACCCATGAACCTGAATGTTTACAAACAGCACCATCCTGCTTTCTGTGGACAGAGTGCACAAATGGAATGACATTCTTCATCCAGCACTAAAAAGAATCTGATTATTTTGATCAAATATGGGAACCCATGGTTCTTCAGACATTGCTGGACTATAACTCCCATCTTTAAACAGATTAATTTTTCTCCTTACAAATTTGCCTTCACAACACACACACAATTACCAAAAAATCTCTGAATAGCAATAGCAACATGGACAATAATGTTCTACTGCTGCTTCCTATGTTGATGGTACTCAGTTGTCTGTTACTGATGACCAAAGTCCTTCCCATGATTCTTTGCACCGTAATGAAAGGTCTTGTCCTGTCTCATTGTACTGCCTATCCATTAGGAGCGGAAAATGTCTTCTATCTGCAAGCATTTGTGTCATTTCTGGTTATCTACATAATGAGGTAGTTATGGGAAACAGTGGCTTGCTAGAAGAGTTACTAAGCACTCATCCTTTTTAACCTTGAAACAACAGTTCATAAAGACATACAGGGAAAGGAAATCTTTAGCAATAGCTTTCCCCTTGTAGTATCAAAGGCCTTTTCTGCTCCAGGAATGGAGCACTGCTAGAAAAGTGCAGTGGGTTTAGATACGTGAGATACAAGAGCCTTGTTGAGTCATTATACTCATGTATAAAATCAATGTGTGAGCAGAAAGTGATGCCATGCTGAGCAGCCCATCTCTAACATAATGCATGCTGACTAGTCCCTTCTCCGTCATCCATGTGTGCAACACAAATGACTGCCAGGAGGAGTCATTCATGGGTATAGCTATAGTGGATGCCAAGGAAGGGTCTACTCAGTGCAGGCGGAGGTCACTGACATATTGTTTTTATTTGCAGATATAACCATAGAGCTATGGTCAAATCATGAAGGCTACCAGATCGTGTTGAGTTCATATCTCAGTTTCACATTCCAAAAGTTATTCGGAGAATAGATGAGGTGAAAATTGCAAAGCACTTAGTAGGAACAAGTGCACGTCTACAAATTATGAAAATTTTAGGAGTCCACTAAACCAGTCTTGCAGCTCATAGTTCCCTTTTAATACAAATGACGAGTATGGGACGTGTCTACCATATCTGCAAGGTACTCAGACAGTGCTTTTGATGGGGCAGATATCACTGGCAGGCAGGCATTAGAAAGGCAGAGGCAAAGGAGTCTGGTAGGCAGAAGACAACTCTTAGAAGACTAGCATGATAAAAGAACCTTTTCTTCTTCAAACAACAAGAACATGATTATGATAATGGGGGGCGGGTTATATTAGGCAATAGGAATAGAATAGGCCTTCAATGTCACATGACTTATTGGGTGAGGAGGATTCTGGGCTGCTACCTTGCTGGCACAGGGGGCTCCCAGTTTGAGTCCTGTATCAGCTTCAAATGCCTTGCTAATATGTCACCTTCCCACTTTTCCGAAAACCCAGTCCTAGAATAAGATGCAGCTGAATATGAATGACCATATGATAATGTACACATGGCCAAATGAGATCTAGAATTCAACAGAATGTGTTACGTTTCTACATGATAACTACTGACAGGTGAAATCACCACAAAAATGAAGCATTTGGTTTTAATTTCTCAGATTTGTTTCTGACCAGTAAAATAAAATGCACATCCTTCCCACATCTATCGTAATTGACAGTCCAATTTGGCAGTCACTGATACTGTTGATCAAGTTTATTAAAGAGTAAACTACTGCACACTGTATCCTTCATCTGTCTATCATGCAATAAGCCTGTACTAATTCCCTCTGTAAAATTGGAAATGGAACTGAAAGGGTGTTCTTGGGGAAGAATGTACCTATTCATTTGCAAAATGGATCTCAGTAAACTCCTACTGATGTTGCGTAGGACAGATTATTTTTCATCCTTAGAAGACAGGTATGAAGAAACCTTCCACTAAAGTACATCACAAATTAATATTTTCTTTAGCTATGACTTATTAATTTTCTTGGGATGTGGGTAGCGCTGTCGGTTGAACCACAGAGCCTAGGACTTGCTGATCAGAAGGTCAGCGGTTTGAATCCCCACGATGGGGTGAGCTCCTGTTGCTCGGTCCCTGCTCCTGCCAACCTAGCAGTTCGAAAGCACGTCAAAGTGCAAGTAGATAAATAGATACCGCTCCGGTGGGAAGGTAAACAGCATTTCTGTGTGCTGCTCTGGTTCACCAGAAGCAGCTTAGTCATGCTGGCCACATGACCTGGAAGCTGTACGCCGGCTTCCTTGGCCAATAAAGCAAGATGAGCGCCGCAACCCCAGAGTCGGTCATGACTGGACCTAATGGTCAGGGGTCCCTTTATCTTTATTACTTTTCTTGGGATGCGGGTGACACTGTGGTCTAAATCACAGAGCCTAGGGCTTGCCAATCAGAAGGTCGGCAATGGGGTGAGCTCCTGCCAACCTAGCAGTTCGAAAGCATGTCAAAGTGCAAGTAGATAAACAGGAAAGTGCAGGAAAGCCACATGACCCAGAAGCTGTCTGCGGACAAACGCTGGCTCCCTCTGTCAGTAAAGTGAGATGAGCGCCACAACCCCAGAGTCATCCGCGACTGGACTTAATGGTCAGGGGTCCTATTATTTTTCTTATCTCTTTACTAGCATAGTGCATCTACCCTACTAGACAAGACACTTCTGCCCAGATTTCTTCTTTGTGAAGACCAGTTGTCCCCCCCCTTTTTTTTTGCAGAAGCAGATGGAATTTGGAAGCACATGAGCCTTTCTCTGTTGGATTAAGCCTGTCAATGTGCAGACAAATCAATCCAGACATTTAATCCAGATTAGAGCAATCCATTTTTTAGGCCAACTAAATATTCATAATCCATGTTAGTTTCATTTTTACAGTGGGGAGCAGGCATTTCTTTCCTGTTCTTTCTAACCTTAGAGTAATCAAGAAGTGACTGAGTGGTGTGCATTCCTATTCATATGTATACTTAAAACTTTAGCAGCTTCCTGCGAGCTAGTTTAGCTTTCTAGTGCTTGTTTGATAGAGGTGATGTCCTTCAATTGGCATTACAAGACAAGGCTGACCTGAATGTCACCTGCAGAGTGCTGAAGAGCTCCAAGAGATCCCCCCTCCCCCTCCAATTTAAACAATGAATGATTTTTGAAAAAGTGATTTAAATAAAGCTCTTAACTTTTTAAAAAACATCTGCTTAGAAAACAAATCATTAAGAGATCTTCAGTGCTCCATAGGCACTATTCTGATTCTGGCAATCACTTTTTTCACAGTTTGTGGACCTAGATAAACATAGAGGTATAGGGGACAGAATAGTAGGAGTATGAAAAATAGAGCAACACTAGGCAATGTGGTGGCCCTCATCTGACTTGGGGCAATTTGTTGACCTTGTCTTCTAAATGTTTGCATAGCAAATCAAAATGGGGTCTCCAATCTTCTAGTAAATATCATGCTTGGTTTTAGATCTCCATGATTCATAATATCGAAACACACTATGGAGTTACCACACTGATAACATCTTTTTGGATTAAGTTAATGGAAATTCAAGTCTAGCATATGATCCTGTCCCAAATTTTAGTAGATTCCAGCAGAGAACATGAATGGAACACTTTGATACCCTATGTTTTAATGCATATTATATTTCATGGTTATCTTAAATTTGGTTTTGCATGCCCAATATTTATTAGCTTTATCTTCTTTTTTCAATTTCTCTTTTCCAGGAATAAAATATTCCAGCCATCAGAAGTATTTGATTCATAGGGGAATCTATACAAATAAACAGTTGAAACTGGATTAGGCATGATTGGGCCCAATAGCAGCCAGCTGGGTTGAGGCCATTAAAAGCAAATCCTGGCACATTTATGGCAGGGGACATCCTGTTGGGTTTGAAATTAGTAAATTGATGTGAAATTATAAGTAATTAGCTCCAGCATTTTAGCAGACCCTATGAAAATTATTAAAAAGCATCTAACAGCTGTTGGCTAATCGAGAGAAATAGTCTAGCTACTGTGGAACATTTTAAATGCTTCTAATAAAAATGTTAACATTTCATGGAAGATGGATGCCTGAGCATGTACACAGTAGCTATAGGAAGGTTTTGTTGTGTGTGGCAGAAGCCAACCTTTTTTCTGCTGACACCCACAGCACTTTTAGTAAGGTCTGAATACTGGCGTCTCATATTTTACCCCCCAAAAGGACTGGTTATAAACAATAGAGAAATAAGAATAGCGTGAGAGACAGTATTTGGGAGACCTGAAATGCAAAAGTCACCTTAATTTGGCCACCAAATTAAGTCTTGGCACTCCTACAATTCACTCTGCTCAATGAATATTTTGCTGCACTGCCCCACCAAAGGTAGGACTGACCTTAGCCTATTTTGTAACACTATTTTGCACAAATAATGCCAATAACCCCCTAGGTGATTCAGACCCGAATAGCTGAGAGAACAGCTGCAATGTGCCAAGTTAGTTACCTTGCAAAACAAAGTCTTAATCAGCCTAACAGTGCTCAGTCTCTGTCTGCACTATACAATTTGAAAGGGAGAGGGAGCTTGCTAGCAAAATTCCAGCAGAGCTGGAGGATGGCAGGGGTGGCCTTAGGAAACCACACTTTGTTCACTTTGGTCCCACCCTTCTGTGGACTGTGTACATGCAATGTGACCCACCTCCATCTAGGGCGGGCTGCTCAAACACTGATTTCATACTTGTGGGGAAGCAAAGCGTGCCTATAGCATTTTCTGCAGCTCCTTCAGTTGTTGTCTTCTCCCTTGCTCCCCACCACATCAGCTACATTGCCAAGGTATGTAGGAACATGGGAAAATATTGCATAAAATGGTTTTGATGTACATGATTGTGTGCATGATTGCATCAATATTCTTTTTGGAGCTTTCCAATGTATATGTACCCCCTGATCTAATTCAGAGCTCAATCCAGAACTTTGGATTGGCCCCAAGTTACCCTGGCTGATCTGGGGCCAATCCAACCCACATCTGAAACCCAAATAGATTCAGGGAGAAGAGAGATGGGGAAGAAGATGTATCTTCTTCCATCTGCTATCACATAGCTGGTGAATATATATCAGCTGTCAAAGGACAGTAAGGAGCTGAGTCTTCTGCATATGAAAACTGTATAATGAACCTCAGGAAATTCCACAACCTAGGCACTTTCACAGTGAGTGCCTCCTACTAGGCTATCACTACCCTTGAACTGAGGGTGGTAGAACTTCCAAGAGGGCCCACTCTGCTGATCGTAACAACCCAGAGGGTCTGTAGGGAAGGAGATGGTTTTTCAGATATTTGGGGCTAAGTCATGGAGAGCTTTAAACACTAATGTGGACACCTTGGGCCCTGGAAAAACTTGTAACCTGTTTAGGTATGAATGCTCACACCTGTGACATGTCCATGACACTAATTTGCAATAAAGGTGGATTGTTCCTGTAAGTAAGTATTGTACATTTCACACAAAGTATGCAACATTAGGGGTGTATGGGGTGTGAGGGAGATATACGACCTCTGGTGAGGGATACATCATACTCTTTCTGGGGTAGTTTGTCCACCTTTGGTCCCCACCTTGCACTCAGCTCTCACCTACATCTCTTAGAAGCTGACACCCTGGGAACAGCTTCGATTGGCCAGCTAAACCAGATGAGGATAGCTAATGTGTCTCAAACCCTTGGTGAGTTAGGGACTTTCCTTGCATGTGAAAACAGGCTCTGGTGGATTGAGTGGATGAGACCAATAGTCCAACAGTCAAGAAGGTAGTTTCTGCATGTGCTGTAGAGAGAAGTGAAGGACAGATGGGGCTCATCAACATGTGAAGGTAGCCTATCTAGGACAATGAAAACTCTGATCCTAAACTTCTGCACAAATCTTGAGTGCAGTTGCTAAGATGGTTGGATGGCACCTTGTACACATCATTCCAGTAACTCCTTCAGCCAAGCTGGTGCCAAACGGATTGTTCTGTTTTCCTTTGGACCATATTAGCAAGACCAAGAGAGAGGTCTTGTCGTCTGCACAGCCCAGGACCTCCATACACATTGCCCAGTCTTGCACCTGGGGATTTAACTTTGGTGCTGCTAGTGCAGTGGCTTGACTTAACCCTCGGAGGCACACTCCATTGTTTCTTGAATGCCAACAGTGCAATATTAGCTGCATAGGTTTCTTTTTTATCTTTGCCTTCTTTAGGTATATAGTTCATTCTTCTTAGAATCCTAAACATATATAGCGAGTAATTGGACACAAACATTCCCCCAGGAGCCTTTCTTATAGCTTGTTTAATTCAGTCTGAAACCAGATCATTACTCTATGCATGACAGCAGCCGCTCTATATTCTCACCAAATCCCACTCACAGAGTGCCAATCAAAAGGCACTCATGCTGTGATTCTGCGTACACTACTTCTAATTAAATGGGTAACTCTGGAAAAGCTTGCTCCTGCAAAATGGGAGCACCACTTTTTTTTTCTTTCGCAGATGACACTTCATTTCTCTCCAGAGCAAATATTCTGAAGTGTGTTCAGACAATTAAACTGCCTATGCAAGGAGTAAATGATTAGATCTACATTTTCACCTGCTACTTCTTTTGATTTCAGTGCACTGTTCCTACAGTGTTTAAAATGTTGTGTTGTCTGAAGATAACTCTTGTTATCTTGCCATTCACTTGTTTCTCCTTAAGCACTATAGTGGGGAAATCTTTTAAAGCAGCATCTCGGGTATGGCTTTAAGGTTTTTGATTGCTAAAGAGGAAACACACGTACTCACATAGTTTGATTTAGCTAACTAGTTTCAAACGGTTTTTGACTGTGACCTGGTAGTGAGCCCTGACCCAATAGTTGAAAAGCAGGCAGATTTCAGAGCAAGTTAGACCAGGCATGTTTTGGGACCACAACTCCCATGATCCTTAGCTAACAGGACCAGTGGTCACGGATGATGGGAATTGTAGTCCCAAAACATCTGGAGGACCAAGTTTGCCTATGCCTGAGTTAGACCATGTGGTCAGAGTTCAGCACTGTTGAATTTGATTGACTGGCATGTGAGACTCAAGCACAAAATTAACCACAATCCCCAGGAACTAGTATTCAGAGGTATCCATCTCTGACCCTAGAGTAGTATGCAACCATCATAGTGAGTTGCCATTGATAGCCGCCTTCTCCATGAATTTGTCTAATTGCTCTTTACCATCACCACATCCTCACTGAAGAATTTTCATTTGAGTTCTTACATGAAGAGACAAATGAGCTAGACTGGGGTGAGGAGCTAGATTTGACCAAGAGGCTAGATAGTTATCATTCCTACCCCTACAAACCTCATAATATTATTTGTATTACCATTAGTATTATTATTTTGCATTCTTTGCAAGCAAAAAAAGAAAGAAAAAGAGAGAGGAAACAACAACCACAACAACATATTGATATTACTCACAGTAGGCCACCATCAGTTCACATTGTGGATACAATGACCATCTGTATTCTGTGGACCAGAAAAGTGGGTGTGCGCCTACCTACCTGTAAATCACTGAATGTCACAATAGCATCAGGGGACATGGTGCTTTGAAGGTCAAATATTTAGACCCCAGCCTACAAGCATCAAGTGTAAGACAGAGAGTCTGGATTTTGTCCAGAGATGGATGCTGCGACAGAAGATTGCTGGCAGACTTGCCTTTGCGCTCCCATCCAGCTTTTCTTGAATTGTTAAAATGGCCAGTATCACCTTGCATAAGTAAAATCTTAAATTCCCATGAATATTTATTATGTAATATATTAATAGAACACCTGTTATTAATTTTGACCTGTGAGATGGCTAACTATATAAAATGAAAATAAAACAAGAAAATTAGGGCAGTAGAAACAATAACACAAAAGAAGGCAAAAAACAATAGCAGAGAAACTAGGGGTAACCAGATGGGATGAGACTGTTAGTGGGATCCACTCCTCTCTGTGTGAGCTTTTACCTCCATTCCAATCCAGCATGGCTGCCACATCTGAAACACAACCAGACATCCACATATGTAGGGTCATAACATTTTTAAAGGAAAAGATGTGTCAAATCCAAAGTGTCCAGATTGTGCAGCTGATATGCCACGTAGTATCCAGGAAATGACTGTCTGATTTGGGCATATGAAAATTGGATTTTATGTGCATTTCAAGATGCGATATCACAGCACAAATGTTTAATGTTGTAAAGGAGCAAATCTGGATAAGGTATCATGTCATTTGACCCTAAATAATGTTTCATATCAAATGTATTAACCAGGACATTTTTACATATTAACTTCAGCTTAGTAGCATCTTGAAAGTTCAGAAGTTGACAAACGTCTAGTGTTAATTCATTTTATTCATTGTAGACTTCTAAGTTCAGGAGTTTTTACAGGAACTATCACAGTTATCTCAAACGGTAATTTCACCACCTGGAAGCTCAAGATTAATCTCTAGATGGCAATGACTAGCTCAAGCGAAAAGTGAACTTTTATCAGGAAAAACTATATGATCTTCTTTGAAGCTAACTGTGGATTCCAGTTTCTTAGAAGCCTTTTCTGGCAGGCTTCTGCTACATCAATCTGAGGCTGTACAAGTCAGGAGGTTGCAAGTTTTTAATATCAAATATAATATGCATGTAGCAGAAGGCAAGAACTCCAGTTTCACGTATCCCACATCTTCCTTTGAAATTCAAATCCAGATTTGTAATTTAATTATCACTACAAAGATAGAGGTGGCAAAGAAGTGGAAATTAACCAAAGTACATGTAGTTAAAAGAGTAACTAAACAGGCATTGGAAAATCAGACTGAAAATAATTTCAGGCTGAGGATAATCTCCAGCAGGAGGGAAACCTTGGGACCAGCTTCAGGTAGCAGGTGCTTAAAGGGGATGGTTCTATTGCCAGCATTGAACTAATGTTCAGCTGCCTGTCCAGTTGTCTCCTGTATATGAAACTGGGGGTGGGGGGAAAAGAGAGATCTTGTCTCTTACCCCAGTCAGCAAAATGACTTGGGTCGCCCTGGATCTTAATTCTTGTTATTCAGCGGGAAGCGGGTAGAATGGTTTCTTATTCCTGTAGTAACTTTCTGGCAGAAAATGCATCTCCAAAGCTAATAAGATAATGGTATAATGCTATTTCAATGTGGGTGTCAGAGTACAGCTCACCAAGATCCAAGGAAGAGTAGGATTCTGCAGTGCCATTGGGGACCCTGATGATGCCATCATCACATTACCCAGGACCAAGTTCATCCATCTCCCAAGACATGTCACCTGGCCTCCCTGAGAACACCATGCACCACGCCAGGATCTCACACTCTCCATGTTCAGTCCCAGACCCCCAGGAGCTTAGGCAGTAGTACCAACACCAGGGAATAATACCAATGCCAGCAGAGATGTGATCACCTGACACCGTCAGGGTTTTACTTGGGAAGTGGGAGAAGCTGGAAAAGGAACAGACAGGTCTAGCCTATACCAGTAAGTCACTCTTGTGCTTACCCTGAAGTTTCAAGATATGGGTATTGAATGAAGGGCAGATAGCATTTATGTTTAACTCCCTTGAATATAGTTCCTGTAGAAAGGCTGAATACCAATTATCATAATAAAAACAGAATTTTACCTGCTTAAAGTGTATATATGAGTATTCTATTTTAGAGCTGAATGATCATTTAAATGAGGTGGGGAATGTCACATCAAATTCTATATATTGTGTTCTATATACTGTGTTCTATATATTGTTCTATTATTAAATCCCCAAACCATCATTAACAGCCTAAAATAGTACTTTAAAAATTAGGAAGCTGATTGAAAGTTGCTGAAATCAAAATGTTTCTGCTTGCATTTGGAAGGTCAGAAGGGGATTAGGCTTCTATTGAGAGAGGCTCTATAGCACTGGGCTTTTATTAAAATGAGTCACTCCTGCTGATGCAACCTAAAAAGGGGTGGATAGCATTAAAAGCCTTTTACCATATGCACAATTATTCTTTTACCTTTTTAAAAAAATGAAATAATGGAATGCTACAGCTTCTCTTCACAGCAGCCCTATAGAGTCTAGAGCATTCTGATAGCCAACAAACAAACACAACAGAATAAATGACTATCGTTTAAACTTGTCTATCCCCCCTTTCCCCCCTTTCCCCAGTGAGATCAAGGCAGCTTACATCACAAGTCTAAACAAAAAATAACTTCCAGTGCCTTCTTAAGTTCTACTGAATACAATGGGACTTAGAGATATGTGGATTTAGGCTTGACAGGATTCCGGGCTAGTTTCTTGGCCATTATCCAGACCACCATCAAGTGCATGCACCAATCTAGGGCCTGCATGACCTTTGCTGATTTAGAAATTACAGAGAAATAGCAGTGGGTATCATTGGCATGGTGACATTGTCATGATTTCCTCTGAATTCCCTAGTTCATTCAAAGAGGACTGGAATATGAGGGCAATGAATGTTAGTGCGAGGTGAATGAGAAATCAGAGCAGAGCCCAGATGACAGAGCCCACCTCCTTTGTTCAGATTCTCCTGGCAATGCTGTTGAAGTCCCATGGGCTTCCTCTTCTCCAACTCTGGAGGAGAAAAGGCGATCAGAGACTGTGGAATCTTCCTCCCAGGTGGGGGATAGGGAGCATTCATTAGGGTGACCAAGGCTGTCCCAAAACTAGACTTAAACCCAGACTGGAATGCCTTTCTCTGCCTGCTCACAAAGAGATGAGCTGAGGCAGCACCTGATCTCACCACGAATGAGGTGGGTAAAACCTCCAGTGCTGAAAGAATATCCATATTCCCACCCCTTCTGCTGGCTGGACTTGAAGGACAGATTATGAGACATACCCTTGGTATGCTGAAGTCTCAGGGTGATTTCCTTCCCCTTCCTGTAGTAAATGCCAATCAGTCTAATACATATTCATTGCATCTGCATCCAATTTGGGAAGTATGGAGTAGGTGTACCATTAGGCAATTATGAGAGACACCCAAACATTCCGATTCAGCCCCCACCAATGGGCAACTGGCTAACCCCATTCTTTGTTTAGATACGAGTGGCTAGTATCTTTGCAAGAAGGACAAAAGGACCCTGTGGGTGAGGATGCCTTACACAGTTATTCTCCACCTGATCTTCTGGACATGCTCAAGTATAACCAAAGCCCAATCCTGCAAGTTCTCATATCTGTGCTGGTTGATAGGGGCAAACCCACCCATGACAAAACACCACAGGAGAATCATTCTCTTCCAGTCTGAATAAATTTCATGCAGTATATATATTCTCATATATGGCAAGAAACAGTGTCCTATTCTGACATCTCATCGTTTTCCTGCTTTCTTGATATATCACCCCACTCATCAAACTAAGGTTTATCCCTGCCCCACATGCATTCTGACCCCCCACCTTGTATACATTACTCTTACCTACATTGAAGCTATTGAAAAAAATCAATCTTTGTTGAAAAGAAAAGTTTTGTCTTTAAAAAAAAAAGTGTAAGATGAGTTCTTGGAGCCTCCTTCCAAGTTTTATGACAAAAATCATCATGCTATCCATCATTTTTGGATTCATCAGGAAACAATTTTGTATCATCCAGGTTGCCTCTTCCCCAAGCAATCAGACAGAACACTGCCCTGCTCTGATTTAAAGAGAGAATGATTTGATCGGAGAACTTTCAGTCTACGGTGGGATATACAAGTTCCCATCTCTAGATGAGATACATATACATTAAACAACAGCAGTCATGGCACAGGGAAAGGAAAGAAAGACGCAAGTATTAAGGGACATGAAGGCTATTGCATTCCTCATTGGCTGTTCATGAATTATCCATGCATAGAGAATTGAAGAACCCAATAGCCCCATGCCTCAAATGTGGCTCATTCTATTCATGATAGACCTTGCTTGGGTAGGTTGGTTGCGTCCTGGGGAGAAATGGAATTCATATTCTTCCAGTCCAAACAACCTACCTGAGCAAGATCTGTCACCAACTTATTCAGCTGCATTTTAGGGTGTGTGGGGTCTCCTTAAATTCTGTACGCATTCTATAGCATGGAGAATGCTTTGGCGCTTCTAATGACTGTTCTTGATTAACTTTATCCTTCAAAGTCAGATACAGCAGTCAGCTCACTGCTGCTACAACTTTATGAGAATGCTGCCATCATCCATCTTGAGGAGGTGTCACACTTGAGTTTCCATCACTCTGATATTCCCCCTTACGTTGATTATATATCCAAATTCACACTGTTACTTCATACATCATTGTTACCATCGCCACCATCTATTTACATCTTGTTCTTCTACTAAAAGTGGTCAGAGCTGTGTTCAGCATAATCATAAAACTTATGAGTATGCAGGTGGAAGGATGCTTGGAAACCTAGTTCAGATAGGAAGCACTTCACTTCAGGAAAGTCACCTTCAGGAAAAACCCATTTGTCTTTGCATTTCAAGTTTCCAAAACTTTAGCTCTCCCCCTCTCCTGTGCAATGGAAACTGCTGGCCTCATTGCTTTCATAGTGAGAAAAATAGTGGTGGCAGGAAGAAAACCCAACCCTTCCAAGGGCCATTGGGACAACAGGGTCCTTCCTGGATAGAGGAATTCAACCTCCACCAGCGGTATTTAGGATTCACATGTCTAGGTTTGGGCATCCCAAGAAGCCACTTTATTTCCAAACAGTGCATCAGTAATAGCAGTGAGGGAGGAGTGAAGGGCCCACAGTTTCAGCAATATGGACCAGTACACTGCTCATTCATGTCAACCATAGTTTCTTGTGTTGGCATGTGAACCAAGTGTAAACTTTATGAAATATTAAATATGAAGACATACTTCTGAGTAGGGGTGGGTGAATTTTCAATTTTGATTTCACTCAGTTTCTCACATTTCCAATCTTCAATTTAATTCATTTCCACATTGTGAAAATTACCTGCTTGAAAATTTATCCTAAAATGCACATTTTTGTATGCAATTTTGCTTAATATACACAGAAATAGCAAAGTATATTTCTAGGTGAGCAAGAAAGAAAAGTAAAAACGTACAATATTACTGTAAGCCCACAATTTGCATGGTTTTTTTTTTTACATTTTGGGGATTCTATATTCAAAACCCATTGGATTCAATTGTGGACAGGATTGCCAAAGTCATTTTTCCAGGAACTTTGCTCCCTTTCCAATTTAATTTACTATTATTTTGCCATGTGCGTAAAACTGAATGCACGCAAGTTAAAAGCACATAAGTTGCAAGCTTGTGTTAAGGACAAGAGTTCAAAAATGGGGTGCCAAGTGGGGCGCTGAATTTCTTGCTGGGGGGCACCTGCCATCCCTGCCTCCCCTCTAGTGCCACCTATGTCAAGCATTCTAAAGCATCCCATGAACACAGTTCCCTGTGCGTAGAATAATAAAATTGTAGAGTTGGAAGGGACCCCAAAACCATCTACTCTGATTCCTTACAATACAGGAATCACAGCTAAAGAATCCTGACAGATTGTCATCCAACCTCTGTTTAAAATCCTCTAAGGTAGTCCATTGGTAGTACCTTCCAAGGTAGTCCGTTCCACTCTCAAACAGAAAGCTATTCCTAATGTTTGTCGGAATCTGTTTTCTCATAAATTGAATCCATTGGTTCAGCGCAGCAGAAAACATGGGGCAGTTGCCACAAGATTAGCAGGGTTAAGTGGCAGGAGATACTTGCAATCAGAGCAGCACTTGCAGGGATGCCAAGTGAGAGTGGGAGAATTGGATTGCCTATCTGGCTCTTCATTGTTATTTCTTCATACAGTACAATCCCATGCCCATTTCCCCAATTGATAGCTATCTACTACAATTCCTTGGACTTGGCTTCCTGGTGGAGCTTGACTTCCTGTAGCCAAACACTCAGTGTACTACTAACTCCTCTTTGGATGTTTTTTTCCCTTTCTCCCCTCATGTTTCTCTTTCATCTTCCTTGGCTTGCTCTGCTGCTTAGTGTTACATGCCAGCTTGGCTAATTAGGAACTTGAATGATAAAGGACCGACACTTGTCCTTCTTTCAGTATGCAAATACCAGGCTTTACGGTAATTGCTCCATTCTACTTATACCTCTCCCCGCACCAAAAAGTTCCAATTACTTATTTTGACTATGTGAATCAGAGAACTCAATCATTTTTGATCACACATACCCTATTATAATTTGCTAAATTTCAGAGACTATAGGATGAAGCTTATTAAATACAGGAAGATGCCAGATGATCTGCATTCCAGCTTTACAACTGACCAAGTAGGGTAAATCTGATTAATTTCTGTCACCATAATTCTGTTATGTGTACTCAACTGAGTTCAAATTGAGGTAACTAGGATTATTTATAAATTGCCATCTTACATTCATACTGTAAAATGAGAATTAATAAATAATCCTAGTCATCTTAATTGTTAATCTTCTATATATTTCTATTTTAATCAGAATCAGTGCATTTGAAGCTTTAGTTCTGTTTCTCTAAAGCTGGGATGCGCCCCCAGGTGTGTGTTTTTCAACTACAATTCCCATCAGCCGCAGTCAGTCCAGGAAGTGGTCAGGAATTATGGGAGTTGTAGTCTAGCAACATCTAGAGAGTCACAGGTTCCCCATCCCTGAATTAGGGAGTGGTGTCTCTTGCTGAAGGCGGCAAGATAAACAACATGTCCAATCCTCTAAGCCTGTTCTAATGTTCTTGAGGAACATGCTTTTATTTGAGAATTATTTTTCAACCTTGATTAATAAACGTTTTTGTCTTTCTTGCTGCCTCAATGGAATATGATAGCAATACTCTAATTTCTGTGAGACGAAGGAGCCACGTGCATGAATAGCTTTCTCATCTTTCATAACAAGTAGTTTTGAAGACATAATAAAAGCTCTGCCCTTTGCAGGAAAAGTAAAATGAAATGAAGCTGACATAGTCCCCAAGGCAAAGATGTGCTTGTAAGTCTCAGCTGAGCCTTTAGTCACCATCAATGCCAAATTAACTTTTCTAATATATTAAAATGCCACATAGCTCAGATAAACAATGTTGAAAGAGAGATATGACTCCATGGGGAATTGTATCTTTCATCTGGTTTGATAAAGAAATGGGGATAATGAAATGTTAGCTGGATGTTTCCTCTGACATTAAGCCTGACATACAACAAAACATTGGCCTTGGGTGAACTTGGGAGGAAATGTTGTTTTGCGGCATGTAGAGTGAAAAGACAGCTGGCCCCATTTACTGTCTTGTGAACGCTAAGATTATTGGGCAATGAATGTTATTGGGTGATGAATGCTCTTCACAAGCACTACCTACCTTGTGATAGAATTCTTCAGCTGAGTCATTCATGACTCTTCTGCCAAACCTACACAGCAGCAGTCATGTGCCTGGTTTTCTCCTTCCTAACATCTGCTGCAATGTGCCTAACATGCAGGTGTAAAACCATCATGCATTCTTCTTGCTGCTTTGTCATGGTATGGGAGGGAAGCTGGAAAGCATGCATTGTGACATCAGATTGTTTCGCTAGGTGTTACAGAGGAAGAAGCAATACATAGCTGCTATTTTCACCACCAGATTCACATAGGTTGAAACATGTATTTCCACCTTGGAATATTTGTTAAATGCCAGTGACAAAAAGCACCATGGTGTCTAATGCCTGAAAAGGGTGCAATTAGGGTTGCTATCTGAGTTTGCCTAAACTGGAATTGAGAGTGAAACTGGAGTGAAAGAAACACTCTAATGAAATGTAAAGGGAAGCAGAAGTCCACACAGAGAGTTGGTAGCCACAATAGGCATTATTTGAAAGGAACACTATAGCATTTATAGTGAAGGAGGAGAAAAAAGGAAGCACTACACATCCTTATAGAAAGTTTTCTTGCAGCATGATGCTCAAGATATTTTACTCTATAGGAAAAGAAATCACCAAAACTCAAAGCACCACTGAATTTTTGCCTCACATGCAGCTATTTAAGGCACAGGAGTCTTTCGAGAACAGATGACGGCAACAGTATTTCAATCCCAAACAGATGACTCCTTGATCACCCCAAATCCACTGAGGATATATGATTTGGCCTAAGCAGTTCATGGTTAGAAGCATAACCAAACTGATAAGAGTTCCAGAGTTCCAGGATAACAAGAGCAGAGATAATATTTGAACATATATATCTGCCTTTATAAAGGTGAAGCACTAATCCATCTGACCCATGGACTGAGAACCCCTGGTCCTCAGGAAGATTGCACCTGGTCCTCTGAGTCCACATCTGACCACCAGCTGTTCAGTGGGAAGGGGGAAAGGGCTCTAATGTTCTATGAAAAATGCACCTTCTTCCTCTCCAAGAAGATCAACTTCAAGCAAATCAAAGCAGAGTCAAAACATCTCAGTGGACTTGTGTTTGTCTCAAACATGCAAAAGGTCTTCCATGTATTTTGCAATTGTGCACATGCAATTTCTAGGATGCAGTTGTGTTTCTTGGCTGCGGCTCCAATCTGGTGGAACGCTCTGTCACAAGAGACTAGGGCCCTGCGGGACCTGACACCTTTCCGCAGGGCCTGCAAGACAGAGTTGTTCCACCAGGCCTTTGGTCAGGGCGCAGCCTGACTCCCTCCTCTGGCAACCTGCACAGAATTTTGCTTAATCGGTTGCCATCAATTTGATTTTAATTAATTTTTTTAATTTTTTAATTAATTTTTATAATGAAATATTTTTAGAATGTGTGATTATTTGACTGTTTGATTATTTGATTGTTGTTAGCCGCCCTGAGCCCGGCTTCGGCTGGGGAGGGCGGAATATACCGTAAATAAAATTTATTATTATTATTATTATTATTATTATTATTAAATAGCTGTAAGACCGGGTCTAAAGTTCAGCTATGCAGTAACCATATTTAGATTCTTCTGCCTTTTGCTGGATTCTTTCTGTATTTTACAGTCAGGAAAAATAATAAAACACCTCTAAAAATGGACAGTGAAATTAAATGCATCTACTGTTGATCATTTGCCCTTTCTGCTGGTTGTTTTAATATAGTTGTTAGGCAAAACATCTGAGTAATTTCAGCAGAAGTTAACGTGGCATCAATAAGACCAGCAATATTTCTTGGGAACGGTGGTCTAAGTTTCTGTAAATTGCTATCAGTTTATTTCTAAAGTAAAATGAAAAGGAAATTTGGAGATTTTCCATTCAGGAAAAACATCTGGTACGTTTTAAAGGAAGCCCAAAGCAGCAAAATTCTTCAGGAGAATTTTGCAGATCTCTAATCTGCTACATAAAGTTTTGGACTTTCAGTGTACGATTAGACAGATTTATGCAAACCACCATGAAGTCTCCTTTTTATGCAGGTAGAAGAAATTGCAAAATAAAAGTTCTATATACAGTGAACATTATTTATTTATTTTAAGAAAGAATTGAGCCATCAGCAGTGAAGAAATTCTCTCCACCAGAAACACGAAGTCACTCAATTGGGGACAGTTATAGCTGTTTTGTGAACATTGAATGGTGAATGAAAATTCCCTGATTAATATAAATACTTCATGTCTAATGCTTCTGTACAATATATTAAATTCCACCCTATTCTGTTATCCAGCTAAACCTTTTCAAAGCTCATTAGCACATTGCTACAGATATAATTACAATTTTCAGTTGGCACAGCATTTTCCTGCTGATTGCAGGGTGGAAAATGGTTCCCTTTGGTATCTTTCTCTCTCATCTGGAGCAGAGAACCTAACTGCTGTGACCACTTATGTGACAAAATTGGCAGATAGAGGACCCCAGATGGAAAGCTCTCCAATTTGTGTTTCCAAGAGTAGCATCTGGGCCTTTGATTGGCTTCCTGGCTTTATCCTTAGAAGTTCTCTTGAATTTTTCCACAACCATCACTAGCTATGGCTATAGAGCAACCAGTGGCAGGAAAAGACATTTTCTGAAGAAGGAGAAAGCGTTACATCTTCTTTATTTTGTTTTCAACAAAGGAGGTCTTATGTAATACCGTATTTAGTAGTCAATATGTGCCCTATTATTTACTCCTATATCAATGAAGGGACTCAACAGCTGATAGCTTTTATTGGGCGGTTTTGCGCCTCAAACTATTATTAATCACCCTCGTTGGTGGGATAAATGTAACTAGCAGTTTGACAGTTGCACTTACTATTATAATTATATCAGATTTCACATTTGATCCAAGCATTATTTCAGTTATCTGCAAGAAACCTATACTGATCCACTCTTACTGCAGATTGGGGACAGATGGAGATGAAGACTCAAAACCAGCAACTGGCCTGAGATCACCCAGTGAATGAATGGTTTGGGTGAAATTTGAACCAGAGACTTCCCATCAAACAGCTTATGCTTTCACTCGTCATGATATAAGTATGCAACCTCTTTACTTAAATTCTGTAGGCGTCTCCAGTCAGAAATCAGGGACTTGCTTTATTTGGCACCTAGACTTTCTAAGGCTACCAAGGGTCTATTCTCATTAAAAATAAAAATAAAAAATCACTGTGTGGATAAAACTCCCACTGAGAGTCTGAAGGCCAACATTTGGTGCCACTGACTTCTGTGGAATCCACCGAAAGCATGTAAGAAACTTGAAACAAAATGTGTTAATTGGCTTTTTTAAAAAAATGATACTTTTCACTCCAAAATGTATTTATTCTAAGACCTTCCAAGCTAGATATTTGATATAGAAGCCTATTTTCTTTCTACTTCTACCCATTTTCACTTGCTGAGTCCACACATACAGTAACTGTGTAGGAAGCAGGATCAAGTTCTCTAGTGCACTGGCTTTCAACTGGTGGGTTGGGATCCACTAGTGGGCTGCAACTTGATTCAAATTCTACAAAAAATATGATCAACATCTGAGACCCTTCTTCTGGTGCCACCTCAATGGGTGATCCGAACTGTGACAACACAAGAGTGGGCCTTTTCTGCAGTGGCTCCCCATTTGTCAAGTATTCTCCCCAGACAGGCTGGCCTGGCACCATCATTACATGTCTTTAGGCAACAGGTTAAAACATTCTCCTTTACCCTAGCTTTCATCCATTAAACAATTTATGACTTTTTAAATGTGTGGGGACTGTTGTTATGCTTTTTTATTTTATTTTCTTAATGCTATGTAAATTATGTTTTTAGTGTTGTATACCACCCTTGAGTTGATGCTTTTGAATTATGGTGCTGGAGGAGACTCTTGAGAGTCCCATGAAGATCAAACCTATACATTCTTAAGGAAATCAGCCCTGAGTGCTCACTGGAAGGACAGATCGTGAAGCTGAGGCTCCAATACTTTGGCCACCTCATGAGAAGAGAACTCCCTGGAAAAGACCCTGATGTTGGGAAAGATGGAGGGCACAAGGAGAATGGGACGACAGAGGACGAGATGGTTGGATAGTGTTCTCGAACCTACCAGCATGAGTTTGACCAAACTGCGGGAGGCAGCGGAAGACAGAAGTGCCTGGCGTGCTCTGGTCCATGGGGTCACGAAGAGTCAGACACGACTAAATGCCTAAACAACAACAACAACCACCCTGGAATCTTTGGGTAAAGGGTGGTATATAAATGGATGATGTTAGATGAAACCAGCTCTGAAAATTTTGTAGAACTTGTGGACATTTATTTCTGGATCTCAGGACTTTGCAGACTTGAATCTTGGTTGAAAGGGCCGTCTAAGTAATTTCCCCATTAATAAATCAATGGAGACAATAAGTGCCCATAAAGATAATTAAGTAGCTGTAGATTTTTTGCAAGAAGTAAAGAAGGCAATGTACTGTGACAATGACGTTTGCAATTTTAAACTAATCCAAAGACATGCCCATTTAAACTGTGACTTTTGCCACTTTTTTTACAACAGTTAAAGCCACATCCAACCTGACTTTTTCCAACTTAAATCTTTTACTGTACCTCTTTATACCCTATAAAAGTAGCAGCCATCCTATTTTTCATGACGGCACATGAGGCATCTAAACATTCCTGGGAATTTGGTAAACATTCAGCATAAACAAAAATAAGACAAAGTTGTAATGATCTCAAAAGGCACAAATTAAATCACAACTATGTGTTTGGGTCGGGACGCGGGTGGCGCTGTGGGTTAAAGCCTCAGCGCCTAGGGCTTGCCGATCGAAAGGTCGGCAGTTCGAATCCCCGCGGCGGGGTGCGCTCCCGCTGCTCGGTCCCAGCGCCTGCCAACCTAGCAGTTCGAAAGCACCTCCGGGTGCAAGTAGATAAATAGGGACCGCTTTCTAGCGGGAAGGTAAACGGTGTTTCCGTGTGCAGCTCTGGCTCGCCAGAGTAGCGATGTCACGCTGGCCACATGACCCGGAAGTGTCTTCGGACAGCGCTGGCCCCTGGCCTCTTAAGTGAGATGGGCACACAACCCCAGAGTCTGGCAAGACTGGCCCGTACGGGCAGGGGTACCTTTACCTTTACCTTATGTGTTTGGGTGGGGAAGGAATAAAGAAATAGGTTAAGGTGGAGCACATCCTAAGGCAGCCAAAGATGAACGAACACTTACCTTAACCAACCTTTCATGGCTTACTAGCTAGGAAAGACCTGGAACATAAAGTTTCCCAGGCTGTCAGTTTGACTCATTGAGCCCCAAAGTGTATAGGCAGAGACAATCTGGCTGCTGGCAAGGCCAGTTTGCATACCTTTATGGTTTGGGAGCAATGAAGAGCAAGGATCTAGGAGCATAACTGACCCCATACGCAAAACCAGAGTAGGGTCACCAGCTCATCAGTTGAATAAAATTTTGGTGGGCCCAGCTAAGCACCGCCCTGCATAATCAATCACAAGATGCAGCACACACCATTTGAATGGAAATGCCTATCAACTTTGAGGGCTGGCCCCCTCAAATATTTTATTGGGAGTGAGGGGCAAAGGGACCTCGGCCCCTAGGATTTAGCTCATATGGTCTGAGGTAGGCAGAGGAAAAGAGGAAATGGTCATTTGGCTGTCAAATGGTTAATTGTCACACAGATCACCTTTAGTAAGTAATAAAGCTGTAATTAAGAAAGTAAAGTGACAATCACTTTTGTTTCTTTACCCTAATATGACACCTACAATATGCTACAAAGGCTTGAAAACAGTACACAATAATGCACTATATAAGTACTCTTCATGTACAGTAAACATTTCCCTCTCTCTGGTTTTGTTCATGTTACACAACTGGAATCTCTGGAACATGGCAAAAGCAAGGGTTGTGGGTTTTTGTTTTTTTGTTTTGGCTCTCCCCACCTCCCCACCTTGTTTTTTTTTTAAATATATATATATATATACCAACAGACACTGAGCTCAAGTGAAGAACAATAGCAGAAGGGAAAATCCACACTCCATTTGGTATTGCGGGGACAATAAGTAATTGAGAATTTAATCTACAAGTGGAGTTTAGGTTTTGTGCTTTGGAACTCTTTGAGCCCACTTATTATAGAGCAGGTTCACTAGGGCTGTGCTGAATTTACATCTGCTATCATCTTCACTTAGCAGGGTCATCATTAGCGTACATGTATTTCAGAGTGCTCAGTGGAAGGACGGATCCTGAAGCTGAGGCTCCGATACTTTGGCTACCACATGAGAAGAGAAGACTCCCTGGAAAAGACCCTGATGTTGGGAAAGATTGAGGGCACAAGGAGAAGGGAACAACAGAGGATGAGGTGGTTGGACAGTGTTCTTGAAGCTACTAACATGAGTTTGACCAAACTGCAGGAGGCAGTGGAAGACAGGAGTGCCTGGCATGCTGTGGTCCATGGGGTCATGAAGAGTCGGACATGACTAAACAACAACACTTCAAACGAAGCCCTACTGGATTCAGTGGGAGCCATATCCCAGACATAGATGATTGTGCTACAAATTGCCTAATTTTCCCATTAGTAACCTTATGTTGGGAAGTCCACTCTGTGGGTGGAATTCAGTGTTGCACGATGAAAATTTTCTTTCTGCACAAGCATTTCAGTTTGCCATATGGAATAGGGGGAGAAGGGAGGAATCCCAGTGGTGTAAGCAGAAGTCCTTGCACATGGCTTCTGTTGATGGGGCTTTTTAGGTGGATCTCATCCAATACTATTTCCTCCACTGCACTTTAATATTTTACATCCCCCTCTAAGCACTGGATACCACTACAATATTCTATTTTAATACGTTGATCAAATACATCATCCAAAATTGACCCCAGACTTAGCCAAGATAAATGCTTCTCGTACTGGTCTTAAAACTTGAAAAGCCTCCCCCATCCCCCTTGTTTCATTTGTGGTTGACCACCCAGCAAAGGAGAACTTGTACTTGACTCGAAACAACAAGTGTCATCCATTTGTTTGGATTACTCAAGGAGGTAAAAGAAAATTGCAAAGTAATATTATCGAGATTCTAATAAGCCCACTTTCTTTTGAGAAATCAAAAGGACTAAGAAACTTTTGAAGTTTACTTAGCAGAGATAAAAGCATCAGTCAAACCTGTAACTATGGTAGGCTGTCAGACTCTATTATCAGATATTGAATTGTCTTTGGCATTTAGGATTATAAAGTGAGGGAAGAGGGAAAGCTTCTGGGAAATTTTGATTAGAATGCACAAGACAGTTAAAACCTCCGAAATATTCTGCGGGAAACCATCACTTTACCACAACATATGAAATGTGCATGCTTTTTTTCTGCCTTGATTGCAATATCAGCAGCTAATGTATTATGTAGCCCACAAATATGCTAAGGAAATGGGTCATAACTGTTCTTATTTGAATGGAAGAAATGTAAGTATTGATATACTTTTACTGGTTCCAGTTTCAAGAATTGATGGATGATTCTAAGCCATATAAAATTTGAAACATTGCTCAGCATTGCCCCATCACCCCATTGATGCCTTTTCTCCAGGGCTTGCCAGACATGGAAAACAATATGAAGCTTATGAAGTGTTATGACTGCTCCTTGTCTAGCAGCCAGTGTTCATATCAGCTGCAAGCTATCAGTACCACATACAGCATAGGACACACTGACTGGGGTTTCCTGAGGGCTCTCAGTAGATGCAAAGTTGATCATCTGTGACTGGGCTGCATATGGCCAGTTGTGTGAATGTTCCATCATTGACAGCTACAGTTGCCATGCTAAAGATGACTTGAAAATCAGCTCCAGTGTGGATAACTCTTTCTGCTTCCAACCCTTGAGGGACTGCAGCTATCCTTCTAAATTTTTGCAGGAATAATCGCCTTAAGAGTACCAAACATGTCTTCACCACTCCTGCTCATTTTTAAAAAGTTATAGATCTTTCTTTCTTTTTCTGTGTGTGTATGTGTGTTTGTGTAGTGTTAAGCACATAAGCTCCTGGATTTGTTTACATATAATTTAAAATGCTTCATGCACCCAAAACAGCTATGGCTATGTGTATTATTATTATATTATATTATATTATATTATATTAATAATTTCCCAATAGCCCAGGGAAACTTAGATGGGCCTTTTGCTAAATTGGGCAACCTATAAAGCATGCTGAACTTAGGCAGGCTGTTTTCTGAAGCATCAAATTGTGGTCTGTACTGAATCTTGTGGTTAGTGCACACTGCAATCCTAAAGGTTTAGATGAAGTTCAAATGTGATACAATGCTATATATTTCTATATTTTCTGCAGGGTGGACATCACCTTAAATTGTAATATGCCTTACATATGCCTGTGAATTATTTTAGAATTAAAGCATGCTCTTCCCATTTTAAAATAATCACCTCTTTTGGTAAAAAATGAATTGTGAGTGGAGTGTATTTTTTTAAAAAATGTGTTGTATTTACCTTTATTTATTCCCTTCTGTAATATATTTTGGGGCTACTAAATACAGTAAGTATTCCTCTCAAGACTGTTTATCCCTTTAAATTAAAACTAGCAGGGTTTAATATGAGGTCTAGGAAATTAAATCACAGTTGATAATAAAACTTGTAAAATTCATTGGTAAATAAAACAGAAGATGTTCTGCAAAGGTCAGCATACATAATATAAAATTATTTGTGTTCAAATTAATGGAATATTGGCTAACTAATGGTTTGCAATATAACCTGCAGCTCCAAGCTACAATACACGGTCAAAGACTTTTTTTTAATGTTGACCCATACCCGGTGTTTTGTTAATAAATGGAGCTAAGCAAGATAACCAGTTAATATTTTTCAAATTAGCTGAGAAGTGAGACATATCAGATGCTAATCATAGGTGATAAAACAGAAAACATTTCTCAGAATATCAGTATGCAGAGATGTAATTGTTCCCTTTTTACTGCAAATAAAAGGGCAACATCTATAGAGGAGAGGCTGCTCTGGATATGCCCCTTTCTAGAGTAGGGGAGGGGAACTTCAGAGCTGGAGGGCCAATGTGGCACTGGATCTCAAGCCTCTGCCAAGGCCAGGCCAGCCCACTCACTGCCCCCTGCTCTACACTCTCCCTCCTCTTCTGATTTCACCTGCTGGGAATATATTCTGGGCTTACCTGGATGGAGGATGGAGGGGGGTTTCTGCCCAACCACTCCCACTTTTGTCAAACCCAATACTGGGATGCGGATCCCTGAATGAAATACATTTTAATTTACCTCCTGCCAATATGGCGAGGTGCTGAACTTACAAAGAAAACCTACTACCTGCTCCACTGTGATCTGTAACTAAATGAATTCAAGATCTGGCTCCAGTCAGCCTGAAGTGCACTAAAGAACATATACATCATACCTGTGTGCAGAACTGTAAGGGAATTAACTCTTTAGTTAAATTTTCTATGCACCATTAAATGAAGTGTAGTAATTACCAAATTACCAAAATTTGTAGTAAGTGTAGTAATTACCAAAACCTAAATATCAACTTTGGATACAATATCTTTCCCAGCTTAACAGGGGTGCCTTTGCTACACCCTGGACTCCACTTAAAAAGAAAACTGAGGGGAAAATGGGTAACAACAGAAAGATCCTAATGAACCAATCCTGATAGCTGCACTTTGTTAGGTGGTTCCTCTCCAGGGTCCCATTTTTGCACCCATGCTCTCTCCCTAGGCAGCATGGGCATTGCTAATTGACCATTTCTGGGAGCTTAGTAGGAATTTTGGGGGAGCCCAAATTGGCCCAGGGACTCTTCTTTTTTGCCTACACCACAGTGCTGGAAGTTTTCTTTTTCTGCAGCTGTGTATTTTCTGATTTGTTTAATTAGCTGTTAGTTTGGGCAGGAAAGTGTTTAACAAGATATGGAGGGGGGGTTATATGTGGCATCATTGAGATTGGGGCATTTTGGGGTCATCGATTGCCAAATAGGGTTTCAGACCCTGAGATGCCCCTTGAGTTTCGCCTGCACATCTGGGTGAATGCCAGACTGTTGGCACCACAGTGCGCTGGTCAACTTTCATTCTCAAGGCTCTCTTGGCAAGGAGAAAGAATTCCTTCCAATCCTTGCAAGAAGAGCCTGTAGATGTGCCCAGAAGTGGGGAACTTTCCTGCCTGGACTATATTCTGTTTCAGTTAATCTGTTTAATTTCATTGTGGATACTCTAATAGGTTTTATTTAATCAAATCTAACCCTTTCTCAGTAGTGATGTATAGAAGTGAGAGCTGGACCATAAAGAAGGCTGATCACTGAAGAATTGATGCTTTTGAATTATGGTGCTGGAGGAGACTCTCGAGGGTCCCATGGACTGCAAGAAGATCAAACCTATCCATTCTGAAGGAAATCAGCCTGAGTGCTCACTGGAAGGACAGATCCTGAAGCTGAGGCTCCAATACTTTGGCCACCTCACGAGAAGAGAAGAGTCCCTGGAAAAGACCCTGATGTTGGGAAAGATGGAGAGCAGAAGGAGAAAGGGACGGCAGAGGATGAGATGGTTGGATAGTGTTCTCAAAGCTACCAGCATGAGTTTGACGACTAAATGACTAAACGACTAAACAACAAACAACAACAACCTTTTCCCCAATGTTGTTGTGGGTCTTTGAGATGTGTTGGCAAAAGCCCTTTCATGGCTCTATCCATCCTTTGTATCTCGAGTTATGTCTACAGTTTTAGAAGTTTTACATGTTCAGCTAAAATGTAAATTGTATGAATACAACAAATTCATGAGCATACAAGTTTAGCTAATGGACATATGTATCCTTTGGAGTTTTTGCTTGGTGGGGAAGTCTGCTTTGCCTCTATGTAATGTGTGAAGCTGAGAATAGAGATCCTGGGTTTATAATTCTGATAATTGTCAGATTAATTGGAGTAGGGGTGGTGACTTTACGTGGTATGATTGGACTGTTGGTATCTTCTTTTATGAAATCGGTGTAATTAGATATGTACACATTTGCATAGCTCTGTATCCATATAACACATTTCATTATGTTAGGCCAAAATCCAGATTCAGTTGTATCCTTCAAAATGCAAATATTTGACAGAAGGGCAATTAAGCAATGTCAGTTTTCTGATCTACGGTAACCATGCACAGTGCTTTGTGCATTCTGGATTAATAAGATCTAAGACATTTCAATAATGTCATGCAAAACATTATAGATTACAGTTGTAATAGAGCAAGACCAGCTATTAACTGGTCTCTAAGATTTAGTGACTAATTACAATTCTTCTTTCATAATCAATACATCTTGAAGTATTTATACCAGGTGTTCTCTGTGAACAGTTAAAATGGATAAATTATTGGTCCACGTTTGCTGTACTTTAATTTTGGAGAAGCAGGTGGCTCATAAGAAATAGAACTGAAAACATTGGTTACAGGCTTAAGATGTGATCCGGACAGTGGCAGAGTTAGCTGCATGGGTGCCTGGAACAGCGCCAATGTTGTGCATCTGGGGGGGGGGGGCAGGGCGAGCTGTGCGGGGGGGCAGCATGATCCGCCGCACGCGGCAGTGGAGCAATCCGTCAGGTGCTGCAGTGGCGGCAGGGCGATTCAGCATGCACAGTGTGTGTTGGGGTCACCATCCTCAGGGATGACACCCAGAGTGGACCGCCCCCTCTGCCCCCCCCTTCCTAGGCCCCTGGATCTGGATAAATGGGTGGCAGATCCCCAAGCATCCAAATACAGTACTTCCCCCAAGCAGAATAATTATAATGTGTGGTTGTGGTGACCCTTCAATAGAGTCAAAGTTAACGTTTGAAATTGATATGGCTATGTATGGCTAAGTAATGTATGTTGCTATATTTTTGCTTACAGTCAGCTCACCCACTAGGGAGCACAGAGTTCAATCCTGCTTCACCATTCTGCCTGCCTCTCCTTCTCCCCCCACCCCCACCTGACCACATAACCTTTTGACAGTCCTAGACCGCTCTGGGTGGGGCTATTCTGTTCAGAATCTGGGCTTTGACTTGATCCAATCCACAGCCCTATTACTTAATGACTCCTTCTTTTCACCTAGTAATAGGAGCATAGCTTCTGGTTCTAACTGTGGTTTGTCCTTTCTTCATTTTACTATCAAAATGGTTGTTGGCTCTTCATTAGCCAGCTGCAGGTTCATTGTTCCAAGTGCAATACCATTTCTGGACTGCTTTGAACCATCCTAAAAACTGATTGAATTAACTACGGTTCTTTAAATATATATATGTTTTGAATGGCATTCATCACAGCCCTTTCTGGCCCTCAAACAGGGGGGTTAACAAGGGGCCATAAGGTGGCATAAACAAAGGCTTCTGGCAAGGCATGGGAGATTAAGAGACCTGTCAACACACTGAGATGCATTTACGCATGGTGAGTGAGAGTTCTTCTCTTTACAATAGGTTTTGTCTTGTTAATAGGCCATATTTTATAAAAGCCGGGTTGTACTCCAAATGAAGCTTATTCCAGTGCTAGGGCTGAAAATGCAATTTCTATCAACTCTAACAATTTAATTAAATGAGAATCTTCCTTTGTTCTGATAGTTTATCACTGTTACAGCAATTTGGTGTGGAAATTAAAATAAGAGAGTGAGAAGCTAGCATGGAGGGTAACAGAAGTAAAAGAATAAGAAATGTACATTGAGGGATGCTGAATTATGATGGCTCAATTCATATTTCATTAAATTCCTTCTCCTTGAAGCTACTCGTATAGAGAACATACTTTCAGAGAATGTTGAGGGAAAGTCGGAAGCTCAGTTGTTCTCATCCTTATTTTTCATTGGCAGGCATTTTAAACATACATCACAGAAGTACACTTGCCTGCATTCAGCATGCTGCTTCAATCTCAGCTTGTCTGGTATAAGAAATGGGATGTCGAAATAGAAGCTTTGAATAGCATCATTTCATTTATGGTAGATTTGATGGGGTTTTTCCCCCAATACAAGCACCTGATTTAATTATATCATCATTATCACCACCACCACCACAACATCACAGCACTGCAAAGTTTTGTCCATAAGAATAATATTAATATTCTGAGTTCTGAGTTTTGTGGGAGGGATTCAACTGCATTTGGGAAGTTTAGGTTTGCCCATGGGAAGTGGAGTAAAGATCTCCATTGCAACAAATCCAAAAGAAAAGAAAAAGAAAAAAAGACTTTTATGGTTAGGAAAATAACAGGGTAATGCTCTTAAACAATTGGTTAATGTGTGAATAGGAGTATATAACCACTGCAAAAGAAAATCAGGATGGATATTCTTCACCGTACAACCTCTCCCCAAGTAAATCAGAGCAAATGCTCAGTCAAGACAGGGAATAGTCTCCATGTAAGAGAAGTGGGCCAGCAATAAATAGCACGTAGGAAGTAAAGTCAGCTCTTTATTAAAAGAAACAAGGCTGCTCAGTAGTGCCCAGTCTAATTGTTAAGTATAATTGGTTTAATTGACATTAAAATGGGGGTGGCTGTGGGCACTGGTGAAAGGGTTTAACATTGGGAAATTCCACTGCAGTATTCTAAGAGATTCTGAACTTTAACAGAGTTGAAAATTAACTATTGTTGTTTTCTGTTATCTGAGTGTTTAACCTTAGATCACATGAGAGGTATTGAATTGCAAATCACCATTTTGAAGGGAATCGCCTTTAGTGTTTGTTCCCAGGCTCTGTGAGAGTGAGAATGTAAGATGCTGAGCCTATGCCTTGGACTGGCATATGTCTTGTGGAACTGTTTGGATGTATTGATGTTTCTGTTCTGTTTTGAATAAAGTTCTGTAAGTAAATTTTTGAACAATCTAATGGGCGTTGACAATCTTTTATTTCCGAAAAGGAGTCAGTTTTCATGCATCCTTGTTGTTTCGGACTGTCTCATAGGTGCCAACTATAAGGAGCCCTGGGGCCCCGTGCTTCACACCCACAGCGCGGGCTCCGAGATGACTTCCGGTTTCTACTGGATGTTGCATTGGAGCCCCAAAGTGACCTCCGAGGCAACATTGGAGGTTCTAACAGGCCTCCAACATGACTTCAGGTGTAAACCAGAAATCACGTTGGAGGTTGCACTAGGCCTTGGGCATGATCTCCAAACCCTCACAGGGCTTCGGAGATCACCCTGCAAGGCTGATTAACGTACATCATGGATGCCAGTGGGTACCCATAACCTTGGACCCAAGTTGGCGCCCCTGGACTGTGTAACATTAATAGCTGCAATACTAATGAGCACAGCAACTCTTGTCCCATGAGACAGTTGTGGGGACCGAAGGCCTTCCCACAGTTGCCTACGTCTCCTCCTCTCCTAGGTCCTTCTCAAGCAATCTGAGACTCCATCGCCATGCCTATCTTTGCTCCTCCAGCTCAGTAACTCTGTTACTTCTTCAGATTCTGACAACTCCTCCTCCCAGTCTGCTCCCTCTTCTCCTCCTAACCACTCATTGTCATCCCTCCACCAATGCCCTGGCTTGGCGTCTTGTTCCCATGGGGGTTCCCCAACTGGTGCCTCCCACCACTCTTTTGCATCCAGCCAATCCATGGCAGTAGCTCTGTGCAAGCAAATCATGATGGATGATCAATAAATGAGTTATCTGTAGGAGCCCCAAATTTTGTCTGCACTACTATGCTAAGCAGGGACGTGGGTGGGACTGTGGGTTAAACCACAGAGCCTAGAACTTGCCGATCAGAAGGTCGGCGGTTCGAATCCCCGCGACGGGGTGAGCTCACATTGCTCGGTCCCTGCTCCTGCCAACCTAGCAGTTCGTGCAAGTATATAAATAGGTACTGCTCTGGCGGGAAGGTAAACGGCGTTTCTGTGTGCTGCTCTGGTTCTCCAGAAGCAGCTTAGTCATGCTGGCCACATGACCCGGAAGCTGTACGCCCCCTCGGCCAATAAAGCGAGATGAGCGCCGCAACCCCAGAGTCTGCCACAACTGGACCTAATGGTCAGGGGTCCCTTTACCTTTACCTTTACTTTACTATGCTAAGCAAAGTAAGAATCCTGCTGGAACAGAAACAAAGGTTTTGCCAGCCCATTGTCCTGTTTCAGACAGTGGACAGGTGGGTGCCTCAGGGAAGCCTACAAGCATGCTACAGTCTTCCCCTGAAATCTCTAAACAAAACCCACTGAGAGGTTGTTGGTTTTTTAGTAGTGTTGAGCAGTCCATCTGTTTTACGGGCTGAGCAAGTGCTGGTGTTCGCTCATCTCCAAGTACAACATCTCTGCTTTTATGCATTGCTTGAAAATTGTTTCTCTTTTTTCTTCACAAATAACCTTGCTTGTACTGTTATCAGGGAGCACCCTTGTAAACAAGGCCCTACTTCCAGCACACCTTGCTTAGCATTCTAAAAGCAAAAGTAACCATTTTAAAGAATAACACCTGAGGGAATCAGACTCCTCATTATTCATACCTTGGCACACAAGAGCTGCGATAACTAGCTTAAACCTAAATGCTTCAAATGAAAGGGGAATTGTATCAAATTTGGTTCTTAAGGACAGCCCTAGGCAGATATCACTAAGCAAAGCCTGCGTTTAAGAAGGTGTGAGGGATTCACAAACTATTTGAAGTTGGCCTATGGCTCCTTAGAGATTTAACACACCAGAAAGCCATCTTCCACTTTCTTTTGCTACCTGCTCCAGCCACTTTAGAAACCTTGAACTATACGACTTGCCTAAAGCCAATCCCAACAAGCAAGATTTCAGCATTTAATTCAAATTGGAGAATGACTTTCTTCTCTCATACAAGGTGCCTCCCTCATTCCCTCATTGTTATGCACAGTCTCAGTTCAGGCTGGTAGCTTGCCAACAAGTTAAGCAACTGTGACTTCTTCAGAGAGTCTTAACCACTGATCTGGAAAATACAGTGCAGCTAGCATTTAAGCGAGCCAGTGATTTTTTCTTCTTAGAGGGCCAGATCCTGTGCTCTGAATTTAATGGAAGCTTTGCTGTTGACTTCCACCAGATAAGGCACATGACCCTAGAGATTCCTTGATTTTATATGGAGCATGGAAGAACATCCAAAGAATTTATTCAGATCAGGGCTTTGAAAAGCAGGGTTGCTTTTTTAAAACAACGACAACAACAACAAAATTATACAGAGGGAAGTCTAGGAGAGTTGTCCCAAGCAGGCTTGCACTTCTGTATGTACCAATGGTAGCTAATAAATTCCTAAATCCTGGGCAGACTATTGGCTCCTCCAGGATGTACACCTTATTTTTTTTTTTAATATAATTTTTATTGAATTTTCAAATTTTAATACAAAACAAAGAGGAAAAAAAGAAGAAAGGAAAAAAAGGAAAAGGAAAAGGAAAAAAATAAACACAAATAGATTCTTTCATAACCCTCTTTCATTGACTTCCCCCCACCCCCACCCATGCATCCCAATTATCAAACTTAATTCAGCAAGTTCTTGTTTCATTCCTTAAACCTCTTCTTATTATATTTGAACTTAATTCCCTTTGTTAGGCCCAACTTATTTATCCCATTTTCTTATATAAATTCTTTTTCTAAGATCGATCAAGGTTCTTATACCATAAATTTCCCCATTTTCATATTAAAATATAAGTCAAAATTATAAAACCCAAAAGTCATAAAATAGTTTTAGAACTTTCTATTTTTCCCCCTCCCTCCTTGTCCGGATATCTGTCCCTTCCTAGATATCTGCCCTCTTATATAACTCCTAGCCCGGATTCCTCACATCTGAGGCTTCTAACACCATTTGAGTCTCTCTCTGCCTGTTTTGTTGATAATCCTTCTTATTAATCTTCAGCTCTCGAGGGATGTCTAGTGCGGTCTCTTCACCTTCTCTCCAATCAATCCTAGTTGAAAAGACTTGCTGCAGGGGTTCTGCCAGATGTTCCCTTAAATCACATTCACCAGTGCCAGAAAAGAGGAGGAAGTCCCAGTTATATTTCTTCATTATTTCAGCTTCCCATCTATAGTGTCCAAAAACTTCCTCCTTTACTTTTCTCTTTTCAAAATCCATAGTCCAAAAAACTTCTCTGTCCCCTTGCTGCATGAAGTCCTGTTCCTGTACTTTTTGCCCTCCAGACTCCTTGTCCTCCAACTTCAAAGAAACTTTTTCCAGTTCAGCTGCAGAATCTTTCAAGGTCAAATCCTCAGTTCCATCAATAGAGTTGCTTGTTTTTGAAATCAAAGTCGTGAGCTGTTTGTCCATAGCTATCTCTTGCTCTTGTAGAATTCCCACGAGTAAAAGGGCTCTTTCTATTTCTGCTTGTAATTTTCCTTCTGCAGCCATTGTAATGTCTCTGGTTTCCCCTAGGGGGATTACCATTTTTTCCCCTTTACCAACAGTCTATTACTTTGTTGTTACTTGTTGTTACTTAATTTCCAGCCACTTCTGGTTAAATGTAACACCTTTAGATCAGAGAGATATAAAGATACAGTTCTTGTCTTGATTCTGCTGTTTGACAGCTCAGATGACAGCTGTCAAACTCCCTTTCTTTCAGGCTAGGCTAATGCGGGACACTCCCGGATCCCGAGTGGGGGTTCCCAAAAATTTTCCAGATACACCTCTTCCTCCAGCACAACTTAAAAAGACAGAAAAAAGCTTGTTTTCCCAAATTGATGGAATCTTTTATCAGTCCCAAAAGACAAAAAGAAGATCTTTTAAATCCGATCTTAGGCTTTCGCTCCTTGCTTCAGATCGTACATGCAGGGGGGGGGGTGCGGACTTCCTTTTGACACAGCCCCCCCGTTCGCCAAATTATAAGGATTAATTTCTTTTAAAATCCAAATTTCGTTTTACTCACGAGGGTATTTGTTTCAGTCCAAATGTCAGGAAGAAAGTTGACGCTCTCCGGCAATGGCTTGCGGCTTCGCTCCACCGAGGTAGCGGTCGACTCTCAGCGCCACGCCGCTCCTCAGACCTTCTCCGCAGCCTTTAAAAAGGCTCTTCGACTGTCGAGGAGGGCGCTTAAGGTGCCCACCGAGTCACCAGGTCCACAGGTATCAGCACCTGTGGTTTCTAAGGGTCCCCGCGTCGCCGGCGCGGCAAGACCCGTCCTCGATGGAGCCGATTCCCTCCGGAGCTCGGAGGGAATCCGCCATTAAACCGATCGCGTCAACCCGGAAGTCAGGATGTACACCTTAAATGCTATGAAGCTTAGGAACTCTTCAGGATTTCTGTTATGGAGCTTAGAAAGTCAAACCAAATAATTTGAAAAAGCGTGTTCTCCTTCAGGGAGAGCACGTGTTGCGTTGGGGTCTACTGAGCCACGCCTTTGTTGCTGGGTAAGTTCTCCAAGATGGCCAGGGGGCATTGATTGGATTGCCGAGTTGCTGGGGCCAAAGGTATGTTGCAATTTCGGTGGGAGGGGTAAAAGGTTTAAATACTCTGCACGCAGCCTTGTACTTTCTCTTTTGCTGCGTGCAACGGATCACCCGCCCACCCGCCCTAGAATAAGGGGTTTGTTGCGTTGACCTTGCTATGCCTGTCATGGGGTCGTCTGCCTTTGAGCAGGGGCCTGGTAGGAATTTTTCCACCTGGCAAATTGGCTGGCTGGGTGGTTTTTGCCTACTGCGTAGCAAATCGTCACAACTTGTAAGGTTGTGGTTAGGCATTGGTTATAAATCTGGTGGAGGAGGGGTTAGGATAGGCTGGGCCTGCCCCTCCATGGTTGCTGCGGAAAGGGAATTCCATTAAAGGAATCCTGGGGCTTGCCATCTTTTCGTCCAATCCCTGGAATGGGACTAGGGCCGGCAAGCCTTCGGGGAGCAGGCGGGTGAGAGTTGAGGGTCTGTGTCTCAGCTCCAATTCTTCCCCGACTTGCTTTCCCCCGCACTGTCTTGCGGTGGTGCCCGGAAGTCAGTTCTGTCCCCAGGCGGGGGGACAGATAGTCTTAACCAATGCCTAAACAACCACTCACAGTTTGTATTTTAATAAAGTTGTGGCCAAAATCATGCCAAAAATCTTAAACAAAAATTACGTGTCCGTTGTGAGTTATTTTGGGGGGTGGATTGGGGACCTCAACACGCAACAACTCGTTTTTCAGTCTATGGCACTTGAACAGCATACTGTTAAGAGTTTGGGAAGAAGTAGGCTGTATGCTGAGACCCTTCTAATCTCTGGATCCAGCAAGTGTTAACATCTGATCCAGGATTCAAATTCTTGGAATAGCCAGGCTAGTTTCATGGTGAGGTAATGGATCCTTAAGGTAACAAAGTGAATGAGTGCCAGATGACAAAGGGGTGGGTGAGGGACAGCCCTCTCTCAAGTCACTGGTAGTTAGAAAGACAAAAGCCATAGTGGATAATGCAGTTATGCAAGCTAGAAGGTAGAGGCTGAAAAGCGGCAGTCTGGGTAGCCAGAGAGACAGAGCACTGTTTGATTTCTGTTTGAAGCCAAGGCTGTGGATATGAGAAAAGCAAAACCCACTCGGGGTTTTAATGCTGTGAACCCTTCCATTGTAGGTTCGGGTTTTATATATGTGTAAATATACCATATATCATAAAGTCTTAGCTGTACCTCATTCCAAAGGAAACATGAAGTCTAGGTAAGTGCCTGGAACCCTTGGAATCTCACACCGCTCAGAGATTGGGAAGCCATGCAACAATGCTTTAGAACTGCATAAAGTACAACACTAATGAATGCAAAATAGATGCATTGGACCTGTGGTGGGAATCCTCAGTCCTGGGGGATGAAGGTATCCTCTTCAGATCTCTCCATCTAGCTCCTCAGACTTTCCTAGGCCACAGTTCTGACCTGCTTTGGGGTGCCAACTTGAATAAAATATTTGGGGGGGGAGTCGGCCCCCTTAAATATTTTATTGGGGGCAAATACCCCTCAGCCCCTAGGAATTGGCTCCTATGCTCTGCTTCATGCCTTGCTTGAGTGCTTTTGCCTGACTGGAATATGCCCTTGAATTGTGATAATATATCTTGCTTGTCTGAATGGAGATGTTTGCGTCTCTCTGTGTAGAAACCTTTGATTTTGTGTGCTGGAATGAAACCTACTGTACAAAGGTAAGGGCAACATCTATTGCCCTGTCTACTTTTGCCTTTGACTCTACCCACCACCAGCATTTGACCCCAAAAGTTTCCTAACCAGGGAAAGCAACCCTCTGGGCTGAAAAAATGATCCACATTTCTGCATTTTACTGCTATCAAGCTTTTTCAAAAGTGGAATTGGGTTTGGAAACTGGAATCCTTTGAAACCATAATAATCTGCAGCACGTTCATCTGCCTGGGAAATCCTCGAATGTTTTTCAGTGCGACTGCAGCACATATTTTCACAATATATATTTTCTCCTCATTTTAAATCATTAACTCCCAAGAACTCCTGTGTTCCCCCCCAAATCTTACAATCGCTCCCCCCCCTCATTTTCCTACTAAGAATCTCTTGCAAGTTGCAGTGGAATCTTATGGCTGTCTACTCAGAAACAAGTTCTATGAAAATCAAAGACACTTACTCTAAGGTAAGCATATATAGGATTGCAGCCTGTAAAACTCAAGCTTTTTTAAAAAAATTCCTTAAAATCATATTTATTGTTGTTGTTGTTGTTTTATTCAAAGTTATAACAAAACATATTATCCAAAAACATATCCTTATTCCCCCCATTTCCCCCCTCCCCCCCACAGAACCCATCCCCCCACCCCCGACTTCCCTCAGTTCCAGTCTTTGGTTTCTCCAAAGGGTATAAACTTTAAACACATGCACAATAACTATGAAGCAGACATAAAATAAAACATCCAAAGACTTTCCTTAAAGCTATTGGTATACTGTAATGGCAGCATAAACAGCACCTGCTAGAATTCAGAGGATGGGATTTCCACTGCAATCTGCTAGTAGTAATCCGACCAAATCTGGAAGGCTAGAGGTTCCCTACCCATGCCTTAAAGGATGCTCTAGCATTGTGCCATTAAGACAACACCACCCACATTGGAGGATTCCCCTAGCAAGTTTATGAAAAAATTATCAGTGTTTTGTATGGAAAACAAATCCAGACAGATTTGGGGAAGTTAAGTTATTAGATACTGACCTGGCTGAACAGATGAAAACTTCATTGAACTAGCCTGGGCATCATCAGGCTGTACAATAGGATAAAGACCCTTGGATTGGCTAAACTCCCAACCAGCCAGTGCTGCTTTAACTGCTGAAATTCATACGTTGTTTTTAGTATTAATTTATCCTTCTGTAGCTTCAAGTAACTTGTTCTTTTTATACCCTTCTTTATTATCTGAAAGAGTCTTTTAATATTCTCCCTCTGAAGGTACTTCAGACATAATCAAGTCATCACTGATCTAACTTCCTTCCTTCCTTTCCCCCCTTGATTCTATTATATCTTTGACTGTACGATGAAGTTCCCAGCCCTCAAAATTATCTTTATAGCACATTTCAGCCCCTTCTCTAATTTTCAACATCATTTTATACTCTCGGGAGTGAACAATTTTGACTATACTTTAATCATCATTATATATAAAAAAAGAACTACTAAGGATTCACCAGAAGGAAGTCCAAATGACAGCAATCAGAGAACAGAACACTTTGATGAAAAATAACAATCACAGAAAGTGTGAAGCCAAGTTAAATGGTGACAATGGAAGTGAAGAGTGGTTATGGCAAGAACAATAATAAAGTTCTTTTGGGACAAGGCATGCTGCAAATGAAGATACTTCTGGAAAGCAGAGGGAGCAAGGATTGTCCAAGTTTGATAATCTCCGTTTCTAAAAGATGCTTTGCCAAGGAGCCTTTCTACAATTGCAGTGAGCACAAGTCCCAAAATCCCTCTGGTCCAGCATCCCATCTTACATGGTGTCCCATCATCAATAGCTGCTCTACCTCATGGTCAAAGGAACTTCTATGAGAGTACATCTTCAGTTCTGGTCAAGTCTTGCTAGTCCCACTTATGAAAATAGATAATACACATCTTGTCTGCTCTGCTTTCATTGGTTATCTCTGTTGGTTAATAAGCACAGATCATCACGAAGCTGCAAGTGATTGAACGAAAAGCTGCCAAGCAATGTTTAAATGAGGGTGAAAGATTCCTTATTCAAAGGTGGTGTACTTGAGTGTGACAGGTAAAAAGCAGAAAGGAAGAGACTAGACTTATCTGAACACCAGGGATACAGCACACCGTTAGAATAAGGAGTCAGATGCTGACTTAATTAAAGCCTTTTTAGCATTCTTGTTTAGAGTTATGAAGCTTTAATTTCACCTCAGGCTTAAATTACTGGATACATTTTCTTATTGTGACATCTTCAGAACCCATCCATGGCATTATAGCCTTATAATTCACATTTACCTCTCATTTCTTTAATACACTGTCAGCATTTCTCACTGTTCATCCCAACTCTAATATTAACAGCCAGATGTTCCTTTCTCTCTTCCCTCCCCCAAGCAATATATTTGTTATTCACCAGTGAACTGAATTTCACACTACAATGCAGGCGCGTGTTAAAACACCATGAACCAGTGGGGTGGGGATAGCGACGCCTGAGGCAAATTTTGCTTTACTGTGTCATAAAGAAGAAAGAAGCAACTAGGGCCCGCTGAAGCAGGAAAGGCATCTGATCAAGATTAATGTAAATCATAAATCCAAATCTTCAGTGCTTGCTGTTAAAGAGAGGAAAAGGCTTGGTAATCCAATATTTGATATTGAAGCCCTGCATTACGTACAGTGTGCCGCTGATTTACTCAGAAGATGGTTAGGGGAGAGCAACAGACACAGCTGGAGACCATTCTGTGCATCTACAGACGGGAACAGCAGGAGGTGCTCAGTATGCTTCCAGTTAAGTCACCAAATGGATTATGGCCACATAGAAAGGACAGTTCAAGGCAGATGTAAAAGAGGGGAAATTTGTTGGTTGAACGTATATTTCCTGGTTGTGGGCCATATTTGAATTCCTAAGCTCAACCAGGGCTTCTTCAAATACAGGTTCCAAACTCTGACAAATATGGGAAGCCTGATCTAATGCTCAGCCACAACTTAGGCTTGTAAGGGAAGGGAGGTGGGGATTTTCAGAGAGGGAATCAGGGAGCTAGGGAATCATATTTGCAAGTTGATGGGGCTCCGTGCAAGACAGCAAATGGGTGGGGCCCTGTCTCTCAAGCCAGAGTTTGGAGTAGAGGTGGGTTTTTTTGCAGTGATGTGACCTGGAAGGAAAGCAGAAAACCAGAGAGAAAGTCAGAGCAATGTTTGAGAGCAATGTTAGAAGGCTGTGGCTATGGGAGAAACAAGACCCTTTTGTGGTGTTAATTCTATGAACTTCTCCATCGCAGGATCAGGTTGTTGTTGGCATCCATCTGCCAACAACAGAGCAATGCCTTTCGCAGCAGCTGGGCTGCAGGATTTGCTGGAAGGAGCTGCACAAGGCACCATCCAGCCATTTTAGGGATTCCACTCCATATTTGTGCAGGGTTTACTCAGTGTTTTCTTTTCCTAAATATATCCTAGCAGAGTTGATGATCCGCGTTTTCCTTCTTCTTGATGGGCTACCTTCCCAGGTTGATGAGCTCCATCTGCTCCTCATTTCTCTCTACATCATGTGCAGAAAATGCCTTATTGACCATTGGACTCACTATTGGTCTTGTCTGCTCAATCCACCAGAGCCGGTCTTTGCATGCAGGGAAAGTCCCCGACTCACTGAGGGCTTGAGACCCATTGCCTGCCCTCACCTGCTTCAGACAGCCAGTCTCAGGGTGTGGTTGGTGTCACATGCTGACAGCTTTTAGGAGCCACAGGCGAGAACTGAGTGCAGGACCAAAGTTGGACAAACTACCTCAGAAAGAGCACAATGTGTCCCTCATCAGAGATACTACCCCATGAAACCTCCAGCGTGGAGAGCCAGCGTGGTGTAGTGGTTAAGAGTGGTGGACTCATAATCTGGTGAACTGAGTTCACATCTCCGCTCCTCCACATGCAGCTGCTGGGTGACCTTGGGCTAGTCACACTTCTCTCTGAAGTCTCTCAGCCTCACTCACCTCACAGAGTGTTTGCTGTGGGGGAGGAAGGGAAAGGAGATTGTTGGCCGCCTTGAGACTCCTTGGGGTAGTGATAAAGTGGGATATCAAATCCAAACTCCTCCTCCTCCACAATCTCATTCCACAGTAACTCATTCCAAAAGGAAACACAAACCATGGATAAGCACCTGGTACCCCTGGAATCTCACCCGACTTGGAGATTGGGGTGGTGTGCAACAATATCATTTGTGCCTACTTGGCATAGAAACCTGTGGGAGATTTCCCGTCTAAATTCTTCTACCCTGTAGGAATTCTAAAAATCATTTTCAAACACATTCATTTTTTGCGGTTGTTTGTTCCTTTCTTTCTTATAGGATATAAAGATTATGGTTGGTGCGTTGATTGGCATTTTATGAAAGCTCGTTAGGGAGCTGGGCACCTGGCCAGTTGCAGTAAGTTGCGCCTCAGAGCCATAATTGGGAGTGTGCTGATAAGACTTGACAGAGGTACACTGTGTGGGTGGATTCTCTTGGGATGGGGTAGGTTGAGGAAAGGAGGGGCAGTTCAGATAGTGCAAAGTAATGACTGTCCTTACGTCTGGCTATTTAAGTGCTACGTAAAAATATAAAATGGCAAGGCTAGCAATTCAGATCAGGGATTGCCTGTGGCACCACAAATAGGCTGAGGATTGACTGAACTTTATGTCTCTAATTCAGTGTAAATGAGTCCTATATTGACATTTGGCAGGATCAGTCCACACTAGCCTGCCTCTCTCTCTCTCTCTCTCTCTCTCTCTCTCTCTCTCTCTCTCTCTCTCTCTCTCTCCTCTTTTTTAGATACTCTAATCCCATTCGTAGCACAAGCCAAGCATAGCACACCACAAACCTCAGGCAGGCAGTCTGTTATGAT
Organism: Podarcis melisellensis; assembly: GCF_964234715.1. Lineage (NCBI taxonomy): Eukaryota > Metazoa > Chordata > Lepidosauria > Squamata > Lacertidae > Podarcis > Podarcis melisellensis. Next base: position 54,464,267 of record NC_138528.1, read on the forward strand.
TTCTCATTACATTGGTAGGTGTACAGAAAGCTGACATTTAAGAAAAAGTACACAGACACAAAGACAAAGATTTGAGCCTGTAAAGTTCCAAAGGGGAAAAAAACAACAGCAGCAAAAGTTCAATCAATTCACACACCCTGTTTTTAAAGGACATTTTTCCTTTCCAAGGGAATAGAAGCCTATTTTTATTATCTCATGCAAGCTGACTGGGACTGTAAGTCAGTGACAAAACACCCATTTCCCATGCATCCAGTCCCATGTTCATTCTGAGCCATCCAGTCCCATGTTCATTCTGAGCCATCTTGGCTTAAAGAATCTCAAATTGCTGTGGGGCTAGAACAGATCTTGAAGAGCTGATAGAGTCAGGATCTTATGCTTAGGTGGGATTCTCAAAATCACCTTTATTTTGTTAATTGTTTTGTGTGCTGCATTCTAGCCCTGTGGACAGCTCAGTTGAGAGTTTATCATTGGTTCGATCCCCATGTTGGGCAAAAGCTTCCTGCATTGCTGGGGGTTGGACCAAATGGCCCTTGTGTTCCCTCCCAACTCTACGATTCCATGAAGCTGGAACCATGTTCTTTAGGGAGGTCATCTTTGTAAAAGGGAATTAGCAGTTGCTACACTGCTTTGCATGAAGAACATTAATGCCCAGTGATCACCTTTTAAGCAATGGGGCTGGAAAAAAGACAATTCATGAGTCCATAATATTGAGAAATATAAATGATCACAAGCTGTTTGGAATGTTGTCTATTTATATTTATTTTTATTGCACAATCAAACTTTTAGTGCCCATTTTCCCCCCATGTGGTTATATTCTTTTTACCCAAAGCTTTCCAAAACTCTCATGAGGTTGCTCCACCAGGGTGCCCTTATTATTTCCAATTAAAATCCATTTGCTGCTTTCATGGTTCAATCAGAACTGGTTCTATATCTTATTTTGAAGGTTTCTATCACTCATAACATAAAGGGTTGTTTTTAAATATATATATATATATGATAACAGATCTCTCTTGATCATAGGCGTCTGCTTGACAACTGTCAGAAACAAGATGCTGGACTAGACAGGGATATGGGCTTTTCTTGTGTTTTTGTGACCATATTTATAAGTGGTAGCAGCATGCGGGATGTGGAAGAGCCATGGTCCAAACATTGGCATCAGTTCTGCTTACCTGGATCTTTCTTCTTTCTTTGGCAATCACTTGTAGCCAAGTAAGATTGTCTTCCATGTACATGGTCTTAACAGTGTGTCCGTAAGTGATTGTAGAGGCCAATTCTGGATCCACACGTCTGTCCACAGTAGAGACATAGGTTTCCAGGTGGGAGTTGAGGATTTGCTAAACATACTGTCCTCTTAGCTCATTTCTCCTGAGTTCGTGTTTCTTCAAAGTCCATATTATAATGGGGGAGCCGGAGGATGTTCAGAAATTTATCCGGGCAGCCAATTTTCAGAAGGACATACCTGGACACATGAGTGTGCCAATGGAGGCACACAATGGGTGGCAGTAGTCTCACTGATACACCCACATGGCCTTGGTCTTGCTGATGCTCTGTGCCAGCCCTGTCAGCAGTAATGGTGGTGTGACCTTCCCCCCCCCTCTTTCCTGCTTTTAATTTTAAATTGTTGCAAATCACCCTGGGGTCTGCTGGGAAAGAATGGATGGTGATAACATCATCATCATCAACAACAACAACAACAATTTTGATTTCAACAACAATAATTTTGATTTCTGATGGAGTCAGCAGCGTCCCCTATATGCTGATTTTGCCTAGGCATTCTGTAGAAGGAATGAAATCCAGCCCTTGTGAGCTTTATTGCATTTCATTTCAGTACAGTCTCCTCATCTTTTCATTATTTAAAATAAACCAAATGTACTGACAAACAAAATACATGCATTCAGAATCCATATGAAATATAGTATGTCATAATGCCTGTGGATTTAGAAGGAAAGACCTCAGGAGGCTGGACACCTGTCTGCTCCTGCTCATGGATCATTTGTACATAGATACTTTTCATTTGGACATAATGCATTGCCCATGGCACTGGAACCCTGTCTATGAAAGAAAAATGGTACATTGGACACAGACCTAAGGATCCAGGCCATGCATTTTATCCAGCCTAATCCTGTATCTGCAGTGCCCTGATTTCTCTAAGCAACTTGACAGTTTTGACAATTTGGTCTCTGCTGTTAATTTCAACAGATGTAACATTTTCATTCTCTACCATTTATTTCCTCCTCCCATGCTGCCTCCTGACAATTCAAAGGTCCTTACATATGCCTGGCAATGGATGTTTTCTTTTTGTGGCCAACTGGAAGCATATTTTATCTGTGCATGTAAAATATTTGGGCTGGAGTTTTTCCATCCTCCTGCTTAGAAAATAAATGGGAATTGGGCGGGGGGGGGGGAGAGAAGCACTCAGTCAGCCGTTCGAGGGCTATCATGCCCAGCTTTCTTAATGATGAAACAGATGTCCGGGGTGGGATTTGTAACAAGAAAGGTGTAAAGTTAACAATGATGCTTTGCATTGCTGGGCTCACATTTAAACTCTGAAGCTTACTCAGCCCTTTCCTTCCATGCAAACAGCCAAATTTGGTTTCAGACTAGGATACTGGAAAGGTGCATCAAAGCTCTCTTCTTTCTCCAAGGTATCTCCTTTTTTTGTAGTCTTTTGGAAGAATATAGAAGTTAGAGGTGCTTCTGGAGGTGCCCTTATATTCAAAATTTCCAACTGAATATTAGGAGAGATATTAAGTGGGAAGAATGCTCAGAGTTCCCTAGAAAGTGGGCTTGATTGATCAACCACTCTGGCAAGTGTCAGTTCTGGGACTAGAGAAAAGGTTTCTTAGCAACTCTCAGCACCCTTAGCATACTACAGTTCTCAGGATTATTTGGGGAAAGTCATGACTGTTTAAAGTGGTATGACACTGCTTTTTAGTGCAAATAGAGCCTTTGTGCAAGAGAAAGGAAGAATCAAGAGATATGCTTCCATTCCCACAAGGATGTATGCAGTCTCTTGCGCACAGTTTGGCACACCATCTACTGATTATGTTGTGAAAAAATGGCCTCTCAAAGCTCCCAATTTTATCTGTGGGCTGAGAAACCAGTATAGTGAGATGGCAGCTAGAAGAGGATCACTTAAATCTTCAGTGCAGGTTGTCAGGTTGTCAGTTGTATGAAAGAGGCAGAAAGGGGTGACCATCACAAAATGGTGGGATAGTCAAGAGAAAATTATGCAGAGAAGCCCTCTTTTTTTAGGGAGGTGAGGAAAAGAAAAGTATCAGAAATTACTCATCTGAGGCCTGGTAAGTGCCTGGTAAGTGCCCTTCCATTTTCACCATTCACTTTTCAAATTTAATGAATCCTCTCTCTGTACAGAGAATTTTAGCCATATAGCAAATTTTACAAACATATCCATTCCCCCCCCCCCACCCAATCAGGCTCACATTTTTTTTTCCAGAAGAATTTGAATAGCCAGCTGACTTGGTAGTGGCTTCTGGTGCACAGAATTTTAGTAAAAATACCCTTTCCTTTTACAGAGTTGCTGTTTATGAGTTGAGTACCAAACTTGATCCTTAAGGTAATAAACTAAAAGGAGATTCAGTGCAATATAGAGTTATCTAGACAGGACTTTGGAAATAAGAGGGCTTTCATTACACAGTCCAGTCAAGAGCACCTGTTTTGGAATTCATTGCCTCAGTTTTGCAAGAGCTTGCGGGGTATGCAACACCCCGATGTAGGCAGCAGGGAAAGAGAAGGACAAATGCAGAAAGAGAACAGGAATGCAGAAAGATAATGTTTGTGTGAATGTGTGTAGAAACTAGCCTGTGGTCCAAAGTTAACATTTGAGACCACCCACCTGTCAATTCTCTGATACTATAATAATGTCAGGTAATTGACAGGAGAGTGCTCCAAGTTGGTCCACAGTATCCTGCTCATCGGACAATGTGTGGAGACTCCAGTCCTGTTTTCTGGAAGGATTGGGTGTACCTTCCCTGTGGGGAACTAGCTCACATACCCAAACCAAGCAGGGTTTAACTATCTGCATATCTGCTGATGTGTGGGGAGTTCAGTCATGCATTCTGAAGGGTTCAGGTGCACCAGCAGGATCACCATGGGGTACTAGCTCATGCACCCGAACCAAGTAGGAATGAGGCATACTGATTTCAGTTCTACTTCTTTAGCTGGAATATCCAGCTATGTCTCTACATGCCCCACACCTGACATCACATATGATGTGGACCTTGTTTGGGGGAATTGTCTGCACAAACCAAATGGAATGGTCCTGTATGCCAAATTTAGCCCATGGATCAAAGCATCCCCACTCCTGGTTTATAGTATCTCTAAAACAGATGTGGTTCCTCCCCTGCTGCCCGAAGAAAACATATCTATATTCATATAGCAAATATTTAACAAAACAGCATTCATATTTAAGTGAGCATCATCAGCCCACCGCTTTGAATTTACTCATTGGTTGTCTATATTCAGAGAAGCTACACCTCAGATCGCAAGATGCTAGAAGCAAACTAGAGGGACTACTTTTTGCTATCTTTTGATTACTATGATTGATTGATTGATTGACTGACGGACTAGTAGCGTGCCATTCACTTCATTAAAAGGATTCTCAAAGTGACTCTCAGTGCAGTTCTAAAACTGTTGTAAAATTATTTTAAATCTTAATAGAAAGACGCAGCAGGCATAAGGCCAAATGCATAAAAGATACAGCACATAAAATGTTCAGGCCTAACACAGCAATGGAGTCAAATAAGAAGCTTCACTTGGAAGGGGGTTTCACTATGCCCTGGTATTCATTGTTGATGCCTGCAGCCTGCAGGTTGCTCATTGTTAGACACAGAATGCTGGATGAGATGGATCTCTGGGCTGCACTCGGGAATTGATCCATAAGGTAATTTGATGTCCTTAATTATTCTCTCTGTGTTCCAAGGAGGGCATCCTAGCTACATCCTTCCAGTCAAATGGTATCCAAATGCAAATATTTGCTTCTGTGCTGAGTTTGAATTCCCACCAAGATCAGAGTGTGCTGCCTTAGGAGCATGTTTCTGCTTTGTAGTTCCATTTCTGATTGGTCTTCTGCAGTTCTGGGAATTTCCCTGTTCTGGAAGTTTATTTGATTCAACTGGGACATTATTTGGACGGTTCTGAAAATGCAAAAAAAGAAAGAAAGAAAAGAAAACCAGGACAGTTGTCAGCCACAATGAATTCATAAAAATAAAAAAGGTATTTTAGTCAAAACTTCCTTTTACTAAGAATTCCATCTTTGCAGTTGTCCTTCCTTAAATAGAAAACTAGTGATCATTCTGCTTCACTCGTCCTTTCCTCTTTTTTTTATATAAATTTTTTTATTGATTTTTCAAACACATAATAAAAGACAAACACATTACAAAACAAAAACATACACAACATTAAACATATACCGACTTCCCCATACCTCCCTTTCGCTGCATCCTTATTCCAAAGTTCTTTAGCAACCCTTTAGTCAGTTTATCTATTGATTCCCTTTCATTAGATTTCCTTAAACTTGATAATTACAGCTGTATTTCTCTACTTCTTACCCCTTGACATCTCAACACTCCTCAATTTTACAACAGTTTTTAAGATATAATTTAAACTTCTTCCAATCCTCTTCCACTGTCTCTTTCCCCTGGTCTCGGATTCTGCCGGTCATCTCTGCTAGTCCCATGAAGTCTGTCACCTTTGTCTGCCATTCTTCCAGAGTAGGTAGTTCTTGCATCTTCCAATACTTTGCCAGAAGAATTCTTGCTGCTGTGGTAGCATACATAAAAAAGGTCCTGCCCTTCTTTGGCACCAGTTGGCCAACCATGCCCAGGAGAAAAGCCTCGGGTTTCTTAGGAAAAGTCCACTTAAGGACTTTCTTAATTTCATTATAGATCATTTCCCAATAGGCTTTAATCTTCGGGCAGGTCCACCAAAGGTGATAAAATGTACCTTCAGTCTCATTACATTTCCAACATTTATTATTGGGCAAATGGTATATTTTTGCAAGCTTGACTGGGGTCATGTACCACCTGTAAATCATTTTCATTATGTTCTCTTTTAAGGCATTACATGCCGTGAATTTAACACCAGTGGTCCATAACTGTTCCCAATCAGCAAACATAATGTCATGACCAATGTCCTGTGCCCATTTAATCATAGCTGATTTCACCGTTTCATCCTGTGTATTCCATTTCAACAGCAAGTTATACATTCTAGACAAGTTTTTAGTATTGGGTTCTAACAGTTCTGTTTCTAACTTTGACCTCTCCTTCTGAAATCCTATTTTCCTGTCCTGCTTAAATGTCTCATTTATCTGACGGTAATGTAGCCAGTCTCGAACTTTGAACTTTAGTTTCTCATAACTCTGAAGTTTAAACTTCTCACCATCTTGTTCTAGGATTTCACAGTATTTTGGCCAATTAGAATCCATATTAAGTTTTTTCACCGCCTTAGCTTCCATTGGTGACAACCACCTGGGAGTTTTACTTTCCAACAAGTCTTTATATCGAATCCAAACATTGTATAGTGCTTTCCTGACAATATGGTTTTTGAAACTTTTATACACCTTTACCTTGTCATACCATAAATATGCATGCCAACCGAAGTTATTATCATACCCTTCCAAATCCAAAATGTCTGTATCTTCAAGAAGCAGCCAATGTTTCAACCAGCAAAAAGCTACTGATTCATAATAAAGTCTTAAGTCCGGCAGGGCAAAGCCCCCTCTATCTTTTGCGTCAGTTAAAATCTTAAATTTTATTCTGGGCTTTTTGCCCTGCCAGACAAATTTGGATATGTCTTTCAGCCACTTCTTGAAGCAGTCCATCTTGTCTAAAATCTGTAGCGTCTGAAACAAAAATAACATTCTAGGCAATACATTCATCTTAATAACAGCAATTCGGCCTAACAAGGAAAGTCTCAGTCTAGACCATATTTCTAAATCTTTCTTTACTTCTGTCCAACACTTTTCATAATTGTCTTTAAATAAATTCACATTCTTAGATGTTAAGTTCACCCCCAGATATTTCCACTCGTCCTTTCCTCAATGATTCACAGGCAGCATCATTCTCCCTATTTTCACAGTTTCCTTTGATGGCTAGAATCAGGCCTGCAAAAGAATAATTTACACTTTTTCCCCAGAAGATCTATAGCTCATCTAAGATTTGAGAGCGAAGAATCACATTAGAATGGCTTTATCCATCCATTTTTAGGTCAAACCCCTTCATCTCTCTCTTTTAGCTAAAGAAAATATTACAGCATCACTTGCCTTGCCATATACAAATGATGGGAAATAAGTGGTTGCAAGTTATGGCTTGCATATGCGAAACAGAGCTCACTGGGAACAATGGTGTGAAAATTAAATATATTAGGGGGATAGCTAACATCGTACATTGGGCCTACATGAGTTTTGCAGGGCCGGATTGGCTGTGCTGGAATGAGGCATTCCATTGCAGGTGATGCTACTGCTTTGGTATTAGGAACCGGTGTTGTAGTGCAGGACACCAGACAGCCCCACAATTGCGCACAGAATGGTAGCAGATGTACTATTCATAAAAAGAGGTGGAATGAAAGGAAGGTGATTGTAGAGGGAGGCATCATCTTTATGCAGCTGATAGGTGCTTTGGCTGCATGTCCAGGAAATTGCAATCACTCCCTTGATAAGGTATCTCATCCTAGTAGCAAGTGTCCTAGAAGAGCAAGGCTGAAATACTGATAGGAATGAGCCAGGAAAAAGAAGATGACAATTAGTAGGTGGGGCTTTGGGGAGGATGGACAGGGATGGGCAAATCAGCCTATTTCCTTCTCATGTATTCGCCCATAAATCCATCCTGTCTTATTTCTGCAATAATCTGTGATGATTATTATTATTATTATTATTATTATTATTATTATTATTATTTGGAAAAAAACTGCAAAAAACCATGTGCAACTATGTATTTAAATACTGTACATGCTTTAAAAGTATTGTGGAATACTTAAAAAATGGTATTCCATGGAGATTCATTTGGTGAGTATACATCATTTAGCACAGTCATTGAAATGCTTTGCAGGCACAGCATTGCTGAGAAAGTGTCATTTGACTTCAGTTTTCTGCCTACTGCCAGCTGCCACTGCCCAATAAACCAATGATCTCCTGTTTGCAGAGCTTGAAAGAACTTTGCTGCATGATATACTGAAATGTACACCAAGCCCTCAAGCTAGAAGTTCTCTTGGTGGCAGAATAATCCTGGCCATATGCTTCCACCTTTGGTGACCATATTAGAGAGATTTCAGGCTGGAAGAGGGGGAACTATTTTTCATTGGCTTTTTCTCTCCTTTTCAGATGGGAGACAAATTGAACATTCCTCCCTCCATAGAAAAAGTAGTTTGGCTTCCTAGTTGATCATCGGGGCAGTGCTTTGTGTTGCCTGCAATCACCTGATGGTTGCTGCTGCAAGGCTGTCTTCAAGCACTGGCCATCAGCTGATCATCCCTATTGTGCTATGCTTTAAAGCCCAGAGAATTAGCTGATTGCCATAGCTTCAAAGCTCCTTGCAAGCCCCCTTTTTGGCCCAGCTGTAACCTTACCTGTATAGGACAGGTGGGTGTGACTTGGCCCAAATGTCCTGGAGAATCTCATTGGACCCATCTAATTAGTCTGAAGGTTGTATGATCCAGTGTAGTTTGTAACCACATTAGGGTTACAAAGGAGTTTAGAGTTCATCTCTTGGAATAATTAGTTGCTTTTGGAGTAGGAGAATAGGCTGTCTGATGCTGAGCTCCAAGTTCATTCACACGGCATTATTTAAATGGAGTATGGGGTGTAGTTTGAATATTGTTGAGTGTGCTGACATGTAACCAGAAAACTGGCTGTAGTCAGTGGTCCTAATACAATCCTAATACAAGGATTTCTGGATGTTTCCAATCATTACAGCTGTACATGTTTAGATGGAATCTTCTGATAATTGGGCAATCCAGTTCAGTTGTGTCAAGTAACCAGGGTGTTTCTGTCCAAGCAGTTAAGTCTCAGCTCTCAGTGCAATTTTATTTATGTTGCCACTGGAAGATTTGAAATGCTACCATTAAAACCACAACAGATACATCAAAATGCCAAGTACATGTTTTAAAATAATTTCCATATTTAGATACCAAGTAAGGCAATAAAATAAAATTTATGGGCTGTGCTTGGCTTTAATCTTCAGCAAATAGAGATGTATATGTACATTATTTGCTTTCAGGCTCAGTAGAGAAATATAGATTGCAGTGTTATGTGGTTATCTCTAAACTATCCATGATGGATATGTGATACACAATAGAAGTTTTATAATTATAGAGGGAAGCTTAGTAGGCAAAGCAGAACAAGTCAAAGGGAGTTCTTGCATAGGTTAGGTGGGACAGAGAACATCACATTTGTTTCCGTTGCATCTCTCCCCATTCACATATGTCACTAGAGATTGGAGACTAATTTTCACAATTGGCCACATGGATTGGAACAAAAGGAGCTGTATTATACCATGTCAGACCAATGATCCATGTAGCTTAATATTGTGGTTCGAGGACCCGATCCCTGCTTTGTGGAATAAAGACACAAGGATACAGTGTATAAGGTTAATGGACAAGAAAAGGCCACAACTTTATTGATTACAGCAAGTGAGAAGGTATTGGCTTAGGCGTTGGACCACAAAAGATTGACTCCACCCACTTGAAGAGGGGTGAGCCTAAAGAGGGGTTATTCACCAGTAGGGGGAGCCTGTTGATGCTAATACAACTATAGGCTCTCCCCTGATGTCACCGAGGGTCGTGCCATGGCCCCCTGCCACACAGGCATCGGACAGGATCCACAACCACCAGATTCCTTTAACGGAATACCCAAATTTGAAGTGGTAGGCGATGGCCACACCTTGCCTTTTGACACACCAACAACACATTCCAATGCTTTCCAGGGGGACCTGGATAGGTGTGGAATTGGACCTGGAAACAGGTGCTCTACCATGGAGGTATGAATCATGCTGGCTCTTCTACATATCATTGCATCACACTGGTGTTCCTGCTCCATCCCTCTTACCTTGGGCAAGACTAGAGTTGGTCTCTCCTGGGGGTGGCTCACCTGGGCTGAAGTGCCAAATCAGGAGGGGGTGACTGACTGGTACCTGAGACTTCTTCACTCTCTCCGCTTCCTCTTTCCTTTGAGTACTTTCACACACACACTGCTCATATCTCTTACAGTATTTGAGCCATGAAGAAGGATAGTGCCTGCAGAAATTGAGTGCAGCATGGAAAGGCAATTCCGCATGACCACAAAACATTTGTAAGAAAAAGAAAATATGACCCACCTTCTGCTATGTACAAAAATCACCCAGCTATGTGAGCAACATACATGTCTGTTCTCCTGCCCCTCTTTTTCTTCCCTTAGAGCAGTTTACCTACATGGTTTACTTTGTCCATGGTTGAGTTTTGGAGGTCATTTTCAGTGCTGAAAAATGTGAAGTAATAATAAAGAGAAGTTTGCTTCTTAGGGTATCTTAAGTATATGTCTCTCGCCTCTCAATAGTCATCACTTCCTTAGGATCCTTAGGATTTCCAGCACTGTTTTGTCAGAATTCAACCACTGCTTATAAAAGGGAGGAAAAACCCATAGCTGGAATGAATTAAAATGATTGCAACACACATCAAAAATAATTCTCTATGTAACATTTCACCCAAGACAAAGAACATGATCTACCCAAAATGGACTCTGAGAATATAATGATGATAGATGTTCAAAAAAACATGTCAACTTTCTAAAGCAGTCTGCATGATTGTGCACCTTTAATGATAGCGGCACAGTTAAATAGTAATAATGAAAACACATCACAATAATCTTGTAAAGTTAGGAGTGCCAAAGTGCATGAAAACCAATCAATTTAGACCTGGCAATAGTGATATATCTTTCTTACTCTAATTTGAACAGAAAAGAGAACGCATTAGACAATGAAAATAATACATAGGAACATGGAACTGCAGAGTTGGAAGGGACCCAAAGGGCCATCTTGTTCAACCCCCGGCAACACAGGAATCACAACAAAAGAATACCTGACAGAAGGAGAATAAACCACCTTCCAAGGTAGTCTGTTCCACTGCTGAATAGCTCTTACCATCAGAAAAGTCTCCCTAAAGTTTAGTCAGAATCTCATTTCTTGTAATTTGAGCCATTGGCTTGGGGCCTATCCTCTGGAGCAGGAGAAAACAAGCTTGCTTCATCTTCTATATGACAGCCCTTCAAAGCTTCCTTATTCCTCTCCCTCTTGATAACCAGCAGTGGGAAGCTAGGTAAGCAACAGCCCCACAAGTTGCCACTGTTCAACTGGAAATAAGTTCATTTGGAAACGGACATGATTTACTCGGTAATTGTTATTTGTATTTCACTCTGTTTGTGTTTTTATGCTACAGGGTGATCTCCAGCTAAGTCATACTCATGGCAGACCCACTAAAATCTGAATATGACTAGCACTGGTAGTTTATGTTATTGATAGAAATGTTCATGTGAACTTGATAGAAATGTTCATGTGGGCTTGTTTGTTTGTTTTTTAAAAAGATTTTAATGTCCTGTGTAAGCTTGGCTTATCTTGCGATGAAGGGTGACACCTAAAGCCACTAAATGAAGAAAGAACATAAATAAAAAATTGCAGTTCCCAAATGAATGGGGTTGGAACTTTGTTCTCATTGAGTTTTGTAACTCTGGGGGTCAAAGTGCTGCTTTGCATAGGATTACTGTCTACATGACTATCATATAAGATCTGTGCATAGGGAAATGTGAGCATTATGACTTATGAAGAATGCACACATGTCTTGCTTTCAAATACATGTTCCCTGCTTCTTTTTTAAATGTTATACTGTTGTTCCTATTACTGACTGAACACTGATAAGCCCACTGAAAAACAAAATAAATTAATAAATCAAGAACAGCTAGGGTTGGCTTACAAACTGCAAATGACTTTTGCTTCTCCTTCCTCTGAGTTCTGTGTCCTCCTCACACAGGACTTATTGGTCTGATAGCTGCTGTAGGCAAAGGAACAATCTTTCAGGGCACTTCAAACCCTGCATCAAATAGCTATTCAAAATATGGCTTTGAACTCAAAATGTGTGTGAGTCAAGCATCCCTAGACTGCATACACTAAGCATTCTGAATATACCCATTACTTCTTGAAATAGCAGAGTGTTAAGTTCAAAGCAATAGTAGCGTAAAATTATTAAGTATGTTTCACCTGACAAATGTTTACTGTTAGTCATCACACAGGCACTTCTGGAACAGAATACTTACAGACAATCTTCTTAGCTGATGAAGCCAAGAATTATTTATTTTTAAATAATTCAAAAAATTATTTTATTTTTATTTTTATTTTTGAATTATGTAAGCCCAATTAATTTTCTAAGCTGGAATTTAAGCAGGGCACCCCACTTTTGTCCTCTGTCATGCCAGAATCTTCCTGGCATAATTGGTCAGAGCCCTTTCATTATCTTTTTTCTCAAATGAACCAATGAAAGGCAGGACCCTCCTTCTTCCTTTCTGATTTGTGTTTATAAAACTGCCAATTAAAGGTGTTCATTTCCCCTTGTTTCTGGCTCATTTTTCTTATATAATCATTTTTCAAATAGGTCCTCATTTGCCTTCAGGTTCACTTCAGTGCCACAATTTTCCACCTTTGAGGCATTTTCAGACGAAAAAGCTTCATTTGTCAGATGTTATTACTTAATTAAATGTCTCTAAACACAACCCCTGACTCTGAAAAAAGGTGGGTGGGATGGTGAAGCTGCAGAGTGGGCATCTGTTTGCATGTAGAAGTTGTGAGAAACTGAGCAGAGCCCATGAAGAGAGACAAAGTGCCATCTAGTGAAAGCAAGAGCGCAACTGAAGAAAAAAAAGGAAATACTCAGAAACGTGTCAACATGGACAGAACTGGTTCTGCATAATGCTCTCAATAGCTGAGAAGGCATGCATGCATTAGGAATTGGGAAGAGATCGTTCACATAGGCAAATCTACATAACGCACACTTTTTGAAATGATACATGATCTGAAACACAGCAACCTTTTGAAATCTGCACTTCTGCAAACTTGGCAAAGCAGTTCCCCAGCCAAGTAACATGTACAAAAAATGCATATACAGTCATAAAAAGTAAAGGTAAAGGGACCCCTGACCATTAGGTCCAGTCGTGACCGACTCTGGGGTTGCGGTGCTCATCTCGCTTTATTGGCCGAGGGAGCCGGCGTACAGCTTCCGGGTCATGTGGCCAGCATGACGAAGCTGCTTCTGGCGAACCAGAGCAGCACACGGAAACGCCGTTTACCTTCCCACCGGAGCGGTACCTATTTATCTACTTGCACTTTTGATATGCTTTCGAACTGCTAGGTTGGCAGGAGCAGGGACCGAGCAACGGGAGCTCACCCCATCGCAGGGATTCAAACCGCTGACCTTCTGATTGGCAAGTCCTAGGCTCTGTGGTTTAACCCACAGCGCCACCTGCGTCCCTTATATATATAGTCATACCTCGGATTAAAATTGCTTCAGGTTGAGCGTTTTCAAGTTGCACTCCATGGCGACTGGGAAATAACAGAACGCGTTATTTCCAGATTTCACTGCTCCTGCATGCGCAGATGCTCAAAATGACGTCACGCGCATGCACAGACGCAGGTTGCGTTCGCTTCAGGATGCGAACAGGGCTCTGGAATGGATCCTGTTCGTATCCAGAGGTACCACTGTACTGAAGTAGATGTGATGGAAAAAAGCATGGCTTAGTAAAAATTAGGGTACATTGCTTTGCAAAAAATAAATAAATGTGAATGTTAGGGGGAAATGCATGCAAAGGTGTGTGTTTTAGGAGAAATTTGCACTAAAATGCTCCTGAATATTCATAAGAACTTGCATACAAATCTGGGAATATGGAAAACTAAACTTAAGAGAGAGAAAATGAGAAAAACCAAACTGACAGATTTGCCCATCCAGTGCAATAATTTCTCTAACTTCTGTCAATATATTATTTAATATTTACAATAAGACAATACAAGAGTTAAATACTATTTGTTTCAATGAAATGTGCTGGGAACAACTGAAATGCACTGAGTATTTGTGGGATAGTTTTCTTTTTGTTCCTCTTCCATCATTAAATTCTTACTGTAGATTTGCTGCATTCTCTGTTTAGTTATCCTTAGATTTACCCAGCCAAGCACAAAGGTTTTCTTGTTCCTGTTGCCCATTATCTGTCTCTTATCTAGATTACACAGTTATGGGCTGGGCCTTTTTTGCCTTTTTAGAATAGTGGGACTAGTTCATTCAAGGTATTTAAAATATAAATTAAATATATAATGGTTGTTAGGCTGAAGACTCAGTTGGTACATTTTAATGGATCCTGCAAACGTGACAACTCTGTGTTCCTGTAGGAAACATCACACATGGAAAAGTACATAAGCACCACATACTTAGAGCTGAGTAGCTGTATGCTACTCAGATCCTCAAGTTAAACAACTCACAATCATGAAGTAGGCTTTTAACAGTCAATGAGCTTAAAATGAATCATTCTTCCTTTGCCTCTGTTATACTGTACTTAGGGGTGCTTGACTTAGACAAGCCCACAAGGGCGCAGATTCAGAAATCCATAAGTAAGTACAGCCATATTTGATCTTGACCCTCCTTCGTGTGACCACCTCTACTTAACAGGAAAGCAGAGACAAGGACAGAAAAAATATTCTACTATTTGCCTTCATTTGATTGTATTCCTCAGTACACATTTGAGAGAAGTGTTTTCATGCACCATATTTTCTCTTATGTACAATGCTGAAGGCAGATTCCTCCTTAGCCCATATTTCTTTGTATTCCAACAGATTAAAAAGCAGCTCATGGAGGCAGATTCTGAAAGGAAAAAAATATTCAGCAGCAAAGGTTATTCTGTTCCTTTCCATATGTCCTGCTTGGATTTGTAGCCTTTCCATGATGTTTTTTGTTTTGTTTTGTTTTGTTGTTGTTTAAAAAACAGGGCAAAACCAAACAAATTTGGGACTGAAAACAAGGAATAAGCAGCAATGAAAGGATTTGCTTCAGACCCCAGTGGGGCACTTCAGAAAGCAACCCAATTTGGCTCAAGTACAATCTGAGGGATGCCTATATTACCCTGTGTTGAATTTGCATCATTGCCCCTGAACCCATTCACTATTTGGAAATATTTTTTAAATGCTATAATCTCACCACCACTTTGTGAGGATTGGATTCTTCCCCCAGCAGAACAGATAACACCTACTAAATAAGCCCAGGGGCTTTTGTGTTGGACACATCTAAATTATTACCCCCCCCCCCAAAAAGGGGGCCAATTTATAGCTTTTTTAAAAAAAATTGCCATAATTGGATGGATGTTTTAGAGAGGCTTAAGCATTCTGAAAGTATGCACCATTATACTGTAAAGCCAGGAATAGGGAAATTTGACCTGTCCATCCATCTGTAGACTAAAGTAGCTCAAAAAATAAGGTCTGGATAGGTGATTCAATACAGAAAGGCAATGAAATTTTCCTCCCTGTTAATAGCACAAGGAAGAGCATGTTTCTTAGTGTCAGTTGCTGGGGAGCAACTGGAGGCGGGCGCGGGGCGGTAATCACCCTTGTGTCCTGTTTGTAGGATCCTGTTTGTAGGCTTCCCACAGGTATCTGGTTGGCCTTTGTGGGAAATAGGATTCAGGACTAGACAGACTTTAGAACTGATCCAGCAAGGATATTCTTATATTCTTTATTTCTCAAAGAGATTTTTTTCACAACATTTCCCACAAACTCATTCCCTAGCTTCTGTATATCACCCATTGCCTGAAAGCAAGATTGTGTGAATGGATGCTTCACAGCACTATCCTAACCATGTCTACTCAGAAGTAGGGCTGTATAAGGGCACCATTGTCCATTCCACGTTGTATTCCTCACACACAGCACTGTTTCCATTCTGCTGCAGTTTGTTTTCCACCTAAGATGATGACATTCATCTCACTCTCCTCTGGGGTGAAATTACATAACTTACGTAATTAATTGCATAAATTGCATTGTTCGTATGTTATTCTACCCATTTCAGGTCAATACAAAAGGAACACAATGCAAAGTGGTTTGGAGTGGGGGGGAGTAATCAATTAAGTATCATTTGCAGACTGAAAACAACAACAACTGTGAATGCTCATCATATTCAATTAATTAATTTCCATTCTGGACATGGAACAAGTAAGTGAACACTGGAAATTTCCACAGTCATTTTCATTTTTTGTTGGTATCCTCCAACATCTCTACTCAGAAGTAAGTTCTGTTTCATTCAAATGGAACTTACTCCCAAGAAAGTGAGCTAAGCATTGCTGTCCAATTCTTGTTCATCTGTCATTTTCTTGATCAAAACCATGCCGGATTATTTTCTTCCTACGTATTACAACCATGATTTTTAAAATTCCTTGGGTGTGCTTGTGTACTAATACAGAAAGGGAACATTTCTTCACCTTGGATGAATGTTTTTCCTCTGGAGGCTGGTTATGCCTTCGGTTTGGAGGTACCAATAACACCGGAGGAGGCATTGTAAGCAAATAGCCATTAGAAGAAAATTAGAAAGGCTTTAGCAGGGCTCTGTGAGCTGGAACATATAATGGGAAAATTCATTACAGACTGACCAACTCAGAGAGCAGTATAGTGCTCAAAAGAGAGAAATAATTCATCCTGATTGTTATTTGCAAATGGTATATGGGCTGCAGGCCAACTCAGTTTGTTTCTTATTTGTTCTTTCTACCTAAAACAGAGAGCCAGGGGAAAAGAAACAAACACACAGAATAAATATAACTGTAAGTGAAGCATGACTGGACTTTTAAATCCTCCTGCTTTAGTGTTTATTTCTGAATGATATTCTAATCATTATGGTCATTAAGGAATGTTTGTGATTTGCAGTATAGATGCCTACTGAATAAAATGGTGAATGCACAAACACACACAGGGAGACATACTTGACCTAGTGCTGCTTCCAGTCACTCCAGAGAGAACCATCTACTGATCCAGATTACGTAAGGTTATTCAATCAGCTCTGCTGTATCTACTCAACATCAGCAGTGCATTATTATTATTATTATTATTATTATTATTATTATTATTATTATTGGGTTCTAAGGTGGTAGCAAGGTCAGGGGAGCTCTGGGTTGACTGCAGTGGCTCTATTGCTGCAACTGACTATGCATTACAGTGGTACCTCAGGTTACATACGCTTCAGGTTACACACCCTGCTAACCCAGAAATAGTGCTTCAGGTTAAGAACTTTGCTTCAGGATAAGAACAGAAATCGGGCTCTGGCAGCGCGGCGGCAGCAGGAGGCCCCATTAGCTAAAGTGGTGCTTCAGGTTAAGAACAGTTTCAGGTTAAGAATAGTCCTCCGGAACGAATTAAGTACTTAACCCGAGGTACCACTGTATATGGTGTAACTCCACACCATTATTGTTGACATGCACAAGCAATCTCTTTCACATGTGGATGGTGCTGTGGTCTAAACCCCTAAGTCTCTTAGCCTTATTGATCATAAGGTCAGCGGTTTGAATCCGTGTAATGGGGTGAGCTCCCGTTGCTCTGCCCCAGCTTCTGCCAACCCAGCAGTTCAAAGGCACACCAGTGGAAGTAGATAAATAGGCGCTGCTGCGACGAGAAGGTAAATGGCATTACCATGCACTCTGGGCCTCGTCACGGTCCTCCGTGCGCCAGTAGCAGTTTTGTCATGCTGGCCACATGACCTGGAAAGCTATATGTAGACAAATACCGACTCTCTCAACCTGAAGCAAGATGACCATACACCCCATAGTCACCTTTGACTGGACTTAACCAGGGGTAAGTCTGTCTTATGCTAAGTGAGACTGTTGGTCCATCTCATTTGGAATTGGCTATACTGAGTGACAGCAGCATTCCAGGGTTTCAGGCAGGAGTATTTTCCAGCCCTGCCTAGAGATTCCAGAGGCTGAATCTGGGACCTTCTGCATGGAAGGCAAATATGCAGCTTTTAAGCTATGCCCTTTTCCTTCCTCAAGGCAGATGTTAAACCAAAACAGTACTACATTTTCACTTTCTGGAACTAGGTTTATTTTTTTCAATTTTTCGGTAGTTGCTCTTGCTTTTCCATGCCACTTGAGACTTGCGCATGAGGGAGTAATCAGACTCCTGTGTGTCATTTACATGACAATAGATTAAAGGTGCTTCAAAGGGTGATATTAGGATTGTAATGTAATTAATGCAAATAAACTTGATTCTATAGCAGAAGTGGTGAACATCTGGCCCACAATCTAATAAGAGTCCCAGTTTTGCCCAGGACACCTTTTCTCCCAAACCATGCCCACCCACCTCACACCTGATGTGTGGCATCAGGTATGTAGTTACATAGTATGTAGTTGTCACTGTACAATGGAAGCTGTGTGAGAAGCATATGCTATTGGAATCTGGGGGGTCTAGTGCCGGTTCTAAACAGATCCAAAGAGAAAGGAGAGTGGAGACTTAGTCATCCCAACCATGGCACAATGTTTACATCTCAAGATTGCAACGCATGTGTCAATTATCATTCAGGTCACGAATCATTAAGCCGGTAAGCAAAGGCAACATGGTATTTTAATATGCTGTCACAAAGCATGAAAGAGCACTCATGTGTTAATTAGACAGCAAATTAAATTAAACATGAAAACTACATCTTAATAGCACCACGGGCTTCACAGAAATCTGACAGACAGCAGAGAAATTCTGTCTGACTTGTACCTATCCTTGTGAGTCAGCTGCACCCGTTCCTTGAGATGTCTGATTTGGCCACAGTGATGCATGCCTAAGTTACATCCCATTTAGATTATTGCAACATGCTGTACACAGAGCTGCCTTTGAAAAGGGCCCAGAGACTTCAAGTGGCTCAAAAAGTTGCAGCCATATTGTTGACTGGGGCTGGTTATAGGGAGCAAATGACTGTTGCTAGAACAGCTCCACCAGCCACTGGTCTGTTTCTGGACACAATTCAAAGTGCTGGATATCACCTATGAAGCCCTACGCAACTTAGGTCCAAGCTATCTGAAATATTATATTCCCTCATATGAATCTGAGAGCCAGTATGGTGTAGTAGTTAAGAGCGGTGGACTCGTAATCTGGTGAACCGGGTTCACTTCCCCGCTCCTCC
This sequence comes from Podarcis melisellensis, assembly GCF_964234715.1. NCBI lineage: Eukaryota > Metazoa > Chordata > Lepidosauria > Squamata > Lacertidae > Podarcis > Podarcis melisellensis. The sequence continues at coordinate 54,483,428 of NC_138528.1, forward strand.
ACATGCAGCTGCTGGGTGACCTTGGGCTAGTCACACTTCTTTGAAGTCTCTCAGCCTCACTCACCTCACAGAGTGTTTGTTGTGGGGGAGGAAGGGAAAGGAGAATGTTAGCCACTTTGAGACTCCTTAGGGTAGTGATTAAGCGGGATATCAAATCCAAACTCCTCCTCCTCCTCTTCTTCTTCTTCTTCTTTTTCTTCTTCCTTGGTTTTGAGGGGCGATTTTTGCGGGGGGAGGCCCTTTTCATGGTCCTGCAACCCTCACAGGAATGCTTGGTGGCATCTTGGGAGGGGGCGTTCTCAGTGGCTGCTCCTAGACTTTGAAACTCCATCCCTAGAGAAGCTAGACAGGCTCCCTCCTTGCTGTACTTTTCTTGGCAGGTGAAGACTTTCTTGTTTCAACAGGCTTCTGGGAATTGACAGTTTTTAATGAATGGGCTGGTGCCATGCACTTTTTATTGCCATTATTGGTATGTTTAAAACAGATTTTATATATGTACATAGAGGCAACTTCTCAGTTGCATGTGTTTGGCACACGTGCCATTTTCGGGACTGGAAGGGGGTGAAATGGGACAGGGTGGGCTTATGTGCATCCTGCTGATGCACTTGGTGCCCCAGAATGCAACCCCCATGCAAATGGGGAGTTGCCTGTTTCAATTTTATCAGTGTTTAATTGAATTTTAATGATGGGTTTTTCTGTTTTTCACAGTTTTTGTTTTTATCTGTAAGTCCCATCATGGAAAACAGTGGTGTATAAAATAATAATAATAATAATAATAATAATAATAATAATAATAATATGCAGTATGCAGGTTAATTTTTGGTGCTTGTACATCCTTGAATATTTTGATAGCAGCTGAATGGTTTTCAGGAAAGGCTGATTAAGTGGAGCCTTGGTGCAGATGCTCAGCTACCCAAAAGTGCACCTACTGTTTTCAGTCAGTGGTGTCAGTAGATTCACTCTTACCCACTTTGTAAAATGGCATGGGATATATAACTGTCCACTGCTTGGCTCTGAGCTGACTGGAATATTGAATTGCCCCCCTCTGCACTTTCTTATTAACTTCTCAATTGCACTTACTTCTGAGCCTGTCTTACAGTACATTCAAGAACCTGGCTTACTATGATTTTCTCTCTCTTCCCCACTCAAACAATGTTGGGCATTTGTTTATTCCCCAGGGGATAAGGCATGTCTGCTGTTAGAGGCAATACCCAGTTTTCTGTGTAGGCTTGACATCCTGGGCTCCTTTGGCAGGAAGGGTGACATATAAAATTAAACCCACTGACCTGAGAGTGGTAGCGCCGTATTGGAGTAAGTCCCATTAAATCAAAGGAGTAGGCCTTAATTAGGCAATAGTTATACACAGTGTTTAACAGTAGAAACATATGTACAGGGGCTTACAAAGGAGTAAGCCTCACTGACTTTAAAGCGACTTACATCAAGGAAGTGAGTTTCACTGGGATGAGTTTGCATCTAAGTTTCATAACTTGGATGCACATAACATTCATTAGTTGACTGCTTGTGTTTACATTCAGTTAATCTGGTCTTCATAACAAGCAAGTATGCAGACAATTTCTGCACCTGTTTCTGTTTCCATTAAAAGTCTCTGAGACCTCTGTTCAGAAGTAAATTTCATTGTGTTCAGCAGAGTTTAATTCCAGGTGAGTGGGCATAGACTGCAATCTCAAGCTTTCACAACAATGAACAAATATACTCAATTACTTTAATTAAAGTGTAGCAAAGCCAAGGACAGAATAATGGGGTAAAACTTTTAGCTACGTTGATGTAATTAAACATTGTTCAGGATAGTCCAGGAAAAGTATAATGAAACTGAACATATTCTGGCTACAACGCATATATCAGTGAAGTCCTTTTCTGACATAGCCTTCTAATTTCAATGATGGAGGTTTCAGTGAAGTTTCTGCAAGACAGCCAATGTGTATGATCAAGTCTCTTTAGTATGATCTAGTGTTAGAGAAACACTAATAAAAATGGAGAGAAAGATTTGGTCTCAAATGCCTGGCCTGAAAATCAGACATATCAAGGAACATCATTGTTCCAGAACCTCAGTTAGCTTTATTGTCTTCATTTCCAGATGAAACAAAACACGCATAAAATTACATCTTCATGCTTGCGATAGCAAGGAGGAAGTTGGGGGGGGGGGAGAGAGAGTAGAACTCTGCTGCACACGAAATCAGCCAAAAAAAATTAACGTGATACAGTTGTTTGATCAGATCAGAGAGAAACAATTTCATGTATACATGGTTCTCATCCATTGCTCCTATGAATGATAGGTGAATACCTGGAGTACTGTGCTCAGTTCTGGGCATCACATTTAAGAAGGATATCAACAAGATGGAACATGTGCAGAGGAGGGTGACCCAAGGGTCTGGAAACCAAGCCTTATGAGGATTATAGGGTGGGTATTGTTTTGTTTTAGTCTTGTTATTGTTTTTATTATGTATTTTGTGTTTTTTGTTTTATTTTATATTTAGCTTTGGATGAATGGTGGTATATAGATTTTAAATATGATAAAATAAAAGAAGCAGTTGAGGGAGTTGGGTATGTTTAGCCTGGATAAGATAAGACTGAGAAGGAGATATGATAGCCATCTCCAAATATATATGGAAGATGTAGCAAGTTTGTTTTCTCCTGCTTTGGATGGCTTCAAGTTACAAGAAAGGAGATTCTGACTAAACATCAGAAAGAACTTCTGATGATAAGAGCTGTTTGACAGTTGAACAGACTCCCTTAGAATGTGGTCCTAGGGAGTTTATAAGCAGAGGTTAAATTGTCATCTGTCATGGATGCTTTAGTTGAGTTTCCTGTATTGCAAGGTTTGGATTAGATGACTCTTATGGTTCCTTTCAATTCTACAATTCTTCGATTCTATCAGACTTAAGCCATTGATTTCACAACCTTCCCTGTGGGCTGGATAGGGGAAAAACAACAACATATGTCTACTTATATTAGAAATATTTGCTAATGATCAGAAATAATGGTGAATATTTTAAGTAATGCCTCTCCTTTTGGTGGTTATATGTTGTCATTGTTTACTATTATTTCATGTTATGAATGTATGTTTATCATACACATGAAATTTTATGAACATATTGGAGGAAGAGCATCCCAAATCTGGTGTGAAACCCATGGCCAGATCAAAAATGTACCTTTTGTGTGCACAGTGATTTTTACAACAGCACCAGTATAGTGGATTTTCTTTGTTTTATTCCTTGCATTGTGCAGGAGTTCTAAAATTCCCCTGAGCTTTTGAGTGCAGCTTGTTGAGTCGCTCCAGTTTCTCACTTCTGTGGTTCTTTACAAAAAACATAGCTAGCTTAATAACTAGCCTTTCATCAAAACTTCTTGCAGAGTGAAAAAAGAACATTTTCTGCTTAGGACAAGATGTGAGGGCCTTAATTTTCATAGCACTAACAAGCTAGCACACTTAACAGTATCACAGTAAAGATATTACTTTGTATAACTGAATAAACCCAGTTTTCTTATGTTATCTATTTTCAGATCCATTAGAAGTTACATTGTTGTAAGCTATATGTAGTTGTCATATTGGGAGGAAGTCTTATTCTCCTCTAATTAAATTTTCCTGGCAATGGATGAAGACAGAAAAGGCAGATAATTAAGCCTGAATATGTCATCCTCTTCTGCTGTTACACCATTATTCAAGCAGAGAGGAAAAATACCCATCATAAGGTTTTTTTTTCATACTTCACAGGCCCCTTTAGGATGCTATATTCTCAGGTTGCTGCAATATATTAATGATTTGATTTATTCAAGCAGGATTAATAACTCTAGGGATTCATATTTCATTTCGGTTCAATTCCCCAGGCACATCAGCTTTTTGAAACAATCCCCACCAAACGGTTACAGATGAACGATCATCTGAAATCAGTGTCATACATTTAAAATGGAAGGCATATGTAATACACTGCAGATCCAGGCTCAATCGCTTGGCAACTGGAAGTCCACCTGCCACCTGAGAGTCTAGTATTCCTAGGAAATGGTTTTAGGAAATAGTCCTCTCTCTCAATCTCCTACCCTGAGGGAACTGAATGTCCAGTGAGTTGAGTTTGGTTCTACAGGCATGATCAGACATGCTGTTGGGACATGAACAGTGTATATATTATAAAAATACAAATAAATCCAGAGTTCTCAGTTGAGGACGTATTATCATTATCATTATGGAAGTTATATATACAGTGGTACCTCAGGTTAAAAAAACCTCAGGTTACAAACACTTTGGGTTACAGACTCCACTAACCTGGAGGTAGTACCTTGGGTTAAGAACTTTACCTCAGGATGAGAACAGAAATTGCGCGGCGGCAGCAGCAGGAAGCCCCATTAGCTAAAGTGGTACCTCAGGTTAAGAACAGTTTCAGGTTAAGAACGGACATCCGGAATGAATTAAGTTCGTAACCAGAGGTACCACTGTCCTGCCCTTCATCCAAGTATTACAGGACAGTTTACAGTATTATGTTTCTGGAACACTTTAGATACACATTTAACTGTCCATGCATTAAAAGCAATGGTAGACATGTTGCGTGTCAAGACCTCGTGACCCATGGTCTCCTAGTAGGTTTTGGTTTATGAGTTCAAATAGGCCACCACTTTATTGGTTCCAGATGTGAGTGGTTTGGCTTAGGGTGAATCAGAACTATATTTCAACTCCTGCCCGTCTGCTGGGAGTCCAACTAAGGGTAAACCACCAGAAGGGGAAGCCCTATGACTTACATCAAATAGAGGCGCCCTGAAGGATCCCCACTGGGGTAGTAGTATGGCCTTAGCTCACATCTGGGCATCGGACAGAATCCACACCCCGAATCCCTTTAACAGGGTACCCTTAATGAGGAGAGGGAGGCGGAGGCTACAACTTCCGCTCTGTTCAAACATAGGCTTACCCTAAGTTGTGACAATTGCTACAAGGTAGGCGAAATGGCGGAGCCAATTTGTGAAGTAGAAATATTCCGGCCCAGTCCCAACAAAATGGTGACTGATATTAGTCCGTAGCAAGGTCATAACACATTAAAGCAGAAAAAAGAGGGTGAGGAGGGTGGGATATCCGCCAAAAGGTGCAAAAGGATGGCCTCCTTACCACACCAGAGTTTGAATTCCCTGCAGACACTACTCCGTTGATGCTGATTGGACAGTGAAGCCCACCCCTTAAGCAGGGCCCCACCCAGTGCCAAGGGGTAGCAGCAGCAGGGAGGGTGCCAGTCTCCAACCCTTGCCCAGGTCACTGCAGGGCCTGGGGCCCGACCACAAGGCCGCCCACCGAATAAGGTAAGTGAACTTGCTGAAAGATACCAGAATGCTAGTGTCCCACAAAACCAGAGCCTGAGAACCTCTGGCCCATGGGCCAATCTTGCCCCACAAGGTGGTCCAATAGCTTCCTTGTGGGGTTGAGTGAGCCCCAAAACAGCCTTCGTTATAGGCACTGCAATGTTTGGAGGAGGGAGATCTATCCAAATTGGGCAGACGTATCTTGTGGAACCAATGTATGAGGAATACAGGCTTCCCAGGGTTTATCTCAAGAGGATGCTAGTCTGGCTTAATAAGATTTTAACATTAGTTAGATCCATGGATTAAAGTAGTCTAGCACTCATCTTAACACCCCACGACTTGATTGCATTCTAACACTTTCTAAATCTGAGGATTATGAGGAGTCTGGCACCAAAAGCTCATAACAGTATACTTGCTTTTTATGCAGGGAAATGCTTTTCAGGATTGCATGATTCTCATAGGGAAAGTATGCACCAGCACAGAGATAGCAAAGCAAGTTATTATTACCAGGGATGGGGCATAAATTTGATTTTGTTTGAATTTTTAACAAGAAGCTAAGCAATTTTCCTGTTCTTAAACTAATGCATAAACTGAAACACAGCTATTCTTTGAAATTCTCCAACCAAATAGTATATACAAAGATGCATCTATAAATTGCTTGCACTACAAAAATGTGTATGCTTGCTAAACTGCTTATTTTAAAAATGTACTTAATAGGAGGGAAAAATGGAACTTTCCTGTGCAATTAAAAAAAAAAAACTTATTTGAAGCTTGCTGAAGGAATGTGAAGTGAAATTAAGACTGGAAAAATGAGAAACAGAGAGAACCAAAATTGGCATATTTGTCCATCATTGATTATTACATTGCATGAACAATTTGTTAGGGAATAAAATGCAACATCTTGACCTTCCATCCATCTTATCTGTAGGGTAAAAAAGGTTTGAGGCAGCTCCTTCAACAGCAGTTGGCTTTGTTTCTGCTAACAAGTGATAAGGTTATGAAGTCCTAGCCCTTCCATGCATTGTGAATGCAAGGAGGAGAGCTGAGGACAGTGCCTGATAACCACACCCCAAATGCCTGCATGCCTGTAAGGCTCCCCCCCCCCCATGCATGAACATTGTATGAAAAAGTGGTAAGAATACACATATATTCATCTGTGCTATTCAGCCTCCCCAAACCACATGATCAATCATGACATATAGAAGTAATAATAATAATAATAATAATAATAATAATAATAATAATAATAATAATAATTTATTATTTATACCCCGCCCATCTGGCTCGGTTTCCCCAGCCACTCTGGGTGGTTTCCAACTGAATATTAAAAACAGTACAGCATCAGACATTAACCTCTTCCCTAAAGAGGGCTGCCTTCAGTTGTCTTTTAAAAGTAAAATAGTTGTTTATTGCTTTGACATCTGCTGGGAGGGCATTCCACAGGGCAGGCACCACTACCGAGAAGGCCCTCTGCCTGGTTCCCTGTAACCTTACTTCTCGCAATGAGGGAACAGCCAGAAGGCCCTCGGTGCTGGATCTCAGTGTCCGGGCTGAACGATAGGGGTGGAGACGCTCCTTCAGGTATACAGGACCGAGGCCGTTTAGGGCTTTAAAGGTCAGCACCAACACTTTGAATTGTGCTCAGAAACGTACTGGGAGCCAATGCAGATCTCTCAGAACCGGTGTTATGTGGTCCCGGCGGCCACTCTCAGTCACCAGTCTAGCTGCCGCATTCTGGATTAATTGCAGTTTCCGGGTCACCTTCAAAGGTAGCCCCATGTAGAGTGCGTTGCAGTAGTCCAAGCGGGAGATAACTAGAGCATGCACCACTTTGGCAAGACAGTCCGCGGGCAGGTAGGGTCTTAGCCTGCATACCAGGTGGAGCTGGTAGACAGCTGCCCTGGACACAGAATTAACCTGTGCCTCCATGGACATCTGTGAGTCCAAAATGACTCCCAGGCTGCACACCTGGTCCTTCAGGGGCACAGTTACCCCATTCAGGACCAGTACTTCTGTCTTGTCAGGATTCAATCTCAATCTGTTAGCTGCCATCCATCCTCCAACAGCCTCCAGGCACTCACACAGGACCTTCACCGCCTTCACTGGTTCTGATTTAAAGGAGAGGTAGAGCTGGGTGTCATCTGCATACTGATGAACACCCAGCCCAAACCCCCTGATGATCTCTCCCAGTGGCTTCATATAGATATTAAAAAGCATGGGGGAGAGGACGGAACCCTGAGACACCCCACAAGTGAGAGCCCAGGGGTCTGAACACTCACCCCCCACCACCACTTTCTGGACACGGCCCAGGAGAAAGGAGCGGAACCACCGTATAACAGTGCCCCCAGCTTCCAGCCCCTCTAGACGGTCCAGAAGGATGTTATGGTCGATGGTGTCAAAGGCTGCTGAGAGATCCAGCAGAACTAGGAAACAGCTCTCACCTTTGTCCCTAGCCTGCCGGAGATCATCAACCAGCGCGACCAAATCAGTTTCAGTCCCATGGTGAGGCCTGAATCCCGACTGGAAGGGATCCAAATGGTTCACATCCTCCAGGCATGCTTGGAGTTGTTTGGCAACCACCCGCTCAATCACCTTGCCCAAGAATGGTAAATTTGAGACTGGGTGATAGTTGGCCAAATTGGCTGGGTCTAAAGATGTTTTTTTAAGAAGCGGTTTAATCAATGCCTCTTTCAGCGGGTCTGGGAAGGCTCCCTCACAGAGGGAAGCATTCACCACCCCGCAGAGCCCATCACCCAGCCCTTCCCGGCTCGCTTTTATCAGCCAGGATGGGCAAGGATCAAGGAGGCAGGTGGTCGGTTTCACTTGTCCAAGCAGCCTGTCCACATCTTCGGAGGTAACAGATTGGAATTGATCCCATGTAACAGGACTAGACAGAACTCTAGCATTCTCCCGCCCTGGCCCTGCTCCCACGGTGGAGTCTACCTCCTTCTGAATCTGAGCGACTTTATCTGCAAAAAACTTTGCAAAAGCATTGCAGGAGATCTTGAGGTCCCTACCAGGCCCCGGTGGTGCAGGTGGTTCAGATAGATTGCGAAACACCTGAAAAAGTCTCCTGCTGCTGTTTTCTGCAGATGCAATGGAGGCGGTGAAGAAGACCCTCTTCGCTGTCGCCATTGCCACTTGGTAGGCTCGACGTTGAGCTCTAGCGTGTGTCCAGTCTGATTCAGAATGAGTTTTCCGCCACCGGCGCTCTAGCCATCTCAACAATTGTTTCATCACCCTCAGCTCCGGGGGAAACCATGGGGCTGTCCAGGCTCCATGCAATCGGAGAGGGAGCTTCGGAGCCAGACAGTCAATAGTCCTGGTCAACTCCGCATTCCATCAGGCCACCAGGGAATCAGCTGAAAGGCCATCAACTTGGGATAAAACATCCCCTACCACTCTCTGGAAGCCAATTGGTTCCATTAAGTGGCGGGGGCGGACCATCCAAATCGATCCCACCTCCCTGCAGAGGGGAAGGGTCGCAGAGAAGTCCAGTTGCACCAGGAAGTGATCTGACCATGGCACTTCTTTTGTTTCGCTTTTAGTTAATGTCAGATCACCAACATCCATAGAGGTAAACACCAAGTCTAAGGCATGTCCACGGCTATGGGTTGGGCCAGACTTATTCAGGGACAGCCCCATGGAGGCCATGCTTTCCACGAAGTCCCGAGTGGCCTCTTGTAAGGTTGTGTCAGCATGGATGTTAAAATCCCCCAGGACAACCAAGCTAGGTGTCTCTGAGAGCATATCCGCCACGACCTGAAGCAGCTCGGGCAGGGAATCCTTGGTGCAGCGGGGAGGTCGGTACACCAATAGGAATCCTGTACGGCAACTTCCAGAACATGCACTCAGAGAAATGGGTCTTCCCAATAGGACGCCTGGTGCAGACTAATGACTTCCTAAAAATCACTGCAACCCCCCCCCCCCCCAAACATGACCTGGGTTGCTGTGCGTAAGAGAAACCTGGTGGGCAAGCAGCGGCAAGGACAGGCCCATCTGCTTCATCCAACCAGGTCCCTGTCACACATGCCAGGTCAAATCCTCCATCCACAATCAGGTCGTGGATGGCAGTGGTTTTATTCATCATTGACCTGGCATTGCACAGCAACATTGACTTCTCTGTACAGAATTGAGATCATGCAGCTTTGCCATTAGTGTCTTCTTGCAAATGAACAAGGGAAAACATTCATTTCTGCACACACAGATTAATAAAGGAAAGCCTATTGAAGATCAGTTTACTGTCAAAGAGAAGGGATATCAAACAGAATTTAAGCAGATGTCCCAGATTATCAGGGTAATGCTGCTATATCCTGAATGGCATAAGCATGTTTAGGAAATGGTTGATCTCAATCCTTAGCTTAGATTTTTTTTTTTTGAGAAATTGAGAGATCCTTACAGCTGTTTTTTTGCACAAGCCCAAACAGAATACAATTTAAGCAGAAGCAGAGAAAAACAAGTGGTTCTTCAGAGCTTTCCTACATATCTGCCAGAGTGCAGTTTGTAACATGTGCCAGAGATGTGGAGTTACTTTTAAAGAAAACTCTTATCCTCTTATTTAAGTGGAGAAGGCACCACTTACCAGTGCTTTCTGCTCTTTCAATTTATTCACATATTTTACCTGATCTAGGTTTCTGAAAAAGTAATGTTATGATCTCATCAAGATACTTTTGTGCAGTTCTTATTTTTCTACAGATGTGCATTGTTCAAATTTGTTCCTACCCATTACTAAGACACCACACAAAAATATTGGTTTTCGTTTATTATTATTTTTATATTTATCCCACCTTTCAAGGTGGCACACGTTTCTTTCCCTCCCCATTTATCCTCGCAATAACCCTGTGAGAGGGATTAGACTAAGATACAATCATTGGCCTAAAGTCACCTAATCAGCCTAATGACATCAAAGGGCTTGACCTGGATGGCAAATGGGTAAGGCCTCCAAGAGACAAAGACAGAATGTAGAGGAGAGAGGCTTATTGGATAAGTGGAAAAGCCAGTGAGAAATGTTGGATCTTGGTTTGAATCCAAGGCTGTGGGAGAAGCAAGACCCTCTTGGGATGTTGATGCTGTGAAACCCTCCATTGTAGGCTCAGGTTGCATATGTGTAAATAAACCTTATATTATAAAGACACCACAGTCTCCTCTGTGCCTCAATCCTAAAGGAAACACAAACCCTTTGGAAGCACACGGAAACACCTGGAATCTCACAAAGCTCGGAGACTGGAATGGTGCACAACAATACTTATGTATAGGACAGCAAGATGCAAAGGCTGTTTCATTAAAATTCTTTGCAGCTGTGTGACTCCAGAGTTTCAGCAGCTAATCCAGGTTAATAGCGCTTCGTGTTTCGAGAAAGACAGTCAACAGGAAGATGGCATTCAAGAAGCAGTTACCGGAAGAAAGCACAGAGAGAACAGCTTAAATTAACTTTTTGTCATCCACAAACTTGCTCTAATAAACTTTCAACTTGTCAGAATTGCTGCTGAAATATTTTAAGGTCCAACACTTTCACTACAACTAAGATAATATATATTTTGACATTTTAGTGCATTATATGAAGAGCTGCAGGTGTAAAATGCATTGTAGAGAATGTAACTTTTTTTTTTTTTTTTGGCCTCTGGAAGAAATTCATATAATGGTTGAGTTGTCAGGGAAATGACAGCCAGTAAAGAATAGGAATGCAAACTGATTTAGAGCTGTGGAAACCTGTGAAGGACATCGCTTAGCCCTGAATTTAGCAGCAGAATCCCAAATGGCTGCTGAATTCATAGCCTTCCTTTCCAACAAATGTGAGATAACAGGTAAATGTGGAGTAATTACACACATGTGCACCCGCACACCCTAAGTACTTTACAAGGTTATCACTGGAAGTTATCATTTATAGGAGTCACAAACTAAAAGTATGGCATCAAAACCTAAGAAAGGAGAAAGCAGAACTGTTTAATTTGCTGGTACATCTGATTTCATTACAACGGCAGGTTGTGCAAGCCAGTAAAGGGTATTCACCCAACCTACCCCTCATTGCCAGCTGCCTTGAAGGGAAAGGGAACAGACTTGGGTGCTGGAGGAGTCTAAATTCCAAAGGTTGGACAGTGAGGGAAGGGATGCACCTCTCACATGCCCCCTTCCTCTTGCATCCCAAGCAAGTGGGCAAAAAAATGACTAATCCTCTAATCTGGTGCCCGGAGCCAGAGTGGCACTGCCCAGGTGAAAGGGACTAAGTAGATGGCTGAAACTGGCAGTTCATTTTATTTGCTATAGATCCTTGACGATAACTCCAGTCAAGTCTCAATTCTTCATTCAAGAGTGGGTGCACGGTTGACTAGTGTGAATAAAACAAGACACTCCCCTGCCTATTATCACAGGAAAGGCAGATTGAAATACAAGGTGATTGCAATTGCTGGGAACATTGCCTGATTGTGTAGTGGTGATGGCTGTTCTTCCTATGATCTGCCTCTGATGCCAATTGGAGTTGCCACTATATCACTCCTAATACTGCCTTACATTTGCCTTTTAACATGTTCAGTATATAAACACATATATTTGAAAATGTATAGGAAGCCCTCAGTCCCAGGCCTTGCTCCAGTCTGTTTCTCTAACTGGTGCTGTGCCAAATGAACTGGAAGGTGGTTGATCTTGGCATGCTGTTGGAAAGTGAGTTAGAATTCTCAAGAAATGCCGTTTTTGTTAAGATGGGAAATTCTCAAAGTGGGGAACATGCACTATCATGCAGGGGACTTTTTAAATGTCTGCTGCTTTTCATGATTTTGTGGTCTACAAACACATCAATAGCATTCATGTTTCAAATGCAGCTCTCTCTCTTTTAACCTAATGGAAGCAGGGCTCATACCCCATATCACTATACTTTTTAAATAAAGATTCCCTGCATGAAAAGCTAGGGTGGATCTCCCTGAAAACTGGCAGCCTTGATCCATTCTGGAATGGCTCTTAAACCTTCAAATTTCATCCACTTATGTGAAAAGTAAAATGTTATAGTTGTTTTTAAATTCTCCATTTACAGCCAATGGTTCTAGAACAGAACTTCAGGTTTAACTCATCATGTTCGTACATGAATGATGAATTTGATTGATCACAGAGCAGATCCTGGACAGATCAATATGCTTCCACATACTGCAAACATAAGGGAAATTTTGTGGTCTCTGCTTACCCTTTAACACTTACCACCACAGGAGGTAATTAAAGATGTACATCACAGGTCAGAAACTAAGAGAGAAAGACTTGCCTGGGCATATCCAACAAGGAGGGAACCGAATCAGCTTTCATCTTTCTCTTAAGTTCATGTCATTCTGCTCCCTGCAGTGGCGGAGCAAGCCGATCAAGCGCCTGGTGCGGTGTGCGTGCCCTGTGCCCAGGGATGGGGCCAGCTGGGGCAGAATGCTTTGTGGGGCCTCCAAGGAGTCTGCCTGCCTCCTCCCACTCAGCTGCCCTCCACTCCCATCATTCTGCCGGACGCTGAGGTCCAGCGCCGAGGGCCTTCTGGGGGTTCCTTCATTGCGAGAAGCAAAGCTACAGGGAACCAGGCAGAGGGCCTTCTCGGTAGTGGCGCCCGCCCTGTGGAACGCCCTTCCAGCAGATGTCAAAGCGATAAACAACTACCTGACATTCAGAAGACATCTTAAGGCAGCCCTGTTCAGGGAAGTTTTTAACGTGTGATATTTTACTGTATTTTTGGTTTTTATGGAAGCCGCCCAGAGTGGCTGGGGAGGCCCAGCCAGATGGGCGGAGTATAAATAATAAATTATTATATTATTATAGCTGAGGGGCAGGCGGCAGGTGGCAGGCATTTGGGGCAGTGTAGGCATCTAAGCCACCGTGTCACTCCCAGGAGAGATGTGTGGCTCGGGCACACTGCAGGCCCAGAGGTTAGTGCCATCTGCCATTTTGTCACCCCCCTCAGTGGTGACACCTGGGGTAGACTGCCCCCACTGCCCCCCTTCCTCCGCCCCTGGCTCCCTGGTCTATACTTTAGACATCTATGTAAAAATAACCCTTATTTCAGACATAACAAGTGATATCCATGGAACCCATTGTGTTTGTCAAGAAGGGAAGGTCTTCAGCTTCTCTCCCTAAATGTCTTCTGCACTGAAGCAAGTGTGCTTCCTCTCTCAAATGAAATAGAGACTCTTTAGTGCCTTCTATGTCAGCTGTACCACTTGCTTGCTAATTCCACTATTGTTAAGACAAGAAATGTAATTTACCAAAGCGTGATGAGTTTCTGTCAGCCTAAATGGAGCTGTCCAGCAAGTGTATTGCTACATAGCATCCCAGATACTCCAGAACAGCTAAAAGTTGGTTACTTGTTCAAGCCAGAGAGATTCCTGTTTCATTCCACTACCTATGAAAATGTACCTGATTACCTGGCAATTTCCTTTAATTTCAGCCCAGTTTGCTGAAATGGTGACTGGGCAGCAATATTTAATCTGCTCTGGGCCAAGATGCATTGCACTGCTATAGAGACTGACAGATACTAACAGGTCTCCACCAAACATTCCATGCTAAATGTATGTGGTATACTATAAGCATGTTGTATATTATACAGTAGTAATCTGTTTCATTTGTGTGAATAAAGACATTTCTGTTTACCTGAGAAGCAGAATGCCAGCTTTTTAAATGCTGTAGATAGCTGAGTTCCAAATCCGTACTCACTCAGCCATGAAGCTGATGGCATAATATTGTGCTTTTTTCCTTAGCCCAAAAATCTCTCCGGAGTTGACAGTGCTAGTAGCTTTTGTTTTGTTCCACTTTGCATTTTCTGTGACTGCAGAGATGGTCATCCTGGTTTCTTTTCCTGGGGTGAACATTTTGTCCCCTCAAGGGATGGCTATTCAAAATGTATGAACTGTAGCGTTCAGCAGTTTGAGCTGCTGAAGATATAAGACTCTGTGGTTTCCCCAGAAGCAAACTAGGGACCAATTTCATAATGGGGTCAACATTTCCTATGGTGAAGCTGTGGTCATAATTAATTACAAGGCCTGTAAGGCAGTTTTTCTTGCTTGTAAAGAGGCCATTTTCAGAGCTCTATGCAAATTCCCACAATCCATTGGGAATAAGCTTTAAACTTGTACCATTTCCTTGGTTGACTTGGTGTACTTAGTGCTGTGTGACATAATATTCAATAAAAATGTCCCAGCAAAAGGCAATAAAAGTGGTTTTAACCTCTGGGACTGCTGCAGAATAAAGTTAATCAAATGTAAGTGTCAATGACACTTATTGCTCTTCACCAGTTTACCTCAGGATCAGATGTAATGAAACAAACAGGGATTTAGTGTGCTACAAAGGCCGCCCTAGTTAATATATTGCTATATGGAAAGGTCTATGCTATTTTTAACCAAAGGTCAGAGCTGGCACTCCTTTGCTGAGCTCCACAAAGCAACCCAAATATATCTGGCTAACCTCTGCCCGATATATGAAAGATCACTTGAACTGATGTTTGATTACCAGCTCTCTAAAATCCAGTAGCTGAAGACAAAGATACCCTGGAGGATTTCTCCAGTCCTGTTTTCTAGTCTGCTTATGAAGCACCTCATCTCTGGAGCTACACATTTTGCTGACACAAGCAATAATAGTTCTGCATATTTTTGCTTTGATATGTTGTTGGGATGACAGCGTATCTCATCCACTTATAACGTCTGTCATCAGGCTTGTTGTTGATTTTGTAGTGTGTCTCTTTCCTCTTGTAAAAGGTTGGCTTTGCTTCAAAATGCTTGGCAAGGTCGGTTCCATTTGATCATTGAAACCTAATTCGAAATTCACTTAGATTTTTCTTTTCTTTTCTTTTACATATAGTGGGTAGCTTGGAACATTCCTGCTGCCCAGCATTCATGGGTACAACTGCTGGTGGTGTGCATGTATTAAAAAAAGATGTGATTCAATTCAGCAATTCAACAAAGCGAACATTTTGTAGCTGGGGCTGAAGATACATACAGAAGCCCAGCCACCAGGCCTTCCCCTCAGCAGTAATTGACCCAAATAGTGTCACATGAGGGGTGAGTCTCTGTGATGGAAATTTGGGGTGGCTTTTCCTACCTGCCTTGCCCCACCATCCTGTCCTAGAGGCCTTTAGAAGGGTGCTGCTGGCAGAACAACTTTCAGGTGTCTCTTGGAACATTTTTTTATGCTGACATACCTATATAGTTGTGCAAAATTTTCTTGAGTAGCCAGTCATTTACTGCTTTTAGTGTTTTTTATGCTTTTATTTTGCTGGGTACCACCCTGATATTTTATGAGTGGGCAGTATTTATACATTTATAAATAAATTAATGATTGCCTCTCTGAAAAATGATAAACCATGATTTATTGTGATGGGAATAAGCCTAAGTGTGGCCACAAGGAATTCAGAAGCTTTCAGTTTTCCTTTTTGATTAATCATTGCTTGTTTTGCTGTTTAGCCCTGAGACACTGTGGCTAAATCTAATTTTGACCAGCTTGAAACTAGCCAACTACAAGCCATGGATTTAAAAACTGTCTTGTTTTTCACAAACTATAGTTAAGATTAACCAGAGTGTAGGGTTCAGTTGTAATGCTAAACTGTGATTAATTGTACATTCCATTCATGATCAGCCATTGTTTACTGTGATGTCCAAATGCAGCCATGATAGATAAAAAGAATCTTTCAAATATTTCCTAGATGTGCTATTATAATTCCCCTAAAATACACATTTGCTTCATGAATAAACCAACCCGAGTCCACATACAGTGGTACCTTGGTTTAAGAACAGTCCGGTTTAAGAACAATTTGGTTTACGAACTCTGCAAAACCAGTAGTAGTGTACCAGTTTGCGAACTTTACCTAGGTCTAAGAATGGAATCCGAACGGTGGAAGGGCACTGGTGGCGGGAGGCCTCATTAGGGAAAGCTTGCCTCAGTTTAAGAACTGTTTCGGTTTAAGAACGAACTTCCGGAATGGATTAAGTTCATAAACCAAAGTACCACTGTATATCAAAATCACTACAGTAAGAGGAAAACAAATTGGTAGTTCTTTTTTCTTTTTTAAAAATACATTTAAATAATTCTTTATTTTTCTGATATTACTATTAGCTGTGAAAAGGTGCAAAATAAATAATTCAAATGTGGTAGGAGAATTTGTAAGCCAATTGTTTGCTTTTTGATTAGCCTGTACACAATTGTGAAGTAACCAGCAGGGTAATCACTATTAATTTCAATTAATTTGATATTTTAAAAGGCAGATTTCCTCCCCATCCAGTTCGTATGAGTTCATTTTGCTGAACTGCAGTTTTAATTAACACTAAGAGCATTTAGCAACAACATTAAGCCTTTGTAAATTAAAACAAAATCATTTGACAGTCACATCAATTGTAGACACTGTAAATTCAGTTAGGAAGCTCTAATCTGCTCTTTTGAACATATTTACAAGAAATATACAGCATAACAAATTGTCTACTGGCTCAGCTGATTTTCTTGATGAATTAGAATAACAGAACCATAGAATTAGAGAGTTGCAAGAGATCCTGAGGGCCATCTATTCTAACCCTCTGCAGTGCAGGAACCTGCTGAACCTAATAGCATTGGCAGAGTCTTACTGGGTGATGCCCAACTAGCTTACTCAGAGTAGACCCAATGTAATTAATGTTCATGATTAAGCTAGTGCCATTAATTTCAGAGGGTTTGCTTTGAGAAAAAACTTAGTTAAATACCATTCACTGACTTTAATGGGCTTGAAAGAAATCATTAGCCGTGTTGGATCGATGAATGTTGTCAGTGGGTTTCCTTTGGTGTCAATCAAGTAGTAGAAATGCATGCAACATTGTCCAATTATTTCATGGGGTAGGTACATGGCTGCTCAAGCCTTTGCTGAGTTACACCTGATACAGTGGTGCCTCGCAAGACGAAATTAATTCGTTCCACGAATTTTTTCATCTAGCGAATTTTTCGTCTTGCGAAGCACGAAATCCCATAGGAATGCATTGAAAATCAATTAATGCGTTCCTATGGTCAAAAAAAGTCCAAACAAAGCCAAATTTGGTACAACAAGAGTTTATTAAGTGCTCTTTAAAGTCACACATACTGTAAAGAGCATTTCAAAATTCAAACCCAGAATTTTTTTAAAAAAACAGCAGAGTGGCCTAATGGTCACAGAAAATCATAAAAATGCAGGGGGGGGGAAACAAGCTTCCAGATTCTTGCAAACCCCTCCCCAACTGTTCCCCCAGCCACCCAGCACACAGAAATTCAAATCCAGATTTTTTTTTAAAAAAAGCAGAGTGGCCCAATGGTCACAGAAAATCATAAAAATGCAGGAAAAAACCCACAAGCTTCCAGATTCTTGCAAACCCCTCCCCAACTGTTCCCCCAGCCACCCAGCACACAGAAATTCAAATCCAGAATTTTTTTAAAAAAACAGCAGAGTGCCCCAATGGTCACAGAAAATCATAAAAATGCAGAAAAAACCCACAAGCTTCCAGATTCTTGCAAACCCCTCCCCATCACCAAGTCCTTGAATTCCAAACACCCCAACCCAAAATCCAACCCCCCCAAAAAAAGTTTTCAAAGCTTAACTTACCAAATGACTGCAAAAGAAGTTTTGGAAAAGCTTCAAAAATCACCAAAGTCTTTAAAAACCTCAAAAAAGGCTACTATGTACACTGCGTTCTATGAGTTGCTCCTTGAAGTCAAGTCGCAACTGTATTAATGGTGTTAAGAAAAAGGAAACAAAATTGCAAGACGTTTTCGTCTTGCGAAGCAAGCCCATAGGGAAATTCGTCTTGTGAAGCAGCTCATAAAATGGAAAACCCTTTCATCTAGCGAGTTTTCTGTCTTGCGAGGCATTCGTCTTACAGGGCACCACTGTAAACTGTTTTCTTTCCATAAACTTGCATTGTATTATTTAAAATTTGCACTAAAACTGCAAAAAAGGAGCATTTTCATAGATTTTAGCTGGGATTAAGAAAGAGAATAATGTGGGTTTACATCCAAACTGGAAGTGAAGAGGTAAGACAAAAGTGAATAGGTGATACTAGAGCTATATTCATTTAAACCTTGAAACAAGATATGCAGAGCTGACTGTAGGAGAAGTTAGCACTTAAAGCAGGGGTCAGCAAACTTTTTCAGCAGGGGGCCAGTCCGCTGTCTCTCAGACCTTGTGGTTGGGGGGCAGACTATATTTTGGAGGGGGGGATGAACGAATTCCTATGCCCCACAAATAACCCAGAGATGCATTTTAAATAAAAGGACACATTCTACTCATGTAAAAACACGCTGATTCCCGGACCATCTACAGGCCAGATTTAGAAGGTGATTGGGCCGGATCCAGTCCCCAGGCCTTAGTTTGCCTACCCATGACTTAAAGGATCCTTCAGCCAACTATGCCCAGGTAGAGGTATACTAAATTTCACTACTCCTTCACCTAAGTTTCATCCTTTTAAGTGAGTAGGAAACCTTCAAGGGACCTAACAGCTTCTAGTCAATAAAACAAGTTAACCCCAAAGATTATCTGTACACTACCCAAAAGTTCCAGAATCCTGAGTGGCGAGTCTTGAGAATCACTTGGAAGTACACTGCATACATACAACACTGCAAAGGGGATACCCAGGGCAGATCTACACTTGTGGCTTAATTAATAATATGTTATTAAAATTATTTATTATTATTATTAAAATTATTATTAATAATATGTTATTAAAATGTGACACCAGAGGATGCTGCAGAGCAACAAGCTACCGACAATAGGGAAACTGCATCTTAAGGTTAAGGTGACGTTATAGAACAATATATCTAGTACCGTTCTAATAACCTTTAAAATATCAATGTAGAACCAGCCCCAGTATAACTGAAGTCAAGGGCAAGCCCTTAACCACCAGATGCACCCTCTTCTTCCATCTTGACCCAGTGGCTCTATGTGCTGGGACACGCTGATGCATTATCATGCCAACGAACTGGGAATACCCAATACTCCCTTCTGTGGACTTTTCCTTCTAACTGGGCTGACTTAGGGGTGTAGCCCCTACAGATGACAATCTGGAAAGAACTTAAGAATAAGGCTGTGGCCTTATTGTTCCCTGATGCAGATGGCTCAGAATCATATTCTTGTCTTCTTCTTAAAAAAAGGAAAAGAGTGTTGTTGTTTAGTCGTTTAGCTGTGTCCGACTCTTTGTGACCCCATGGACCAGAGCACGCCAGGCACTCCAAAAGGATGTTAACATGGGCTGCTTATCACAGTTACTTCAAACGATCCTCAAATCCAGGAGTGGCCAGCAAAGGAGAGGTAGTTTCACAATCTGGCTTCTCAGCGGTGGTGCTGCTATTTACCAGGGCAGTGAGAGGTGGGACAGCAGTGATGTCTGGACAATTCAGGTGCACCAGCAAACCCAACCCAGCAGTGCACCCAAAGCGTTCTGACCTCACCACCAGCCTGTCACGCCCCCTCACCATGTAGGTACACAGCAATAGTACCACTGCTAAGAAGTGACGTATGGGGCAGCATCCCTCCACACTGGCCAATGCTGTTCAGACCACAAATAACAATATGATACCCTATAGTACCATCTGCATTTGTCTATTATGACTTATGATTTCATATTGGTGATACAATTTGTGGGTTTAGTGAATATGGTAAGCAGGCATAAGAGCATTGTTATCCTAGTGTGATGTTATCCTGAGATTTTTAAATATGCAGAGCTAAGTAGGAGTTAGACACTGATAGATTAAGAACATTCCAGCACAGCAATGACTGCTGCTAACATAGACTCTAGTCGTTAAAGCATCTTTCATAAGACAAGTTCTCCTGACAAATGGTGTATTAAATTCTAGCACCACCTTCCCACCTTCCATAAAACGAAGCGTTATAAGAGGAAAACAAAATGTCCTTATAATTCCAACCATTATTTCAGAAAGAAATGAAGAAATTGTCTCCTAGAGTGCCCACTTCGTTCTGCGCACATTGGTATTGTTTACAGTAAGTTTTTATTTATTATCAGCACAATTAACTTTAATCAGAGCATGAGCCATACATCTGAAGAAGTGTGATCAGCCAAATGAGCTGCTGTTCCACTTCAGTTCACTTCAGTGGAGCTGAGAAGTTGCTTGCCGAGGAACCAGCCTCTGCCTGGTCATAAATCTGCGTGATGTGAAAGCTTTGCAAGGCCATCCTCTTTTTCACAGCCCTCTGTAAGTCCCTGTGTGCCTCTCCGTTTATTCCATCCCATGCTGGATGTAGTTAGGGAAATCTTAGTTCAGTCTAACAGTGGTGAAAATTGGTAGCACAGAAGCAGTCGCAACTGTACGTATAAAAGGTAAAGGGACCCCTGACCATTAGGTCCAGTCGTAACTGACTCTGGGGTTGTAGCACTCATCTCGCTTTATTGGCCGAGGGAGCTGGCGTACAGCTCCCGGGTCATGTGGCCAGCATGACTAAGCCACTTCTGGCGAACCAGAGCAGTGCACGGAAACGCAGTTTACCTTCCCACCGGAGCGGTACCTATTTATCTACTTGCACTTTGACGTGCTTTCGAACTGCTAGGTGGGCAGGAGCAGGGACTGAGCAACGGGAGCTCACCCCGTCACGGGGATTTGAACCGCCGACCTTCTGATCGGCAAGCCCTAGGCTCTGTGGTTTAACCCACAGCGCCACCCGTGTCCCTTAACTGTACATATACCCTGTATCAAATTTAATGCCTGGTAGTGGTCAGTGGAGCAGTGAAAGCAGTGCCGTGCTGCTCACTTGCCTTCTGAGCACTGAGTATCACTGGTAGTTCCTGAGAAGAGGAAGGGCAAAGCACGTGAAGCAACATGCAGCATGCGTACAGTAGCCGGAGTACTGGATGGTGCTGCCCAAAGGACTGCTTCTAGTTGTGCCAAAGAAATATTGATTCTATGCTTAACAAACTACCACATCCAAACCCTTTCAAGTCCTCTTAATTTTAACATGATGAAAAAGAGCACACATCATGAATTGCATTGAAATCAATGGGACTCCTATTGAACAACGGTTAGACACACACACACAACATGAAAAGGGTTCCAGTTGTCTTTCTTGCATGTTTGCATAACGTTCAGGTGGTGCCTGGCCTGTTGAGAGATGTGTCATTTGTATGTTATACAAACATGCAAAGAAGGCAATCACATGGACATTTTCCAAACCTAGGCCAGAAGGGGTCAACTGCTCACAGAATCTCATGTGACACTAATAAAGGTATTTGGAAAAGCAGTTTTGTTGTATAACTCTTAGGAAAATAACACACATCAGGACCTGTGCCAATGGATGTCACTCATTCATTATTTTTCTTACACATTTATGATTCCTCATGTTTAGAAAGTTCAAAAATTAATTGAACCATATACTAAATGGCAGTCATCTTGCTTTGTTGAACTTGTTCATGGCAGAATAGAGGGGATCTTTGTGCATGCAACTGGAACAACAGCGCATGCTTTAGGATAAACCTCTGTGCACTACAGAGAAAACTATGAGAGAGTTACTGTGTATTTGCTTTTGAAATCAAAGTAGACACAGAATAGATTCCCACTCCCGGATCCTTATTCAGCATCAAATATAATGAAAATAGATTTTCATTAACCCAGCAGTGTTGGCTTATACAAGGGTCTCTGTCTTTCACACAGAGCTTTGCATAATAGAACATAAGACGGGTCTGCGGGATCAGGCCAGTGGCCAGTGGCATCCTGTTCTCACAGTAGCCAATCAAATGCCCGTGGAAAACCCACAAACAGGATTCAAGCACAAGAACACTCTCCCCTCCTGTGGTTTCCAGCAACTGGTATCCAATAGATCAGACAATTCCATGGGCACCACAGGAATTCCCAATTGTGTGAATTGAGCATATCTCATCACAGAAGAGATGGAACATCTCCAGAGGCCTCCATGGCCCCATGGGGCTTTGACTTGTTATCATAGGTGGCAAAACATGAGTATCAAAGGCTGGAATGGCCCGGAAGATAGTGAATTATTTAAATGCTAGCAAATTAATCCAAGGGGGAAATATGTTAAAACTGAGCTAAGCTTCTCAGTGCTTGATAATTAAGTACCATAACCAGCCTATGCACTTGTAAACTACAGGCGTGTTGCAATAATCCTCAGACTAAGAATTATAAACCCAGGAAATTCTAAATGTGAGGAATATGAGCTCAGTACTGACTCATATAATAAACCCATAATTATGATGAAGGTTTCTTTTCAGAGTATGCATGCTGAAATTAGATTGATATGGTGTTTTTCATTAATACAAGTTGTATTTTTTATTTTATTCCTTGGCTATTTTACTTACAGGACAAAATAAAGATGATCCGGAAGAATTCAAATTTCCAAATATCAACAGCAGCAGCATATACACAAATGCTTAACCAAGATTTTCGGATGTGATTAAATGCTTGTACTGCTTTGTCAGCTTGATAATTTGGTGTCAAGAAATAATCTGATTTTTTTTAATAAAAAAGGAGCTTCTAATATAAACAAATCAGTTAAATTCTTCCACAGTTCATTCTGGAGCTAAATTCTTGGGAAGTTTTGACAGCAACTCCAAATTACTTCTACATCTTGGAGCAGAGACTTTTAAAACATAATATTTATGTTTTTAATGGTTGGTTTAAAGATTTCTATTAGACTCCTGCAAATAGGATAATATCGAGAAGTTACATTTCCATAAATGTTTCTCCTATGTTTTCCGCACGACAGTGGACCAGGGCGAAAATATTACTACTGAACAAATGCATCCAGCCCCATGCAAATGGAAATGAAGATCAGGTGTGGTGTGTTCTCCCAGGTCGAACGTTTCCAGGAGAAGGTTTTTCTCATTTTGTTGTCAGTGCCAAGCCCATAATAATAAGCAGTTTCACAAATTGACAGATTTATCATTTTGACATGCAATTTTCTGTGTACCTTTTCCAAAGCCATGGTTAAGCTATGAAGATATTTGTATTTGGAAATAAACTGATTATGATGCTGTACAGTTTGCCCAGTATTCATATTATTTCCCCCAAACACAAGCCTTAGTCTATAGGATTTTTGTGCCTTGTGGAAATATGTATGGGTTAAGTCCTGAAATCAAAATGTAGTTCTTCTAGACAGAAGGCGCTGAAAATATTGTAGGCTGACCTCACCTTGCTACAAAAAGGAATTAAAATATATGTGCAGTGTATCACATCATCGTTATATTCAAGAGACCTAGGAAATGTCAGGAATTTATTTATTTATTTATTTGATTCCATTTATGAATCGCTTCCCATAAATATCTCAAAGCGATTGCAGGGAACCTTCAACATTTCTTTTTTGGGGAGTGCAAAAGGACTAATAATTGATACAGTTTGGAAGTTATTGATTCAACATATAATTCAATATAAACATATAATTCAATATAAAAATCTGAAATAAATAAATAAATTTCAGAAGATCAGGATATAGTGTCACAGAGTATTTGGATAACAAGACCATTTAAGCTGTGAGGCTGTAGTATTTATTTAGTTAGTTTATTTCATAAAAATTATACACTGCTTGATTGTTTGTTTTACAAAAAAAGATACAACAATAAAGAAAAAAATCAAGAAAAAATACATTACTTTAAAACATACAAGATTTAAAATACTAAAGCAGATTAAAATTACCTCAAATTCCTAAGTATCTAGTTTGAGCACAGTCGTATTTTCTGCCCATCCAGATCCTCTTCACAACTATGTGAGAGCCATTTCACCATGCTACCTCCAATTTGATTGAGGTATGCTTGTAATTAGCACTAACGGGTGATAACATGCACACCTTTCCTGCTGGAACAGCATCCCGATGGGAGGGTGTAGATTAGATGGGAAAGACTCTCCTCCCTGCAAGAGAGGGGAGTGGTTGTGGCCGGGAGCCGGACTCCGCCTCAAACAGGGGACGTTTGCCCTCTGCCTCCACTCACCTGGCTGGCGTCCACACCCTCAGCCAGGCACCCAACCAGGTGCCTTCAAGCAGCCTGTACAGCAGCCTGAATTGCTGCGGCGCCAGCCTCCAGCCCTCACTTTTTGTCGTCCCGTCGCGAGTCACCCACCCTCCACCTCCTTAGAGCAGGGTTTCCAGTTTTCTTTTGGCCTTGCTATGGACCTTAGGTTGGTCGCCCTGGTTGTCCGGGGGGCCTGGTAGGAATTTTTCCATTTGGCATTAGGCTTTTTGGTTTTTTCGCCTACCTTGTAGCAATCGTCACAACTTTTGTGGTATTGGTGGGTAGGTTAGGCATTGGAATAATGTGTTGTGGTGTCGAAGGGCTAGGTGTGGCCATCGCCTGCGCCTTCAATTTTTGGGTATTCCGTTAAAGGAATCCAGCGGTCGTGTATTCTGTCCGATGCCTGCTTGGCGGGAGGCCATGGCACGACCCTCGGTGACATCAGGGGAGAGCCTATAGTTGGATTAGCATCAACAGGCTCCACCTACTGGTGAATAAACCCCCTTTGTTTGTTTGTTTGTTTGTTTTTTAGACTCACCCCTCTCCAAGTGGGTGGAGTCAGCTGACGTAATCCAATGCCTAAGCCAATACCTTTTCACTTGCTGTAATCAATAAAGTTGTGGCCTTTTCTTGCCCATTAACCTTATATCACGTGTCCTTGTGTTTCATTCCACTGCGCGGGGTTCGGGTCCTCGAACCACAAACACACATTTTTTTGTACTACTGACATGGCAGTAGGATTCACACACATACTACAGTCACATGAGAGAAGCGGCTTTCACATAACTCCTACTCCCGCCTCAAAATCAGACCATTGGTCTGTTTAGCTCGGAATTGTCAACACTCACTGGGAGTGACTCTCCAGAGTTTCAAACAGGGGTTTCTCGCAGCCCTGCCAGAAGAGGCCAGGGATTCAATTTGGAGCCTTCTCTGTGTAAAGCAGTTGAGCTACAACCCTGCCCCTCACCATCACTGAGCAACATTCATTATCCAGGCTTCCAGTTTCTGATTTGTCTATAGCCACCAACTTTTTTTGATAATTTATTGATTATTACCAAATAATTTTTCACAATACTTTTGGTTACAGTCAAGTAGAATGTGCTTTACACCAGGCTTCCTCAGTCTCGGCCCAACAGATGTTTTTTGCCTACAACTCCCATGATCCCTAGCTAGCAGGACCAGTGGTCAGGGATGATGGGAATTGTAGTCTCAAAACATCTGGAGGGCCGAGGTTGAGGAAGCCTGCTTTACATCACTGTCTTGAGAAAGTCAAAAAGAAATTGAAAAGAGAAAATATCAAGCTATTAGGTGTGAGAAGCTTGTTAAGCTTTCCAGACTTTAATATTCATATCCTTTGAGTCACTTTTAAAGAAAATAAAACAGTTATATTCATATTAATATGTAGCAGAAGGAAGAAACTGAAGTTATAAAGCTGAAGTATTTCAAAACCATATAGAATTTTTGGGAGGTCATGATTCCTTGGCAATGCCAAATAAACAGAGACCATACTTCTAAAAATGTGTTTTGTCCATATCCTGTTTCTTTTGACCTTAAATAATATGTTAATTTTGACATTAGAACTAATTCCCAAAGTTTATTTATCCAATTACTACTCCAAGGTAATAGCTGAGCTTTCCATTTCTGAGTAAACAAATATTGCTGCTACTATCATATAAGAAACTAATTCTTTATGTTCTCTGTTTATTGATTGAGTTGTATAATTTAACAACGGTAGTATGGAATCTAATGTTATTCCATAACACAGTATTTTGGACATTAATTCCATAATCCTTTCCCAGTATTTCGGTGCTGAAGAAAATAAACACTACATATGAATATACCGGTAACATCATCATTATTTTCTACATCTCCAGCACATTTTTAAATAGTTGTTATTTATTGCATTAATTATCAGCAGAAGTTAAGTACCTCCTTGACATGGACATTAAAGCAGTTTTCTCTTATACATTGGTTTAATGAGAATTTTGGTTTGATAGTCACAAACTTGGATGGCTTTAAAAGAGGTTTATATAAATTCATGGAGGATAAAGCTATCAGTTCCTACTAGTAAAAGGTAAAGGACCCCTGGATGGTTAAGTCCAGTCAAAGGCAACTATGGAGTTGTGGCGCTCATCCCGCTTCAGGCTGAGGGAGCTGGTGTTTGTCCACAGACAGCTTTCTGGGTCATGTGGCCACCAGCATGACTAAACCGTGACAGAAACCAGAGCACACGGAAACGCCGTTTACCTTCAACTACCAGTGTCAGGAGGCTGATGAACAGTCCTTAGCCAGCTTCTCCTCTGAGCTCAAGGCTGAAGCCATTTAAAATCAGTTCTAAGGGGAATGAGTTTGGCTTGCTCCCTAAGACAACTGATATTATAGATCAGTAGTTCTCTCTGAGGAAACAGAGGGTCTCCCACACAACACCTCTTCCTTCTCCTGTTCATTATAAACCCTACACCACCCTCAGAAGCTATGGGGTGACCTGGAGAGGGCATTCTCTGTGACAGCCTTAAGTTGTGGAACTCCCTCCCCACAGAGGTGCATCTGACAACTTCATTATACATTTTTAAATGAATGCTGGAGACACACCTTGTTTCCTGGTTTGGTTTTTTTACGCCACAAGTGTATATTTTAAGGACCCACCCTTTGTTGTGTGATTGCACTTGTTGCAATTTTAAGTTTTAAAACAGTTTTAATGGGTTTTTGTTAATGGTGTAATCTGCAACCCTAGAGTGAAGGCTCAATAAAATTGCTTTTCCATCAGATACATAGGGTGAAGAGCTGCCTGAGGCAGTGCCTTGGCAACACATGCAGTCGACCCAGAGATGTGGCACCCCCCGCTTGTTGTTCTCAGTGCAGACCCAGAACACCAGGTCCAATCTCCCACATGAATAACCATTGGCTACAGCACCAGAGGCAGCAGTTGAATAAGCCCAAGGACATGGGGATGGTTATATTTTGCTATATTTGTGCTGCTGGTGGTGACTACTGTCTATATAACTTAATCACTAATACACTGAATAGAGTGAAAGATTATGAATCATGTGGAGAAAGAGTGTGTGCATGAACCTAACAGTGTTTAGCTTTTTTTTTTAGTTGTTGGTTTGTTAATAGAGTTTTATAATTGCATTTGTTTTACTGATAATTTGTAGAATATATAATATGATTTATGCTGTGTTTCTGATGTTCTATTGTGTTATTCTTATTTATTGTTTGTAAACCACTATAGGATTCACGTGAATGGAAAATGGCATAGAAATACAACCAATCAATCACTCAACTAATACTAACAATACACATATTAGGCTTCAAAGTTAATAGTTGACAGGGTCTGGTCCTCATCAAAGACATTTATGTTCCCTCTTTTACAGAGATCAATAAGGGGATTCAGATGCACCTTTCAGTTCAGCACCTTTTATTTCTGTGGCGTTTGGGTATTTATTTTGCCTGCCCATGGGATCTGCATACACATGAGTCAACTGCAGCTTATGAAATCTGTTACTGTTCTCCTGTGTGACTTACTGGGGGGAAATAAAGCGAATGAAAAGTTGAAAGCTGAAACCACAGATTCAAAAAGCAAAAACAAAAACAGGAGGGTGTTAAACAGTGTGTCAATCCACATATGGCCAACTTCTCAGCTGATAACTGTTACAAAAATGTTATAACCATTTTGAAAGCCTTGCTGGGAAGTGGCCTGGAAGAAATGTCTTCAATAAATGAAATAAACTGAATAACTCTTCCTGAAAACAAAGAATTGGACTTACTGTCTTAGTGATGTTCAGCTAAACAACGCAATATTGTGGACAGAATAGCAGGATTCTAAAGTGTTTTGTAAAAAAAGAACAGGTGCCAATTTTGTTGTAGATGAAGCACAGTAACGTTGCCTCCAGAGATTACCATCTAGATTTCCCAGAATGCCCCTGGGAATGATATTACACAATGGTGCAGCATTCAGGCCTCTTCTTGAACTCTAAGAAGGAAAACTGCTGGACTGTTCAGCTGCCATTTGAAGTGAAAGCAACCCATGTTATTTTACATTTCAAAAACCCTTAACAATTTTATTGTTGGGGGGATGACCCTCAAAACACTCACACACCCAAAGTCATAGAAATCTCAGCATCTATGGTGAAGCAAACATGGTTGTTAGGATTCAGCACCTCTCTAATGCCAGCACATTTTCTGGATATAAAATCCCGAAGACTAATACCACTGCTGGCAGGATGTCAGTTGACTAAATAGTGGTAGTTAATCTTTGCTTAATCTTTGGTCTCTGAGTAGCTCAACAAATCAGGATAAAACTGGCTGCTTTCCACCCTTTTCAAGAATAAAAGTCAACAAATAATTGGCAACTTATTGCATTAGGTTCATGTTGCGTCTTTTCAGGTTGCGATCGCGGCAAACCTGGAAATGTATACTTCCGGGTTTCACCGTGTGCATACACACAGAAGTGTTCTGCATGCTTCACACATGCACAGAAGCGCCACTCTAGTTACGGACTTTTCAGGGTGCAAATGGCACCCCGGAACGGATCAAGTCCATAACTAGAGGTACCATTGTATAACCAGTTTACAAGGTTCTGTAATAATACTACTCCAGGCATTATTAAAACAGGGACGTTTCAACATGAGGCGGGGGGCACTAGGGATAAAGTAAATCAGGGATAATGCCTTTCTATCAGCAGTGCACCTTGTAACTGTTTCCCAGCTTGCTTAGAATTAGACCTTGGGCTAACCCTCAGCTTGCCTCTTGCCTGAGTCCTTGCCTGAACCACAGCTGTCCTTGGATCAGAACTCAGACTGGCCTTGGATGCCACTGCTGTGTCTATGCTCATGATGAACATGTTAGTTCAAAGTTTCTTTGAAGCCCAGGACCCAGCTAGGACAGGACAGGTGGCAATGAAGGGTAGGGGAATGCTGATCTTTATTCCATTGGCTTCCATTGGGCTGTATGGCATGAAATTTTGGGGATGCATATCTGGGATACAGGTGAGATGAAGTCAATGGTGGGTGGACAGGGAGAGGACAGAGTTTCAGATCCTCCCCCAAGCATTTGTTACACTGGGTTGGATTTTTGATATGGAAATGAAGACAAGCTAACTTCAGATTAGAAAAAAAAATGTGGAACTGACAAAAAACTGACGGGTCCTTCTATCCATATCTTTTATCCATCAAACTAAATATAAGTGGAAAATATAAAGGATGCACATGGATTTTCTTTTCTTTTCCTGTATCTGAATCTTTGGTCATTTACATTGAAAAGCAGGTAGGTAATGGTAATCCAATACCCTGAAAATGATCTCATATAATTCCCACCGTTATTTGGCAAGTGTCCACCTACAAATTTAAAATTAACTACAGATTTCAAAGCAGACAGATCCTAGAGGGAAAGTGATCATATCAGGGGGAAAAACGAAATGCTGTAAAACTGGTGATTTTAGAAAACAACAAAGAGACCAAATGGGTAAAAGGCAGAACAGTGAACTTTTGTTCATACTCATTGCACATCCACCTGAAATAAATGGTTCTCGGGATAAAGAGATGACAAGTCTCCAGGGCTGTCACCCTAGCACTGTTTGGAAGCACTAAATTGCCTTAAATGGAAAGAAAACAAAGAAATCCAATACTGTGTGACCTGACAAAGTGCGACCTAAAAGTAGGCTCGCCAAAGGAGTGGAAGGATGATTGAGTGTGAAAAAATATCATTCACACATGGCCAGCACATCAAGCCATCTCTCCAGCTTCTAAGATGGAGAAGCGTCAACAGTGAGTTAGGAATATAAACAGTAAACAACAACAAGCTGTAATAATACTGATGCCAATATATATGTAACATGATGACCCATCTTTTACTTACTGTAAGAATCTGGCTGGCATTGACTAGGTAACAAGGGAGGTAAAAGAAAATGCTGGCCCCTTGGTCGTCCCCCCCCCCAGCTTTATAATGCACCCACTCCACAAATGGGGCCGTGCTGCAAGCAAGCCCCACCATTCTCTCAGGAATTTGCAGATCAATGGATCACAGTAAAATGACTTTGTGCAACATTTACTGATTTCGAATGCTTAGAGACTGGAACATGAATCTCTCCTAAATGAAAGAAATTCCTAAGTATATTCTAAGACACAGAATAGATCAAGAAAACCAAAAACAAAACCCACCCTTCTCAGTTTTAAATGAGTTCTGAAACTGTGTGAACAAATGTTTTGGCTGCATAAACTTTATTTTCCTTGCTTCTCAGATTATTTTCTGACCTTTTGACAGACATAATGTGTGTGTGTGTGTGTGTGTGTGTGTATCAATGGATAGTGAAGTTAAGTCTTTGTGTTTGCGTCAGAGAATAGGTTACTTCAGGAGTGCATGAGAACTATTATGCTTTGAACCTGAAAAAGTGCGTTTGTGGGAATGAACTATTGAGTTATGGAAAAACTCACACTCAGGCAGGGAGACAGAGAAAAACTGTGAAGTGAAAACTTACCAATTCCGGAAAATAATATATTGTCGGGCATGCATAATCTTTAAGCCTAAATCCGCACCAGGATCTTCTATGCATCCAGAGCTGGCACAAACATGCCAGAGACTGGGTTAAATACATATTAAGGAAAAGGCTTTAGTCCATTTGCTATGAAAAATAATAGCCTTACATTGACTTATGAGAAGATTAATTTAAATTAACTGTCTTTCTGATACAGAGACATTGAGAGTCTTAAGAAATTTACACACTGACAGGGAATTCAACCTTAGAACAGTAAAAAGCTTCTGTGACACAAGAAGAAAAGCCAGATTTACTGATTGCTCTTATTCCTTAGGTATTTGTCTACAGCAATTTAGAACTTTAATAGGAGTTTGGCCTGGTTGGTTTTTTTTAAAAAAGTAGTTGCTTCCAGGTGACCTGTTTATTGGGCTTTCATCCTAGTTTGTTTGTGAGATTAGACAACATTGGCTATTTAATGATCATTCATCCTGATTGTGGGAAGAATAAATGGCATCAGGTAAGTGTACTTTCCTGTCACCTTCCTTTTGCGTGTTCAGACCCTGATCCCCCCACCCCCAAATAAATTCACACATGACTCAAAATTTCGGTTTGGTTTTTGGCAGAAATTAGACCGCAACTTTATTGATTACAGAAAGTGACTGGTTGCGTAGGCTCTGGTTTGACTAGCTCCCTGCCATGCAGGTAGTGCTGACCCAGGGTTCCAGCATAGGTCAGCCAAGGGTGAACACCTGGATAAGTGGAAAGCCTGGCAAGGGCTAACTCCACCACCCAAATGGCCCCCTGGACACAGGCACGGGCACAACCCCCTCACAGGGGTTGACCAAACCACCGAGTCCCTGGATTTCTTTAACGGAATACCCTTCACATAGGGATGGCAAGAGCGTTCTCCCATCCCTATCACCTGAACCAGAGCCATTCCGCAACCTTACAAGTTGTGACGATTTGCTATGTGGCAGGTGAAACCCAAATGGCAACAGCCAATAGCCAAGTGGGGAAAATTCCTGCCTTGCCCCTGTCCCAACGACAGACGACACACGGTGGCATAGCAAGGTCAAGCGCAAAGCCCTAAAAGTAGGGAGAGGTGAGTGGGTGTTCCGAATGCATGCGCCAAAAGAGGAAGCTCTGGGTCACGTGCATGGGCATAAATAGGTCCCTCAAACCGTTTGGACTGCGTCCCATTGGCCAGATTGTATCCAGCTTCGAGGGACCTACCAGTCGGGTGTTGTGGCTGACCAATCGTAACCACCCACAACACAAGGTGTCGGTTTGCCAGGTCTCACTGCAATACATGCCCTCTTTAAGAGGACCCAATTTCACAAAACATCTGATATTTCAGGGAAGTGTGTTAGCTTTGCACTTTGCACAATGTTCTAGAGTGTCCCCACAATTCTCTGTAGTGAATTTTGGAAAGGTGCCGGGGACAGCAGAGGGGAGAGGGAAATTTGCCAAAAAAATGCTTCCTCTATTCTTCCATTAGCAGAGACATTTGCTGGATCTAAAGTCCTTCTCTGAGAACCAGGGTGCCAACCGGATTCCTCTTCCTCCCACCACTCTTTGCTGCTCAAATCTCCCTTCACATCACATGCCTGTGTGGCAATGTCTCAGCAGCATGGTGACGACATGTGTGCTTGGATCCAGTCTGGGAAGGGTTTGAACCATTGCTGCAATTAACTTTTAGCCTCCATCTTTCTTTGGCTACATGCATGTGTTTATGTAGTGAATTGGTCTGATAAACGTTTAGTGTTGAAAATATGCAGTGGCCACATAAGTCTGTTATGTAGGGGAAAAGGAAAAAACTCCTACCATTTTCTTCCACAACAGAAGGGTTTTCTCTCATAATTTGCCTGCCTACGCCAATTCCTACAATTATCAAATGTAGGAATTGGTGCCTGCAGTTTGGGAGAAGAGTTCACAGCATGTATGGTTTGGGCATATACCTGTATATAGCAGAATTTAGCAGGATTCTCCTCACTTCTGATTCCCAGCAAACAAAACAAACAGAACACTTAAATAAAAATAATGTGTTGCTCTAAATAGTTTATCTGATCACTGGAAGAACCTTATGAAGACAATGTCTTGAATGGATCATACACTGGAAATGTGAATTGGTTATAAATCAGCTACATAGGAAAATTTCAATTAAATGAATTTCCATTAGTCCATGTGCTGTTTAGAGGTAGATAGTGGTACTATAATCATTCCTCAGAAATCACTACCTTAATCTGTTTATCTCTTTCTCTCTTTTTCAGAATTTATTGCAAATCGGAATCCCGCACCCTGAAGATCTGGAGCAAACACATCTTATTTATTATGGAAACACACTTTAGGTTAAATTGGTTCCATTCAGGAGAGCTAACTTTCAAAAACCTTATAAGACAAAATGCTTTTCCAGTGACTTGTTGTTTCTCGCTTCAGGTTTTTGTTTCTCTTTTTTCTGCCTTTGTTTCTCATTTTGCATTCTTGAAAATAACTAAACTTGTTAAAAGGAAAAACAAAACAGAACAAAAGCCTTTGCACTTGATACCTAATGACTGACTCTAGTATGGACAGAATCGTTCCTTCTTTACTAAAATCTTCATACTAGTGTCAGTAAGTGGCTATTCCTTCTATTCCAAAATCTTGCCATCCTTTATGCTGCCAGAAATAGTTTTAGAAAAAAAGGTTATTCCTTGATCAGATACAAAACTGTTGGATTCTTGTCCCCACTCCATCCATTCAACTGACAACTTTGCAAAGAAAAAGAAAAACAACCACACACCATTCCCTTACAGAATATATACTGGAGAAACCTTCTAATATCCACATCTGACAACCAGGCTGAATATTAGTATGAATAACATGGTACAATAGCTTGAATTTGAAAGGCAATTCTCCCCCTGCTGCTTTTTCAATTAAAAAAAAAAATGTTTGTGTGTAGTAATGATACTTAAAAAAAATTAATGCAAGGTATGAAAAGTTACTTTCTAGAGCTTTAAAACAAAGTGCTTGCTATCAATGATTCACAATTACAGCCTGTGCATGCAAAAAAAAAAAAAAAATCACTATGATGTTACACTGTGTGGTGTGATCTCTCAGCAGGAGTCCTGATCAATGGGAACCACAAAGCACTGCTTTTGTGATTATTCAGTCCAATCGGCTTACGCCACTCTGTATCATTGCCCAAAAAGCATTCCATTAGCAAAGTCTTTGCTCTAATTACCTAGCAACATTGTGGGTAGCATGTTGTACCCATTAAAATTCTTCATGAGCAATTTACGATGGTAACAACTTCATTATAATATGGCAAGCCATCAATATGCCATTTCATCTGAATATTATTTCCCCTGTCATTTAAGTGAGCAGGGTTTTTTATTTTTATTTTTTTAAAATGCAGGTCTTATTAAAGCTAATTTGTGCTGGATGCCTGTATAAAAGAAACATAATGCCTTTGCCACAAGACTAGAAGACAATATAAGTACCTGCATTTCTGCCCACAAGTTGTGCCAAGAATACCCATTTGAGTCATTTCAGGAATTCAGTCAAAAATCAAAGGCTTGTGGGGGGAATCTTACTTTTGTGCACAAGGACATGGGACCGGGGGGGCTGTTTCATTGCCCACCAGAGTTTTTCTTTTTTTCTTTTACTACACTGATAAGCAGAAAGTGATATCTATGCAAAGAGTATTGAGAACCTTCAAGACATGAGCCACAGTATTGACCTTGTCTGTGGTTCTGTCCCTATTAGTTCTCCATGAACATTGTATTGAGTAATATCCAAATACAGTAGGCCCACAACTTATGCAGACTTTATTTATGTGACTGCAGCTTTACACAGATTGCCAATAAATAAATAAATGAATAAATAAATAAATAAATAAATAAATGATAGATAGATGATAGATAGATAGATGATAGATAGATGATAGATAGATAGATGATAGATGATAGATGATAGATAGATAGATAGATGATGATAGATAGATAGATAGATAGATAGATAGATGATAGATAGATGATAGATAGAGATAGATAGATAGATGATAGATAGATAGATAGATGATAGATAGATAGATAGATAGATAGATAGATAGATGATAGATAGATGATAGATAGATGATGATAGATAGATAGATAGAGATAGATAGATGATAGATAGATAGATGATAGATAGATAGATAGATAGATAGATAGATAGATAGATAGATAGATGATAGATAGATAGATAGGAGGCAGGAGACCCTTCCTTACCTCTGAAGGCTCTCACGAGACTACTTTCCATGAAGGATTTTCCATGAAGGGGTTTCTCATAGTAGAAACCTCTTTAAAGCATTCTCCTTTGCTTACAGGACTCTGGGAGGCTCCAGAGAGAATTCAAGAGGCTGTCCAAAATCATGCAAACTCTCGGATGGTCCCAATCCATGGTTCAATAAGCAAATATTAAAGTTACCTCAGGCCTGGGAGCTGCATGTGCTCTTCTAGGCCTCTGGCTCTCAGGACTTCCCCCAGGCAACACTTGAAAGGTGATGTGTCTTTCAGCTGTGATAATGGTGTTGAACCAAAGGTGAACTGTACTGAAAGCTCTGAAAATGCCATCTTGGTAGTCAAGATAACCCCACAATTACTTGGTAGTTGTTATAACAATGAGCTCCTATATGTTTATATTCACTTGTTTTGATATAGGCCAATTGGCTTGCTTTGATGCTATCCTTGTCTGTGGGCCTGGGGTGCTGGGTTCTGGTCAGGTGAAACGATGGGAAGTCCTGGTCAAAGGAGCATATGCTGGCTTGTGTATAAATAATGTTTGAACATTTGCTTGGGCGCGAACAAGCCATCTCTTTGCTGCGGTGTCTGTCTCACAGTTATAAAGGCTGGGAGACCTGGCAGGCTACTTTGCTGCAAGTCCACACTTTTCTTTAATAAAGCAGTAGAACTGATCACTTTTTTACATCCTTCTTTGGTATCCCTGCACCTAACCACTCCCGAGGGCCCTCCCTTGGGCCTGTGGTTCAGAACAATCATCTGGATGGAGAATGAAGAGATGTTGGGAGTGTGGAAACCTCTATTCATCTACCTGCTTCTGCCTCTGGCTTTGCCTACCCTTTTCATGAGTCCCAATGGGAGGCTGACTATAAGGGAATATTTCCCTTTGACTGTAAAAGTTTCTCCAACCTTGGGCTAGGCTGTTAGACTTTGACTGTGAGGCATTCACTAGGGCTGCAGTGGGGAGAAGGGTTTTGACAACCCTAAGTTTCCTGGACGAAGGTGAAAAATACAAACCATGCAGTAAGTAAATAAGTAAATAAATAAGGAAGCAATGACTTTGTTGGCAATGCTCATTTATGCTTATTGGGAGCTAGACCCTGACTGTCCTCTGTTAGGATGATAAATGTGACGATAACCTTCCATTATTTTCTCCATCATCCTTAATCTCTTTCAATATTGTAGTTTATTGCATGCTAGTCTGAAAAAAAAAATATTTACCTTTGTATGAAAAGAAGGGGGAAGAGTCAACATGGCGGATGCCAACATTTAAAAGACAGTTGGGTTCATTTCTCCTTTTAGAATCCTTTGACAACACACCTTAATTCCCAGCCATTCAGAATACAGTCCTCCCACGATTTGTGCATTTTAGCCCCTCAGAAAATGGAAGTTAGGCATTTTTTAACAACAGGCATTTATCAGAGTTCCACACCGCAGGCGCATTTCCCTCAAAAATATAGTGCTCCACACTTAACTATGTCTTGCTGAGACACCATCGAGTTTATCTCTACTTGCCACTGCCTGGCCACACTTAATGACACACTGCAAACAATTCCATAACACTTACCTCTAAAAGCCTGCGACATTCTCAGAAAGGCCAGGGCTTTGAAAGGCACTCATGTTGCCATGGAAATTTGTAGCTTTCATCCATGGAATGACAAAAATGTACCCTGCGTCTCAACCCCAAACGCTTTAGAAGCTGGCAATGCTGTGTTACATTCAATCTTATTTTATTTATATTTTGTTGTATTTAATTTGGTACTGATATTGCTGCATTCCACAAGCCATGACAATTATGGGGTATATGGAGTAAACATGTTGCATACAGCTGACCAGGTGTCGTAATGGGGGGGGCATGACTCTTCATTTTATACTGAAGACTATTTACCACTGAATGAATCTCTCTTTATAAGCTTTTTGGAATGATTTCTCTTCTCATGCTATTCAGACTTTCCCCATGCAGGATATCATGCCATTTGGGAAGAGGAAAATAGTTTGTCTATCTCTACCATTCTCCCAAAAAAAGGTTTTTCCAAAAAAAAATGCCAGTTGTAGTGTGAGCCTTGCTTAATACATGCTGCTGAGATTTTGGCTTAGAGATAATCCAATTTTATTGTCTTGGAGTAATTCCTAATGACCATTGTGTGTCTATAGCAATTTGTGTCAGTTGTTTAACTTGAAATCCAATGTGTTCTTCTTTAACAACTGCAATGATGTGTTCAATGAGGTGTTATTTCAAAAGCCAACTACACAGCAGTGGTTTTCCCTCTGAAACTATTTTGATATCACTTTGACCTGAAAAGTCATATTGAAATGTGCAACCAAGTTAATGTACCACTGTGACAGCTATTTCCAAGTAACAGATGTAAATAGATTCCAGAATTTAACTCAAAAATCTCATTTTGTGTGTGTGTGTGTGTGTGTTTGGGTCTCATGAACACAAAACAATTTTCATTACATGGATTTATACCAAACTATTTCATATTCCTTTTTTCCTGAACTTTGTGCTTAGCAAATATAAAATAACCACAATTTTCTCACTATAAAGGTGGCAGCTTCAAAGCAAACTATAGCAGCAGTGGTCACGATAGCATAATATCTACGCTCTAATTAAATTTTTGTTGTTTAGTCGTGTCCGACTCTTCATGACCCCATGGACCAGAGCACGCCAGGCACTCCTATCTTCTACTGCCTCCCACAGTTTGGTCAGACTCATGTTTGTGGCTTCGAGAACACTGTCCAGCCATCTCGTCCTCTGTCGTCCCCTTTTCCTTGTGCCCTCAATCTTTCCCAACATCAGGGGCTTTTCCAGGGAGTCTTCTCTTCTCATGAGGTGGCCAAAGTATTGGAGCCTCAGCTTCACGATTTGTCCTTCCAGTGACCACTCAGGGCTGATTTCCTTCAGAATGGATAGGTTTGATCTTCTTGCAGTCCATGGGACTCTCAAGAATTTCCTCCAGCACCATAATTCAAAAGCATCAGTTCTTCGGCGATCAGCTTTCTTTATGGCCCAGCTCTCACTTCCATACATCACTACTGGGAAAACCATGGCTTAATTGCCAGAGACCTAAAAGAACATTCGAACTAAATTTTAAGGAGAACTAGATGAGGAAAACACAGGAATTATACCCAATGCTGCACAAACACAGTTCTGCTGACATAGCAAGGTTTCTCCTTCTCTCTTCTCCCCAAGCTCCCCACAAATTCTGCTCTGGAGATTCCCCCAACCTTCTGGAAAAGAATATGAAGGGATGGGACTTCAAGGGAGGGAAGAGGAGGAGGGAGTTACATTGCACAAGCAGGCTGACACTAGGTTCTATTATAATGCCAATATAGGGAAACAGCTTCCTTGCAGGGCAGGATCAATGGGTGGGAGGTGGGGTTTAAACTTCGAACAGCCATCTAATCCTCTCAGCAAACCCTCTTTCCCAGCTGATTTTAATTTATTTGTACTCTGCTGGGAGTGGAAAAAAGAAATAACCCTGACTGCATCTATGCAGCTATTTAAAAAATTTCTCTGGGGAAAAAAACACACACTTTTTAAAGCTCACAATGGAAAAAATTCAAAGTTTCAATTTCAACTCTACAGCGCCATCTGCTGTCGCAGTGTTATAACAGCCTTATAACATTTTATTTTTACTAATGCTGCTGAGTCCCCTGTCTGATAGAAAGGAAGTGTGGCGGACAATCTGGTGTCCGGGAAGAATTTGGATGCCAGAGAAGAAAAGCATTCCTCCTTCTTACCTGCCAATCTGCCTCTGAAAGTGCTCCCCTTGCTTCCCCATTCTGAGTATCTCAGCACTGTGGGTTTAAGAAGAACATACTCTTTGAAGAAGAATGTTATCTAGTTCTGCCATAAGTATTGTGGCAAGAGAAGAATTTGGGGAACTTTTTACTCCACCTCTGTTACGCATATACATGTGAGATCTACAACTATATGTTGCAATGAATCTACAAGCGCTACCAGCAGGGCTCCTGGTCAGGGTTAGTCAGTCAACAAAATGGAGAATCCTATGCATGACTCAGATTCCAAGAGGGGCAGATCTTCTGATTGTCCCTTAATATAAAAGTTGTGTAGCGAGACATTTTGAAATGCTACTGGCTAAGTGAAGTGATGCCTTAAATTATTCCCAGTTCCTTCTCTCTGCCCTTATTCTTAATGGATTGCTTAAAACCGAAAAAGCTCAGGTTAGCTTTGACTACACAGAAACCCTCAGAGAATTAGTTTCCTAGTATTTATTTATGAATCGAGTTGAATTATTAAGGTGTGCTTTGGTAGTTGTTCAGTCACGGCATGGGATTCCAGAACAGGCTGACAATATGTTTCTCACTAGGGGAAAGACCGTGCTATGAAAGATTGGCCCAAGGTGAGAAGCATCACACAGCTACCTGCCTGCCTGGGAAGTGTTGTTCTTCTGAGTGCTTCACAAAGCTCAAAGGCAAACACATCCCATGTGATAACTGAAACCCCTGCATACTTGCTCACGCTGCTCCTTTGATTTCCCAGGATTGAAGTTACTCCTGCATCCAGCCTGTCTGTCAGTAGGAGGTTTTGAGTTGCCTTGAATCAAGTGGTAGTATCCTGTCTTATGCTGCTGGTATTTTTTTTTTTTTAAAAAATGCTTTTAGAATGCAGTATCTTCTAACATTAGTTGCCACCCATTTTATATAAATGTATTTCTGATTTTTTGTCTCATACTGTTGTGGCATATCAATGTTCACATCAATGTCGAAAGCCTATCACTTCCACTCCTGTTCAGTTCTGCAGACTGTCATTTTAAAAGCATGGGGAAGTCAGGCAATGAACAGGAGAATGTGGTCATTTGTTGTAAACCTCTTTAGATTGTTTCCCAGTCTCTCTTGTGCACACACACATTGAGAAGGTGTGAGCACTTTTCTGACATGCATTGCATATAGAATGACAGAATTGTATAGCTGGAAGGGATCCCTAGGGTCATCTAGTCCACCCCCCTACAACACAGGAATCACGGCTAAAGAATCGCTGACAGATAGTCACCCAACCTCTAATCTTTGTTTAAAAACGAAGGAGAGACCACCACCACTTCTCTTACTATCAGATAGTTTTTCCTAATGTTTCGTCAGAATCTCCATTTTGAAATTAGAATTCATAGTTTGAGACCTACCCTATGGAGCAGGAGAAAACAAGCTCGCTCCATCTTCCATGTTGACAAGGTAGACTAAGATTACCACCATAGTATGCAAGTTTTAAAGAAAGAAACTAGAAATGTAACACTGGAGAATCTGTTTCAGCATGGCAACGCAGTGGGTCATGTTGGTGTTTAGTTGTTTAGTCGTGTCCGACTCTTCGTGACCCCATGGACCAGAGCACGCCAGGCACTCCTGTCTTCCACTGCCTCCTGCAGTTTGGTCAAACTCATGCTGGTAGCTTCAAGAACACTATCCAACCATCTTATCCTCTGTCGTCCCCTTCTCCTTGTGCCCTCATCTTTCCCAACATCAAGGTCTTTTCCAGGGAGTCTTCTCTTCTCATGAGGTGGCCAAGGTATTGGAGCCTCAGCTTCACGATCTGTCCTTCCAGTTACCACTCAGGGCTGATTTCCTTCAGAATGGATAGGTTTGATCTTCTTGCAGTCCATGGGACTCTCAAGAGTCTCCTCCAGCATCATAATTCAAAAGCATCAATTCTTCAGCGATCAGCCTTCTTTATGGTCCAGCAGTGGGTCATAGGATCATAGAATTGTAGCGAATCCTCAAGTCCAACCCCCTGCAATGCAGAAATATGCAGTGGTCCCATCTGAGGATCAAACATGCAGCCTTGTTGTCATCAGCACCAGAGTCTAACCCATGGGTAGGCAAACTAAGGCCTGGGGGACCAGATCTAGCCCAATCACCTTCTAAATCTGGCCCTCCGACAGTCCAGGAATCAGTGTGTTTCTACATGAGTAGAATGTGTGCTTTTATTTAAAATGCATCTCTGGGTTATTTGTGAGACATAGGAATTTGCTCATTCCCCCCAAAAAATATAGTCTGGCCGCCTGCTGAAAAATTTTGCTGACCCCTGGTCTAACCCAGTGAGCTTTTAATGACAATGAAAAATCCATTATCCAGACAGTATCCAACTAACTCATTCCATCAGCTTGAGTAGTGGATCTTTCCCCTCCTTCCCCCATACACCCTTATAAATTTATTACAGGGTTCCCACAATCTCCAGATGTGGGAAGGTGCAGGTTATGGTGTGGGTAGAGGAGAGGAAGTTTTGTTGCACAGGTAGAAATCTTAGGGTGGATGGAATGAGTTTGTTGGCTTCCACCCATAATGTAGAAATTTGGTTATGCATCTCACTAATATTCCTGCCCCCCCCATCTTTAGCAAAATTACTAGCTCAATTCCTACTGAAAAATGCAGATGCTAAAGAGCCTTCCACAGCTTTAAATTAATTAGTTTTGACTACTTCGTTAAAAAAATCAAAAACCCACCTGAATAGCCTTTTGATGGAAAGCCATCTGAACTCTTCCCCTTTTCACACTTTGTCATGATCCCTTGGCAGAAACCTAATGGTTCTCAAGGCATCTATTTAGGATATATGGAGAGTGACGTACAGCATGTGCTGCTGATGCTCAGGAAACAAAAGAACTCCTCCATATTGGCAGACCTCTGCGGAGCCATAAATGTCACCTAAAACACAGACAGGATTGATGGTGACATAAAGCCGGAGGAAAGCGTCCTACAAAAGAAATTTCGTTTTTAAACAGACACACACTGTCTGCTTCACACCAAGCAGACCCAAATAATCTCTCTTGCTCCATCCCAGCATCACAATAAGCAGCAAGGTTATCTCTGTTAGCACATTTTGAGCTGCGAAGGGGGCAAATTTGCAAAATATAGCTATGCTAACTCAGTTAAAAAAACTAAAATGGCTGGAAAAGGCATGCTTTTAGCAGTGTATAGTTTTAGTGTAGAGTAGGGACATGGGTGGCACTGTGGGTTAAACCACAGAGCCTAGGACTTGCTGATCAGAAGGTTGGCGGTTCCAATCCGCACGACAGGGTGAGCTCCCGTTGCTCAGTCCCTGCTCCTGCCAACCTAGCAGTTCGAAAACAAGTCAAAGTGCAAGTAGATAAATAGGTACCGCTCCAGTGGGAAGGTAAACAACGTTTCCGTGCGCTGCTCTGTTTCGCCAGAAGCGGCTTAGTCATGCTGGCTACATGACCCGGAGAACAGAAATTGGGCTCCGGCGGTGCGGCGGCAGCAGGAGGCCCCATTAGCTAAAGTGGTGCTTCAAGTCAAGAACAGTTTCAGGTTAAGAATGGACCTCCGGAACGAATTAAGTACTTAACTCGAAGTACCACTGTATTTATTGACAGCAGCAGGCAGGGGAAGTGTTGGCATGGCATTGGGTCCAGGGTCATTATTCCACAAGCCCCATGTTGATGGAATGGATCCGTTGGGTTTGGACCTCCCCAAACCTGTTATATGGGAGTCAGCCAGTGTTGAATCTTGCCCTGGTGCAAGCCAAGTCTCACTGGGTGACTAGGGTGCAGATTCTAACAGGAGGAAATTTCCAAAGCAGTTTTAAAGTAGCAGTAGATCCTCAGGGAAGGCCCTAAGCTAGTGGTGGCGAACCTATGGCATGCATGCCAGAGAGGGCACTCAGAGCCCTCTCTGTGGGCACACACGGTGTCACCCCAGCAGGGCCGTAACTTCCATGCCAGGGCGGGGGAGGAGGAGGAGAGGAGGACTCTTGTGCGCTGTCTAAAGCCTGCAGCACCAGGGCCTGGCGAGCATCAAGGGGCTGAGCAGGCATTGACTTTTGATGCACCAGTCTGTTT
The DNA here is from genome assembly GCF_964234715.1 of Podarcis melisellensis. Taxonomy (NCBI): domain Eukaryota; kingdom Metazoa; phylum Chordata; class Lepidosauria; order Squamata; family Lacertidae; genus Podarcis; species Podarcis melisellensis. The sequence goes on from NC_138528.1 coordinate 54,526,173, forward strand.
TTCCTACTTGGGAGTAACCCTTCTTGAGTTCAGCAGGGCTTAACTCCCAGGTCAGTAAGCATATGAAGACCACAACCTAAGAAGGGGCTCTTGCGTTTACATGTTCGTTGGGCTTTCCCGTGGAAGCTATCAGAGAAATTCATTCCGTGGAGGCTGAAGCGAGGAATGATGATGATGATGATATTTTACCCCACCCACCTGGCTGGGTTTATTTATTTATATTTATTTGTATGTGCACATGCAGACAATCATTATTATCTCATATTAAAAATTGGGAGAGGGTGGCTCTTAGTACAGCCCTCCAGTGTACACTAGTGGCCAAAATTGTGGAACCTTCTGGAAAAAATGTATTACTGAGGTTTGATGGCTCATAACACCAGTTTGTTTTGGAGCAATACCAGTGCTTCTTTTCTGTGGGGACACATACCCCTAAACATTTTGTGAATTTAACAGGAGAAGAAATTCACTGTATTTATTTTTCCCAATTTGAACTGTATTTATTTTTCCCTAGTGGGGATTTTCTTGAGTCAAAATGAGAGTACCCCTATTTTTTTTAAAGAAAAAAAGCACTGAGTTATACCATAAAATTATATATCAATGGAAAGATAATTTAATGAAGAATGTAATGCAATAACTTTTATGAAGGATTATTTATTACAACAGCAGTCATAAAGAAGAAATGTGAAACACACAGGGGAAAAAAGAGATATATAGTTTAAATTGCCGTGTTGGCACTTTGCGATAAATAAGTGGGTTTGGGGTTGCAGTTTGGGCACTCGGTCTCTAAAAGGTTCGCCATCACTGCCCTAAGCTGATCTGTATGGTGCTTTGGCATCATCACTTCAGAAAGATGGCACTGTGGCTGCTAGCTCTGCAGCTAGTTATGTGATATGAGAGAAGCCAATGGAGTTGTATAAAGCTACCCATAGTAGCCTGGCTTCTTAGTCTAAGTAACTTGTACTTTCAATAAAGAGCAAACCAAGAGCCAACTTCCTTGCTTGCTTCCCTGCCTGCCTGCTTCCTTTCCTCTCAGCTGACTGGCTTGCCATATTGCTGCTGGTGTATTAGGTATATTTGCAACTGCTTTGAGTTTGGGTGTACTCTTTTGTGAAATCTGAATTTCTCCTCTATGAGCAGAAAAAATGGGGTGGGGGGATTTCTGCTACACAAAATAAAACCCGCCTTCTGTGATCTTGAGGCTGATCTATTGTAATCAATGTAAAAAATCTTCCATTTGCCCCTGGGTCATAGTTATGATAATGGTATTAGCATACAGAGCATGACAGCACTCTTAAGCACCTCTCTCTTTTAAAAAAAATGTTTTCTTGTAAACTGAAGCACGTGCTGTACTTTGAACATTCCCTCGGGCAGAAGCTCTTCAGCATGAAAAAATATTTATAAGGAATTTGATCTCCTTTCATCCAGCAAATCTTTTCCTAAAAGAATTTTTCTTTGCATGCATTTGTTATTCATAAGAATCCAGCACTTGCTTGGGAGAAATTCTTTTTTTCCTGCCTATAGGTTGTTTGTGAACTGTTTGCTCTCATTATTCCCTGCTTTATTATTCATGCTGGTTCACATCCTATGTTATAGGCTATGGTTTCTGCTTCAAGATTGAATGTCATCTCTCAAAGTATTGGAACTGAATGACTTTAACTTTCTCAGCCAGTGAAAAATGAATCGCTAATCCTTCATCTGGCAGAGGGGGCTGTGCTGCATGCAAGGCATTTACAGCACTGCTTAAGTATGGAGTGAACCCATTGATGGTTAAAAGCCATTGTGTGCTAGAGGAAGGTCTGCCTGGATATAATGAATCCATCATGACACTAGGAATATGTGGCATCCTAACATTAACATTGCAGGAGGAACAGCAAGGTCCATGACCTTGTAACAAAGGCAGAAGATTCTAAGGACAGGTAGAATAAGCAGGGGCATTATAAAAAGATCACTTCAGAAGGAAGTGACCTATAAAATTGAGGAAAAAACAGGAATAGAGAGTCTGAGGACCAAGAGTAGAGAGTCTGAAGACAGCTTCACACAAAAATGTGAAGTATAACAAGGTCCACAGATCTTTTTACACTTGTGTACATGATTCTGGCGACCTTGACAAAGCACATGAAGCATTCTTATACTGCATCAGATCACGACTCCATCTAGCCCAGGTGTGGCTACCCATGGCACTCTAGATGTTTGGATTATAATTTCCATCCTCTTTATTTGCTATGCTGGCTGGGGCTGATGAGAACTGGAATTCAACAACCTCAAATTAAGGTAAAGGTAAAGGGACCCCTCACCATTAGGTCCAGTCGTGACCGACTCTGGGGTTGCGGTGCTCATCTCGCTTTACTGGCCGAGGGAGCCAGCGTACAGCTTCCGGGTCATGTGGCCAGCATGACTAAGCCGCTTCTGGTGAACCAGAGCTGTGCACGGAAACGCCGTTTACCTTCCCGCCGGAGCGGTACCTATTTATCTACTTGCACTTTGATGTGCTTTCGAAGTGCTAGGTGGGCAGGAGCTGGGACTGAACAACGGGAGCTCACCCCGTCGCGGGGGTTCAAACCGCCAACCTTCTGATCAGCAAGTCCGAATTTAGTCTAATGCATTGAACTCCAATGGGCAGCAGATCTTCAAGGTCACAGGTATATCCCAGATGATCTACTACTGCTGCTGCTGCTGCTGTTGCTGCTGCTGCTACTTGCCCCAGCCACTCTGGGTGGCTTCAAACACGTATAAAACATAATAAAAAATAAAACATTAAAAACTTCCCAATACAGGGCTGCCTTCGGATGTCTTCTAATAGTTATTTATCTCCTTGACATCTGATTGGAGGGCATTCCACAGGGAGGGACCTTAGATCCAGGTGTGGATCCACTCTCCTTTTGATAGTGACATCACTGCTGCTTGCCAGTACAGTGCAGGGGTACGGAAGGATGGTGGTGATGTTGGGAGTGTGTGGACACCAGCTAGAGCCCCAGATTGGGACAGCCCTGCACTCACCACCACCCTGTTCTGGCTCTGCACTGTCCTAGAAAGTGGCAGTGCCACTGTCATTGGAAAGCTACTGCCCCACCACACCGGCCATTTCTGCTTTGGTCCATTTAAAATGTTTAAAATCAAAATGATACTGGGACTGCCATCTTGTAAGATATGTGCTCTATTGAGGACATAATCTCCATTGGGGCTAGAACCCACAGACATGTATGCATGGCTGTTTAAAGACATGTAGTGTAAGGACCCTTCCATGTTGATTGTGGGAAATGCTAGTGTAACTCCAGTGTTCCTGAAAAGAATCAGAAGGTGTAGAGCAGCCCTCAAATTTGAAGAAAACTAGGACTGGCAAAGGGAAGAGATTATTATGGCCAGAAGCTGCCTCTTGAGGTGCATGAACACATCTCTCAGTGCTGTTTGAAGAGTCGGTTTCAGTTTCTAGTAAAGGGAAAAGCTGCTCTGTATTCTCGTTCCAGCATCTTGTGATGTGGCGATTATTTTTCTCAAGTCTAGATGTATCAATACTCCACATTTTGCTTTCTGACTGCTGAAAGGTACAGCAGTTGATGTATTGGCTTTAGCTTAAGGCCTGGTGTTTTCTATAAACAGTGAAAAGCCTTGGGCTTTAAGTAGAAGTTAGGTTTATTTGGAGGTTCATCTTATAACTTGAAGATGGATTGGGCCTCCCTCCTGTCTCCCATTTATAAGTAAACTGCTTCAAGAGAACAGATGCCTATTCCTGCCAAATAATTTTTTAAGTCTCTTTGTTCTTGCCTGTTGTTGACAATCCAAGCCTCAAAGGGAGCAAGTTACCACTTAATGGTGCTGACATCTATAAATCTATTGAACATCAGAGAATAAATAACTACTCGGTGAGGAAATGATTTAATATTAAACATGTTCTGTGTTCATAAATTATGAATCTTCACTCAACCTACAGGCTTATGAATTTAGATTAATAGAAAACGTGGGTGGGATTCTTTGTTTCAGCATGGCAGTTATGTATTTTGTGCTTTGGGCCCTGTACTATATATTACAATTTTTAATAGAAACTTGTGGGCATTTGTTTCAACCCTGCACACAGTTAGGCTATTTAAATTCTGTGGACTTCAGTAAGATTTAAAATGATATCCCAAAATTCAGAGCATCACATATGGTTCTCTCTCAGTACAAATATAGGGTTGGTTCATATGGAATGCAGACATGGCTCCCAGTACATTTCTAATCACAATTCAAAGTGTTAGTGTTGACCTTTAAAGCCCTAAATGGCTTTGGCCCTGTATACCTGAAGGGGTGTCTCCACGACCATCATTCAGCCCAGATGCTAAGATTTAGCTCTGAGGGCCTTCTGGCGGTTCCCTCACTACGAGAAGCGAAGTTACAGGGAACCAGGCAGAGGGACTTCTCAGTAGTGGCACCCACCCTGTGGAACGCCCTCCCATCAGATGTCAAGGAAATAAACAACTCTCTGACTTTTAGAAGGTATCTGAAGGCAGTCCTGTTTAGGGAAGTCTTTAATGTTTGATGTTTTATCATGTTTTTAATATTCTGTTGGGAGCTTCTCAGAGTGGCTGGGCAACCCAGTTGGATGGGTGGCATACATATGTTGTTGTTGTTGTTGTTGTTGTTGTTGTGTACTTCCCCAGATTCCTAAACCATAGAGATCTGAAGTGTGTTCACACACACACACACACACACACACACACACAGAAAGACACTCAATCACTCACATTCAGACTTTCTTTTCTTGTTTCATGGTTTACTTTCAACATTGTCTAGTGTTTAACTTTAAAAATAACAAACATGGTTAGTATCCATTTGTAACCAGGCTTTGTGAACACTGAATCCTTAATTCCAATCCCTGATTACAAGGATAACCTGGTTACCATCGTTTATGTTTACCAACAGACACATAGGCAAAATATGGTATACTGTACAGAATTCACATAGGAGATGGGAGGGACTTTCCTGATGAAAGTCTTCAGCATGCTCCTTATCCTTGAATCATCGTTAGGAAATCAGGAATATTATGCATGCATTGGGTCAGAGCAAATTATTGCTGGGTCAGTGGTGGTGGGAGTTTTTCTTCACATATAAAGAAAATGCAACTAATGTCCCATATACTAACAATAAAAAAATAGACATTAAAATAATGCCTTGTATCTTAATGCAAACCTCCAAGTAAGGCTAGGATTCCCCATAGACTTTCATGGAGGTAAACCCCATTGAATCCAACTACATTGTCAAAACCAGAAACCTCTGAGAAGTTTTTTTTCTTTTTTTTTTTACATATTCCAACTGTATTTATCTCTGCCTGTTTCAGCAGGATGATTATTTCCTATTAGAAAAGAAAGGTCTGGCTGAAGAAATACAAAATACCATTTTCAGTCATCAGTATCTCTGTCTAAAGGATCTCAGAAAGCAAGACTTGGGAGGACACTCAATCGAAACTCTGGAGACACTGTGAATTGGTTTTGACAATGTAGTTAGATCAGAGGCCCAACTTGGCATATATCTGCTCTTTCCAGCAATTGTTAGATATGGCTCACATGGGTGTGATGCTACATAATGCTACACTAAATGTCATGCTTAACCACTTCAGTTCATTTTGGTCATCTTGCAGTGTACTGACTTGCCTTTTTCCTGTCATCCTGGATACTAACTGGCCTCTGGCATTTTATACTCTAATTTTATTGTCCACACACTGTATTTAGTTGTTTGTTTGTTTGTTTGTTTGTTGCTCTTTGCACAAATGTGAGTTTATTTTCTAGCTCAAATTTAATTTCTGAAAAATTAATCAGGTCTGTCTTTTATACATCTTGTTTGAATTTCCTTTCCTACTTTTAAAAGTGATCTCCCATGTGTCTGAAAATGCAATTATTATTATTATTATTATTATTATTATTATTATTATTATTATTAAAGAGAGAGAGAGAGATTCTGTTTCAGCCCTACCATCCACAAAAACCTGAAAATTAAGCAGAATTCAGTGAAGCCTAGTAACATGAAATAGTATAATTTAGCCCAAGCAGAATGCAGGGGTGAACCCAGAATACAAAACTTAAGCTTTCACCAGAGGAGAGATGGTAAACATTTGGACCTCCAGAAGTTACTGCAGTATATCTCCCACCAGCCCTGCCATGCTGGCTGAAGCTCATGAGACATGGGAGCAGACACTGCTGCAACAGAGGATCTAATAAATTCAACCCCTATTTTCTATGATTCCGTATTCTTATTTTTACAAGTGTTGTTCATTCTTGGTTAATCCATTAAGCAAGAGAATATGTAAGTGAGTGTTTATGATCAAGCAGCAAAGTGCAACTATACAAGCTCAACTTGAACGTCAACACTTCACATTCCACTGTAAGTAGAACTAGTGGGCATCTTTCCCTTTTGCAAACCCACAGGAAGGTTTGTTTCTCTAGAACATTATTTTCTGGGGCAGCACTGCACATGCTGCTGGCCTCAAGTGCTCTCAAGTCCTGTCCTCTACGTAGCCGACATTCTCTTTTGTCCCTAGGACAAGTGCCATTTTCTCCACAGGTGCATTAATGCTTTGGGAGTGCCAAACAAGGTTTAATGAGAAATCGGCTGTTTGAGAAGATATGTCATATTTCCCAGAATGATTGAAAGCACCTCCACCCTCCCTCCGTCTCCAGTATCTTATTTCCCTGCCACTCTCACAGCTTCACATTACTCACACGCTGCTTAGCACAATGGTATTCATCAGATGAACTATTTTAGGCTATTATGCAGCAGTTTACATTGCAAAAACTTGCCATAAGCTCTACTGATGCCCACCACTGCAATCCGGTTTCTTTGCTATAATGAAACAAGTAACAGCCAATACTTGCTGAAATGTACTTTTGCCGCAGGAGAAAACCTGTATGGACAAAGACAGATCAATTTCTGACGTACAAATATTAGACGATTACATTTTGTGTCTGGACTAAGTTCTACAAACTGGTTAAAATTCTTCTCTGCTCAGTTCCAACCATCCCATCTCACGTGAATACTGTCTGTAGAGCTCTGTTGCTGCTGTTTTTCTGAAAGCTGATCAACATAGGATTATTACTATTTTTAAAAAAGTGTTTTAACTTTTTTAAGAAGTACATGCTGTACTTTTAAAAGAAGACAAAGCAGAGCACTTCAGTGCTCCACAGGAAATGCGTTCAGCAGCCCCACTTCTGGAAAAGTCCAAAGACCTTATAAAACATAGATATTGTATAGGAAAATATAGAGCTGAATTGGCACAGAAAAGCAGAGCAGCATAGTTCTCTGAGGTTTGGTTGGGGTCCCAGTCCAATGGAAGAGGGTATTCACATCGTGCTTTGACTGAGAGGGGAGGTATGAATCAGTCTGAGCCACCATATTATGTCACACATGGAGAGAGCAGATGCCTGCTCCTATGCGGTCTTGGTAGCTCAGAGTGCCTTCCATCAGCACCCCTATCTGGTAGGGATAGCCAAACTTCTGCCATCTATGCTCTGGTAACCTCTAGATTACTGCAACACATTATATGTGGGGCTGCCTCTGAAGACACTTCAGAAACTTCAGAGGCCATATTGCTCACTGGAGCAAGACGGTTTGAATATACTACACCGGTCCTGGCAGACTAAACCAGCTGGCATTTAATTTCCAGGCCCAATTCAAAGTGCTGGTTTTGACCTATAAAGTCTTAGACAGCTCAGGACCACAATAACCCGAGGACCACTTCTCCCCATATGAACCAACCCAATCATCACCTGAAGCCCTTCTTTGTGCGCCACCTCCATAACAGGTCCAGAGGGCAGCAACATGAGAATGGGCCTTTTCCCATTTGCGGAATGCTCTCCCCAGTGAGGCTCGCCTGATACCTGACATATAAGCATCAGGCAACAATGTTCCTCTTCTCCCATGCCTTTAGCTAATTAAATAATTTATGGCCTTTTAAGCTGTGTGCATGGGAGGGGAGTATTGTTCTTGTTTTTATATTGAAAACTGACCTGTGATCCTTGGAAGAAGGGCTTTATAGAGATTTAAATATAATAATATGTGGGAATCCGTGGTCATTTTTGATGATCTTCATTATCTCACTTCTGTTCCTTTACTGGGAAGCTGAATGGTCAACAAAACCTTGCAATGAAAGCCAACGAAGGTATAGTGCTGTTTTTATTATGTGGCAATGGCGATAATGATATCACTATTCCAGCTGGAATGAGCAGTTACTAAAAGGAGATTCTGTTCATTTATGTATTCTGCTGGCTGATTTTTGTTTGTTGTTAAATTGGTTATGCTGCTTGGGGATTTTGTTACTGGGTTGTTGGCGTTAAAATTTTGTCTCCACTTTTGCTTTCCGTTTTACACTGTATTACTGTTCTTTATCATACATAGACCACTTTGTGTTCTGCTCATGGGAAAAATTTTATGTACATGTGAAAAATAAGTAAGTAAAATAGTAATATTTTGTTTCACAACCTTTTCTCTGGGTTTTATCATTAAGTCTAAAAAATGGCTGACCGTACTTAACATTATTATGGAATGTGTAACTCAGGCTTTTCCTATTAACTACCGTACTTTAAAAGCAACAGAAATTGGCACCATGGATGCATCAGTGTGCTGATTATGAGGCTGGTGGAAGAGTAATGGCGGATGTGGTTGCCAGGCAATTTATGAGTATAGATAATGTAGCGGTAGCATCCCATAAAAAACTAAAAAACTTATGATACATAAGACCTTATTCAAATATATCAGAGATGCTTATTATCCTAATTACATTGACACTGTGGGCATTTCAAGTCATGTTTCTCATTTTCTAGGCAGACTTTGGTACTAGTGCTTTTGGTCAGGTGCTTAATTAAAAAAGGAACAGGATATATACTTTGGCGTGACTCTGCCATATACACTTAAACCTCCTTTTATGTCATTTCAAATTGTGACCATATAATGTCATTAAAAATAACTAGTATGTTAATCTCCTATCCCTACCTACATTTCTGCTTAATTAATTAAATGGTGTGTGCATTTTGATCGGCTTATTTACCAGGATGCTTGCTTAGACACACTCAATGCATTAAAATTGACAGATGTCCTGGAGAGATAATGAGTGAAGGCATATCAATAGCTTTCAGTAATTTAACATTAGCATGTCATGCATAACACATTGACATTCATATTGTTGCAGAATAAAATAAAATCTCCCCCTATCCCCACTCAAAGAAAGTTAGATGGGTTTAATTTTGTTTAGTAGATGCTCTTATAGAGGTTTTGGGGTTTATTTTAAAGCCATATCACTGTTACACAATTCTAGAATGTTCCTTCTCAGCTCCCCCTGGTGGAAGGCTGATGCATGACAGTGTTGAGCCTACGATTAAGGGTCTCTCTCAAGATGCAGGTCTACCTGGATGGCCCTCCCAAGTTGCTGAAGGAAGGTCTAGGGACCATCTGCAGCACACCTTGGCACAGCCTTCCAACTAGACTCCTCTAACGGCATAGCCTGTTATTGCATCATTCTGTTCCGGTGATCACCTGATGTTAGATTAAAAGGATTCCACCCAATGCCGTATCTGCCAAAGCTATGATTGTTGCTATGGGGAAGGCAAAAGGGGCCAATCTGTTTGCAGGCAAATTCATTCCCGGCTCTGAATATGGCAACCATCATAGAACCACAGCAAACTCAACAAATACAATGACCTAGGGAAGAAAAAAATAATAATGTACAAAACCCACCGCATTACTGAATAGGGCAAGAGGGAGGGATGTTCTTCATCTGACTGGTCCCCAGGGTTGGGAGCAGCAAGCTTTTATAGGCTGGGGGTGGACTGGTGTAATGCCAGCTCCACTCTGGTCCGCTTCAAATCCTCACCCACCTGGCGAGGTCAGATTGGCCAGAATTCAAATATCAGGAGGTGGGAAAGCCTGCCTATCCAAGTGGCTGGTCAGGGGATTTCCCCAACGCTGACCGCCTAGCCCAGGGGGATAGAACCTCAGCTGCCCACCCTGAGACTCATTCTCAATAGCTAGCATAACTGGCTGAACCAATTTATAGATTTTCTAACTACTACTACCACTAACAGGGACGCAGGTGGCGCTGTGGGTTAAAGCCTCAGTGCCTAGGACTTGCCGATCGAAAGGTTGGCGGTTCGAATCCCTGCGGCGGGGTGCGCTCCCGCTGCTCGGTCCCAGCGCCTGCCAACCTAGCAGTTCGAAAGCACCTCCGGGTGCAAGTAGATAAATAGGGACCGCTTACTAGCAGGAAGGTAAACGGCGTTCCGTGTGCTGCGCTGGCTCACCAGAGCAGCGATGTCACGCTGGCCACGTGACCCGGAAGTGTCTCCGGACAGCGCTGGCCCCTGGCCTCTTAAGTGAGATGGGCGCACAACCCCAGAGTCTGTCAAGACTGGCCCGTACGGGCAGGGGTACCTTTACCTTTACCTTTTTACTACCACTAACAGTAACAACATCAACAACTAAAAACAACAATGTTGCCATGGATTTATTCTAATTCTCATGTTTAAAGGTAAAGGTACCCCTGCCCGTACGGGCCAGTCTTGACAGACTCTGGGGTTGTGCGCCCATCTCACTTAAGAGGCCAGGGGCCAGCGCTGTCCGGAGACACTTCCGGGTCACGTGGCCAGCGTGACATCGCTGCTCTGGCGAGCCAGAGCCGCACACGGAAACGCCGTTTACCTTCCCGCTGGTAAGCGGTCCCTATTTATCTACTTGCACCCGGAGGTGCTTTCGAACTGCTAGGTTGGCAGGCGCTGGGACCGAGCAGCGGGAGCGCACCCCGCCGCAGGGATTCGAACCGCCGACCTTTCGATCGGCAAGCCCTAGGCGCTGAGGCTTTAACCCACAGCGCCACCTGCGTCCCCAATTCTCATGTTTGCTCCTTATCAAATGTTTGCTCCTATCTGGAGAATGGAATTTATGGCTTAAACTTTTAAAACAAACAAACAAGAAGATTTAACATCATTTCATGTATGCACAACTCCAAAGAGTGGTTATTTCTGAGGGGCTTTTCCTCCTGAAAATAACATATATCGAGTGGTGTTTGGAGCCAGAGAAGAATTTTGCTATGGGCTCTGAGTAGGTAGCCAGTGGCTTACAAATAAGCAACACAAAACACCCCAGCCACCTTAACTCAAACTGTCCAGTAGCTCTTAAAGAAGAAAAAAGGACATTTCAAATCTATTTTTCATGTGAGGCAAAGAGGACACTTGAGTTTCCAATCCTCTTGCTTAAATTACGTGAATATCAGTGCAAGCTATTCTGCAATATATTTTTGTTTTCTTCTATTTTTTTTTAAAAAGTCTAGTTTCAGCTCTTCTTTCTCTCTCTCTCTCTCTCTCTCTCTCTCTCTCTCAAAAACACACACACACACACACACACACACACAGAGACACACACACATACATACACTTCCTGCTCACACCAAGCACGGAATAGAAAGATGAAGGCACACATATTTCAATTTCCCTGAGTATAATATGTGACTGTGATAATCCGACCAAAGATTAACTTCTCTTTCAATGTTCCTCAATGCCAGTCATGAAGGACCATTCAGTCATAAGTGCTGCAGAATCTATTGTATTCAGACTAAGAGATTTGCACTACAGCTGGCCATCCTGAGAAGAACTAAGATTGATCCTATGATAGCTCTCATCCTTCTATCTTTCACTCTCAGGCTGCCATTCTCTGGCTTAGATCCACCCCTCCCCCTTTTGAAAACTTTATTGATATTTTAAAGACTTCATTCTCACAAATAATGGCTGGAGCCATTGCATCCTGTGGCCCTGTACTTTAATTACCCATTCTGTAAACTATGGGTGGTTAAAAAGATCAGGGTCTCTTAGCAGCCAGAACAAGAAATACAAGGCCAGCAAAACAATTCCTTTCACTAGACCAAGTAATTTTGAACATGGTGGAGGGGAGATTTAGGGATTACATCATGTTTTGATTCATAAGTGTTGAATTATATTGCAAACTGCCTCATGGTCCACAGTTGAAGGGCAGCATAGAAATTTAATGAATAAAGCAGCGACACCACACCTACTTGTTTGTCCCTGCCCATCTGTTGGAGGTGATGAGGAGAAAGATCTATTGCTTTGCCAAGAAGGGGAGGCTGTGATAGTGCAATCTAGTCAGGTATTTGAAGAGCTGTTGCTGTGGTTAAACACACACACAACATCACTCATATTCTTCACCAATTCTCCCCCCCGACCCCCCCTATATTTTTAAAAATAAATCTTTTTCACATCAATAGAGAACTGCTCTGTGTGTGTGTGTGTGTGTGTGTGTGTGTGAGTGAGAGAGAGAGAGAGAGAGAGAGAGAGAGAGAGAGAGAGAGAGAGAGAGAGAGATGCTAGAACACGCAACAAGGCTGATTGCTAAATGTGGATTTTAAAATTTTTGTTGACTAAAATGCCTTTGATTAGGATGTTTTTTTCCCCATGCAGAACTTCAGAAAGTGTGTGTGTGTTGTGCAGTAATCAGGGCAGATTAAAACTGGCAGAATTCTTGAAGCTGCACTAATTTGTGAAGAGAGGATGTATGTGTGCTGAAAAACATGACCCTGTATAGAACAATGATGCATCAGTCTGATTAAAGGAACCAACATTTGATTTCTATGATACAAGCACTAAGTTACCTTTTGTAGCCTCCTATACCTCCCTTATCTTCACAGCAGCCATATTAGGTTGAGAACTGGTTACTGGCCAAAGACAGGAAGTGAGCAAAAAATGAGGAGTTAAGTGCACATACTCAGAATATTTTCTTTTTCTTTCTCACCGTTTGGAACTACACCAGGGCCACCAGCTACCTTAATCCAGACTTGGCATGAAAGAACCTTCTCCCCTTCTCCTCTGTGCACCCTTTGCGCACCTCCTCTGTGCACCCCTTACACCTCTGTGCTTCTTCCACTCCCTTACTCCCTGAATCAACATCAGTGGTTGGTATCCTGGGGGAACCTGCCATGGCCAACAACATGAGGTGGAGGGGGTGTGTGTGTCCTATTTCAACTCCAGAGCTCACTCCTATTCTGCTTCTTCCTGGTCTTGTTGCCTGTTCACCTCCCCTCTCCAATCATTCAAGCAGTGGCAAGAGTAATGGGATACAGCCACAGCATCCAGTGCCAATGTGCCATCCCTCTAAACTATTATATGGATTAGGGTCCAGAGGGATGGGAGAAAGGAATGGGCAGTGGTGACTGGCACACATGACACCGCTGTCATGACTGGCACTCTCAGAGGGTGGGTCTACTAAGATAAGGTTACCAGATTTTTTTCAAAGAATCTGGGGACACTTTTTTTAAAAAAAGTTTATTTAAAAAAGGTTATTTTTCCTTTAAAAAGAAGAAGTAATCTCTTCTGTGGTCTCCTCTGCCACGTGGCCTTCCTCTGGGCCTTGGCCTGCTCTCTTGGAGCACTAGCCACCATGGAATAGCCTCAGGTCAGGTCTGGGCTCAGCCACATTTCCTTGCCCTCCTGGTGCTCTCTCCTTTTCAGTGGCGGCAGCAGCAGTGGCGCAGCAAGGTTGGGGCTCCCCTCTTTTTTCTCCTTCCTCTTTCTCTCTCTTCCTTCTCCTGGGTGGCCGGGCGCTCTCACTCCCGGCTCGATTTGGGTCGTGGGGGTGTGTGTCAGCGGTTCCTCCAGTTGATGCGCCGGGCGTCCCCGGTTCCCCCTCAGCAGTTGCAGCGGCAGTGGCAACCTCAGCAGCCAAGAGCCAGCCTGGTAGTGCAGTTAGCTCTGGCTGGCTTCAGGAGCTGCTTGCTGCCGTGATGCCCACCATTTTACCTCACCCGAAGTCCCCATATGATGCGTCTTGTGCCGTTGAACCAATCACACAAAATTCATTCCCTACTAATAAATCTACAACACTTAAAATATAAATCCAGGGACATTAAATGAAATCTGGGGACATTCCGGGCATGGATTTTGTCCGGGGACAGATTTGTAAATCAGGGGACTGTCCCTAGGAAATGGGGACATCTGGTAGCCATATACTAAGAGCATCTTGCCCAATGCTCCCACACCTCCAAACCTGGACTATCACTGCATTCCCCTTTTGCTTTCCCTTGTTCTCCTCAGTCATGTAGTTCAGTCAGTCAGTCATTTATAAGATTTCTTACCCTTCTCTATGTTCCCATATAAACATACAGTTAAAAACAAGTAAATCAGGCAAAATAGTTAAGACAGTTATTTTGAGAGAACCCCCCCCCCCCAAATAAATAGAAAACAACTCCAGACAAAAGCAGCACTGTACAGGTTAAACCAAAGAAAAGAGGCAGATTCTACAAAAATATGTTTAACTGTCAAAGGCTGGAGTAAGGATGTGTGCCTTCAGATACAACAGACAATGAATAGCAGTGTGAGGAGACAGTTCCACCATGAAGGGTTGCTGCAGAAAAAAACTTTCTCATAAGCCGCCATTCCCTGCACTTCAGAGGGTGATAGAACTACCAAGAGGACCCATTTTGCTAGGATTGGGCAGCCTTTCAAATATTTGGTGCCTAAGTTGTTTACAGATTATTATTATTATTATTATTATTATTAACATTAAAACATCCAATAAAACAATCCAGAATAAAACATTCCTGAAGCAAGTCCTACATAAAGTATACATTCAAAGCAACATAATTAACAAAAGAATAAAATATTATCTTAAAGTTTTCAAAATAAAACATTACAAACAAGGACAACTGCAGAATGCACATTTAACACCACTCATGAGCCTCTTGGTTTACTGATAAATCATTGCTATGACCCTCTCACACTACCACCATTCAGTATGTGCATCCTCAATTAAAATTATGTTTGCCTTTTCACTTTTGCCTTCCTTGACAGCGTAAGAAAACTGCAGATTCACACAAATGGAGTGTGATATTTTGAAAAGCAACAGTAGCAGCAGAAACAGAAAGCCTGAATGTCATAGCTGCAAGAGTTTAGTCTGGTGACAAACTGAGCATATTATATGAGGAAAAATGGCACTTTTATTGTAACAATGCACTGTATTAGACACAGTCAATTTCATTGAAGTGGCTTTGTTCCATTGCTTATTCTTAAAACAGTGGCAGATTAAATAAAAACATTCAAGGATCTCAAGCCTTAGATGTCACGAAACAGCATCTCCTCGATAACAAAGAACACAAAAGTCGCTGTGGGGGAGATAAAATTTTGCAAGCTGCATTATTCACTCACAGACACATTTCACTGCTTTACCTTAAGTCAGCTTGCACTATGCAGATATTTGCATGTTCGGTGAGGGAGGCTTTTTCATCAAACAGCTGAGCAAACAACACAAAAACTGAACATTTTTCTCTGGTCTCTCTCTCTCTCTGTGTAAGAGAGAGAGAGAGAGAGAGAGAGAGAGAGAGAGAGAGAGAGAGAGAGAGAGAGAGAGAAGACCTGATAATTACCACAGATTATACTGAGCTGTCTGCAAAGTCATCAAATGCTTACTTTTAGAGCTTTGAGAAATTGTGCCGCACGTGCATAAGCATTTGAGACACAGCTCACAGGAGCTTCTTTAGCTCTTGTGCAAGGCTTCCTCTCAGCCCGTATAGCTGGGAATAGAGCAAGGCAACACAAGGCCATTATCTATAGCTTACTCACTTCCCAAGTATTGCCAGACAAACTTTTTCCCTGTAGCAGATTGTGTGGTGGTTGTCAGTGCACACCTGATGTCTGCTGAGTCATGCCACTGCTGCTTACTACGAGGTGCAGAGGGAGGGGAAGAAGCAGCAGTGAGGTTGGCATGGTGCAAACATACCAGCAGAAACACCAGGTTGTCTTTGCTGGTGAGTTTGCTCCATGCCAACCTTGCTGCTATTTTGCCCTTCCCCATCTACACCTCAGTAAAGAGCAGATATGTGACCGACCAGAGTTCAGGTGAGTGCCTCTGCCCATCAGGCCCTTACAGAATCACTGCTGTGTAAGTGTAGTTCTGTCTGTGCAATGGAACTTCTCCCTTATCTACTCTTCCCTGAAGTCCCAATCCACAAGCAGAACTCCACTTACACAGCAATGATTCTGTAAGGGCCATTTACTTTACAGAGAACCTGTGCTACTATTGTTGCACTCCATTTTTGTACATTGCATTATGAGTACATTGCCAAACTTAGGTGGTTGAATATGGACCATAATCCTATGCATTATCTCCAAAGAAAGGTATGCATTACAGAATAACATACACATTGTTAAGTTGTGGGTGAACATATCAGATGACACAGCGATTCTTCAAACAGCTCTTGTTTATTCACAGGCCAGAACAGAACTGAACTGAAGGGTTCAGTCAGCCTACTTATATAGAGCTCCAGTACAACATAACTGTAACAATTTTATAAAACTATCCAATCACTGAACGTCACTTTCGATCCCTTATTTGCATAACTATCTACAGTATCCCCCTGCTGGCCCAGGGTGAGAACTTCAGTACATAACACACATGATCTGCACTTTTGTGTATGTACATATGCATTCTAGCTAGTGTATGTGTGTAAATTCCTGGACATGGGGGGTGGAGGGGAGAAAAGAAACCCTTCATGTGAAATCAGTGAATTTCACAGAAGCAGGCATTCAATCCAAGAGGCTGTTTAACATGAGCCAGAGCTTAAATGCATTGAATCTCACAAATTACATCAATATCCATTTGAACCATATTCCTAGTCCATCCCTCAAATAGCTCAGCATGGAAATTATATCAGCAGTTATGTAAGTTGCCTGGCTGATTCCAAACCTTCCCCCGCAGGCTCCTGTATGAGAAGCTGACACAAGCATGTTTCAACACAATGTTGCTGAGGTTTGGGGGTGGCATTTGGTTAATTTACAGTTGTGGTGGATTAATTTAAATAAGTTGTTTAAATTACGATCTAGGAAGGAAGGAAGGAAGGAAAAAGGCTAACTGGTCTAGATCAAATTTTACATAGTTATTTATATATTTCAAGATCAATGGTGCAAACCTGACCATGAAGCGATGCTAATTTTATCTTAATAAAGTATTATTTACACAGTTTCATTCTAAAACCAGCACTTGTATATGTTTGTTTCCCTGCATAGTTTTTGCATGCTTTCCTTCCAGAGGGAGGCAATGACCTTAAGAATTTACAGGCAGAACTCATGATAGTTTGTTATATTCCGTATGGGAACATAGGAACCTGAGTACGGAATGGTTTTGTCTTCTCTTTTTCTTGCCAGCGTTATTCCTTTCAACTTCAATCTGTGCTAGGCCAGCCACATCATCACATAAGCAAAATAGTGAACACAAATGAAATGACCATGACTAATAGGCAAAAAGGAAAATCTGATAGTTACGGCACAGACTAGAGCAGTCTATATTCATCAGGTGAAAATGAGTGTGTGTGTTTGGCATGCAGAGTGTAAATATTCATATCCGAGAAGTGAGCAAACTGATTATTTACACAGAAAAGTCTTCTTTCATCCATTGTATCTGATAGAGGCAGTGATTCATTTTGCAGATTAATTGTTGTGCTAACATGCTAATATATCCAGATTATTTAAACTACTTATTATTTATTTTAAGAGAAAGCTAGCATTTACATTTTACCTTGTTTAAATCAAAAAATATTATTTAATAAAAGTCAAATATTGAATTCTTTAAATGCTTTTTTAAAAAAACAAAAAAACACCATCCTATTAACTGTGAAAGCTGAGAAAAATTAGGAAGAGGACTTCAAGTCTTGAGTGCATCTTCAGAATTATTTGTAATGATTGAACAAGAAAACCTGCAGGTGGGAAAGCAGAGAAAACTTGAAGTAAATATACAAAGCTTCTTCTGATCTCTTAGAATTGCTTTGTGACTGAAATAACAATTGAGCAAGAATGAAGCGCTTATGTGTCCCATGGATTTCGGTGTGAGATAGTGAAGCATGACCTTTACTATTACACTGACATCAGTAGGATTGAGAAATCATTAACTCTTTTGGATCATGTCCCTAATTTATTAAAAACATTATGCAAAAGTACACAGTGTTTAGGGATGCATTTGATAAAGAGCTAGGGGTTAATCTGCTGTAGATTTTTTTTTGCCTTTAAAAAACATAGTTTTAAATACGTTTTAAATATTTTTAGATATTATGGGCTGCCTGAAGCATGCAGACAAGTGGGAAATAAATGTTAAGTAAATATTTTAAATATATTAAAAACCAAAGATGCTGCTCCTGGGGGAGTTTTAGGAGACATTCTTAGGAAGTTCCTCCCTCCCTTCCCTCTCTCAGAGAAAGAAACAGCAAGATGCAAAATGTGAAATTGCCGTGAGGCAGAAAATGTAAGAAAGGCTGGGATTGCCTAATTAGTTTGAACAAAATGGTGTCACTCTGACTCTTTTGTCATCCTTTTCACAGCTCTTGCCTTAGCTGCTGTTCCATCTTCCTGCCAGAATAGTCACAGGATCTGCTGGGCAATATGGAATGGAGGAGGAGTGGGATCCTAGCTACCTACTTGCTCTCTGGATCAAAACTGAAGTTTTGTTTTCAGTGCAAGGGCATCCTAGGAGGTGCAACAGCACCACTGATTGACTTGATTGACAATTTGAAGAAAATATTCATCTATTTTTAAGAAGAGAGAAGCATCTGTGCACTATGAAAATCTACAGAGAATAAAGCAAAACCTGTAGCAGGCAATGTAGTTAACAATACTGTTAATGTTGTTAATATTGTTTTATAGATTATATTTGCTGCATTGATTTGTTAATCATATAATAGACTTCTGCTTTGTGTTCTTTAGGTTATTTTTTATTTGTTGCTTTGTTAACAGTGTTTTGCAGATTGCAATCATTTCATGGATGATTTGTTAATTATGCCATATGATTTATGATGTATTTGAGATGTTCTATGATGCTCTATGTTATTATTATGTATTGTTTGTAAGCTGTGTTGGGATTCACTTGAATGAAAAGCAGTATAGAAATATAATACATCAAGTCAAAATCAGACACAGCTGTAAATAAACCTTACTTGAAAACTAGAGCTAGAACTTTGAAGACACAATTAACTTTTTTATTTTATTTTAGGGATGGGACTGGGATTGCTTTGGAAAGGATAGAAAGCAAACACAAGTTGACCCAATGCCACCCAGCACTACCAAATACTTTCTTAGAGGCAAAACTTGAAGAGTGTTGGGTGGGATAATATTCTAGACTAGCCCTGCAGCTCTCATTTAGCAAAGCCTCTCCTCTTCACCAAGGGGAGGCCTTGTGGACAGGAATTGCTTCCCGCTCTCGCAGGGGGGTGGGTGGGTTGCTGGGCTCCCTGTGTCATGGACTCCTGGGCCCACGTCATGCCCTTGAAGGGCATTCCGTTAAAGGAATCTGGCGGCCATGGCTCCTGTCCAATGCCCAGGTGGTGGCTAGGGCCATGGCACGACCTTCCGGTGACTCTACGGGAAAGCTTCCAGTTGATTTGTGTCAACAAGCTCCCCTTAAAGGTTGTTAACCCTTGTGTCACTCCCTGCAGAGCGGGCAGGAGTCAAGTCTAGTAGGTTCAGATCCAGTGCCTAAGCCAATACCACTCACATTCTGTAACCAATAAAGTTGTGGCCTTTTTTAGCCCATTAACCTAAAATACTTGTGTCTTTATATCTTATTCACAAAGCGGGGAGCGGGGCCTCGGCTCACAAAGCCCAATCCTACCTGCACCCCACCAGCGCTGTAATTAGAGAGTGTTGTCTGGAGTGAGATCATTCTAGCCCTTCTCCAGTTCCCCACTCCCCACCTGATGTTCTCCTTGTATAGTGGTGTAATTAATAATTGTAACAGTTTGAAGACTGGCTGGCTGGCTTTCTGGGAGATTCTATTGAGCTAGACATTGACATCATTTGGGACAACCCAAGCCACTTTGTTGTGTTTCGTAGGTAACTGCAATCCAAACCGCATCAGCCCAGTTCAATTTGGGATTTGGGATTCAGCCAAATCTGGTGCATAGCCCTACTGTTAAGCTTTAGTCCATCCCTGATAAACAAAGCTTGCAAAGCAGTAGGCCATGACTATAATGCAGTTGTTGAAGCATGAATGAATGAACAGCAAAACATTTTGCTTTCTATCTCTCTGGCTAAAATCATTTTAAGCTTGTAGAGTTGTTAATGCAGCCTCTAGTGCTCATGTCTTCACTTTCCCGTTTGTGCCTCCCTCCCCCCCCCAACTCTCAATCACTTCAGCTCTGATGTTCACAAACCATACAGCACTATAATCCATACTTTAAGATGCAGAGGCATTATAATTGACTTCTTCTCTCTTTCAGTTGCTCTGCGACAAGACTTTTTTGTCACTTTCATGTTTAGAACCCTTCTCTCTTTTTGTCCACTATTTTAATCATTCCTCAATGAAGACAGCATTGGGGGGACGTACATGTCTCTCATGCTGAGCCAACAGGATAGCTTTTAATTGGCTTTCATGAAAAGTTTCCTAGGTGTTTGAAGTGAGAGAGTTTTCTTTTTTAAAAAAAATGGGAGAATCTAATAAAAACCCTCAAGGAGATGTAGAATTGTTCTGCATCCTCTTGCCTGTCCCACAAAGAAATCAGTTTTACTCCACTCCTGCCCCCACATAGCCTGCATGAAAATGTGTTTTTTTGAAGGGGTTTTCTAAGGGTGGGCAATGGTTTAGGTGTCCTAATGTTGAAAATTCAGTTTAAGAAAATGAGATAATACAATTCTATAAACCCTAAGTTTTCAGCCAGTATGCTGTGGCACCCTGCAGTGGCTTGAATGATGGTCAGGGATGCCATGAGCAGCACCGGCCCCATTTTGAAAGAGGGCTACCCAAGTGTGTGCCTCTCTAGCCCATCTCTATGATCTCAGCTGCTGAGGCAGGACATGAGGGGAGCCTGTGAGGAGGAGGGGGAGAGGAGGAGGAAAGTGGATGGATCATGGGGCCAGTGTGCTGAGACAGAGGTGACAGTTGAATTGGGCAAGGCAACTTCTTCCCACAAGGGCTATGGCAAATGTAAGCTCTACTTGGCAGGAGACCCATTAGAAGATAGCGGGGAAGCCTCAACCTGTTGACCCCAGTGGATTCTGCACTTGAGTAGGACTTTGCTGGGCAAAGCTCTTCCTCATCCTCATCCTCATCCTCATTACTGGGTTGTAAGCAATGTTGAGTCCTGCTGAAGAGGAAACCCATTGAAATAGGTGGGTAATAAATGGACTGTAATAGTAATAATAATACTGTAATAATACAGTGGTACCTCTGGTTGCGAATGGGATCCATTCCGGAGGCCTGTTCACAACATGAAAAGAGCGCAACCTGCAGCGGTGCATCTGCACACATGCGGGTTGCGACTCGCCGCTTCTGCGCATGCGCGTGATGTCATTTTGTGCTTCTGCACATGCGCAAGTGGTGAAACCTGGAAGTAACCCTTTCCGGTACTTCCAGGTCCCCGTGGGACATAACCTGAAAGAATGTAACACAAAGTTAACGTAACATGAGGTATGGCTGTAATATCCAAGAGAATGCCTACTGAAATTGATGGGTCTTCCCTGAGTAGGATAAAACCCATTTATATTGGATTGTAGCCAGTGTTAATCTTACTCAGTGTAGGCACATTGAAATTGATGGTTATAACTAACAGTGCCGTTGATTTCCAGTGAAGCCAGTCAGGGGTTAGAACATAGCAAGATGGAGCTCCTCAGCTACTTTCAAAACTAAGTAAGGAACAAAGGTAGACATTCCAGTGACACACATGGTGGCCTAGAATGCAACCCCTGTGTAAGTGGGAATTCTCCTGTATCCCACAGGGGAGCCACAGAAAGAATGTCATTTGTCAAGGGAGCTGTGGACTCTAAAAGGTTGAAAACCTCTGCATAAATAAGTTATAAGAAAGGAGATTCCAACTAAACACCAGGAAGACCATTTTGATGGTAAGAGTTGTTTGACAGTGAAATTGACTCCCTGAGAAAGTGGTGGACTCTCCTTCCTTGGAGTTGATATTCATGTATTGGAAGGCGTTGGACCAGATGATCTTCAGGGTCTCTTCCAACTCTACAGTTCTAGGATTCTCTGGCATGTGAACCAGCTCATGTACTCACATCGTTGTCATAATGTGTCACATCACAGTATCCATTTTTGAATGTTTGAATGTTCCTGACTTCAGGTCTGTCACAAACATTTCTTCAGGTCTGTCACAAACATTTCTTCAGGTCTGTCACAAACATTTCTTCAGGTCTGTCACAAACATTTCTTCAGGTCTGTCACAAACTTTTATTAAGGTAGATTTGTGGACCAGCCAAGGACTGTTGGATGAGGGGGGTGGGAAGTGCTGTGGAAAAGGAAGCATTGGGGACAAGGACTGATATGTCAGGAAACATACCAAACAGATCCAAAATTACCTGCCTTTATGATGGTTTCCAGTTGAGGTCCATTCTTCCAGATATGCCACTATGAGCTTGTGTGTGTGTGCTGCTCATGCACATATGGGTAACTGGATCAAGAAATCAGGCTGGGATTGCTTCCATGCCTTGTGGTTGTCTAGCAGCTAACAGAAGTGCTCCACAAGCTAGGAATAGCTGCTGGGTATATTAGGTAGTCCCCTTCATGGATCACTGCCTTGTCATGGCGAAAGGGCTTGAATAACTCAGAGAGGCTATGAGCTATGCCGTGCAGGGCAATCCAAGACGGACAGGTCATAGCCGAGTATTTAGACTAAATATAGTCCACCTGGAGAAGGAACTGGCAAAGCACTCCAGTATTTTGCCAAGAAAACTCCATGGATATAAAAAAGGAGAAGCTTTGAGAAGAAAGTGAGAGTTTCGAAGGCATGCTCTGGTTCATGGGGTTACGGAGAGTCAAACAAAACTAAGATGACTAAACAACAACAAATATAAGGTAGTCACTAGACTACTGGGAAATGTTTATTTCTCCCAACCTACAAATCTAATTGAGCAGCCATTTTGGCCATATTTGATATTTGATGGTAGCAGAACCAACATGGCTCTTTCTGCCCATAGTAGACCATTTGCTAAATAAAAGAGGAAATATTATGGACTAGATTTTTTAAGAAAGAAAGAAAGAAAGAAAGAAAGAAAGAAAGAAAGAAAGAAAGAAAGAAAGAAAGAAGTAGCCGGTTGGAGCTTTTTATTTCAGCCTTCAATTCAAAGTTTCAAATGAGATGTACTCTTGGACAAAGTTTTCCACTCTGCACCCTCTGACACACACTTTCAAAACATACAAATGTGTGTGGGGAACCCCCTGATTTTTCAGGCATCTCTAATTTGCTTTTGGGCAGCATTTAAGTGAGCTACAGAAACATATTTTCGCATGTGAGCTGGCACCTACTAATATGTGTGCAAGAAACTTCAGAGGAAAAGGTAGGGCTGAGAAACATAATTCATTTGCACAGTAGGCAGGTCTTTAAAAGCTACAGTGGATGTACTGCTGAAGTGTCATTTCTCTGTCAACTTATGTGTTTATAAGGGCTGCCATATTGTGTACAATATTAAAAGTAATTGCCAATGAACAGATTGTTATTTTTATTTAACAAACCAGATGTTATAAGTAAACATATTGGTTAGGAACATGCTGAAAGTAGCTTGCTGTTACAGCCTGTTGTAAATTAGTTTTTAAGCATCTTTGTGCTGGGGTCCTATGAATTTCCCCTTATGTGGAATGGTGATGGCTTAGATATTAAAATTGCTCTTAGAATGAATAAACTGTATGTGTGCGTGCGTGTGTGTGTGTGTACATACACACACACACACACACACACACATTTACACACACAGGATGCATATTTTTTACATTAAAATGTAGAAAAGCTAAGTTTATATTTCGTATAATGTTTTATAGAAGGTATCCAACATTTATGATAAATTCTGTGTTTTACAGTACAACTATCCTACAGACAGCAATGGATTTAGGGGCATCCCAGAATGCTGAGTCTGAAGGATCAGAGAAAGCTGCAAATAGGCATAGGTATTTTTTTGTTTCCAGGGTCCAAACATTATTTCACTCTTGCCAATATTTAGCTTCAGTGGAACCACTTTTGGGCACTACTTGAATCAACTTAGCACAGGGCCGTCTTTACCCAGGGGTGCAAGGGGTGCGGGGCAAATTCTGGGGGGCGTCTAAGCTCTGGTTTGTACTCTCAAATTCTGCCTAAGCTCTTAACTATCTACCTGTTATGAAATAATAAATATTTTTGATCAAGCTAGAAAAACAAAATACATATATAATGAAATGTATACCTACTGTTTCACTAAAGGACTTTCGACTTTGTGCACTCATTTATCAAAGACGCGCCATGCCAGTGGCGGCGCTTGTCAGATGAGTCAACAACGGAGCTTGTAATTCTCAATGGCGCCATGAACGCAAAATTAACTTTTATAAATTATTATGTTACGTATTGTATTGAGCTGCAATGCAATGTTTTATTTTCTACCTTTCCCTCAATGAAATTATGGCCTTCCTTTGTTACACAGAAGAATGTTGTTTTTATGAGGGCAGAAATGGCATTGGGCTGGATCAACATAGTATTGTGGGGGGCATAAATGACCTGAGGGGAGGATTGTATATGGCACCCTAAACTTAGGTTGAGGTATCTACCTGGTAGTAATCAGCATCCTAGTCGCCTAGTGAGGCCTTGCCCGCTTGGTTTGCACCACGGCAAGGTTCAACACTAGTTGATTCCCATTACATTAATGTGGGGTTTGTGGAATGATCTGGCCTCAGTGCCATGCCAACCCTTACCCTGTCTGCTGCTATCAATAAAGTTTTGGCCTGATTTTATCCCATCGCCATTATACAGTCTGGTTATTTTGCTGCTCTCATGGGTCACATAATGCTCCTGCCTGGGCAAGTACGTGTTAAAAAGAACTAGTTTTGGAAACCTAAGAAACTTAAATAAATAACCGATGTGAGTGTGATGGAGTTTAACCCAGATCTTAAGGACGAGATTTATGCTGAGATTTATGTTTCCTAACTTCCTCAATACATGCAAGCATTACTTACTTTTCCAATTTTGCTCAGAAATGGAGGACGTGGGAGAAGAGCTTTTAGCAACGGCTTATCCCATTTCTGTAATATTAGATTGGCTGTCTCTTGCCTCCTCCTCCCTACAAACTTCAGAACATTTGGAGGATCAGTGTCCTGTTTTTTACAGAAAAGGGGACAATCTGCTTCAATATTAAGCACCGGGCTATTAGTTTATGAACCTGAATCAAGAGTGGAATCTGTGATATGGAGTCTAAAGCTGATTACGTGTGATCTTGTTAGGAAATGTCACTAGAAATTAGAGGAGTCTTTGCCAGTCGTTAGGGATGGTGAGGTAGGACTTATCATTTGAAAAGTGAAAACAAATTAAAAAGAAAATCCTTTCTATCTCAGCAGCAGAAGCAATATTTATAATCCCTTGAGATTTATGCCTTTATTTTAAATTTCATCCTTCATGATGTACTAACCTCTATGCACTTCCTTGGCCTGCAGGAACATTCCCAGTTCAATTCACTACTTCATCATAACAAAACTTATTTCAAGGTACATTAGGCCTCTCTAGCCAGGATAAGAAGGACTGTAATACAATATGTTTTGTATCAGGGGGGAAACAAACTTTCTTTTACTCAGCTGCCAGCAAGCTCAGATTGAGATAGGCTGAAATTGCTAGTAAAGTTTAACACTGGTGGACATAATCCTCTGGGAAGTTTTCCTGTACATTTTAATGGAGTTTGCACAAAAGAGCTCCCCAGTGCATTCTGTCCAATGTTAGAGCCAAAGCAAATACTCTGCCTCTTAACATTCTTCCCAGCAAATCTTGCTGGTGAATATTTTCCGGGTGCATAGATATTTAGCATTTGATATTCAGCAGCAGCATTTCACACTAGAGATTCTACTGTAGCAGTCAACACTTGACGTGTCTGATGCTGGCATGCAGGAGCTGTCAAAATTTGATAACAGCCAATGTTTGGTGGCCAATCTGAGCCAGCTGGCATGAGGTATTCAATGTGTTCCGGTATTCAATGGATTTTGAAATCCTGCAAAAGTTAATTCCTGCTCTTCCTCTAAAATGCGGGATTAAAAGGAAAGGTGCAACATTATTTCCAAGTAGATTTTTGAATATTAATGTAGTAATATTAGTAGAAGGAGAAATATTGGGATTTAAATTAATTCCATTATCAAAAATGGGAATCTAATTAGATCATCTGCTAATTATGTGCTTAACTATCTCACTGAATTTAATGAAACGTAAACATGCTTCGTTAGCGGGCTTACAGCTGCTTTTTTGTTTGCTTGCTTTTTGATCTGTGAGAAATGTGAATTTGTAATTTTAAAATGTTTCCAAGTTGTTGTTTTTTTGTAAGTTCTCTGCTGGATATGGATTGTACCCAGAGTAGGACCCAATCCCTGTTCTGCTTCCCCTGCTGCTTTCCCCAGGGAAAACCCGCTGGAATTGGAGCAAATGACAATCAGGTTTTCTCTGAACTGACATTTGCTCTGATTTAGCACTAAAAAGTGGGTTTTCTGGGAAAAGTAGTGGGGCAAAGGCAAAACCACTTGGGCTCATGCCTAGAAAGCATAGGAGAAGCAGAAAACATCTCATACCAATGTTTTGAAGGCATGGGACAAGTGAAAATTTGGGTGAGCCTGTAGTTCGACTATTTTCATGTTGTCTGGGGATTTCTCAGTGACTTGCTCAAATGGTTGCAATTTAGCTTTGTCTTCTCTGACAAAGTGCTAAGGGTTGATCACAATAATAAATAGTAGGGTCAACCCTCAATTATTGTGAAAATGGGACTTCCCCTTCCTCTCTCTGTGCATTCTGCTGTATACCCCCATCCAACCCTAAAAATGCATCATTGCACAGTCATACCTTGGTTCTCAAACGTAATCCATTCTGGAAGTCTGTTTGACTTCTGAAACATTCGAAAACCAAACCACGGCTTCTGATTGGCTGCATTCGCTTCCTGAACTCAAGCAGAAGCCGTGTCAGACATTTGGCTTCCGAAAAACATTCGAAAACTAGAACACTTACTTTCAGGTTTTGGTGTTCGGGAGCCAAAACATACGAGTACCAAGGCGTTCGAGAACCAAGGTATGACTGTATGAGAAAACCTATTTAGAAATGCAATAATAAGTATGCATTTCAGTGCTAATTTTCATTTTTTTTTAAAAAAAAGTGCAAATTAATGCAGAAATAGGACCAAATAAACTTATGAGTGAACGCAGAGTGACAAAGACCCTGAATAGAATTATTTGTCCATTTTCATTCAGTTACTGTAGAGCTATGACTCACATTCTCTGTTCTAATAATGGTCATTATATTCCTTATAAAATCAAAATGGTTTCTTACCATCAAAATTTGGATCACTAGGGAAAGGCATACCATCTGCCCTAAAACAGCTTGATCCACTCAGCTTCCACTGAGCACTAGTATTCTTTTACCTGACAGAGGGGGGAAAAAATCTTGTCATCCAGTTATATAACTTCAAATTATGTTTGCCCCATCAACAAAAGTTGATTGGAAAAAACTAAAAAAAAAACCCAAACCCTGTCCTGTCTCCAATTTTGAAATGCTGTAACAGAGCCATTTCCCATCCAATTTCTATGAAATTCAAACAGCCAGTATGCCTCAATCAACCCTTTCAAATTTCACTGATTGAACAAATCATCTCAATTTTATAAGGAATTGTATTTTTGTGGGTTGAAGAGAGAATCCTGTACACTTTCAGTAGAGCCACTCCTGGAGCTTTGCTACAGATGCTCTTTCTATCTCTCCCTACTGAAAAACATGGCAGCTGAAAAGCACTACAACATTAAATGTACACACAGTGGATTTTGAAATAGTAAATGAAAAACACCCCTTGTCAACACATTTAAATTTTCTTAAACATATACATCTCCAGACAGATAATCGATCAAATGTTAGCTCCCATAGCAAATAAATGATTGGGAATAAGCAGGGGGTGGAAGGAACTTTTAATTTCAAAACTACCGTAGCTGGCCCATTTTTCATCCAGTTTTAGGAGCCAACATAATTTGAAGTTATGTAACTGGATGACAATATTTTTCCCCCGATGTCAGGTGAAAGAATATTAGTTCTGAGCAGAAGCATTCAGGCCAGTGATTTTTGGATACTTTTGGGGAAGAAAATACCTCAAAACCTGGGGTTAATGAGGTGAGTAGGATTACCTATAAAGATGAATACTGTACCATTGAGAGTTGTTGTTTGTTTAACAAGGAAGACCAAGTAACATTCCTTTTTGAATGTTGCATGGGAATAAAATTGTGTTGTGATGCAGCATTGTTGACAGGGACATTCTTAAGGAAGCTGTGGCCCCTTTGAAACCTTTTTACCTCAGGAAAGTTATTCATATCCTAAGGCATGTGGCACTTTGCATCGTCCTGGTTATCTATCCCCATCTGGAAGGCCTCAGGTTCCACCTCTCAGCACTGCAGTATTACAAAATGTTGATTGGAAAAGGCAGGGACAATGAAATTACAGGGAAATGAAATGAGAGTCAATACTGTGGTTCTTTGTTGCATTACCCTCAAGCTCTCTTGTATGCCTCCAACTTTAGTTCTCCCTTGAAAGAGGAGCCCCACCTTCTGGAGCTCAGTGTGAATGAGCTCCAGGTACTTTCCTGCCACCTTTTAGGATGGTTGAAATTTAGTACTTTTCCCACAGTTGACTTAAGTGTTGCTTTTCTACTGTACAAAAGTACTCAGCCAGATACTGATCTTAATGCCCGCAGTCTAAATTTAGAGGAAACCCACTGGAAGGCCCTTTTGTTTTGCTTTATAACAGCCAGAGCCCCCTGCCTCTAAAAAAGCTTTTGTAGTCTGGATAGGGAGAGGGATCTCAACTGAGGAAATAGTTAATGGACAGTGGTCCAAGGGGTGTTAAGCATGGATGTTATCACAGTTAAAATACACAGTTATGTTCTAATTACTCAAGCTATATAGGACTTTAAAGACCAATATGACATGTCCCACGCAGAAGGTAGTGGATAGAAAAGACACGAAAACTGAGTTCTAATTTCATTCACTCTAGTTACCACATCACATTTTAGTTCCTAAGGCTGTTTTGAGAAAAAAACTGGATAGTGCTCATGTTTGATACCTTTAGGTTCAAAGAGGGATTGCAGGATATGAATGTGATCAACAATAGCCAGTGCATTGCATTGGACTCAAAAAAGAATAAAAGCTGATTGAGAAGTAATGTTACGTACCATTTTATGGTTAATGCTGTCATGGCTAAAGTTGGACCAAAAGTGGTCCAACTCTGCATGTTTTGGGTAGAGGGCTATGAGACACATGCCCAGTGGTGGGGACAGCAGTGGTAGAAAACCAGTTAAGACAATCCACCCTTGGAGACTTAGGGAGCCTAAGGAATTCCTAAACACTCTGGGGGACATTTCAGTAGATAGAACAGGTGATCCTGTTGTGGCTCATGTCTCACTGTGGAATAGTGAGATGGGAAGGGTTATTGACAAGATTGCCCCTGAGTGCCTTCTCTGACACTGTGGGGTCTACAATGCCGCCTGGTATTTTAGGAAACAATGAAACAGGCTAGGCAATGAAACAGGCTAGGCAATGGCTCCCGCACCAGTGGCTTACTCGGAGGCCGAATGAGCATATATCACACCTACCATGTATTACTTCACTGTGTCTGTTGCATGTGGACAAACCCATTATTTTGGTACAAGAGTAGCTTAAGATACCACAGCAGAACCTGCAAAATCCTTTTCATTGCACAGTACTTGAATGGCCCTATCATGTAGAAGGCAGGATAAACCGTTGGCTGCCACTAATAATAATAATAATAATAATAATAATAATAATAATAATAACAATAATAATAATAATTTATTATTTGTACCACGCCCATCTGGCTGGGTTTCCCCAGCCACTCTGGGCAGCTTCCATAGAAACCAAAAAACACTAAAATATCATACATTAAAAACTTCCCTGAACAGGGCTGCCTTAAGATGTCTTCTGAATGTCAGGTAGTTGTTTATCATCTTGACATCTGATGGGAGGGCGTTCCACAGGGTGGGCTCCACTACCAAGAAGCCCCTCTGCCTGGTTCCCTGTAGCTTTGCTTCTCGCAATGACGGAACCACCAGAAGGCCCTCGGCGCTAGACCTCAGCGTCCGGGCAGAACGATGGGGGTGGAGACGCTCCTTCAGGTATACTGGGCCGATGCCATTTAGGGCTTTAAAGGTCAACACCAGCACTTTGAATTGTGCTCAGAAACGTACTGGGAGCCAATGTAGGTCTTTCAAGACGGGTGTTATGTGGTCTTGGCGGCTGCCCCCAGTCACCAGTCTAGCTGCCGCATTCTGGATTAGTTGTAGTTTCCGAGTCACCTTCAAAGGTAGCCCCATGTAGAGTGCATTGCAGTAGTCCAAGCGGGAGATAACCAGAGCATGCACCACTCTGGTGAGACAGTCCGCAGGCAGATAGGGTCTCAGCCTACGTACCAGATGGAGCTGGTAAACAGCTGCCCTGGACACAGATTTGACCTGTGCCTCCATGGACAGCTGTGAGTCCAAAATGACTCCCAGGCTGTGTACCTGGTCCTTAATCAGGACCAGGGAGTCCACCACACCAGCCCTCCCCCTAGCCCCCAAAAACAATACTTCTGTCTTGTCAGGATTCAGCTTCAATCCATTAGCCGCCATCCATCCTCCAACCGCCTCCAAGCACTCACACAGGACCTTCACCGCCTTGACTGGTTCTGATTTGAAAGAGAGGTAGAGCTGGGTATCATCTGCATATTGATGGACACCCAGTCCAACCCCCCGGATGATCTCTCCCAGCGGCTTCATATAGATGTTAAAAAGCATGGGGGAGAGGACGGAACCCTGAGGCACCCCACAAGTGAGGGCCCAAGGGTCTGAACACTCATCCCCCACCACCACTTTCTGAACTTGGCCCAGGAGGAAGGAGCGAAACCACTGTATAACAGTGCCCCCAGCTCCCAACCCCTCTAGACGGTCCAGAGGGCTTTTATGGTTGATTGTATAAAAGGCTGCTGAGAGATCCAGCAGAACCAGGAAACAACTCTCACCTTTGTCCCTAGCTCGCTGGAGATCATCAACCAGTGCGACCAAGGCAGTTTCAGTCCCATGATGAGGCCTGAACCCCGATTGGAAGGGATCCAAATGGTCCGCATCCTTCAGGCGTGCCTGGAGTTGTTCAGCAACCACCTTGCCCAAGAATGGAAGATTTGAGACAGGGCGATAGTTGGCCATACTGGCCAGGTCTAAAGATGGTTTTTAAAGAAGCGGTTTAATGACCGCCTCTTTCAGCGGATCTGGGAATGTTCCCTCACAGAGGGAAGCATTCACCACCCCGCAGAGCCCAGCCCTTCCTGGCTTGCTTTTATTAGCCAGGACAGGCAAGGATCAAGGAGACAGGTGGTTGGTTTCACGCGTCCAAGCAGCCTGTCCACATCCTCGGGGGTAACGGATTGAAATTGATTCCATGCAACTTGACCAGACAGGGCTCTAGCACTCTCCTGCCCCAGCCCTGCTCCCATGGTGGTGTCTAGCTCCTTCCGAATATGAGTGATTTTATCTGCAAAAAACTTTGCAGAATCGTTGCAGGAGATCTTGGGTGGTAAAGGTGGTTCCGTTAAATTGCGGACCACCTGAAAGAGTCTCCTGCTACTATTTTCTGCAGATGCAATAGAGGCAGTGAAGAAAGTCTTCTTCGCCATCGCTATAGCCACTTGGTGGGCTCGATGTTGAGCTCTAACCTGTGTCCGGTCAGATTCAGAGTGAGTTTTCTGCCGCCGATGCTCTAGCCATCTCAGCGATTGTTTCATCGCCCTCAGCTCTGAAGAAAACCACGGGGCTGTTCGGGCTCCATGCAATCGGAGAGGGCGCTTCGGAGCCAGACCACTCAGGGTAGTAAGATTGACAACTTGTTTCACATACATCTACAAGAACTGCTCAAGTACAGATGGGATAGGAGGAAAGGCACAAACATTAATGCTGTGAAATGCCATCTCTTTAATTACATTGCATGCAGCAAGCTTCACACCTTGAGGGACAGATGGAAATAGTTGGAGAAGCTTAGAAAAAGCAGGTGTCATTTATTAAGGTGGGAACTTTAGCTTCTCTACATCTCCAACTTTGACATCAGTGTTGTTCAAATTCCCCTGATTTCAATTTGAAAATGGGATACCATTTATGTTTGGAGAAAATTTTAAAAGCTTCCCTAATCCCCAAAGGGGTTTCTGGGTTGACTTGCAAAGTTGCTTGCATTATATTAAATTGGCTTAAAATTGCATCTATTATTTCTTCCTGCCTCCTGGAGACTAATCATAGCTCTTACAGAGTGAAAAAAGCCTCAAAGAAGTATTTTTCAGGTTTGACAGATTGCGCATGTACATGCAGGTGATGCTCCCAAACCCTGGGGGTGTGAGATGAAGCTCTGCAATCCCTGAGCATCTCTGACCAAATTCCCAACCATATGGTCTGCTCTTTAAAATGATTTATAACATAATCCAAAGTGTGTTTGCTCAGAAATGATTCCCCTTAAAATCAATGGGATTTACTCCCAGGCAAGTGTGCATAGAATTGGAGCCTGAAAGTTCTAACTAACAAAATATTTTAGAGGTGAAAACAAAATTGAATCTGTCCTATTCAGTTTGAACAATCACAAGATAAAGCATCCCAATTTTATTGGGTGGGTGGGAAATCTTTCTGACTTTCTCAAAGCTCCATATGGTTTTATCCCTCCAGGGGAAAATCTATATCAGATAACTAAACACTTTGAAAAGCTGACAGAAATAGTGGGAGAGCAGGGAACAGACATCTTCTATTCAGGCAGTCTTACCATTATGTTGCCATATGAATGACGCTAACCACACCTCTGTGTTTATCTTATCTGCAGAATTCACATCAAATATTATTTAATTTCCAGCTAGAAGCTCAACCTGAACGCTCACCTCAAATTTATTTTATTGAACACTTGTGCATGTCAGATTGTCAACTGGCTGCACTGATTAATTCTGTCTCTCCCCCCCCCCCCCGCCCCATTCCCCAGCTTCATTCTTTCACTTAACAGCTCTATTCCCAAAGATATTGTGCTTAATATAGACAACCAAGGAAGCAGCAACTATTCCAATAAATGGTTGACATTTCGGGGTTGTGGGAGAGCTTTTCGGGGACAGGGTTGAGAAAGAATTGCAGTGGGGAAAGCAGAAGTCCTTGGGCAAGAACCTTTATCTCTGATTATTGGCCATGCTGGCTTGGCTTGAGGGGAGCTGGGGTCCAATAACATCTTGAGGGGGCTACATTGGCTGCCCCTTGTTTAAACAGTAACAAATATGATGCCTTTGCAGGGCACAGGAGCAAGACATGAAGATGACAGCCTTGTCCAGCTTTCTTCCTACTGCCTGACTCCCCCTCTGCATCAACTTCTACTCAGGCTACACTTCCTCTTTATAGGAAGACCCCATTTATTTCTCTCTACTATGGTTGTAAGCACTTATAGACATATCCACCATCAATGTTTCTCTGCTGTCCACGATGCTCACACAATTTCCCAAACTTTTCAAATGTATTTTTGTGTGTGTGTGGGGGGGGTGCTAATTCTTTGTGACCCAGATTCTGGTCTTGTTTGCCTTTGCAATGGCTCCCTATTTCTCTACATTTCTCCTGCTACCCTCCTTCAGTCATTTTGGTTGCCCTTAGCATAATCCTTCACTTCAATTGATTCTTTTTAGTCACTGTCTCTCGCCAGTTTGACTTAAAACATTATTAGGGATGCGTATCAAGTATTTTAAATGTCTGCAGCAGATGCTTGATCACTGTTGTCTTACCCTCTCCGCCCTCATTTTGACATTTTCCCCATTTGAAGGCACTGTCAAACTATCATGGCACACAGCGAGGGTCTAAAAACGACGTCCTTGCCAATTACTGAGCCGGTGCTGACTCAGCCTAAGTCACAGGCATCGTTGAGTCATGCCTTGTTAGAGTTCTAATGCCAGGAACAAAGACCCCTGATTCATAAAGCAATTTGCTCATGATTCACAGAGCTCCCCCACTTCATCGGAGAAGTGTCTCATGCCTGGTTTTTGAGTCAAATCTTTTTCATATTCTCTCCTAAATCCTTTCCTTTTACTAAACTGAGGCAACTTCATTGAGCCTTATTCCAGCTCTCATCTGATCTCAGAATCACCATGTGTGCTGTGTGATTCATAAATACCTTTTTAGTTTCCTGTTGATTGTGCTGTGAGCACCAGAATTGCAGAGCAATCTTCTACGTGTTAAGTATTTTCAAATGCGTCTGTTTTCCTTAAATAACTTTTTTTTTAAGTACACTTTTGAGCCCTAGAATTTTATTTTGTTTAATGTCTTGGGTTTTTATATACAAGAACAGATGCTACACATCTCTTCTTATTATAAAAATCATTTTAATGAAAAAAAAGAAGATAATAATATCAGAAAATCACTTTCTGCTGCAGCCTAGGCAATCCCTGAGCTTTCAGTTTTGAGTAGTTTCTGCTCTGACTAGCATGTAAATTAAGGATTTATTTATCTGCACATTTTCTTATAGCATGAACTACAGGGCATCTCTATCCTAAGCATGCAGCTGATTGCCATGGCAGAGACCCGTTTTGAAAACTTTGCCATTTTTATTTTTATTTTCATGAACTTGAAATAAGGCATGAAATCAAAGCCACCTCCCTGCTGATCACCTGCTACCTGGCTGAGAATGGGGAAGTTGAAGGTGGGGAAATGTTGGAGACTTGACAAAAACTTTTTCCTCTAATGTATTAGGAACCAACCATTCTCTTGATTTGTGAACAAACTCTTCTGTTAGCTGAGGTTCAGTTATTTGATTTTAAAATCAGCATATAAAGTAAAAAATTAAATGAATCTGGAATCATGTAACAACGTCTGCATGCACACTTACCCATCTATAGCACAAAATGTAGTCTTTCTCAATCCAGAATCATTCCTGTTCATCTTCAATAGGCTGCTGTCAACCTAAATTTATTATAGATATCGCTGTCCACAAGGGTTAATGTGGTTACTTGGTAAAGCTTCCAAAAGCCTCTTCTTCATTAGGTTATCAGTGGCTTTTTTCTCCCTGTACATGCCCCAGATGAATGATGATTATGCTATTGGTTATATCCCATGGATTCTTATATCATATGGAATTGATCTCCTGATGAGATGGTATCTTCAGGAGGCCATCTCCTGCAGAGTGCGGTGACCAGAGGCATATAAACAGTGAAACAATATTTTAGGGTCATCCAAATACAATGGGAACCATGGCCCTGGTGTTCCTGAGGTCCCTACTA
Organism: Podarcis melisellensis; assembly: GCF_964234715.1. NCBI lineage: Eukaryota > Metazoa > Chordata > Lepidosauria > Squamata > Lacertidae > Podarcis > Podarcis melisellensis. Next base: position 54,561,403 of record NC_138528.1, read on the forward strand.
TGGACAGTCAGAATCATGGGACATGGCTAGCTTACCCAATTTTTTTTTCATTATATTTTTTATGATTACTGAACTGCATGCTGCGATGGCCTGACCACTGTCCCAATAGCATGTAGAGTAGGGCTTCCCTGCTGCTATAGTCAAAGTACTGTCCTGTGATCCTTGGATGGAGGGTGGTATATAAATTTAATGCATTAAAAAGAAGTAAGTATTAAGAACCAGAAAAGTGGTGCCAACAGCAGATGGACAGATGGGGTTGCTGTGCAAGGAAGGCTCCTATATTCTGTGCTTTGGATGACATAATTATGGCCATGATACTCTGTACTGTCTGAATGGCCTCACATAGAATGCAAGTGCAGCTAACTCGTTATTTTACTGAAACCTATTCTCAGTGATGCTGAATGAGATCACCCATTATTTGTTCAAATTGGACTAAAAAAGGAACATATGGGCCAATCTTACGAGCACATTTTTAAGCAATGATGATGATAGAATTGGGCGTGAAGGCTTTGACATAGGTGTAATTGTATCATCTGCCTATTCACTTGCCTGAGGCCTACTGCCAATTTGTGACAGCTATGAGCCCATTTCTGCAGTCTCCTTGAAAGACAGCTGAACTAAGTTTTAAAGTAGGGCTGCCATATGTCCGGAATTTCCCAGATATATCCAGGATTTTTCCGTCAGAAATAGCGTTCAGGAGCAATTTCCGAAAATCGATAAAAATGTCTGGGAAAACCCAGGCACATGGAAACCCATGTCAGAAATGTTAGGGTTTTTTTGGTGAATTGTCTTAAAAAATAGTTCCAAAACCTCATGGGGGTGGGGAGATTGTGCAAAAAAAAAAGGCTTGACAACTTTTGTGTCTGGGTTTTCATTTTTTTGAAATATGGCAACCTTATTTTAAGCATTCTTGGAATAGACTTTGAGGGGCTATTCTTCACCTTTGAGGTTTTGGGCCATCGTTCCAGGTTAAGAGATGAAAGCTGTATCTACAGTTCCATAAAAAAGTATGGAGAGGAAAAGTTCCAAAATGCAGTGTGAAGCATCTGAGTTCTAGACAGAGTTGTGAATGATCTCTACTTGAGATATGGAATAGTTACCGCCAGGTGGAATTACTTGGAGATCCCCCTTCATTTGTGGATCTCATGATACATTTTGAAACTTAACAACACAGGAAGCTGTCTTATACTGAGTCAGACCCATTGGTCAGTAGTGCAAGATTGTCTATGCCCCTGGAAGTGGCTATCCAGGGTTTTTGATAGGGGACATTCACAGTCCTACCTGGTAATTTTGTGAGTAGATCCTGGAGGCTTCTGGATGGAACAAAGAAGCTCTAACACTGAGGTACAGTGGTACCTCGGGTCACAGACACTTCAGATTACAGACACTTCAGGTTACAGACTCCGCTAACCCAGAAATAGTACCTCGGGTTAAGAACTTTGCTTCAGGATGAGAACAGAAATCGTACGGCAGCAGGAGGCCCCATTAGCTAAGTGGTGCTTCAAGGTAAGACAGTTTCAGGTTAAGAACGGACCTCCAAGAAGAATTAAGTTCATAACCTGAGGTACCACTGTACAGTTCTTCCCAAGAAACTGTTGCAGGCACCACAAACACCACAAACATTTCACAGAAGAAGAACTAGTGGTGCTCTGCCCCTCTCCCCCAGTAACATGCAAAACAGGTCAATGAGCTTAGCCTGGCTACAGCAGGCAACACTTGCCCCAAAAAACTTTATTAAAACACACACACACTGGGAGGGGCAGGGGACTTTGCTAGGTCCTAAGGTCTACATGTTTGAGATAACAGGAATAAAATGTAGTATGTCTGATGGACTAGGCAGTTTCACATGTTACTGTATGAATATTTGCATAAGTGTCTCCACATTTTTTTCAGAACGGTTTCTAGATTTTTAACACATTCCCCATTGACCTTTGGAAACAGCAGGCCTCACTTAATTCAATTTGCAATCAGATCCTGATTAAGCAGCAATAATATTTACAGCGAGTGAGACATAACAGCCGAATGTTATTACTGTTCTTGCAGCTTAGATCTTCCTTACAGAAAGTTTAGCAAGACATATTGCCTACCCTGAGACATATTCACTGCTCTGGACTGGAATCAAGAATATCCCAGTGGAAATAAACACAACCTTATAATACAAAGATTATTCCTTTCTCTGATAGGTTTGTTATTTCACCCAGCAAGAGAATAAAACATATCTGGCTATCTTGAGATCCCTTACCATTTAATTAGAAATGGGTATTCACTTTGGAAGAATGCCAAGCACTGGGAGTTATATGAAAATCTGGGGAATGTAAAGCTCTGACCAGTCTAAATATTTCTCAAAAAATTATTATTGAAGCCTCATGTAATTACTTTAAAATCCTAAGAGGAAGAAATGGGGAAGATCCCTGAAACACACAAGATACCTTTTTTAAAAAAATTAAAAAAGACCTATTGTCCATTTGACTTTTGGAAGCAATGTGTTTCTTGTATAGATGGATAATTAAAATCAGTTTTTCCTCTGGGGATTAGAAAGTGGAAACAATAGATAGCATGGTATCTTTGTTATTTTCCATTTATTTCCTGCTCTGTTTGAAGGTATATGAGCAAATGGAAAACATCAAGCTGAAACCCAGTAGGTTACAGATACCAGTACTTGAAGCAGACTCATTTGAACTCTATTACATTTTCACAAGGTTTGAAAAGTACTCAGGGGATAAGATTTACATATCAGTTCCCACCAATGCTGCTTTTATGTAATGTGCCGTGGTAAATGTGCAACTTAGAGGAAAATGTGGGGAATTTGCTAAAACAAGATTAGTATTTGTTATGTGTTCACATTTGTTGATCAGCCCACCTGAAAGGCATGGGGCAGATCACAGTAAGTTAAAAGCAAATACGTAATCACGTTACAATTTGGGACTACTTTCTACCAGCTAAAATTTAGTCAGTACTAAGACAATAACCATTTTAGTGAAGAAATAATATGTACATACATCTTAATGGATTAAGTTGTACTATTGTACTGTTTGTACATGGACTATGTACCTCCTGCACCTCCCAAAATCTGCTCTGGGAGGTTGTGGGAAAATAACAGATTTGGGAGGAGTTGGGGGAAGAGCAGGAGTAGAAGTTCCATTACATAAGTTGAAGTCCTTGCACAGACAGGACTAACTGAATTACCGTAGATGCAACTAACTGAATTGATTTGTTTTAGTTCTCCCCTTCGGGAAGGGCAATCAAACATATGAAGATACTCCATCTGCCACCAAAGTTTATCTAAAGCAAAAATAAATAAATAAATAAATAAATAAATAAATAAATAAATAAGCCAGATTTGGGGAATTTTACGAAGTGTCAGGATTCAGGGAATCGGCTTCCTACCCCCACCCCCTTTGTCAGCAGATAAGCAGAACAAAGAGAAAGGACTCATTTACCAGTTATAATAATAATAATAATAATAATAATAATAATAATAATAATAATAATAATTTATTATTTATACCCCGCCCATCTGGCTGGGTTTCCCCAGCCACTCTGGGCGGCTTCCAAAAGAATATTAAAATACTGTGATACATCAAACATTAAAAGCTTCCCAAAACAGGGCTGCCTTCAGATGTTTTCTAAAAGTCTGGTAGTTGTTGTTCTCTTTGACATCTGGTGGGAGGGCGTTCCACAGGGAGGGCGCCACTACCGAGAAGGCCCTCTGCCTGGTTCCCTGTAACTTGGCTTCTCGCAGTGAGGGAACCGCCAGAAGGCCCTCGGTGCTGGACCTCAGTGTCCGGGTAGAACGATGGGGGTGGAGACGCTCCTTCAGGTATACTGGACCGAGGCCGTTTAGGGCTTTAAAGGTCAGCACCAACACTTTGAATTGTGCTCGGAAACGTACTGGGAGCCAATGTAGGTCTTTCAAGACCTGTGTTATATGGTCTCTGCGGCCGCTCCCAGTCACCAGTCTGGCTGCTGCATTCTGGATTAGTTGTAGTTTCCGGGTCACCTTCAAAGGTAGCCCCACGTAGAGCGCATTGCAGTAGTCCAAGCGGGAGATAACCAGAACATGCACCAATCTGGCGAGGCAGTCCGCAGGCAGATAGGGTCTCAGCCTGCGTAACAGATGGAGCTGGCACACAGCTGCCCTGGACACGGATTTAACCTGTGCCTCCATGGACAGCTGTGAGTCCAAAATGACTCCCAGGCTGCGCACCTGGTCCTTCAGGGGCACAGTTACCACATTCAGGACCAGGGAATCCTTCACACCTGCCCGCCTCCTGTCCCCCAGAAAGAGTACTTCTGTCTTGTCAGGATTCAATCTCAATCTGTTAGCCGCCATCCATCCTCCAACCGCCTCCAGACACTCACACAGGACCATCACCACCTTCACGGGTTCTGATTTGAAAGAGAGGTAGAGCTGGGTATCATCCACATACTGATGAACACCCAGCCCTACATGATCTCTCCCAGCGGCTGCATGTAGATGTTGAAAAGCATGGGGGAAAGGACAGAACCCTGAGGCACCTCATAAGTGAGGGCCCAGGGGTCTGAACACTCATCCCCCACCACCACTTTCTGATCACGGCCCAGGAGGAAGGAGCGGAACCACTGTATGACAGTGCCCCCAGCTCCCAACCCCTCAAGACGGTCCAGAAGGATGTTATGGCCGATGGTATCAAACGCCGCTGAACTAGGAAACAGCTCTCACCTTTGTCCCTAGCCCGCCAGAGATCATCAACCAGTGCGACCAAGGCAGTTTCAGTCCCGTGATGAGGCCTGAATCCCAACTGGAAGGGATCCAAATGGTCCGCTTCTTCCAGGCGTGCCTGGAGTTGTTCAGCAACCACTCGCTCAATCACCTTGCCCAAGAATGGAAGATTTGAGACTGGGCGATAGTTGGCCATCGTGGCCGCATCTAAAGATGTTATTTTAAGAAGCAGTTTAATAACCACCTCTTTCAGCGGGTCTGGGAAGGCTCCCTCATGGAAGGAAGCATTCACCACCCCACGAAGCCCATCACCCAGCCCTTCCCGGCTAGCTTTTATAAGCCAGGATGGGCAAGGATCCAGGAGACAGGTGGTTGGTTTCACTCGTCCAAGCAGCCTGTCCACATCCTCGGAGGTAACAGATTGGAAGTGATCCCACGCAATTTGACTAGACAGGACTCCAGCACTCTCCCGCCCCGGCCCTGCTCCCACGGTGGCGTCTACCTCTTCCCGAATCTGAGCAACTTTATCTGCCAAAAAATTTGCAAAATCATTGCAGGAGATCATGTGGCCCGTACTGGGCCCCGATGTAGCAGGTGGTTCCACTAAATTGCGGACCACCTGAAAAAGTCTCCTGCTGCTGTTTTCTGCAGATGCAATAGAAGCGGTGAAGAAAGTCTTCTTCGCCATCGCTACCGCCACTTGGTAGGCTCGACATTGAGCTCTAACCTGTGTCCAGTCAGCTTCAGAACGGGTCATCCGCCACTGGCGCTCTAGCCGTCTCAGCAATTGTTTCATTGCCCTCAGATCCGGGGAAAACCACGAGGCTGTCCGGGCTCCATGCAATCGGAGAGGGCGCTTTGGAGCCAAACAGTCAATAGCCCTGGTTAACTCCAGATTCCAGCGGGCCACCAGGGAATCAGCTGAAAGGCCATCAACATGGGATAAAGCATCCCCTACCACTCTCTGGAAACCATTTGGATCCATTAAGTGGCGAGGCGGACCATCCGAATCGGTCCCACCTCCCTGCAGAGGGGAAGGGTCACGGAGAAGTCAAGTTGCACCAGGAAGTGGTCTGACCATGGCACTTCTTTCGTTTCGCTTTTACTTAGTGTCAGATCACCAACATCCATAGAGATAAACACCAGGTCCAAGGCATGTCCGCGGCTATGGGTTGGGCCAAACTTATTCAGGTACAGCCCCATGGAGGCCATGCTTTCCACGAAGTCCTGAGCGGCCCCTTGTAAGGTTGTGTCGGCATGGATATTAAAATCCCCTAGGACAACCAAACTAGGTGTCTCTAGGAGAACATCCACCACGACCTGAAGCAGCTCGGGCAGGGAATCCTTGGTGCAGTGGGGAGGTCGGTACACCAAAAGGAATCCTGTACTGCCCCTATTGCCCAACTTCCAGAACATGCACTCAGAGAACAGGGTCTTCCCAATAGGACGCCTAGTGCAAACTAATGACTTCCTAAAAATCACTGCAACCCCCCCTCCCCGCCCACAAGGCCTGGGTTGCTGTGCTTAAGAGAAACCTGGTGGACAAGCAGCGGCAAGAACAGGCCCATCTGCTTCATCCAACCAAGTCTCTGTTACACATGCCAGGTCAAATCCTCCATCCATGATCAAGTCATGGATGGCAGTGGTCTTATGAATCATTGACCTGGCATTGCACAGCAGCACCTTCAGGTCATGTGGGTATCCCTTGCTGATTCTAGTATCTGTCCTGTCAGGACCAGACCCGGAGGCAGGGATAGTCCTCAGACAACGACTAAACCTGCCTCCTCTGTAATGATATGGTCTGGTCTTAGACCATGGTTAGAAACTTTAATGATTACAGTGAGAGAACAAAGAATCCATTCCTAGGAATGAAGGTGCTCCCAATTAAGGACCCCACTCACTTCCTCCCTAGTCACCCACGTCACTACCGCGTTTTCAACCTGATCTCGCAGCCACTGTGCTTTCTGTGCTGCCCATCTTATCTGCTCTTTTTGACTTTGGGCTGAGTGGATGGATGCTTTCCAGCAACAGTGAGTCTGTTAGCTCTCTCTCTCCCAGTTCTTCTTCTCCTAGCTGTGCCCCATCCAGTATTTCCCAGCTTCTGCCTTCTGAACTATGTCCCTCTGCAAACCACTGTCCTCCTGCTCCTGGGAGCACTGTCCTTCCAAATCTATACTGTCCTCCTGCTCCTGGGAAGATTCAGGATCCTGATCAGGAGCAGGGGGAGAGGGAGGCTCCCACTATTCTTCCTCAGTGCACCCTCCTCAGCCCAGTCCCTGACATCAAGGCAAAATAGCTGTAGTAATTTTGCAGGCAGCCTAAAGATAATTGTGACATATAAATAGTAACAATAATTAATGAGGGTAATATTAGCAAATTTGTGGCTGCCACTAGGTTAATAATGTTGGAGGAATCATTTGAAAATGGAATATCAAGCAAATTTTCTTCCATCCACCAATCTGACCCCCACCTTGAAAGCCTGTGCTAGTCCTGTGGGTTAACCTTGAGGCAAGGTCCAAGTCCAGTCCAAGGTCAAGGGTGCAGTAAGGAGGCAGTCCATCAAAGCTGAAGCTGGGTCCAAGGCAGGGAGTCGGGTGAGGCCAGGCGCTCCAGCAGAAAAGCAGGACAGGGTGCAGGCAGGAACTGGCTACCAACAATGTTGCTCCAGCCAGCGTCCCGTGCACAGCGGAAGGATGAGGAGTACGTGCCACATACTCTATATTGCTTTATTTACACTTCAAAGCTGGTATGTTACAGAAAAACATCTTGCCTCTGCCGGAGCAGAAAATGCATCCTCTCTCCTCTAAAGCATGGAGAGAAACCCAAACCGAAACTGCAAAGAACAGTGAAAAACAGGAAACCAGTGTACGTCACATCCAGTCTCCCTTTCCCGTGAGAAACTCCAACAGTACAGACTGTGGAATGTAAACACCTGTCTTGTGACAAGCCCTTTCGCTGCACAGTGAAAGAGAGCAGAAACCAACAGGAACTGGCTGGCTTTTATCTGCCCCGAGGCATAGGGCGGCCCCGGTCCACAGGTGACTCGCCTCTCCTGGCCTGGAGGCGAGCACTCCTCCTGCAGCAACTTAGTTCCCTCTGCCTCTCTGCCCTGAGCCTCTGCAGCTGGAGGCTGGAGGGTTACCAGACCCAGAGGCAACCTCAGCTTCCCCTGATGGGGCTGAGAGTGGAGCACCTGCAGGCAATGGTCCTCTACCACTTCAGGAGCCAGAGCAGACTCAGCTGGTGCCTGCACCTTAGGATCCAGCACAGGTGAGGACCCTTCAGGCTCAAGCCCCAGCCCCGGCTCAGCTGGTTCTGGAGGCGGGCAATCCTGTGCAGGCTGGGATTCCTCAGGTTCAGCCTCCGAGTCCGAATCCCAGGCCATCACAAAGCCTTTGTTATCAACAACTACTTTAAAAAAGAAAAACCATGCACAGATTTTATGTAAATGGCTACCTAAATTGCTCTGCAATATTCATTGATATATATAAGTGCCTCTTTGCTGTTCTTGTTTCTGAAGTGTTGCATGTTGTGAAAGGTAGCCTGCATGCATTAAAACTACAATCCTAACTCCAGCATTAATAGTATTAGCATTTCAGCCTTAAAAACAACAACAATGGAATGCATCACCTATAATTGTTCTTTTCGCTTAAATTAATTAATTAAATTTAAACTTTAAATTAATTCACTTAAATTAATTTCTTGGCCTTTTTGTCAAAGTGGGAAGAACCAACTGAATTTGACTACCCATTTTTGATCATGCTAAGTCTTTGCTTTCTTGAATCTTGAATTTCCTTTCTACCCTTCTTGAAATCATCTGGTTTTCCTAAGTCAAAATGGCAATTTCTCCTGGAGGTGGATCATGTGCTTCAATAATCTGGAACAATCTTCTTAATGAGCAATTTCATATGTTCCATGATCAAAAAAATGGTACGTCTTGATCACTCATTGTTTGGGCTCATGCCATACTGTCATCTAGCTTAAGAGATTTAATATGTGTAGGTTTAATGAGTAAAGGAATTTGGTTCAATGCATGGACATGATGGCCTCTTAAGCCTTGGTTTTTCCAGGAGATGGAATTCTAAATTCCCAGTAAAAATGCAAAATGGGAGCCTGTTAGAAAGTCAGAAGTAAAAGTGTGAGAGGACACAAATGATAGAGAGAGCCCAGAATTCTGCTTTTTATTAAAAAATAAATAATCCAACAGATGCTTAGTGGCCCATACACAAACATATACTTTTCTGCATATCTGCTTTTTAGTGGCTGGTCTAGATACTTCTTCTGTGACTTTATTCATTGAACAGCAGAACAATAAAAATAAATGCTGACTTTTATCGGACAATGGAGGTCACAGCACATGTTTACTGTTTCAATTCCAATGCTGAAAAATCACCTGCCACGTCTGGTTGCAAATCTTAACAATTGATGGACCTTTGTCAACCCTGACTCGGCAGTTATGTCCAACTTTATGTTTCATATTTGCATTAAGAATGAATGAACTGTGATGGGCTGAATTAGTGATGGCAAGGCAAATGCCGGTTACTTATGAAAGCTAGGGGAAAGGGAGAAAAGGGTGACTGGATCTACCAAAAAGTGAACTGAATGTTAGCTTGGAAACACAATATCCTCCACTAATTTATTTCGTTAATTTAGGCTCTTCATTCTCTCATGAGATTTTGAGGCTCTCTGACTAGTTAATAGAAAAAGAAGAGTGCAATTTAAAAGAGCACAGCCATGGGCATGTTAATATATCGTCTCAAAGCACCCTAGCTGACTCAGGTTTCTGTCAATATAAAAGGGGGGGGGGAACCAGTCAAGTAAACATGGCACTCTTTATGAACATCATCCTGTTGCTTTTCGTATCCTGTCTCTGACCTAGATTTTTTATAGACCTACCAAAGGGACTTTGAGAAACACTCCTGTGTCAAAGTTACTCCCAGGACTTGCCAGTTGCTCCTCAGCCTTTCAGCTAAGATCATTAACTGTTACTCAAGATGAAACTTCCATGAATATTTATAGTCTTACTTTCCTACTGAAAGATCCAAAGGGGGGGGGGGGCGGTACAAGGCATTTTATGGCCTTTGGCTGAACATGGAAATGCTCAAATTGTAGATGTATTCTTTATTTATTTATTGCATTTACGGTATATCCCACCTTTTTCTCCAGGGAGCTCCCTGGTGGCATGCACATACAATCCATGCCCCCTACATACATGTGTGGATCTGAATTGAAGCATTCTGACATCCTTGCTGCAGAGAGCCTTACTATCTGGGGGGCAGTGCTTACCTGATGGTGCATACAAGGGACTCATTGGACCATTCCCATAGAATGGTTCTCTCTTGTGGCTTTCTTTGTTTTAATTGTCCGTTAAAGACCACGCGACTAGACATTTTGCAAAGCACTTCTGTGCTTGGAGGGTGTTGAAGGGGTCAGTTGCTTTACCAACACTGGAATAAAATATAGGCAATCTTTAGTAACCTTTATTGCTACCACCCATTAGCAATATCGTAATATACTGCTATCATTTTATCACTTTAAAGGCTTTAAAAAATAATAATGGGAACATGACTTTTAAACAAGTATTTTCTAATGGTTCATAAAGAGCATATTGATCAGGAGAATATGTAAAATCATCCATTGTACTTCCCCAAGATCATCCATATGTAAGCTGGAGAGGCATTTGAACCAAACAAGTCCCTGTAGAAGTGATGTGCATGTTTCTTTAACCACTTGGCCTTGGGCATCCAGCCCATGTCTATTTATGTGTTTAGCTAAATAAGTGTTTAGTGTTTATGAAGGGTTATACTCATATATCATGTATGTCACCCAGGGCACTTCCCATATTTATCCATCTTTCACATAATTTGAATGGACTCTAGGGTGTCTGATTACACAGTAACGTGAAGAGCAACCACAAATTTGCTTTAAATTTTAATTTGATCACAGTGTTGATTGTAACTCTAGCTTCACATTTTCATGATTAGATTTGAAGGATTCCACGTTATGAAGGTTCCGCCCCCCTGCATTCAGATAGATACAAATATAGACCCTATATGAGACCAAAAACCTATGAAAAACACACCTGAGATGGTTAGCATAATTAAGGGAAGGGAACACATCATTCAAAATCATTGGATTTTTAAATTATACAGTAGCTACTAACCTAATGCAATGTGATTTGTGCTTTTTTAAAAAAGGAAGGAAGGAAGGAAGGAATGAAGGAAGGGAAAACGCCATGCAGTTCATTGAAATGTCAAACATATTAAACAAAACACCATAATGTGTAGCAAAAAATGTACAGTCATAAAAGCTTAAGGATCAGGACATAAATATGTCTCTACAATGTGGGGAGGCTGTGAACTGAGGGAAAGAGGAAGAGTGGCACGCCATCCTTCCAGCAGGAATCTGGAAAAGATTGATTTTGTTTGCATTTTAATGAAAAAATACCTAATTCACGCTTTTAAAATCAGTATGTATACCGAAACAGCTATCCTTCAAAATTTACACTTTTCAAAAAATTTGTGGTGGAGCTCTTTATCCAATCAATTTGTACAGAAATGCACATCTTGGGAGAAAGTGTGTACAACTGCCTATGTTAGTGAAAATAACAAACAAATTAGGAAAATGTATATATTAGTCAAAGCTGCAAACAAAAATGTTTATATTAGGATCAATTTGCACTACATTGTTGCAGAATTTTCAAGAGGATTTCTGTTGGGGGGGGAGATGAAATTGCCGGAGAAATATGGAAAACTGAATTTAAGATCAGAAAAGAAAAGAAAAAATCTGAAAGAAACCAAAACTGACAGATTCACCCACCCATACATTCCAGATTGCTCAATCCCTTCATTTCTACTGACATCCATAAAAGAGAAAGGATGTCAAAATTACTGCTACCCTTGAACAGGTAATCAGTTATGAGCTCTCCTTGGTTGCTGGAGCACCAACAGTTGTCCAATAATAAAAAGTACTGCCCAGAAGACATAGAATTTATGTAACATATTAGGGTATTATTAATTTTGTTTTGTTTATCTATATACCACCCTTTATCAAATGACTACAGGGTAGTTTGCAGCATATAACACAAATGTCAACACACATCTATACAATATAAAATAAAATTGAAATAAAATCAATATCAATATAAAATCAAAACAGTTATATAAATACAATTATAATACGAAGAAATATATAATAAAATCAGGTTCTCATAACAGCAGCAGCATTAAAAAAAATAAAGGGTGGAGAAAATCAGTAGCAAAAACAGTACATCCTTTCTGTGCAAAGGATAATCTTAACCTTTGCAACCCACAGAAAATGGCAGACCCTCCCAGCTCTCCCCTGGGAGCTTTTTAGTTCCTCTCCCAACTTCCTTTCCTGGGATAACTTCACTTTCCTGCTTTTCACACATGGCCCCTCCACCAATCTATCTCCTACGGTGGGTAATAATTTCCTCATGTTTAATTCAGACCTATTTTGTGTGAACAGAGTAAAGCAGACAGATTCCACAGTGGAAAGGAACTGAGAATATTTTACTGAGGTAAAACTGAACAAGAAAACCCCAGTACATTTTGTGAGGGGTGTGGCAGCCACCTCCCTATCATCCTGGGTTCTGAGCTGTCTGAGGGAAAGGAGTTCCTGGTTAACACAGAGCTGGAACAGACTCCCACAAGAGGTGGTAGACTCTTATTCCATGGAGGTTTTTAAGCAGAGGTTGGATGGCCACCTGTCATGTACGATTTATTTGAGATTCCTGTGTTGCAAGGGGTTGGACTAGATGACCCTCAGGGTCCTTTCCAACTCTACAATTCTACAATTCTATGATACATTCTGCATCATCCGTTAGTGCCTAAAGCACATAAAATCTAATAGCAGAAATAAAAATATACCCTCTTTCCAAATGGAAAGGAAGGAGGATAAGCATCAATTTCACAGCATGATCTTTGTTGTTGTTGTTGTTGAATTAACTATTGCAAGTTTTCATTTCAAAGGTTTTAATAACAGCATCATGTCTGCAGCATGATCTCTGGTTTGGGTGAAATAAAGTTCTTTATTAAAACACGCAGACAAAAAATGGATACTGGAATTTCAGTTAAAGCTGTCAGATCTCATATCAATTAAAAGAGGGGAAAGGAAACTTCATCTAAAGCTTTCTGTGAAGAAGAAATTAAGGTTAGAAAAGATGCAGCAGGTATAGTTTATAAAAGGCTTGCTTAACTCAGGGACCTGCTGAGGCATAAAAGCATTCAGCACACAGATCTTCTGCAGATATGTCCCATGTTTCTACTTTAGCCTTAATGTTACTGGATTTAGTATCAGTTTTCACAGTTTTAAGTATGTGTGTGTGTGTGTGTGTGTGGCAACTGATACACTTGCCCAAAAACATTTATTGCATACTTATGGTAAACGTAGGCAACCATGTAATATGGTGCAATATGAGGTGTATAGGGTTGTGTGGTCCTCTGAATTTATTGTAATTTATTACATAAATGTATTTACAACAGCCATCTTCTTTGGCAGTTAGGCATTTTCACTCTCTTTGTTTTGTTCATGAATCCCATTAGACTAAGGACTGGTTCATACATGCATTGACATCACTTAATAATTTGCATGTTGAGGCCCCGTCACCGCCCTCTTGCCTTAGGAGAAATCTCTCCTGGAACAGGTCAACTACCAGCACATTTTCTTTTAACCTGCACACCTTCCCTTGCCACAAATGGTCAAAGTAAATAACCATTAAAAATTAGCTCAGCCTTAGCCATGGCCCTACACATTGTTGAAAGGAAACTCCCCACCAGAATGGAAATAATATATCGAACAAATGGAAAGCTCTTTTATCTGAGTAGGCTGAAAGCAAAGAATAAGGCTACCATAGCTTCTGTCATAGAGCTTCAGTATGCTGATGACAACGTAGTGCAAACTCAGAGGATGACCTCCATACCATCCTAAATATCTTTTCAGAAGCCTGCAAAAAGCTTGGCCTATTGCTAAACATCCAAAAAACCAAAGTGCTGCACCAACAAGCACAAAATAACCCCTCTGCAGTGCCACAGATCCAACTTAGTGGTGTAACATTGGAAAGTGTCAATCATTTCTCCTACCTGGGAAGTTACCTTTCCACAAGGGCCAACATTGATGCCAAAATCCAGCATTGCCTAAGCTTGCCGAGTGCAGCTTTCTCCCGATTGAAGGACAGAGTGTTTGAGGATCAAGACATTCACAAGGAAACCAAAATGCTTGTTTACAAAGCTATTGTACTACCAACCTTACTGTATGCTTGTGAAACATGGAGCACTTATAAATGCCATCTCCATCTCATCAAAAAGATTCCATCAACAATGTCTACATATCACTTGGGAAGACAGGCGAACTAATGCCAGTCTACTGGAAGAAGCAAAGATCCCCAGTGTTGAAACAATGAATATTCAACATCAACTTTGTTGTACTGGTCATGTTGTTCAGATGCCTGATTATTGTCTTCCAAAGCAACAACTCTATTCCGAACTTAAAAATGGGAAGCGTAATGCTGGTGGTCAACAAAAGATGTTTAAAGACTCTCTCAAGGCAAATATTTAAAAATGAAGTATAAACACCGACATTTGGGAAACACTGGCCTGCAAGCTTTCCCATTGGAGAATAGCCTTTACCAAAGGTGTCATGGGCTGAAGATGGCTGCTTAAGGCCATTTGCCTCTTAGCTTTCTGCTGTCCCACTTTCACTGCTTGCCAGGTTCTGGGAGAAGGGGGAGGTCTGGAACGCTTTCTAATGATAACATGTCAGCCAGCTGCTCTAGCTATGCTTCTCCCATTATTTCCCGGCTTTGTCCCTCTTCTATCTCTGAGTCGTGACCTTCTGCAAACCACTGTTGTAAATCTATGTATACTGTCTTCCTGTTCTCTGGAAGGTTTTTTGGGGGGAGCGTCCACCATTCCTCCTCAGTCCAGTTCCTGACAGGTATACGTTTTCAGGACCCACCCTATCCCTGTGATTATAATTAATTCTCTATTTTTAAATAGAGTGAAAGGTGGGTAAACATCAACAACAACTCAGCATTGTCTTCTCTGACAGCAGCTTTTTAGGGTTTCAGAAGATTCTGGGACTGGACCTTGGGCTTTCTATAAATAACATAGCACTGAGCTATGGTTTCACCCCATAATCTGGTTGAGGGAATAACTGATAAATGAATCTAGCCATCCACCAGCCATTCCTATGTCCAAACAGATCCCCTGGTCCTCTACTAAAGGCAGCCTGGCTGCTGGATCAGGCTTTCCAGACCAGGTAGACATGCATGAAGCATTCATTTGTGTGTCCTCTGGTTGAATCAGGGCCAAAGTGTTGGGGGGGGATATTCTGTGGTTTCCTATGGTGTCCGAGAAAAGACTTTATGACGTGAAAAACAGAAGAAAGATGGCCTCAAGGCACAAAGAAAAGTAATATGCAACAGAGGCTCAGAAATAAGCAACAGTCTAAGAGAAATGCATTCTTTTATATCCTTTGGAGGCCTCTGATGGCCTTATAAAGATCCTGTGTATACTGCCTAAGACCTAAGGGCCAACTACTGAGATCCTCTGGGATATGACTACATCGAAGGGATGCTGTTATACTTTGCTAAAAAGTCATAGGAGAGATTGCCAAATGCCAGTGAAGGGCATCTTTGCATTAAATGGAATGGCCTCTTCAGATTCTAGCCAAGTACTGTCAGGTAGAAATGTTTGTTTTGGTGTGTCAGAAGAAATAGCTTATTATTTTGAGAATATGGTTAATTGTTCTGTTACTCAATGGAAATATAAAGTGTTGAGTCTTAAACAGTTAATGTTTCATTTCCATTGCATATTTATTTCAGATGCTATCAGTTTGGCACATTTCTTTGGGCGGCTATCAGTTTTGTCGTGTTTCAGTAATATAACCTTCTCTTTATATTTGCCTGATCAAACACAAAATATTACAAAAACCATGTGTGGAGAAGATGGAAATGTGAGGTTATTAAGGAGCAGGCTGAGAAAAAAATAAGAGCTAGAAATTGGGTATATCCCTAGATAATTCAGGCAATAAAAAACTTCGTGTATCTCTTTAAAGGCTAGGTTTCATTCTAGATTCCAATAAAGCTGACAAATTCATCACATTCTCACTCTTCACCCCCCCTTTCTTCTCATTTTCCCTTTTGTTTAAGAAGGGGTTATAATAGTGTGACTTCAAATAATAATAAAGGGGCTCATTATTTTTATTATGAATCTTGAAATGCTGAGAAGATGAATTGCATTCAGTTTCCAATCATATTTAATTATTACTGTAAAAGGACAGAATAAAGGATGGTGAAACCTGCCCAGATGCCCAGACCAAACAAACCTACTTCAATCTATTCTCTTCCCTTACCCTGAGCTACTAATTTGATTATGAATTGAAACATTTTGGAAAGACTACCAAAGCTTAGCACAAATTTCATTTCAAATAAACGTGCTGGCGGTTCTTCAATGGCAACCTTTTGCAGAGTGTGTAAGATGGATGTGCCCCCCCCCCCCATTGCTTCAATTTCCTACAATGGGGAAAGTATTTTTTGACCTCAACTATGCAGTTAGCAACAGAGTGGATGTTGAGAATGCTACAATTACACAGCACTGGCTCTATTCCTCCTGGTAAATTCCTTGAGGGAGAATATGGTGCAAAGCAAATCACTTTGATGCAGGAAAGACACCAGATTCTTAGTTTGTTAATGCTTTATATCTGCAATTTACAGGAACTTGAATTCAGTTTATTACAATACCACCTCCACCCCACTCCTTCCAGGAATGCTCAGGATTTCATAACCTCCTGGCTGACAAATTTATCAGACAGATGTGTACACTTATTTCCAAACCCATGCCTTTTGAATAAACTTTTCCTCCCCTTCACACTTAAAGCAAGCAGGCAAACAAAACACTAGCATAATGATCAGATGAATAAAAATGCATAAGTGAAAATAACAGTCAAGAAAGTATGTTGAACCATATCCGAGGTATCTGCAGTCTAACGTGGATCAGTGTAGGAATGGGTTTACTACCTCATCTGCTCTAGTAGTAGTAGTAGTAGTAGTAGTAGTAGTACAGTTTATTACCCACCCTTCACCCTTAGGTCCCAGGGCAGGTTACAATTAAAACATAATATTAAAAAGAGTTCAAAAAGTATAGCAATATGGTGGGCCCTAGAAAATATAGATATGGACTAAACTGCAACAGAAGCCAGATAAGCTTTTAGTAGGCCTGTCCTCATCATGTGCAATCAGAAGGCATTTGCCTGGTCCCTTCTGACTTGGCCCATGCTCCCTCAAGTGAAAAGGTTGGCCGGTTTCAGGAAGCTGTGAAAAACTGCTTTCAACTATACTAAAATCTTGGCTGATAGCTACTGCTGTCAATATTGGAATACTGACTAGAAGTGTTGATTAATGGATTAACCAGTGTTGATTAATCCTACTAGCAGTAGGATTAATGGATAAGTCATTTGCGAGTCAAGCCCCGCTTCCCGCTTTGGAATAAGACACATGGGCACAGGTATTTTAGGATAATGGGCTAAAAAAGGCCACAACTTTATTGGTTACAGAATGTGAGTGGTATTGGCTTAGGCATTGGATCGGACAGACTATACATGATTCCTGTCCGCTCCTGTCACACAAGGGTTAACAACCAGTAGGGGGAGTTTGTTGATTCCAATCAACTGGACGCTTTCCCCTAGAGTCACCGGGGGTCGAGCCATGGCCCTAGCCACCATCAAGGCATCGGACAGGAACCACGACCACCAGATTCCTTTAACAGAATACCCTTCAAAGGGAGGGGTAGGTGATGACCGCAATCTCCCCTCCAACACACAACACATTTTCCAATGCTTAACCGCCAAACCTTACAAAGTTGTGATGATTTGCTACGAGGTAGGCGACAAACCAAGTGGCTGGTGCCAATTTGCCAAATGGAAAAAATTCCTACCAGGCCCCTTCAACAAGCGACCAACCGAGGTCCATAGCAAGGTCAGGGGGTCGAACACAAGAAGAAAGGGTGGGAGGGCAGGGGATCTGTGTTAGCAGGAAGCTGAAGAGAGAGCTCTCAGCCGTGCAGCCGCTTAAATACAGCAATCCACACACCCCAGCTAACCGGATTGGCTGGCTGAGGGCGTGACGTGGACCCATGACTCCCTGTGATGCAGAGGGCACAACCATGCCCCCCTGTAAAGTGTGGGAAGTGAGTCCTGCTTGCAACTCTTCCCTTCGTGGGAGAGGAGAGGCTTTCCAGAAGTAAAACACTGAACACCCTTAGCATTTATTTATTTTTATTTACAGAAGCAGGGTTGGATTGGGGCCATGCATCCTAGGGTTTAAACTTTCCTCTTTGTTTTACATTCCCAGTGGAAATTGCTTCTGCCATTCTTGAAGCGGCTATTAGCCCCGGAAAGAAAGTCTCTCATGATGCCAATAGACAGGCCCGCACCATGCATTTAAAGCACATCCAATGCATATAAAATGCACATTTAAGGCACATGACTTCCCCCCAAAGAACCTTGAGAATGGTAATTTCCCCTCAAAGAGCCTCAATTCCTGGCACCTTTAACAAACTACAGTTCACAGGAATCTTTGGCAGGAGTCATGTGTTTTAAATGTGCTTTGGATGTGCTCTTTCAATGCACAGTGTGGCTCTGCTCAATGAAAACACTCTTTATAGGACAGAGGGAAATGGTTATCCTTATCCTATGTGCTTTTATTTTTTATTTATTAAAGATACATCACATGCATTGACACAATTCACAATCATCTCCTTTGACCCTTTACTGTTTAGTGTGGCCATTATTACTAAAGAACAGAAAAATGGTCTCTGAAAAGTGTCTATGTAGATCACATCAAAACTATTCAACTATTCAAATGCCTGTACTCACAATAACTGTTCAACAAGTGCATTCAATTATATATTTCTGGCAAAGAGGTACAGAAAGCTTTCTGAGAGTCATGAAGTCTGTATGTCATTATGCAGGTGGTCACCTCCCTTTAAGCATCTTTCTTTCTTTCTTTCTTTCTTTCTTTCTTTCTTTCTTTCTTTCTTTCTTTCTTTCTTCTATTAAAAAAAGGCACACAAACTGCCTCCTTGAAGTCACTCAGCAATCAGAAGGAATGCCTGGAATAAATTAGCCAGAGTGTCTCCATGACAGCTTTTGCATTCAAAATGGATGGACAGCTTCCGAATACCCATTGTTTGTTGTCCTCAAAGATAGGATTCTGCTAATGAAACAGCTAATTAGATTTTTGTAATCCTGTTATCATTATGTTTGAGAGGTGACATTTTTGCCTGCATTTCTCCTGTGGTTTTTTTTCCAGTCTGCGAGGGAGCATTTTCCCCTGGCCAATTTGGCTCCTGTCACTTTGCTGGAATGACAGTTCTCTCCGTTGGTGTAACAAAATCACTCCCTTTTTCCCCCCAACGACAACCATGTCACTCAACAATTTAAATAGAAAAGAATAGGAAAAATGATGATCCGATTAGTCAAACAGGCCCATGTTCAAAATCCATTTCCCAAATCAAATAATGGAATTGGATTGAGTTCATAATGGAAGAATTACTTAGGTATTATTACATACTGTATTACATATTCATCGACTTTGCTGAATGTGGACGGATTTGCAATTTTATTCTCTTCTTCCATTCTTCTGTACACTGCACGTGCAACATAGGGGAATAAGGACTCAGCTCAAAGGCAAATTCAAAAACTAAGAGGTTAGGGCAGGCTTCAGGGGGAGCAGTACTCATAATAAACCAGTGTGTCCTTCTGAAGCCTTATGAAGGCAGTGTAGCCTGCGGAAGTCAGTAGCTATCCATATTAGCACATATTAGGATTAAATTTGGACTAGAACACTATTTAAGCATTCAACATGCATCTAGGAGGGGTGGGTGCATAGGGAAGGTTTAATTCCAGAGTCCTCATTCTGTTTGTGCCACCCACAACCTTCTGTTTTTGACTGGGAAGGCCTGAAAGAGACTTCTAGTTGTATTCAGATTGACAGAAGGTCCATAGCAAGGTCCGGGGGTCAAACACAAGAAGAAAGGGTGAGAGGGCAGGAGATCTGTGTTAGCAGAAAGCTGAAGAGAGAGGCCACTTAAATACAGCAATCCACACACCCCAGCTAACCGGATTGGCTGGCTGAGTACAGGGAACCTCATCATGCAGAGGTTCCAAACCACATTCTGCCCAATGTGTATACAAGTCCAGTTGGAACCACAATGCTCAACCTTTGAATGTTCCTTGTGGGGACAGGGACTTTGAATGCCTAGAGAGGGTTTAGGTAGCTAAACCAAGACAGGTTTAGGGGTAAGTGGAATGTAAGAATTGAATCTACCCCCTTCCCTGAAATGTCTGAAATAGATTATGGTGTCTGGATTGAATTCATCAGTCCCAGGATCTGCTGACAAGGTGAGACGGTTCTGCAGCATTGCTTTGCTGACCACAGAATCACTGCTGGTGCACTGGGGAGCCCATCTGGCCCTGCTATCAGTGTACTCACACACAGCTCTGACCTCACGCCTGTATTGTCCCAGTAAGCAGCAGTGACACGGTACTGTCTCACTCCACAGCAGACAACAGGAGACCCAGTGCAGCCCAAAAGATTTTTCCTGAGCTCCGGCAGTTCTTCTGTTGTGGGTAAGACCCCAGAGCTGCAGTAGACCTAGGCCTCCGGTACAACCAAGCATGTTGCTTTTAGCAATAAACCAGAGCACTCCAGACATGGAAGGTAGTAGAGTGGGTGTTACAAATAAACCATCAAAATATTGGCAACACCTAACCCACAATCTCCAAATGACTTCCTCCAGCAGTTTCATATGGCTCTTAAGTAGGATTGGAAACAAAAGTGTGTCTTGTGGCACTTCACAGATGTTGAGGCACAGTCACTCAATACTACTTTTTGGAACTGAGTAACACTTTCATTAAATGTTACCCTCCACTCATGGAGATTATCCAGAAGGATGCCATGGTCAACAGGATCATCAATAGGCTTCCTCCCCACAGTGCCACAGCTCCTTATCACCACTCCTCACCAGCAGCATGCAACAATGGATCAGCTTAAATACAGTTTTCAAATAATCAATTACCCTATCACATCCCTGCATTCAGTGCAGAAAGTAAACTCCCTCTTTAATTAGTCAAATTGTCAATAGACCATAGGTGTGCTGCCAAGCAGGTCAAAACTGCAAACATTCACTTCTGAGTAGCACCATTGACCACCTCAAGATAAAGAAAACCCAACAAATATATGATTGCCAATTCACTTTTGGACCTAGTTCAAAGTACTGGTGATGGAATATAAAGCCTTGAATGACTTAAGATCCAGAAACCTAAAATAGCGCCTCCCCGTAGACCAGCCTGCCTATGCCCTAAGATTCTTCTCTGCATGCCACCATCAAGAATGTAAAATATGTGGTGACATGGGAAAGGGCCTTTTCTGAAATGCCAAACAGTTTGTGAAATTTGTCCTCCCTTCTGGAAGTACACTTGTCACCAACACTTACATTAGAGCTGAGTGGAGACTTTCACAGCTTGCTTGCCATTGAGAGGATGTGTAACTGATGCTCCGATAGTTTAGTTGAAGTTTAGCTGCTCTTATTATGTTGCTTATGCTGATTCAAAATTTATTGTTTTAGAGGATATCATTTATCTGGAAGAAGTGGCTTACCCAATGGGTCACAGCGGCAGCACTAGATCCCCACAAGTAGTGTGGTTGGCACTTACCAGGCAATGCAGCAGGACGGTGTAGTGAGGCCACACCAATGGGAGCACTGGATTGGCTTCCCCGTGCATCCACATTGTGCCAACTTTCCCACTGCTTCACCTCTCTCTCTGCTGGTAAGTGACAGTGACCCTGATATCTGAAAGCAAACACTATAGCTCTGCCTCACCAGATAAGCCACTTGGCCCAATTTGCATTCTGTACCCCGCCCTTGAATCTCTCATGATGAAGGATGGGCTATAAATATGTTAAACATAAATAAAGTAGTTCAGTTTATTCTGAGCTCAATTCCATGTCAAATCAAACCTTGTTGTGCATGGTAATTATGATATTGGTTATAAATTCAATAAGCAGATACATTAAAATGACAAAGCAACCTGATGAATAATCCTTAAGGGGAGCAACTAAAGGAGTGTTTTAAATGGAGAGGATGGCAAAAAAAATGAAGGACTTGAATTATGTTCTGTATAAGTTCCTCACTGTCCCAAACCAGTTTTGTGGGTTTTATTGGCCATCCAGCTTCATCTGTAAATACTAATTTTTTATTTTTTTTTACCTAATGGTGGAGATTAAAGACTCCACCTCTTAGTCTCTCAATTACCATCCTTATAGTATTAGTGCCTTTATTGTGAGTCATCATTACTGCCTCAGACTTGGTATTTCATAAATGAGACTTGGTATTCCATAAATGTAGACACTGTGTTGGTTTAGCCTAAAGTTCCTGTAAATCAGCATTTAACTGCATCTTGTTTTCATGGGAACATTTTCCCCCATCTTCTGAAGATAGCATTTGTATGTGTATCGCTTTTCATTACAGCCTCAAGAGGGGAAAAAACCCATATAATAAAATATAAAAACACACTAAAAACAACAGAACGACACATAAAAAGACAACGAGCCAGTAACTAAAAATCCAGATGAAACACGAATGCAGATAGACTTTCAGTGCAATCCAAACCCAAGATCCACTGGGATGAGAAACTTTGGATTGGGTGGATCTTAGGCTTTTCCTCACCCTGACTGAGCCAAAAACTCTCACAAGCATAAGCCCCTTTCCTTGGATTTAGCTGGCAGAACTGAAGCCAGTATGAGTCCAAAAAAAGAGGAGCTCTTCCAGGGGTATGGCATGGGCTTTCTGTAGTTAGGATTTATCTGTAAGACAAAAAAAAGGTGACTAACGATTCTCTCACACACCCAAAATGTCATGTTATTCTTACTCCAGTAGCCAATTTAAAGCCTACATTTTTCTCACACACAGGGCTGGACCATGGCACTGTGCTGCTTGAATTGAAGGACAAGATTCTAGGTCCAGACACCAACCGGAATGGCAGTTGGATCTGTCTTCTACACTATCAATGAGACGGCATCTTCTACAATGCCTGACAACAGTGGGCTAGCTTAGGGGAACCCTAGGGGCTCAGTCCTCCAACACTCACCACCTGCCTCACTTTAACTAATGACATGTGCTCTCACAGCAAAAACAATCCACACAATGGCAGTCTAGTCCAAGTCTGTGCATGCATGCATCCATAAGTAATGACAGCTTACACAAGCAATAACAAATAACTGTGTTGGACCTTGAAAATATAGCACCTAAACTCAAAACTGCAATCCAGGCTGAAAAATATCTGATAAAGTTCATCTGTCAAGGGTCTATTAAATATATAATATGATACTGTGGCTTCCTTTAGGTCATTCTAAGGCCTCAACCTAATCACTAACACAGATCCATATATGACTGACATAATATGGGTTTTAAAAAATAAATTGAAATATCAGTGTGGCCTTAGCAGGATTCAGCCATGCTGTGTGTGCAGCAAAAAGATGATGATGATGATGATTTATTACTTATACCCACCCATCTGGCCGGGTCTACCCAGTGGCCCAGCCACTCTGGGTGGCACCCAACAGAATATTAAAAAATGATAAAACATCAAACATTAAAAACTTCCCTAAACAGGGCTGCCTTCAGATGTCTTCTAAAAGTCATATAGTTTTTTATTTCCTTGACATCTGATGGGAAGGTGTTCCACAGGTGTTCTTACAGGGAGGGAATCGCCAAAGGCCCTCAGAGCTGGACCTCAGTGTCTGGACTAAACACTGCTCCCTATGGGGTCCTGGAAATAATATCTGCCCCTCCACAGCAGTATTAAGGAATCTGTAAAGGATTCTCCCATTACCATAGTTATGGGAAGGTTGCACGATTTTTGTTAAGACTATGGTAGGAGGAAAGAGCTCAATACTCCTCTCTATGCCCCATGGTCCCAGTCCTTCTTGGGTCTCATTTAAAAATAAATAAATTGTGCATGTTCATTTCTTTCACTCTATTCATGTCACGTGTAATTTGGCATTGACAGCTTTTCTATCACAAACATTTTAATATGTTTCAGAAAGATCATACCTAATATTTGTTTTGATTTTCTACCATAAACTGAATTTACAGAGTGTGTGTGTGTTTTTTAAAAAAGAAAATAATAAATTTCCATGAGAAATGAGCAGATTTCATGTGGATTTATTGGAAGGTCATTCATGTTAAACCTCCCAATGTCACTGTAAGAAACATAAGGATGAAAACAATAACAAAGCACTTCAATTAAGGCATATTAACATTCTACTCGAGCAGAACCATCATTCGGTTTAATTTAATCTAAAGCCTCTTTAACCTGAATATAGGAATCCATGAGAAAGAGAGAACAGGAAAGTAAGGTCATTAGCCCATGAATGAGGAAGGGGGGAAAATAACTAATTATTATTTAGATTGCAGTAGCACAAAGACAGACTGGAATGCTGTTGTGCATGACCATGGGCAAAATCTAAAATGTAACATGGCACGAAAAGTCTTCTAGGTTAATTGAGGGAAGAATAAGAAATTTGAAAGAACATGGACAACACCTTTAAACACATAAAAAGATTCTGTTTAAAAGGGTCCTCGTTTTGTTGCAGAGGCCATGCTCACGAACTTTGAATGCAAGAGGACCCAGGTTCAGATCCTGGTATCTTCAGTGGTGCTGGGGAAAACCATCCATCTGAAACTGTGGGGAGCTGTTGTCAGTAACTGGGAACAGTGCTGAGCTTGATGAGCAAATGATATCACTCAAAATGGAGCAACTTCCTCAAAGTTAAGCTAGTAGCTCCTGACAAAAGTATAGAGCAGAGTGGACAGTGATGGTCTAATGAGTGGGGCCTATTGACCTGTGAGAGGGAGTCACTGAGAGTATCTCATTTGATTTAACCAGATTTATATACCAACCCAGTCGTATGGGCAGGATATAAATAATAAAATTATTGCTATTATGGAATAGGATTCCCCTATTTTCATTGGATAAATGTTGGAGAGTATGTCATGTTTTTGTGGCGGTTCTATTTGTCTTAACTGGGGATACCACATAAGTAGTCTCTGGGTAGATGCCCACATCTCCATGATGGAGTTGATGGTTTTCCCTATGACATTCCTTTATTTTGGATGTTATGCTAGAGCAGTTGGGCTCCAGCCACCTCAGGTAGCTTCTTATGTTTGTAACAAAAAAGCCAAAATGGTACAGGCCTCCACAGTTAGTAGGTTGGTTGTTATTTTAAAGAGATTCTAGCATTACTGTTTTGTGTGCGTTTGTGAGATGCTCAGGGCAGAGTTTAAGGGGAGCTTAATGTTCATATAAATCTTGATATAAGTAAATCATCAATAAATAAGTTCTTCTGGCCTGTCTTATAGTAAAGGACTGGAACATCCCAAAAGAAGTTTCAAACAAGAAATTTCATTTGGTTTCTATCTGATGAAACCATTCTGATTTTCTTTGAGCAAGAAACTTTCCAAACTTTTGCAACATCCTTAAGTCCACATATTTGTAAATACCATGGGAGCCAGGGCTGGCTAATCCACTGTGAATGTATCCATAAATACACTCTCTTTTATGGGAAATAAAGAGGCAAACTGCAGTGTTTATCCAGCCGTATATGTCGGTTTTGAGAAGCAGATTTGCTGTTCTTCCCATCTTTTGTTCGAAGCCCTGGGGGGAATGAAGTGCCTTTTTTCCCCTTTGCATTTAATACTAACTAAAAGGAAAGCCTTCTGTTGGTAACTAAATAGCCATGTCATTTAAACCTCCATTACAGCTGCAGTTTAAGGCAGGGAAAGAAAGAACTTTATCTTGTGAAATATTAGTGGAGCTCTGCCAGATCTTATTTCAGATAAATACCTGCTATGGCTTGCTCACTTGCTTGCTGCTTTTGGTCAAGGCTTATTTGAGATACCTTTTTCTGGCAGCATGGTCTTTTGTTCCATGGATAAATTTATCAGTCAACCATCAGTCTGATGATGACCAGCTGAGGGTGCACCAAGAACCCTTAAAGACTGATGGGCAGTGAAGTCACTTTGCAATGCTCTCGTCTCATCCATTTCCCTTTCATTTAGCCATTTTGCTTCGCTTTTGCTTTTTGCTGAAGAAAGGGGCAGGTAAGGATTATTTCTGTCAAGACAAGCCCTCCATAAGCGAGACTATGTTTCACAAGTATTTTACAGTTGCTGTTGAGGAAAGTAACCGCCTTGAAAACGATTGTGCGTTGGCACTGGGAAATTGAACAGCGTGCAACAACGCGTGGTGTAGGCCCGAGGGCTACTGATGAATAGTTGATACTGTCAAATGAAAAGCCCCTCAATTTCATTCCAGCAATGGAACAATGCTGGCGAGGAGCTTTGTAGAATCAGTTGTCTTTTTATTGCACAATGGGGGGGGGCACAGCTGTTGCCCATCCAGAATGAATGTGAAACATTTGAGTGATGACCTAAAAAAAGTTTACAAAACCAAGGTATGTGAGCATAAAGTATTTAATTGATACTCAAGTAGCTGTTTAACAACACACATGTGCACACCGTATATGTAGGCTATAGCTGCACATTGCTTTCTACTCCAGGGCTGTAACATATGGACTGTTCCAAAAGACGGTAAACATAAGAACATCATAGCAGCTGTGCTGGATCAGGCCAATAGCCCACCATCCTGTTTTCACAGTGGTCAAACAGATGTCCATGGGAAACCTGCAAGCAGGATTTGAGCATAAGAGCACTCTCCACCCTGGTAGTTCTGAAACACTGCTGCCTCAAATTGTGGAGATAGGGGATAGTCGTAGTGGCCAGGAGCCATTAATAGCTCTCTCCTCCATGATTTTGTCTAATCTTCGTTTATTGCCATCTAGGGTCGGTGGCCATTACTGTCTCCTTTGGGAGCAAGTTTCTGTGCTGCATGAAGAAGTACTTTTTAATTTGTCCGAAATCTTCCAACATTCAGCTTCATTGGAAGGCCACAATTTCTAGTATTATGAGAGAAAACTTTTAATGTCCACTTTCACCATGCAACGCATAATTTTATAAATTTCCATCATGTTGCCTCTTCCACACTTTTTCTCTAAACGAAACTAAAAAGTCCCAAATGCTGCAACCTTTCTTCATAAAGGAGTTGCTCTCTATCCAACTTTGCAGTATCCTTTGTGGGAGAAGATAGCCATTCTGGCTAATAGTCACTGAGACTGAATATATTCTTTTTCTGTAAGGAACAGCAAACAGTCAATGGTTTGCCTCTTGAGAGTGCCTTCTCTGAACTAGTTAGAAATTGTTTTTAAAAGAAAAAAAGGTACTCAGGGTTATTTTTCAGGAACACTGCTGCAATCTAGGAATGCATTTGACTTTCCAAGATAATACAATATTATTTTAGCTGTTTTCTTTTGGCGTGGCATATTTTGAAAACATTTGTGATCTATCTATATTGTTTTCAGCTCTTATTTTTCATTTTCTCTCTATATTTAATTTAAAAAACTGAAATGTTACAGAGGGACACATGTTCTCACCTTCCTTGTGAAATAGGACAGCTAAATGAAGAAAATGGTATGCATTGATAAAATGGTGGTGTCATTTACATTTGCATTTTCCTTTCTCCATATACTTACTTTTCTTGATTTGTTTCCTGTAAGAGATTAAGTAGGTGCTATCACGTTTCTTTTTAACCAATTAATTAGTAGTCAGGGTGAATTGATAGGTTTTTTATTACCTTTTTTAAATCCAAGGCATTTAATTACCTTTTGGCGGTACAACGTTATAAGGGCAGCTGTACTATTGACATTGCTTCTCATGTCTGTAATATCAAATTCAGTGCGACTTTAATACTGTATTGTGAACTTTAACCTTCAGAGAAATGTTGGTATGCCAATTTGATGGCTTTCCATGACTTTATGCTCTTTCCATAATTTTGCAGACTCCATATATGAATTTCAGAAAACTTGATTATTTATATGATAGACAAAAAGATCCCAGTAACCTTACCTTTCACTGAAAATGAATTCATGTCTAATGCAGAATTTCAGTCAAATTTGTTTGAGGAACGTTTCCAAAGCTGCTGTGTTGTTCAAGTGATGAACAGATATTGCATGCACCAGTTATATCCACATATATTTGGTTCATTCACCAAACATTGGACACAGCCCCAAATTATTAATTGCCATTGAAACTTTGCTAAAATCAAAGTAAGTTTGGGTCTTTTTCCTCAGGCAAAATACTCTAGCAAAATTTTTCAGGAGGAATTTAGGCACATAGGAAGCTGCCTTATATGAAGTCAACCACTGGTCCTTCTAGGTCAATATTGTCCATGCTACCTGGCAGTAATTACCGGTATCTAGGGTTTCAGACAGGGGACAATCCCAACCCTTTGTGAAGGTGCTAGGGATTAAACCTGGAACCTATTGGATGCAAAGCAGATTTTCTGCTAGAACTTCTCTAATTAAGCTGCACACCTTTCTGCTGTTGCTGCTAGATTTTTATTGAAGCAGAAGCATAATTCTGTTATAAGCTCCAACTTCAGATGAACTAAGGAATTCTGAATGACAGAACAACAACTACTTTGGTCAGTAGATCCAAAATCCTCAGGATGGTGTTTGTGCATTCCTGACTAAATGAAGATCAAGGATGTCTTTAACTGTCGTAGTGGAATAAGTTGGACTTACAAGTGATTAACCTTGAACTGGATCATGCCTTATAATAGAAGAGCTGAAATATTCTTTATCATCTTGATTCTTGGCTAGATGGACAAATATTCTGAGTAGTAATCTTTCTTTGTTCTATCTTCCTATGTTCTCATTTCTCACTTAGCATTAGCCCCTCTCCGTAGATACATAAATTTCACTCTCATTAGTGGGTGCATTATGTTGTGGGCAGGGAAATGTACCTCCACTACATGGGTATTTTTGTTTCTCACTGGCAAAAGATGGTGGGAAGCATTCGCTTACTGGCAGAACATATGTTTTGCATGATTTCTCAGGTTCAATCCTCTTCTTTGCCAAGTAGGGCTTAGAAAGGACATGGAGGTCAATGGCTCTGCTGTCAGAAGCTTCTTGCCTCTGAATACTAATTTCTGAAAATCGCAAATAGACAGAGTGCTTCTGCGCTCATGTCCAGCTTGCAGGCTTCTCACAAACATTGGGCAGCCACCTTGGCAACAGGATGTTGGACTAGATAGACCATTGGCCTGAGCCAATAGGCTTGTCTTATATTCTTATGCTCTTAAAAGACCCCATCTGAAACCTTGGAAAGCCATTGCTAGCATGGATACAATCCTGAGCTAATATGAGGCAGCTTCCTGGGGTGCAAAGATCACCAGCAAGCTGGTCTTGCTTCCCTCTTATAAAAAGTGATTCGGTGTGTTATTCAGTTTAAAGGGCTCAATGATGCAAGCGCTTCACAAGCACCACTGGAATGCTGGAAATACTTTCGCTGTCTTTGTTACATCAGCCTCTGCAAAGAACACTTGTAGCATAGGCTTTATACATTGAAGTATAATCTTAAACCTCAAAACAATAGGGGGAAATCCACTGCAGCATAATTCCAAATGAAGTGATAGTGAATTATTATTTGGCTATTGTGATTCACTTTCTTATCTGAAAGATGTCTCATGGGTCTGATTTCATTCTCTGAGCTTATATATATTCTTTGTTGTCCACCTGCTGCTTTTCTCTAGATATTTAGTTTCAGACAAACAAATACAAAATAGAGTGGAAATGGTAATAGCACTTCCCAGATTTATAAATCAAATGTGAGCATTTATTTCATGCAATGAACTCCCAAGTTCGTACCTAAAAATTCAGTGAAATGTGTCAAATGGAAGGTGTATTGTGGATTTCTTTTTCAGTGCTCTTGCTCTGTACCCTGAAAGTTCAAGGCAGAGTTGCTACATTTGAAGGACCTGAAATGTACACAGTAACAGCACTAGCAGCAACACTGTCTGTAGGACATGAGACACACACCTGTCAAGTAAACACATGGAATACAAACCAGTCTCAGTACATATGGAGATCAGATGTGTTCCTTAAACAACTTATGATAGTGGTGCATTACTGTATTTTAATATTTTGTTGGAAGCCATCCAGAGTGGCTGGGGAAGACTAGCCAGATGGGCAGGGTATAAATAAATTATTATTATTATTATTATTATTATTATTATTATTATTATTATTATTATTATTATTATCATCTCTCCTGTGTTAGCATAGTAGCAAAGGAAGAATTTGTTTCTTCACACAATTTTCCTTCTATGGTCTAGAGATTTCAATATCCAGCACGGGCAGACATTCTGATGGTACGTGGAATGCTTTTTGCGACCAGGTGCAAGAGCCCCAGCCCCCAGGGTTCATAAGTAAGGAATAAGGACTCTGACAACGTTATGGATTTAAAATTAGGCCACAACTTTATCAAACTTCCAAATGTAGGAAGACCTTGGCTTAGGCCTTGGCTGTGTATCCCTTCCAGCCCACCAGCTGGGGGAACTGGGGCACATCAGGGTAAATGGGGTATGGGGGTGCTGTGCTAGACATAAGTGTAGGTAGGAAGCTGAGCCCATATCCCTGCACACAAGGTAGTTCACTGACAATCTTTCAGTGTATGGCCAGTGACACCCATTATATAACCCCTTTAAGAGGAGACCCTGGAATCACGGCCACAGGGGGGTCAATCACCACTTCACACACACATAACCATTATAGGGAAGAAAAGACTAAAGGATTCCATCCAAGGCCATAACTGCCAAAGTTGGGACGAATTGCTACGGGGAAGACAAAACCTGCCAATGCAGAAAAATTTCTTCCCGGTCCTTCAACAGCGACCAGTCAAAGACCGCCGGTCCTTCAACAGCGACCAGTCAAAGACCGCCGGTCCTTCAACAGCGACCAGTCAAAGACCACCCGCTAAACAGGCAGAAAAAGTTAACTTGCAAACAAGAAAACATTAAACAAAGGGAGGGTAGGGAGGGTGAATTTCCAGAGCTGACTGCCTGGCTATTGTTGGCTCCACCCCCTATTTATAAATGGGGCTGGCCCCACCTCCCAGCAAGAAGCCTAATTACTGAGGCAGGGCATGAGCCTCTTAATAATAACACTGAGGGGCAAGCCAGCCCTCCCCCCTTACCACTAAGCTCCCTGGGAACTGTAGCACCACGCGCGATCCCTCAGAGGGCACCCACATTATGAAGTGTAAGTGCTCATTAACCAGTGGAGAATGAGGACCAAGTGCTTCTAATCCCGTCTGATCCAAGCATAGAGGGAAGGGAGGCTAGAGATGCAGGGCTCTCCCAGTTCAGCTGTAACCCCATTACCATGAGTGAGGAAAAACGGAGGCCAACTGTAGATCATGATGGACTATATTTATGGAAAATTATTTCCCTGCCTCTGTGCACCTCTTGTCCAAATCCTGTGAGATTTGCAAAAGATAAAGCAGAAGCATTGTTGGAGAATGAGCAATATTCTAACCTATGAGTTGCTTCTCTAGAATGAAGACGGGGTGTTTGTGCAACAAATGTAGCATTTGTTTGAGAGAGAGAAATGAGATATAAACTCTCAAGAATGCCTACTCACAGACTTGTGCAAAGACAAGAGGGAGGGACAAACATAATAAATCAGGGACATTGATCCAAGGAACAATAAGACCCATTGCTATTGCTGTTGGTTAAGATTTACATGCCCTTCTTGAAGTGAGTACATGTCCAGTTTACACGTAGAGAGAGGCACAGCAAGAAAAGTTAAGCCAGCTGAGGTTAAGTGGATATTCAAGGGGAGGGAAAGACTTTGCAGAGGTACTTCATGAGTGTGCAATGAGCAAGGCCAGAAAAAAGCTTTAAAGTGAATGTGTTTGTTTATATAATGTTTTCAGCTGCATTGATCACTAGCCACAACAGGATAACAGCTTTATTTGGATCAACCAAATAGTTACCAAGTAATCAGCAAGCTTTATATAGCTTTTATTTCAATAAGGATGTTATGTTTGTTTGTTTGTTTGTTTTAAAAATAGTAAATAATATTTGAGGGCATAGTAGAAAAGTCCTGGTGTGAATGCAGCTTAATTTCAAAATGCAATTTCAGAATTAAAATAGAGAATTATTTCATGACTCATGAGATTGTAGTTAATAGAATAGGATCCCGGTGCTGGGGAATGTACCCCAAGTTGTAAGTGTGCTGAGCAACCCCACCCCCACCCCCTGCACAAATGATGCACAGGTCTTTGTTCCCCTGCCTGATTATGCAGCTCTCAGATCTGATGCTAAAATTCTAAACCCAGGTATTAAGGAATAATAGTGAAAAGCCCCACAGCTGAGTGGAGACAGGCTACAGCACAAGGATGCTTCAGAGGCTACAGCCAGCAGTCATCAAATTAGGTCATCATGTTCATCAGTGAGGAAATGAGATGAGGAAGTGAGATGAGAACTATTTTCATGAACAACAGACATAGGGAAGGCCAGCTAAATCTCACTGCTTCTGTTTACCCTTTGTTGTTGTTCAGTCGTTTAGTCATGTCTGACTCTTCGTGACCCCATGGACCAGAGCACGCCAGACACTCCTGTCTTCCACTGCCTTCCGGAGTTTCGTCAAATTCATGTTGGTAGGTTCGAGAACACTGTCCAACCATCTCATCCTCTGTCGTCCCCTTCTCCTTGTGCCGTCAATCTTTCCCAACATCAGGGTCTTTTCCAGGGAGTCTTCTCTTCTCATGAGGTGGCCAAAGTATTGGAGCCTCAGCTGTCCTTCCAGTGAGCACTCAGGGCTGATTTCCTTCAGAATGGATAGGTTTCATCTTCTTGCAGCCCATGGGACTCTCAATTGTCTCCTCAAGCACCATAATTCAAAAGCATCAATTCTTCGACGATCAGCCTTCTTTATGGTCCAGCTCTCACTTCCCTACATCACTACTGGGAAAACCATAGATTTAACTAGAGGGACCTTTGTCGGCAAGGTGATGTCTCTGCTTCTTAAGATGCTGTCTAGGTTTGTCATTGGTTTTCTCCCAAGAAGCAGGCGTCTTTTAATTTCATGACTGCTGTCACCATCTGCAGTGATCATGGAACCCAAGAAAGTAAAATCTCTTACTGCCTGCATTTCTTCCCCTTCTATTTGCCAGGAGGTGATGGGACCAGTGGCCATGATCTTAGGTTTTTTTATGTTGAGCTTCAGACTATATTTTGCGCTCTTCCCTTTCACCCTCCTTAAAAAGTTCTTTAATTCCTCCTCACTTTCTGCCATCAAGGTTGTGTCATCTGCATATCTGAGGTTGTTGATATTTTTTCCGGCAATCTTAATTCCGGCTTGCGATTCATCCAGCCCAGCCTTTCGCATGATGAATTCTGCATATAAGTTAAATAAGCAGGGAGACAATATACAGCCTTGTCGTACTCCTTTCCCAATTTTGAACCAATCAGTTGTTCCATATCCAGTTCTAACTGTAACTTCTTGTCCCACATAGAGATTACTCAGGAGACAGATGAGGTGATCAGGCACTCCCATTTCTTTAAGAAGTTGCCATTGTTTGCTGTGGTCAACACAGTCAAAGGCTTTTGCATAGTCAATGAAGCAGAAGTAGATTTTTTTCCCCTGGAACTCTCTAGCTTTCTCCATAATCCAGCACATATTTGCAATTTGGTCTCTGGTTCCTCTGCCCCTTCGAAATCCAGCTTGCACTTCTGGGAGTTCTTGGTCCACATACTGCCTAAGCCTGCCTTGTAGAATTTTAAGCATAACCTTGCTAGCATAACCTTACATTCTCCCTAATATAGGCTGGTCACTCCCAGCAGCTGCCTATGTTGCTGCCTCTACATTTCCCAAGGAAAAGCATCACACTCTTGATGAACGGCAGGGCCCAGAAAGGCTCCCACCCAGACTCAGAAGAAACAATGCCAGCCTCCCTCCGAGCTTTCACATAGCCCTGCATTTGCAAACTTCCTCGTGAGTAAAGCAGCTCCAGAACGGCACGTAAAGCCGCTTTCCAAAGAAATCAGTCAATATTAGAACTGTGCGCTGGACAAATATTAAACACTCCTTACACATTTCAAAATCTTGCGAAATGGGGAGAAAGTCATCTTCTTCCTTGCCTGGGGAGCAAGGGGCAACATTTCCTTTGTTTTCAAGGAGGCAAACAAATACTGCAGTATATTGCTAGTATAATGATTTTCATTAACATGAGGAATTTTTCCATATGTAAGAAAGGCAAAAGCAAATGGCACTTCTGCAAGAAATTAAACTGGGGATTGAAGTGGGAGGAGGGGGGAAATATTTAAATCCCCTCCCTGCCCCCTTGCCAAATAGCTTTTTTTGGTTAAGCAATCAAATTTTTGCTCACTCCTTTCATCTTAAATGCGGCTGTTATTACTGGATGATTGCTTGACATATCAAAAATGTGTGGAGTCAAATGAAACGATGCAAAGAACTAGGAGATATGGGTTTTAAATAAATACATACATCATAGCTTTTACATGCAATGTTTACCTTCACTGAGATATATTAGGCGTTCTTAAGCATTTTCTATGTGAGCTAATGCTAAAAATCTAATCATTCTGCCAGGAAAACCATGCTTACATGTGAAGAAGCAGCCCATAGCTTGGCTAAGGTGACCATATATCCTACATCACAGAAGATGCTCCTTTCCTTTGCAGGGATGTCAGGTGCTCCTCTGTTTGAAGGGGCTGTCAAGTTCAAGTCCATTTTGAAGACAAAGAACTATGAGAAGGGAGAGAAAGGGCCTTGAAGTTGCCTGTCAACAGCACCAGAGAGCCAACTGAGCTGGCATCTGGCATAATCTTTCTAGTATGGACCAATGCACACATTTTTGCAAGCATTTTATCCTGATTCGTACTGCAATTTTGAAAGCTATTTTCACTAATATGTTTGTTTTTATACACACTTTTGCCTAACATATGCATTTTTATAAATGATAAAAGTGAGGAGAGCCTTGAAAAATTTGGATTAGTGGAAAATGCAAAAGATGGTGGTGTTTTGATTTTCACATAGATTCGTCAAGTGTGGATTTGAGAGGGTTCACCACAACTTCCTTGCAAAAAACAAACCCTCTTTGCACATTCAGTTTATTTGCTGTGCCTTGTACTATGATTTGGTGGTGATTTCAGATCAAAAACTTAGATTCACCATTAAATAACCAAAAAAGCTTTTATTCCTCTTTTCCTGGGCCTACCAGTTGGGTGCACACTGGGTCCTCTAGCTGCTGTGACACTGGGGAATTCCATTCACAGTATCTCCAGATGGGGATCAATGTATACAGTGCTGAGCACAATGGACCAGCGCTCTGACTCAGTAGAACAAGGAGAAGAGTGGGTCTCTTAAAGCCAACATGGTAGGTGTTCCAGGTATGGTCTTGGGAGGTGTAGCCGGCTTGGCAGTGGCCACAATTGCTGTTCCAGCAGCACTGGGAGCAGCGGGTTTCACTGGAGCTGGAATTGCAGCTGGCTCTCTGGCTGCAAAAATGATCAAAACAAAAAAAATCCTTCCAGTAGCACCTTAAAGACCAACTAAGTTAGTTCTTGGTATGAGCTTTCGTGTGCATGCACACTTCTTCAGATACACACGAAAGCTCATACCAAGAACTAACTTACCAAGAACTAACTTAGTTGGTCTTTAAGGTGCTACTGGAAGGATTTTTTTTGTTTTGACTATGGCAGACCAACACGGCTACCTATCTGTAACTGCAAAAATGATGTCAGCAGCGGCCATCGCCAGTGGTGGAGGAGAAGCAGCTGGGAGCGCTGGGAAGCAGTCAGTCGGTGTTGCTGGGTTGTCCATTGCTACCAAAGCTGCAATGACAGCTGGTGGAGCACTGCTGTCTGCCATCTTCCA
This sequence comes from Podarcis melisellensis, assembly GCF_964234715.1. Taxonomy (NCBI): domain Eukaryota; kingdom Metazoa; phylum Chordata; class Lepidosauria; order Squamata; family Lacertidae; genus Podarcis; species Podarcis melisellensis. The sequence goes on from NC_138528.1 coordinate 54,596,982, forward strand.
TTAAGAAGAAGACACACATACACAGAGGCCATATCTACTTGGGAGAGCAGTGCTTGGAAAATTATGCTTTGCCGTCAACCCCATGACTCACTTGACTTACTTTAAGCAAAATGTGTTTTTAATCAATGCTACATTATTCCAACTGGCCAAAATGTGCAAAAACAAATAAAGCTTTGATAATTAAACAACAAACAAAAAAACAAACAAAAAACAGCTTTCTGTGGTCTGACTAGTCCTGGAATCCATTTTTGGTCTTTCAGGTGGCCTTTGTCATTTTAAAAGGTGATGCACTGCATGAATGTTCAGAGATATTCCCATCTTCTTCAAAGCAATCATAAGTCTGGGAAACAGTTTCGCAGGGTGCAAATGATGGCTCTATTTGGAATGTAGAAAAAGGACTTTAGAGAAAGTGCATTTTCTTCTTTTTATAGCTCCCCCCAGGTTTCAACTGCCTAGCACTCCTACATATGTTACCATATTTGTGAAGCCCATTGCTTCTGTCACTCTGAGGGGTGCTGGAAATAGAGCTGTCATGTCAAAATATCAAAACTCCAAAACACTGTCAATTATATAGAAGCACATTATTATGAAAGAAGAGATGTTGATCTTGTTCTGTGGAGCTGTGATGCCTTGAAACGAGGGGTATCCCTTCAACAGGACGTCTAAAACATCAGCTTAGGTCCTCCATATTCTTCTGTAAAGTGGGAGTTGGTGGTGGCATTGCCCTCACTCTTCATGAAGTTTCCCATGATCCACTTTGATAACTACGTAAGAGACCATACAAAGAAAGGAAGAAACAATGAGATCTGAGACCCTGGTGGATATATAACATGAAAAAATATCTTCTATAGACTAACCTCTAGAGCATTTGTTGCCTGAGCTGAAAGGCAAGATGGTCAACTCCATTCAATATACAGGACTGGCAATTGAATCTTCTTTTGAAACTGTCACCAGAATGGAATCCTTCACTGCACTTGAGGGCAGCAATCTAGCGTAGGGGGCATAGGAGAGGCCATAGAGCACAGTCAACTGAGGGGAATGACTGAGGGGAGGGGAGCTACATGGGCTTTGCGTCCCCACACATTCTCAGCATCTGCTTTCCGAGGTGGCCAACACATTCTGCTCAATAGCCAGGCTGGATATCCCTGTTCATCTTCCTTTGTCCCTGGTTGGAGGTTTTGTTCTGCTAGCCTGGCATGAAGATACTAAGGCAGGGGTGTGTGATTGACTCTTCTCCTTCTTATTCATCCTCCTGAAGTAGCATGAAAAGGGAAGACAGGACGTTATTATAGCTCACCACTCTAGTGAGTCCCAATTTACAGGTTTTATTTTTACACAGGATAGCAATTATGTGGTAAAAAATGACTTAGGGTGGATTGACACACAGGAAAACCCCACTATAAATAAGTCAGAAATTAAGTCGTTATAACAGAAGAAAATAAACTCTATGTAAAATCACAAAGAACGTTTTATGCTCTCCAGTACCATCTGGTGTTGCATGTTTATAACACATTCAAAGTGTTGTTTTTGACTAATGGAGCTGTGTCCTTAGTGTAAAAAGTGAAATATTTCCTCAGCTCACATATATGAACTTCACCTACTTCTCTTCCTATCCCAAAGAGATTTGTGCTGCTGTTTTAGCACTTTTGTCATGCCCTAACCCTACACACTCCTACAAACCCCACCCCCTTATGTCACTTATTGATGTTGCCATCAAGTATGTATACCCATCCTCACATCACATGTGAAGCCCTTCAAATGATCCATGAGCAAATATTTAGACCGGATAAGCGTTAATACAACAGATTATACACTTCAGTATATGGTGCTTACTTTGTACTCAGGTATATGTGTCTTGTCTCTGGAAGCAGTGGTGCAGTCTGACGCACAAGAGATGGTGCTACAACACTCCCTGCAAATGGCAAGCTAGCATGCCAGTGGAAAAGGCTAAGCTTTGCACAGACAGGGAAATTTTAAACTAGGAGACGAGGAACCACAGATTAGTGGTAAAGCACATATTCTGCATGCAGAAGAGTCTTTGGCATTTTCCAGTTGAAAGACCCAGATAGCAAGTGATAGGAGAAATCCTGGAGATGTAAAGTACACAATAGTGTGCTAGGCACACAGGTAGCTTGACCTGGTATGTGATAGCTTCCTGTATCTATGAGTCACAATAGGACTATCTCACTTACCACATGTCCTAGCTATCATTTGAACTGGTTCCTAGTCCTCACTGCAAACATTTCTTAAATGTCAATCATTTTGTGGTCCCTCTGTGCTTTAATCCACAATGCCGATAGATTGCCTTACAATTGCCATGGCCCTTTATTTTTATTTTTAAATCTATTACTTTTTAAATAAAGGGAACTTTGTTCTGAGTAGGCATAGAATTTCTGCCACAGAGAACATTGTGAAGTCCTTCTTTAATTTCCCCTCAGTTAGCATGCATAATAAAAGCTGCAGTTGTTTCAAATGACCCTATGAGACACAAAAGACTGAAAATGTTCATGAAATGACAATTCAAACGGTGAGCGCCCAATAATTGTCTATGGTGGCGTGAAAAGAACTTAAAGCAGGTCCGTTGTCCGTGAAACATTTCACTCCATGTTGCTACAAAGACATGAAGGAAGCGGTGCTGAGGGGAGTGAGGAGGTACACGTACTTTCATTTCCAGTGAACATTATAAAAGATCTGACAATCTAGATAAGCTCCTTTTTGTAGATTGCATTCTCTCCACAGGGCATAGGAACTGCTGATAGCCATCATTTGCTCTAGTAAGCCTGTATCCTACATTTCCAATGCTCTTGTACATCTAATACCCTCTCTTATTTTCTCCCTTTCAGCTGAAACAATGCTGCTATTTTGGTGCTGTCTAGAGAACAGTGCATATGTGCATTTGTGAAGAAATCTGCCTTGACAAAGTAGACAGTAAACAATTTGATTCTGTTAATCCTGATTAAAAACAACAACGACCCTGATGTGTGTTTGAGTGTGTCTTCCTTTCTTTTCTTAGAGGAGACTATTTAAAAACCATCATTGAACAGATTGGAAGCTTGGTGGATACCAGAATGACTTTGCATGGCAAGGCCTCATGACCACCCTGTTCCCTAAGGTACAAGTAACTAGACAACACACGACATATTGGTTCTGTGATCAAATAAAGGCCACAACTTTATTGGCTATAGATGTGAACGTTTGGCCACAGACTCCCATCTGCTGGGAGTGTTTCTAAGGGTGAAGCTAGTGGGTGAAGCTAGACACACACCCTATGAGATACGTCAAATCAGGGCATCCCCCAAGCCAGGCTTCCTCCACCTCAGCCCTCCAAATGGTTTGAGACTACAATTCCCAGCATCCATGACCACTGGTCCTGCTAGCTAGGGATCATGGGAGTTGTAGGCCAAAAACATCTGGAGGGGCGAGGTTGAGGAAGCCTGCCCCAAGCGGTCCCTGTTGGAAGCATGGTATGGCCCTGGCCCCCGTCTGGGCATTGGACAGGAGCCACTCCTCCTGGATCCTCTGTTACAAGGGCTACAACCTCCCCTCCAACCAAGACTAGGTTTACCCAATTCCTGTCTGCCTTACAAAGTTGTGATGATTGCTATGTGGTAGGTGAAAGCCCAAATGGCAGAGCCAATTTGCCAGATAGGAAAAATTCCTGCCCAGCCCCTAAACCTGGCAACCGACATTATCCATAGTAATCTGAGAGAGGGTGGGTGGGAGAACCAGCAAGGTCAGCAAGAGGCCGAAAGGCCTTGCACGCTGGGTATTTATCCTTGTCCTGGGTGCATTGCCCCCTAAATTCCTGCTGCCATTGGCCAATTCAGTGGCAGGAGGACAATCTGGCCTGCAATAAGCTGGTTCCTAGGTGAGGCCCGGTGCCCGCCTGCAAAGCCACCCACCTGAGGACAAACAGACTTAAAAAGAAAGACCATGGCTATATTTGCTTACCACTATAAGCCATGGTTTGCTGTGATTGGGACAAACCCCAGACTTTCATACTCAACCTGCCCCAACAGATGCAACTGTGAGCAAGAGTTTCAGAAATGTATGCTTCCATTTTCAGTAAACCACACCTTACTGTGTCATCTGAACCCATTCAAACAGTTAGTCTCAACTGGCTTTTTTTTTCTTTTCTTTTTTTGCTTGAAATAGAAAGACAGATAAAAACAGAATCATAGAACAGAATAGAATATGAATAAAATAAAATACAACAGGTTCAGACTGTGATTTATGAAGCTGAGTTGATTGAACAAACTCATTAGCAATATCTAGAACATCTGAAAGTGGCTCATGCCAACTATATGCAGAAGTTGGGTTTTTGTTTTAGTTTTTTTTTAAAAAAGACAAGTCTTTGCAACATGTCAAAAATGCTTTTTGTATCTGCTGTGGAAACACTCTGATTTGAAGTTGTTAAATGGTGGAGTGCCAGTGGAATTCTGAAGGTAGTCAGATGTTAGATCAAAAAATAATACACAGCACATCTGTTTGCTTCCTGCTTGCTTCCAAAATAGTTTTGTGTTTTTTTTTGGAGGGGGAGGAGAGAGAGAATCAGACTTCTTTCCTTTATGAAATTGACTTGGATTATATATTGATATGTCAGGCAGACTTTTTTTTTCAGGAAGAGTGTTTGTTTGCCAGTCAGCACATTCTTAAGTGCTTGCTACATCTGTGTAACAGTAGGGCATCAGTAAAAATGTATATTGTTATGTGTTTGGGGTGTTGGGCTAGATGCAGAGATCCTTCTAATCCCTGGCTCCAGCAAGAATGAAAATTGAATCAAGGCAAAGCAAGAATGAAAATTGAATCAAGAATTCCTGGACTAGGCAGGTTAGCCTCCTGGTGAGGTGAGAGCCTGGGTGATGGGCCATTAAGGAGAAAAAAGGGAAAGGGGCTCTGTGTGAGCAGCAAATAGTTTGGCCCCCTCACTGTACTCACAGATAGTTAGAAAGACAAAGCCAGAGGTTGGGGAAGAAATTTACAGTGATGTAAAAGCAAAGCAGCAAGCTGGATAGAGAGTCAGAGTGATGTTTGATTTCCGTTTGAATCCAAGGCTACAGCTATGGGGGAAGCAGGACCCGCTTGGGTTGTTAATGCTGTGAACCCCTCCACTGTAGGCTCAGGTTGTGTGTATGAACATATCATAAAAACATCACAGTCTCCACTGTCCCTCATTCCCAAGGAAACACAAACTCTGGGTAAGTCCCTGGAACACCTGGAATCTTGCACAGCTTGGAGACTGGTGTGGCATGCAACAAGATGCACTAAGATTGACATTCAAGGTGGTATCTCAAAACAATTTCCTAGGTTCTTTCAGATATAGAGCCATATGAAACCATTTTGTGTGAAGGGACCCTAATGGTGTATGGTTTGTGGGAACGGCAAAACTAATAGGCCAACAGTGAGACTTGCTGCACCAGCTCATAAATCATGAGTGCCAAAGGTGGCATTGGCAGCAGGAGATGGTGGCACTCCTGAATGAGAGGAAGAGGGACAGTGGACAAGGCTATGACACCGAGTCAGCTCTTTACTCCTGCCTGCCTGTCTCTGCTATGCTGCACTGTTCCCTGGTTTCTGGCTTAGTAGTCTAGAGACAAAGGCAAGGCAAGTGCATGTGTGTTGCATTTTTACTCTAATGTGCAACACAATACCTTTTCATCCTCTGGACTTGGCTTGTACACTTGCTGTTGGCCTCCAAAGCCATGGTAAGTGTTTATCAAAGTGTGTTTCAAAAGCCAAGCCAACACGGCCTTGACCAGAGAAGATGTGGCATCATGCTAGTGGTGTTTCTCGCAGTTGTACGCCAATGCCAGAGGCAGATGCATTGCTTTTGATCAGGATGCCAATATGCCATGTCAAGCAAAACTGCCCATTCTGATGGTGAAGTTTGGGATGATGGCCATTGTAGAAGAAACTGGCCTGTGACCAAACATTTCTTTTCTACTGTAGGAAACAATATCCATGTCTCCCATTTAAAAGATTAGATCAATTGTTTGCATACTTTTTGGCCTAAACAGATGCAAATAAACTCTGAACACATTGTCACCCAAATTAAAATTTTGTTTCTGCGGATTTAAATATCCCCATCTGGGAGGCTTCAGGCAAGTTTTATGATGGAGTCTCTAATGCCAGCAGATGCTGCAAATTGTCAGTCATTTTCCAAAAGGCACAATTCAAGCAGATTTCTTCTAGAAGTATTCTTCAGTGCTGTACCCCCTCCCCGCTCCGATTTAGTGTCACTTCTAAAAAAATCACTTCCCATAGAAATCTGTGGCCTGTGGAAGGTGACAAGAGGAAAAGCACAAATGTGTTTTCAGCATTTCAACTGCCAGGTGTTTCTGTAAGTTTCTAATTTTATAGCAATTGATATCACTTGGAAATAGATCACATGCCAAAGATCACATGCCAAAGATGCTTATAGCATTACAGCATGAGTCTAGGGCTGCAGCCCTAAACCCGCTTACCTGGGAGCAGTGGCGTAGCGTGGGTTGTCAGCACCCGGGGCAAGGCAAGTAATTTGCGCCCCCTAACCTGTGGATTTGCGCCCCCTAACCCTAACCCCCAGATGTTGCGCCCGGTGTGGCCGGCCCCCCCTGCACCCCCCACGCTACGCCACTGCCTAGGAGTAAACCACACTGAATTCAATAAAGACTTAATTCTGAGTAGACATGGTTAGGATTAGCTCTGCCATTTTGCCTGGGGATTTATGGGATGTAGGTTTTATGCTGTAATTTAAAATGTGGATTTTCATGTGCTCTATTCATTCAAGAGGGTGTAGCATTTAAAACAATGTTGTAACCTACCCTGAGATATTTGGATGTAGGGTGAGCCAAAAATATTCTGAATAAAAGAACATTGTGTCTCTTCTGTGTTACTATTGAAGAGAGAAGGGGTGGTGGTGTGATTCACATATTTTGGTGAGAATGGACCCTAAGGGTATAAAAGCTCCAAGAATACTTCTGTTAGTGAGAACCTCTACTAAGGCTGGAAAGTTATTATCCTGCCATTGGTCCATCTCCATTTCCAGGGCTCAAATCTGCTGCTGCTGAGGTTCTGTGCAAAGACCAAAAGGGCATAAGAGAAATATTTGTGCTATTTAATAAAATATTTTGCTCCATCTCATTTGTTTGTTCCTTGTGCCATTTTCTTGCAAGGAAGAAGTCAATGTATGAGAAGCTCTATGCAGCAATGCTGACTCCATGTTGAAGGGGCCTCAGGTGAGTCATACCAGACGTCCTTGTTAGATCAATCCATCAACCTCTAATGGATGATATAGAAGGATTGGGTCTGGGATCACTTTCAATGTGTGTTTGTGCCAGTATCCATACTCAGCAGAGTTACGTCACTCACAGCTCCTTCCTTGGAAGTGTCTTTGGGGTTGAAGGTACACACCGTAAGCAATAAACACTCACGGATGCAATAAAGATTCAGCCAAGTATAGAGAATTACTTGACAGGCATAAAAGCATGTACCTATGGGACTGCCTCTCCTGGTATGTCCCACGGAAGGCCTTACAGTCTTCAAACAAAAACATCCTGAAGGTCCCAGGCCGCAGAGAGGTTAGGCTGGCCTCAACTAGAGCCAGGGCTTTTTCGGCTGTGGCTCCAATCTGGTGGAACACTCTGTCACAAGAGACTAGGGCCCTGCGGGACTTGACATCTTTCCGCAGGGCCTGCAAGACAGAGCTGTTCCACCAGGCCTTTGGTCACGGAACAGCCTAACTCCCTCTGGCAATCTTCACAGAACTTTGGTCCAATGGTTGCCATCAATTTGATTTGAATTACTTTTTATAATGAAATGATTTTAGAATCTTGTACTATTTTATTGTTGTTAGCTGCCCTGAGCCCGGCTTCAGCTGGGGAGGGTGGGATATAAATAAAAATTATTATTATTATTATTATTATTATTATTATTATTATTATTATTATTATATTGGTAGCAAATATATACAGACATTCACCACTGCTGTGGTCAAGGCATGCTTAGAGTCCAACAAGAGTCCAATATAGTGGTACCTCGGGTTAAGAACTTAATTCGTTCCGGAGGTCCATTCTTAACCTGAAACTGTTCTTAAGCTGAAGCACCACTTTAGCTAATGGGGCCTCCCACTGCCGCCGTGCTGTCAGAGTATTCTGTTCTAATCCTGAAGCAAAGTTCTTAACCCGAGGTACTATTTCTGGGTTAGCGGAATCTGTAACCTGAAGCGTCTGTAACCTGAAGCATATGTAACCCGAGGTACCACTGTACTCTCTCTCTGCTTCTCTCACCATAAAGCACAAGCAAGAGACTCACAAGAAGTTACAACAAGTTACACAGAACCATTGTTACCAGTACTTCCTGTCACACTGTACATGTCCAAATAACAGTTCCCACAGAAAACGTCCTTGCAACAATATGCATTTTTACTGCTGCTTCTTGAAACTTTTTCTCTGTTCTTTTCTGCTTCTGGAACAAATAATTCTCTCACACACAGAGAGAATATCCAACAGTCCTCCCCCATTGGTGAACTGGACTGACGTAGCTGGACTGCCACCTACCAGGCTTCTTAGGAACAGGCAGGAGAATTGGGTTATGTAGGTGGACTTGTTGGTACCATCATTTTTACTATCCTGCAGTGCAATGCCATATGCAAAGCGCCAACACCAGGAAGTGCAGGCACTGTCACAAAGAAGTGGGAAATCAAAACCAGGTCTAGCCCCAGTGCCATTGGCGCTTTTGTCACCCCAAGGCCCTGCCATTTGTCCAATGATTCCATGTGCTATGCGGAACCATTGAAAGATGTTGCAGAAATTCTAATTATCCATCCCTTCCTTCCACCTATTTCATTTAATTACCCTTTTACTTAGTTAAAGGGACAAAACATGGCTTACATTCTGGGAAATGACATCTATGAAAAATGTAACAGTGGATCTTAATGAGATGAACCATTTTTTATAGACTGTTTGGGAACACAGTGGAAACAGTTCAGTCACAAATCTGTAAATCAGATCTATCTCCATTCCATTTCAAAGTCTATAAACAGTTCATTTGAAGTTCTGGCAGACTTTGTCTAAATAGCTCCTGAGACCAAGAAAGAAAAAGTCTGTTAAAAGTACAGCTCGATTGATTGCTAAATGTTAAATTCCGGCCTGCAGGATGGGCTCCTGAGCACGAGAGGGTTTTGACAGATTTAAAGTTAGCTCTTCCTTGAAAGCTTGTGGTTCTCCCACAGATTTGAGGCAGCCTTTTATTTCTTGTGCAAAAGCATTGCTAGATGGCCTCGGGGCATGACAAAATCAGTAAGCAGAATTGGGGAGTGAACTTCAGCCAGTTTATTTGTGGCAACAACAACAAAATATTACTCAGAAAGACCCCTCTGAGTATCTGGCACATTGTTTGCCATGTCAAGAGTCTGGAGCAAATTATGACAAAGTCAATCACATCTTGAGTATGTTTGTTTTTGTAACTAATTATGAAAGCACTCTCGTTTCATGTTATTCCCATCAAGCATTTTGCAGGGGGATTCTAGGGCAGCTAGGGGCTCAATCATTTTTAGATTAATAATATTTGTACTTATGTCTGCTAAGATAATGGCAGACCCACCACGTGTCCCTATTTTCCAGGGACATCCCTGATTTAGAGAAGCCTAAATTTGAGAATTCGTTTTGTTTGTTTTGTTTCTTTGCTTGGCACCAGTCTGGAAGTCTAAGGTGAATGTTCCAAGCTTAGACTGTGTGGCTCAAGCAGCTACCTTTGTGTTTCTATACAGATAATTTAGAAACATTTACCATTTGGGAACCTAAATTATACTGCATGTCTTTTCTTGCTGCTGTGTGGAAAAACACATGAATCCGACCTTTGAAGAGTTTGTATGTAAACCATTTTTGATGTACCAAACGTGGTCTATTTCAATGCTAAGGGAAGTGGGGAACTTTGGAAGCAACTTAGAAGGATATTTTAAAGGTCTAAAAGACTATATTTCCATCCTTTACTTTGCTGCATGTTTTATGATTTTAAATCTCTGCTGAGGTTCTCTGCCAAACAGTAAAGGTAAAGGGACCCCTGACAATTAGGTCCAGTAGTGACCGACTCTGGGGTTGTGGTGCTCATCTCGCTTTATTGGCCGAGGGAGCTGGCGTACAGCTTCCGGGTCATGTGGCCCACATGACTAAGCCACTTCTGGCAAACCAGAGCAGCACATGGAAACGCCGTTTACCTTCCCGCCGGAACGGTGCCTATTTATCTACTTGCACTTTGACGTCCTTTTGAACTGCTAGGTTGGCAGGAGCAGGGACCGAGCAACGGGAGCTCACCCTGTCACAGGGATTCGTACCGCTGACCTTCTGATCAGCAAGTCCTAGGCTCTGTGGTTTAACCCACAGCGCCACCCGCGTCCCACAAACAGTAATTGCCCCAAAGCTGGATCTTAGGCATTCAGGGCATTCTCCTATTTATTTTACCCCTTACTATTTTCATTTTACCAAACCAATAAGAAAACTGTAAATGATTAGCTGAATGTGAAGCACCAACTGGATTGTGGGGTCTCAATGTCTAAGAAGGCCCTGAAAGCTGGAGTATCCTCTGGTTCTGAAATAATGCCACGGTCTGTTCTGCTGTATCCTAATCTGAGAACTTCATAAACAGCAGAGAGTTGCTAAAAGGGCTATAATGGAGAGATTTATTTATGAGGATAGATAAAAGAATTAAATAAGCATGACTTGATTAAACACTAAATGATAATGAAGTGTAATAGCCCACATATATCTCAAAGGCATAACAACACGAAAGAATGAATGAAAGAACGAACATGCTTGGCATGCAAAGGGTCCCACATCCAGTCCCTGACATCTCCAGGATTCCTCCATGAAGCCTGGGGAGCTACTGCCAGTTTGTGTAGACAACTCTGAGATAGGTAGAACAATGGTCTGGCTCAGTATAAGGCCACTTCCTATGTTCTGTGAATTTTAGTCTTTGTGAGGTACCCAAGAAACATAGAATCATAGAATGGTACAGTTGGAAGAGACCCCTGAGCTTCATGTTCCAGCACTGGGGGGGGGGGCGGGCGGGGGGCGGAGAGCAGGTGGGGGCGGCGGGGGGCAGCCACGATGGCACCCCACCGGGATTGTGCTGCTGGGGGCGGTGTTCTCCCCTCGCTCTCCTCTTCCTCCGCCAGTGACTAGTCCGACCCCCTTCAATGCAGGAACATGCAGGTGGAGACAATACTAGACTGAGGGAAGAGTATTCACTCTAGTATTAACTTGGGAGAGTAAAATAAAAGGAAAATGGCAAGGTAAATTGCTGAAAGATTTCGTGGAGGGAGAGGTGTGGCTGCATAGTGGTACTTCAGCATTCAGACAAAAAGGAGGGGGCTAAAGTGGTGAAAGCTGGTAAAAGAGGAAGCAAATGAAAACATGTGCTTCTGAGAACGCACAAGTGTGCACACTTCACATGTGACCTTTAAACCTGATTGTGTAAAGGAAGGGAATATTTTAAGTGGGTTCATCACATGCTGCCCTGGGCATATTTCTAAAGGAGTCCAAGATTTGGTGCCAGAGTCTTAACTCAGGCATGTGACAATCTTATCCAATCACCTCTATTTGCCTCTTAATTTAGGAAGCACAGAGAGTCAGTTCCCACACCTACTGAATATAGCATCTAGATAATATATTGGTGTGGAGATTGTATTATGTTGACTGTGGATGTTATGTTTAGAGTAATACTTGAGATCAAACTTATTTTGGCTGTAAACTGCTGGTTCTAAAGGAGCAGCAAAGATTGAAGGAGGAGGGCACTGAGATAATTTGCTCAGAGAGAAAGCTTCATTTGCAGGCAACATCAGTTATCAATTGATTATTGTGTGCTTTCAAATCATTTTACTCCCTTTACAAACAGAAATGAGGGTGTTTTGGTACAACTAGATACATCTGTGTCTTTGCTTTGCTCCTCAGAAGAATTTCCAGAAGACAGGTAAGTAAACAAGGCATATTTTATCACATATTTTCTTTCACTGGCCACCCTGTTTCTGTTTCTGTTGTATATGCTAGTTTTCTTTATTCCACCGTATGCTCTAAATGAGTTAAATGAGCACACCGGTCCATGAATACAAAGCAACCACTTCTCAGTTTCTTTCTTTGTATACCCAATTTATACTGCAAAATGCAGCTTTTGCATAAATTAGACAGGTTTTGAAATTTATCGTGCCTCTTTCCTCCCTCTCCACATGTTTTAATCTGTCATGTCTGTGCTATTGAGCCACACAAATGCACATCAAAGCCTGAATAAGTTACAAAGGCAAAATCTATCAACCTGCCCTGTAAGTAATCTGTTATTCTAATAGCTGAATTCTTGGCTTACTACATACTTTGAGCTGTCATATATCACCCATATATTTAGCAATTATGCTAGAAGGTAGGTGTGTGTGTGTGTGTGTGTGTTACAGTTGCTACTTACACCTGAGATGTGGGCTAACACCAGCGATAGACAGTGAGGTAAAGGTAAAGTTACCCCGGCCCGTACGGGCCAGTCGTGTCCAACTCTAGGGTTGTGCGCCCATCTCACTTAAGAGGCCGGGGGCCAGCGCTGTCCGGAGACACTTCCGGGTCATATGGCCAGCGTGACAAGCTGCATCTGGCGAGCCAGCGCTGTTTACTTTCCCGCTAGTAAGCGGTCCCTATTTATCGACTTGCACCCCGGGGGTGCTTTCGAACTGCTAGGTTGGCAGGCACTAGGACCGAGCAACGGGAGCGCACCCCGCGGCGGGGATTCGAACCACCGACCTGACGATCGGTTTTACCCACAGTGCCACCCTAGACAGTGAGGTAGAAAGCGATTAATAGTCCTTGCCACTGAACAGCCAACAATCAAAAGGAAGCACCCAAGTCAGGAGGGAAGCTCACAAAGCAGTATGCAGTACCCTGCTGGTGAATGACAGACACCTATCATTTGTTTAGCTGTTAAATTTGGTTAGTATATTTGTATTATTTTACAAAAATTGATTTTTCAGGACTTACTAATATTATGCTTATTTGAGGTCAGATTCATGTACCCAGTTCTGTTAGCAGACTTTAGTGTGAGAACCAGGATCATGAGGCAAGGTGAGGCAACTGTCTCGGGTGGCAGAATTCACAGGAGCAGCAGATCCCAATGTAGATCTTTATTCAGGGCCAGTCCAATCTTGAGGCAATGTGATGTGACTGTCTTATGACAGCCAGTGTAGGGTAGTGGTTAGGAGCGGTAGTCTCGTAATCTGGGGAATCAGGTTCGCGTCTCCGCTCATCCACATGCAGCTGCTGGGTGACCTTGGGCTAGTCACACTTCTTTGAAGTCTCTCAGCCCCACTCACCTCACAGAGTGTTTGTTCTGGGGGAGGAAGGGAAAGGAGAATGTTAACCACTTTGAGACTCCTACAGGTAGTGATAAAGCAAGATATCAAATCCAAACTCTTCTTAGGCAGCAGGATCCGCCAGGGCAGTGGATCCCAAGGCCAATCTTGCTTCCCCTTCTTGTTCCTGATGTAGATCTTTCCACACCCCTTCTTCCCTAGGCCATTTTGGGGTCTGTCTCAGTTGACAAAATGTCTTGAGTTGGCTCTGGTGAGAACTTCTGCTAGTTCTCTCCCCCCCCCCAAAAAAAAAACACCCTGGAGGGTCTGAGGAACCCTCAGAACAGTGCATGAGGTGAGAAAAGGGGAGGTAATAATTTTATAACAATAATTTATTATTTATACCTCACCCATCTGGCTGGGTTTCCCCAGCCACTGGAGATCATTCCATCGGGCAATCAGAAATGCTTGTGCTAATGGAATGACATCCACAATTAATGGAATTAATGTGTTTTGAATCAGAATACCTATTGATCATTTGATATGTTGTGATCAAATTTGGCCGTGATTTTATGGGAAAGTGGCCTACAAGTAAACAGATGATGGTGGTGATCATCAGGTCTTATATTTCTCCCATATGATGGAGAAGGGTCATAACTAGGGACATCTCCAGATAGGGCTGGGAAAGCCGCTGCCTGAAACCCTGGAGAGCCACCACCAGTCAACACTGACAGTACAGAGCTAGATGGACCAATGGTGTGACTTTGTATACAGTAGCTTCCTGTGTTCTTATGGACATATTTATATAGCTGCCTTAATCTGAGTCAGATCCTTGGCCCATCTAATTTAGGGCTTTTTGAAATCTTAGTAGAAGCATTGTCCGAGGCAAGGTCTTCCCCAGCTTGTGATCTGAGATCTTTCAACAGAAGATCTTGGGGACTGAACCCAGGGTCTTTTACGTGAAGAATATGTGTTCAACCACTATGCTATGGCTCCTCTCCAGCAACCTGCCTACTACATGCCACTGCAGCCAGGCCTTGTCTCTGCTGCCTCTAATGTACATACACTAGTAAAACACACCAGGGTCCTTCGTTCTTGCTTCCACATGTGATCCACCACTTACTTTCTGTTTCCCTTATAGACGCCATTAACCAAAGCCTTAGCATTCTAGACAATACAGTGTGTCTCAGCTAGAAAAGCACATATTAAACAATTATTTGTTACTGCAGAAATATTTAACCGTGCAATCCAATGCACAGTGAACCCTACTGAACAAAAGGAAATCAGGTCTGAGGAAGTAGACATGGAATTGCACTGTCAGCATTGGGCCTAAAGCATGAAATCCACCATCCATTGTGCTAGTGCAATTCAGGTCTAGCACCAGTTTTGAGCAGACCCCCAGGCATACCTGGAACTTGGGGAGTCACATTGTCCAGCAGCCATGCACTAAACATGGACACTTCTGTACATACTCCAAGCAGTTACAATAATTTCCAGTTAGTCTACAGCCCAGTTTTAGAAGGAATAGGTAACTGTTCACTTGCAGCACCAGCTTCAGCAGCTTCTGTGGTCATTGCATGGCTTCCTTCCTGTCTATGGTGTATCATGATTGCTCTATGTGCCAGCAATTTGCTGAGCCACAGCTACCTGCAGCGGTGCTGGACTGGAATTGACTTCAGAGTGGGAATGTAGAACATAATATATTAAAGGGTGTTCTACATCCCCACTGACTGCCCTGCTCTGAAGTCAATTTCACTTCCAATGTATTAGACTCTTACCAATGGATGCTAGAATCTAATTGTAGGCATATGTTGGGAACATGAGTGGAGAGCTTTCTATGCCTGTGTAATTAAAAGGAAGAAGATATAATAGATAACAAGATTTTACTCCTCTCTTAGGGCCATTCAATCACTAGTATAAGTCCCTTGAATAAAATATAGTTAAATTAAACCAAAGAGAGCATAAATATTGGCGAGTTAAATGTCAAAATATAATACAATACATATAGAGTTGGTTAAGATGATCTTTTTATTATTATTAGATCAGCTTGTAGGAGAGAAGCAAAAATAAGTGAACTCTTGAGACTTGAAGAGGATTTTTCTTCTGTTTTCATTAAAACGTATCTTCTATTAGGTGATTGCCTAAGGAGAACCAGATTGTGTGCATTCCTCAAACACAGAACACAAAGAAAGGCCTTAAGCACTGTCTCCTGGACATGGAGCTTGAGTCTATCTATGTTTGCTCAGATGTGTTCCTTTGATTTCGATAAAACTTACTCCAAAGAAAGTGTACATGGGATTGACATCTTGGGAAGGAACAGCAAATGAAAATCAAGGCCAATGAAGTAAGCTTCAAAACCTAAAGAGCAATTTTTTAAATGCGATACCAATAAGCTTTTTTTTATATAAAAGGCATCATTAGATTATCCAACAGAATACTTTGCCACATGCCTTTGTCTTTGCACAGTTATACAAAGCTCTTGTATAGCTATGTATTACTTATACTATAGCTCATAAGCACCTGGCTCCGAATATAAATTTGTCCAGTACATAATGCTCATCATTGTCTCCAGAAGTTACTTCCAGCTTAGAATGTAACATTAGGTCAAGCAGCATGTATGTTCAGCATTCAGGCTGACTGGGGTGCTCAATAGATGCATGTGCCAAAGTTCTTACCACCAATAAAACTCTTGTTGAAACTACAGTAGGCAACGGAGACACCACCTGAACAATAAAGTCAGTTGCTTGGTACAGAAATTATTTTGTGTTGTCAATCCCCTGCTCTTGACTAGGTATTTGTTGATAGCTGACAATGACAAAATCAAGCTAGCCAAGCAGTAGCAGATGTGGGGCAGGGACACTTACCTGATCTTCTAGCAGGTGGGTTGCTGATGCTTACTGGGAAGGGAGAGCAGGGGACAAGACAACAGGCAGGTTGGTGCTATGCAAATGCACTGGCTGGAGCATTGTACTGGCTCCGTGAGTGCATTTGCACAGAGCCAACCAATCTCCCACCTTACCCCTCATACTCTCCATTCTGGCAATCAGGAGTGACCCATATTCTGGGAGGCCAGGCAATTGCTTATCATCATCATCATCATATTATTATTGCTTATATTTAAGTTGACCAGATCTAAAACACTTCCTTACTCCCTGGCCTTCCACAAAGGGTGACGCTATGAGGTAAGTGCAGGCAAACAAAATGTCAGGATGCTCCCAGTGGCTTCCAGCTGGTTGCCCAGGAAAGTATAAGGACAAGGAAAAGTTTCTTACAGTCTTTTTTTTATTTCAAACTTTACAGAGAGAGGCATTATCTTGGATAATGGCCTTGTCCCGAGTGAATCTCCAGCTCCCGACTCTCTCTCTTCCTCGTTCGTCACTTCTACGGGTGCCTCTACGTGCTCTCTGTCTTTGAGCTCTTTGCTCTCCTACTTTTAAGGTTTGCTGGGTTCTGGGAGGGGGTGGTCTGGAATGCTTTCTAAAGACACCGTGTCAGTCAGCTGTCACTCCGGTCCTGCCTCCTCCTCTCCCATTATTTCCCAAATTTCCCCCTCATCTGCCTCTGAGCTGTGACCTCCCTCAAACCACTGTTGTAAATCTATACTGTCATCCTCTTCCTCCTCCCTGGAGTGGTCAAGATGGGGAGGCAGTCTCCACCATTCCTCCTCTGCCCAGTCCCTGACATCAAATCACAATTCCCAAGGGATAATACACTAAAGTACATTCATTCAGCTCCATCAACATCCTTGTACTAGTGTTATGAGCTCAGTGGTCACTCGCTGCACTACAGAAAAGTTATGAGTTTATGGATGCCAGATCTTGTACGTGCAAGACACCTATAATTCCTAGATTTAGTAAGTGTTAAAATTTAATCAATGCTTGGATTAGCAGTGTCAAAGGGCTGACAGTTTGAATCAGAGGCTGCAGCAATTGGAGAAACAGTATAATGCTTTGAACTCCTCCATCGTAGGCTCAGGTTGTATATATGTGTAAATAAACCATATATCATAAAGACACCACAGCCTCTTTTGGGCCTCATTTCCAAAGAAAACACAAACCTTGGGTAAGCACCAGAACCCCTAGAATCTCTCGCCACTCAGAAATTGGGATGGGGTGAAACAGTGTGCTCTACATCCACTGTCAAAGCAGTATGAATACCAGTTGTCAGGTCCTGCTTGTGGATTCCCATAGGCATATGGTTGGCCACTGTGAGAATGGGATGCTGGACTAGATGGTCCTTTGTTGTGCTCCAATAGAGTATGTTTTATTTTCTTCTCAGACCCTGTTGTAAGTGGTGTGTTCCTGCTTAGTTTCCATAATAACTGTGCTCACCTTTTTTATATTGAGTAAAATAAAGATTCTATCAGTTATGTGAACCTATATTTTGTTTTACTTGGACTTGTCTATCAACTCTCAATGCCATATGCCATTTGAAGTTTAATTACAAAGTAAATAGTTCTTAATTGCATCCTGATCCTAATAGTGCTGCAAAAAATATTCCTCCCTCAAAAAGGCATTTTTAAATTATTATTTTAGTAGCACAGGTTTATAGTTCACTAGAAAGTATTTTATTCTTCAGTATGTTCTATTATGTTGCAATGTCAGAAAACCAGAAATGGGAATCAGATCTTACTTGGTGATGTGAAAGCAAGCATTTGTC
Organism: Podarcis melisellensis; assembly: GCF_964234715.1. NCBI lineage: Eukaryota > Metazoa > Chordata > Lepidosauria > Squamata > Lacertidae > Podarcis > Podarcis melisellensis. Next base: position 54,614,941 of record NC_138528.1, read on the forward strand.
TTAGAATGACAGCAGGCGTCTCTAAGATTTCTGTTACAGGGAAAGATATGAGAGTGTTGACATCAGTCAAGCTGATGGTTTTGCACCATATCCTGACATGTGGCTCTTATCATACATCATCTAAATTACTTTTGATAAACATTCAAAAAGGTAATCCATATCAGAAAAACTGACAAATAACTCTGATTGTTGAACACATTTTCCTAATTGTCCATCAGCGGCCTTCATGGACATCTCAAAATACAGAAATCTATTTACTGAGTCTTTGCACTGTGCATCAGATAACTGTTCTGTCCTAGTGAACTTTGTCAATACATGCCTATGATGCACAGAAGTTTCTGTAAAATGTTCCCCTCTCATAACCTTCAAACAACTCCTGAATCTTTTTACAATGATAAATTTAAAACAGTGCTGCTAAGAGTTGTGCAGATTGGTCTATATTAGTTATCTTATATTTTGTTCCCAATATAGCTGCTCACTCATGTTAGGAGAATAGAGGCAACTGGCTGTCCATGGTTCTGTTTCCCTTCCATTTATGTCTGCCTTACTGATCTTTCCCCTAGCTCTAAAGTCCTCCAATGTGTGAGAAGCAGCTTGCCTTCTGTTGGGATCCTCAAGGCCTGGGCAGATTAGAAGTGCTGGTGGGGATAGGTTTTCCACCAGGTGTGCAGTTCCACAACAATAGGAAAACCAAGATAGTGGGTGACCTGGAGTTATTACAGTGGTGCCTCGCAAGACGAAATTAATTCGTTCCACAAGTCTTTTCGTCTTGCGAGTTTTTCGTCTTGCGAAGCACGGTTTCCCATAGGAATGCATTGAAAAATCAATCAATGCGTTCCTATGGAAACTGCCTTCAGACCAGGTCCGGGGACAGTCTGTCCCCCGACCTCTTCTGAAGGCCGGCGGGGGGCGAAAGTCTTTGCTTCCCCCCGCCTGCCTTCCCGGGACAGCGGAGACTTCTCCGCTGTCCCGGGGCGATTTTAAAATGCTGGCGGGCGGCAGCAAAGCCTTCGCTGCACCCCACCAGCATTTTAAAACCCCCTGGACAGTGTAGGACTTCTCCGCTGTCCGGGGCGATTTAAAAATGCTGGCAGGCGGCAGCGCTGCCGCCCGCCAGCATTTTAAAATCGCCCCGGGACAGGGGAGGACTTCTCCGCTGTCCCGGGGCGATTTAAAAGCCCCCGGGAAGGCAGGCAGGGGGGACAAAGACTTTTGCCCCCCGCCAGCCTTCAGAAGAGGTCCTGGACCTCTGCGTTTCTCCGCTCTCCCGGGAAGGCAGGCAGGGGGGAGCAAAGACTTTTGCCCCCCGCCGGCCTTCAGAAGAGGTCCAGGACCTCTTCTGAAGGCGGACAGGGGGCAAAAGTCGTTGTCCCCCCTGCCTGCCTTCCCGGGGGCTTTTAATTCACCCCGGGACAGCGGAGAATTCCTCTGCTGTCCCAGGGCGATTTTAAAATGCTCCCGGACGGCTTTTGAAGGCAGGCGGGAGGGGGGGGAGCAAAAACCCTCCTCCCACCGCAAGCCCCGGGAACAGAGGAGAAGCCCTTCGCGCCTTGTCCTCTGTTCCCGGACCTCCCACCGCAAGCCTTAGGACAGGTCCGGGAACAGAGGAGAAGGCGCGCTGCGCTTCCCCGCTGTCCCCGGAGATTTCCCTATGGGCTTTCGTCTTGCGAAGCAAGCCCATAGGGAAATTCGTCTTGCGAAGCCGCTAAAAATCGGAAAACCCTTTCGTCTTGCGGGTTTTTCGTTTAGTGAGGCATTCATCTTGCGGGGCACCACTGTACTCTATATGTGCAAGAGTCAAGATTGTATCTAGTCTAGGCTTTTGGAGTCCTTCACAATAAGAAGTGTTGGTATACTGGAGGAGCTCGTTGGAGGGCTACTGTATTATACCACCCTTTCCCAAAACCTAGCATTGTGAAAATAGAGGGGCCCACAGTTAAAGACAGGTCATCTTTAAGATTTCAATACTTCTGGGTGTGAATATTATTTCTGGGAAGCAGATTAAGTGTACTTTCTAGTGCCTTCTGGTCCAGTTCACTAAACCAGGAGACATTACAATCTGTAGTTGAGATAAAGCTTGGTTTAGCCGGAACTCTGCACATGCCCAGAATGAGCATGATGCTGTTGCAAAGAAATCAGGGAAAGCTAAGAGTAGTTCAAGCTATGTTTCATCCCATCAGAGGAAGCCATAATGGCCCCTGCCAAACATTCTGTACATAATTATTGCCGTAGATGGAATGTCCACACAATGACTGTTGCACATAATGAGCCTCTGGATAATGAATGTTATTGCAGAAGTCTAATTAATTCCCAGGAACCACATCTAATGCAAGTAAATTTCAGTCATAAGCCCCCAGCAAGCATCTTGCACCAGTTATTGGGTTAAATCTAAATTTGAATTTCATGGGAAATAGCTCCTCTTTTTCCCCATGAGGGACACCTTAGTTTTCTGGTGTGGGTTCTGATTCAACAGAGACTCCTGTGACTTCCCAGCTACTATGTGGTGGAAAATTGTACTGTGTTGTGGTATCTGCTGACAGCCAACAACCCATCACTGTCTTGAATTAAGCCTCTCATTATCTAAATTTAGTAGTTTGTATATAATACTCGGGAGCATAACACTTTATTTCAGCTTTATCATTTCATTATACATTTCACATTAAATCTGTCCTTACAAATAGAGTGCTCATAATTTCTGATTCACTTAAAACAGTGTAAATGATTTCATATTTTCTTTGACTGCAGATCAATCACCATGAGATCGTTTTCCATATTCTTCAAACCTAGTCATATAATTTAACTCTCATCACTTTGTGTTCAGCTACTACCATTTCAACTTTCTTTCTTTTCTTTCGATTCATTTGTCATAATTGTTATTATTTCCTTAATTCGCAATTCAGCAATCTTAGTTTGTGTCCCTTTTTGTGGTCTGGATTATGTACTATTATTTTAATGTCTGTTTGTTTGACTGGATTTCTATACCACATTTCTGCCAAGGCATCCAAGGTGTCTTAAAATTTAAACACTAAAACAATTGCATTATATAAAATGAAGACTGACAAAGTCCTATCATTGTCAACTGGGAGCTAATGGTATATGTGCTCCCGAGTCTGGGTTCCCTAGCTTCTTTCTTGTTTTCCATTATTGGCTCAGTTGGCTCATTTCTTGCTCTTAATTGTCACTTTCATCTATTCATCCCACAAAGGCAAATGATTGCACACTCTCATCTTGGTGCTGATGCCAAGTTTCATAACATTTGAGGTTCAGCTTACAGTTGTTAAGGGTTTGCCTACACTACTGAACTTAACTCATTTTATTTTACACAATCATCTCTGAGTTACCACCAAAGTTTCATCTCAGGTTTATCCCACATCTTTCCATATCTAATTACCATAATTATCAAATCAGCTTAAATGCATTTAGATTCAGTTATATTTTTTAGGTTAATTTTATATTGTTTCATATTCATTTTCTGTCTAGCACATTTACCTAGATTTCACACCAATTAATCTTCAGTTATTACTATCCCATTTCAAATCTTACGGTCCTGTAGCTTCATTTCATTTAGTTTAAGATTTGATTAGCATTATTTATAGGTTCCATTATGTGTTTGCCTATTCCAAGGAGGTAAGCTGAGCTTTTGGCAATCTTTCCATTGTACTGTGAGTATAACTACTATAATGTAATTTCGTTTTTCACAGATTCTTTTTAATATAGATCCCAAATTTCAATACTTGATTAAATGTTTCTGTTGTTGGTCACTGTGTCTCTCTTTAATATCATGAATAGGTTGCATTAAATTTGTCTAACTTGAGGCTGGATCCAGAGATCTCAGGAGCAAAGCCCCATTTCAAAAGGTCCATAGTCACTGATTTCTCATGTTGATTGAACTGGCAAATATTTGTAGCCCTCATGATCTGCCCTGTGGCTCCAATCTGGAGGAAACCCAATCAGGCTGATCTTCCCTGGCTAAACTGGGAAAACACCTGCTTCCCCTGCTCACCCATAGATCTAGTCTTGAATTTGTTCAGGGTAGGGCTAATGCTTTTTAGGGTAAAATAACCTAATTAAACATATGGCCAGGATAGGGTAGGAGAAAGGACCAAGAGCAGGGGGGGGGGGCCAATTCTGCAGAGTGCTCCTTCACAAGTGTCTTTTCTATCGGGAAGCCACCTGCAAGTGAGCACCCCACAGGATTAACACCTCTGCTCAACAACTATTGAGCAAGGCAGCGATCCTGTATTTCATAAGCCACTTTTCTGCAGGAAAGTCACTAGTGAAGAACCACCTGCACCCTGCAGGATCGATGCCTCCCCTACAAATCAACTGCTGTTCCTGTGCAACGTCAGGCAGGAAGGAGAGTCAGGAAGCCTCAGGCTACTACTACGGTCTCCTGGATAGGCACAGTCAGTGGTGTGGCCTTTTTGTGGGTTTTCCACCTGATGTATATATCACCTTCCTGCCTGATGCCCTATCCCTTGACAATCTCAAATTATTCTGGGCCATCCAACTTGACCCATAGCATTCTTTGGCTTGACTGATAACTGAATTCCTCTGAAGAGGCCTGATTTGGTTCAGGATTCTGACAAATCCATCACACAGCCCTAATACGTACAGGTTTGTTTGTTTTTCAACAATACCTATATCCCCCCAGTCCTCAAGAAACATTCAGTGCATATAAATTTAAGTGATATAGTCAGACATTAAGCAGGTATGAACAATAGTTTAGAGTTGATTATAGTAGTTAAATGCCTTGAGTAGCTGGTGGAGAGGGGACAACATTGTCATTTGGGTTTCTTGTAATGTGAAAGTGGCGTAAGGCTGCAAAGGATCCAGGTTTGCCATAGAAAGTCATATTTCTTTGAAGGATATACAGAACATCTGTATGCAGAAGCAAGATAAGAAAGAGCAAATATTTTAATATCTGCAGGTAGAAACAGCACGAAACATGCAGCTAACCGCACTCTAAATAAATATATTTTATAATATACTTGCAGGGTTTTTTTGTGCTCCACCACCACCACCACTATGTGCTAACTTTACATGCAGGAACTTAGAAGGAAATAATTTCATTATCGGTGACACTTGATCTTCGTATGCTTTATAAAACTTTTCTATTATCCCTGTCTTGGAAATTTATGACCAACCAAATGCAGTTAGGAAAGTAATTTGAAGTAATGTTCTGATCTTAATGCAAGGAAGTAGTGAAACCTGTAGTGTTATCTCAGGTAGTACATCAACAAGACCCTTAATACATACTAAAATGATATGCTGCATTGGAGCCCTGCTAAAGTTAAATTGCTTTTATACATTAAAAAATATTTTTATTTAGATTTTTTAAATGTAGCAATATATCAGAGGAATAGGTGATACTTTATTCATTGTACCTTCGTTCAGAGAAACCGTGATCATTTAACAAGTTCATTTGAAATGCAGGAGAGAACCTTTCATTTCATAAAACGACCTATAAAATGCTGAAAGTAGGCTTACAAGTTCTACAGAACTCTTCTTTAGGCCTGCAGCCCATTCTAGAATTAAATACTTGGGTCTTACTTCCATGTGACTCTCTCTGTGTGCACATATCTATTTATTCATATAGAATTCAGCCTTCATGATCTCACCATTATTGTTCAGAATAAGCAAGTCCCACTATGGTCAGTCCACAGGACTGCCTTACATATTCAGAGCAATAATGTGAACAGCAATGCTGAGCAAAGGTTGATTGTGATATAAAATAACTAGGAAAATAACAGAGATTTAGGTATCTTGATGCTTTCTAAAATAACATGGTTGCTTCGCTTTCTAAAATAACATGGTTGCTTCAGTCAGGGCTTTGGTGATTTATTGGCACAACAGGATGAGGGTCATTTAGGAATTGAGAAAGCAAGTTTCTTTCCAATGGACAAAATGATGGAAGGTATGGGACAAATGTTCCCTAGCCTAATGCAAATATGGAGAACGGAAGACTGGAAAACTGAGAAACCAAAATTGACGGATTCACCCATCCTAGTGACAACAATGACTCCGCCTCCTCTCCTGACGCCCCCTCCATACACACAAAGCCTTTTGTATTACACTCCTTGGACATAGACTTTATGGTGGCCAATATGTTGAGAATGTTGACAAGAGGTCAACATTCCTATGGGAAAGTTGTTTATGTTTCTGAAAATTAGGCAGCATGTTCCAGATGGGTTTGCATTCCCCTTGAAAGAGCAGGCAAACAGTCTGAGGCTGCTCCCGCATGCAGCATTGCTGCCAAGGAGGCAATGAGGATCACCTTTGTTCTGATTCATTTGCCAGCTCTGGCTTTTCCTGGAAAGGGGTGACCTGGCCTCAGTGACCCATGTTCTACTAATCTCCCAATTTCTTTGTGGATATTTGAATATGGCTATCATACCTCTCTCAGACTCCTCTTTTCCAGGCAAAACATACACAGTTCCCTCAACTGGCTTAGTTTCCAGACCCTTGATCCTCTTGGTTGCCCATCTCTGTCAACATCCTTCTTAAATTTTGGTGCCCAGAATTGGACAGCATATTACAGGTGTGGTCTGACCAAGTCAGAATAGATTGAGTTATTACTTCCCTTGATCTGGACACTAGACTTCTGTCGATTCAGCCTAGAATAGTGTTAGCTTTTTTGCTGCTGCATCTCACAGTTGGCTCACTTTAAACTTGTGGTCCACCAATACCCCTAGATAGGCATGCCAGGTTCCATCTCACTTTGTGGGTGCCCAGCACATGCGTGTGACATCACATGGGCAATGTGCGTGTGACATCATGAGGCACAAGGAAGCCCACTGGGACCCGTTGCAGCCTCCGGAAGGCCCAAAGGGCCCACCATGGTTGTGGGTAGGCCCCATAAGACCTGCCCTGGCTGCAGCAGGCAGTGGCAGGCCACAGCAGGACTTCTGGAGGCTATGACAGGCCCCAGCGAGCCTCCAGAAGTCCAGTCAGGGCCTGCCGTAGTCTCCGGACAGGCTGCTGCAGCCTCCAGAATGCCCACTGGCTCCCAGACAAAGAGTGAAGGACTATATAATGGATGTGGAGCCTACATTTTGCTTCCTACTCAATGAAGCACTTCAAGTTTGGATTGTGAATAAAATTTTGTCATATCTATATACCAGTATGCTTTTCTGCATGTTTTCTAATATTGCCTAACCATTCCAAAGCACTCAGACACCATAAGTTTGTAGTAGTAGTATTAGTAGTAATTTTTGTTATCCATCATTTTTAGGAACAGCTGTGAAAAATGTCAAGCTAATCTTAACATTATCTTGCTGGGAAATCTCATCTATCATAGTCTGTTTGACCAGTGACTCTTTAGTGACATTTTGAGTTATGATATTTATGAATATGCATGTTTTATTTGAGGATTGGCTTCCACTTTACTGCTCAGAGATAATCTGCTTGCAGTCCCCTAATAATCAATGATGTTTGATTGGCAGTTCTGAAAGCAGGGTAGCAAAAAAACAGAGAGAGATGAATACCATTTACCCCCAATATTATTGCTGATCTTCCTGCCAGCTCTTTATTTCCTCAGGGGATATGTCTTTCTAAATGAAAACAGACCTCATTTTCCATTCTTTTGAAAGGGCTCAGTTCCAAAGGTGGTCTCCCTAGATCAGTTTAACTTCCTAATACTTCAATAATTATACCTTTTCTGTAAAACTTACAAAATCATGGGTTACAGGATGGCTTAGAATTTCTCCTCAGCTCTGCAGAAAATATGTTTCCTATGAGACAGAGAAAGAAAGAGTGAGAAAATCATCCAAAGTGACAATTCATTGGCTTGTTTTTACCATGTAAAGCAACATCAATGAACCTTGTTAGTCAGAATTAGTTAACTGGTGGGATGGACAGATGCAAAATGTTTCTAGTTTCATAATCAATCTACCCATTTTTAACTGAGGAATTGTAAAATGTTTGCTCATAAGTACAAGAGGAAAATATTTTAAATTTGTTACTTTAAAAAGAAAAATATATAATGGCTGAGAGCTGTCATGGAAAACCTGAGACTCTTCAAGTGCTAAGGTAAAGGTAAAGGGACCCCTGACCATTAGGTCCAGTCGTGACCGACTCTGGGGTTGCGGCGCTCATCTCGCTTTACTGGCCGAGGGAGCCAGCATACAGCTTCCGGGTCATGTGGCCAGCATGACTAAGCCACTTCTGGCGAACCAGAGCAGCGCACGGAAACGCCATTTACCTTCCCGCCGGAGTGGTACCTATTTATCTACTTGCACTTTGATGTGCTTTCGAACTGCTAGGTTGGCAGGAGCAGGGACTGAGCAACGGGAGCTCACCCCGTCACGGGGATTCGAACCGCCAACCTTCTGATCGGCAAGTCCTAGGCTTTGTGGTTTAACCCACAGTGCCACCAATGTCCTATTATTCCTGTGCCATTGGCTATGTTAGCAGAGGCTGATGGAAGTGCAACACTTGGAAGGTGTAATTTCCCTTCTACCCAGTTAGATCCTAACTTTTTTCCACCATGAATGGTATACATTTCTGCTCATGAAAGGAGAGTCACTGCAATCATGGAAGGCTCTCATCAACTCATAGTCGTTTCGTGAACAGAGTGAAAAGCTAAGAACCAAGCAGATACGTATGCACGTACCATGGAACATGCAGATTTGTATGTGAAGCAATGCATGGCTGTATGAACTCCTTATTGTGACATGGTAGCAATTTGATAATGTGCATAATTAATTGTGCACGGTGGGGGTCAGTTTAGGAAGCAGAATATATATTTTCAGACTGATGCTGGAGAATAAAGTGACTTAGACAAACAAAGAAGCGAGCTAGCTCTATTCTATACAATCAAATACAGGGACCCCCATCTTCCAGATGTTATCAATGCAATTATTGGATTCTCCTCCCCCAGGACTGATTTCCCCAGGGACTAATACTTTTCAAGACCAAACTAGATGTGAGAGTGGTAGACCTATGATGTGCTCTTTTGTTGTTGTTGTTGTTGTTGTTGTTGTTAAGTTTATAAGCAGCTGGAAATTAGGAATCCATTTTGGACCATGGTGCTTCGGAAGAGGTGTATAATGCTTTCCCTATGTACCATTTCCCTGATTAGAATCACACACATGTCTCCAAAGCCACCATCTATTTTGCGTGTTCACATGCATGGGTATATATAGGTCCCTCAATCCGTTTGGACTGCGCCCCATTGGCCAGATTGAACACAGCATTGAGGGACCTACCAATCGGGTATTGTGGCTGACCAATCTTACCCACCCACAACACAGGGGATCGGTCTACAGGTCTCACTGCAACACGTGCCCTCTTTTGGGGAAGACATGATTTGCAGGACAGTGTGTGTGTGTGTGTGTGTGTGTGTGTGTGTGCATGCACCATCACAATGGTGTTTAAAGAAAACAGTGAAGAAGTTTTTGTTTTTTAAAAAAAATAACCACACAAGAGTTGCCCCTACCGTTATTAGAGCAGCCTCTTACAGCTTTATGGTGCTAGAAAAGGGCAGCTGGTCCATTTCAGGCAGAAAAATGTCTTGGAAAAGCACCACACTCCCATTTGGATGTAGGGCCTTGATGGCTGCTCTTCAACTTTGTAAAAAATAGTGAAAGACCCTGCTGCCACATCTACTTGTACCCCCAGTCGTTTTACCCAACGACTTCTAACCTGACTGCAAAGCTTCCACTTGCAAGCCTTCACATGAAATGAAACTTGCAGGTTTTTAAATAACCTCTCTTTTATGTCATTCTGTTTATTTGTAAAAGCTTCTTTCCACAACCTGCTCTCCTTCAGTAGGAACAAATGAAAGCTATAGGAGCATAATGCACACAGAGCTGCATAAAATGAATCCCATAGCCTTGTCCTTGTAAGTAATGATTCAATTAAAAGAGTATTTTTCTTCCAGTGCTGCGCAGTTCTGTGCTCCGTACAAATGGAGAGAGGACCTTAAAATAGCAATGGGTCCAATTATATTTGAAGTCTGACAGATAACGGTAACTTTTCAGCGATGAAACAATTAGGAGAGGCCTGGCGCTTTCCACAAATGTACCACAGTGCCTTTAAAAAAATAAATAAATTCTGAAATGGCCTTTAGCGTTGCTTAAAAGTAGTAATTAATAGGTCTTCCTTAGTTTCTGTCTGAAGTGTGCATTTGTTTTCCGTTTGACCAATGTGGAAACACAGAACATGAACAAACAACATGCTTTGACTGATGGAGCACGATGAGAGATGTATTATCTTGGTTTTCATAATCATTAGTTAAGAATGGGCATAAAAGAATGGATTAAAATATGCCCTCCCATTGTGGCATATTTATTTATTTAGTCAAACATTTATATTTCTAGCTTTTTTAGAAAAGAAAAAAAAGGTAAAAATTGGTAACTGAGATCATTCCTATATCTAGATATAGATATGCAAAAGTACTAAGTAAGCTGGGTCAATCCAGGGCACAGGGAATTCCATTACACTTATTCCAGCATCGGTGCTATGCAAGACAATGTTATTCTAACACTGTCAGCATTGTTATACCTCTGTTATTATTATTTTATTACTATTTACTAAATTTGTTTACCACCCTTTAGCCAAAGATCACAGGGCGGTTTTCAATATCTGTTGACTGTAAGCGCACAGAATATCTCCTCAATCTGCTGAATGAATGTGCAGAGGGAATTGTGGGGCTGCTCTTTGGTTGGGTTGGCCACCACCCCTCCTCGAATGTAGGCGTTATCTGTGTATACACCTGTGTGCACAGAGAACTCTTTCCAATGAACGTTAAATGGATGCATCATCGGGACAGTGTATGAACACCATGATGATGGCAGGGCTAGAATGGGGCCCTGCAACTCTTCCATATATGGAAAAGACACAGAGGATGTTATGACTCATTCACGTGCCCAAGTTAAATGCATTGTAACATCATTCCATCTGGCTGCAGCAGAGGGAGAGATCTGATAGAGGGAGAGAGATGAGTCCTTTCTGCCTGGTTGAGACAGAGGCCAGCTTCTTCATCTGTACCCTCATCTGTCATCAGCCATTCCCTCTAGCTGAAGGAGAGGTGGGACAGTGGATCATTTGACTCCTCCTTTCCTTATTGACATTCAAGCTAGTCATTATAAGAACAGTGGGTGGACTTCAGTGCAGCACTAAGTGGGGTATCCATGTGAGGAATGAGATTTACTCATGCAATGGGGCATTTCCCCTCTCCTCTCCCTGTGTGCCTCCTATTCATCCCTGAAACCTCTTTTGGGGTTCCCCTAACCCTCAAGAGAAGACCTGGCAGGTGCGGTGGGGGACGGTGGTAAGAAGTCCTGTTGTGCAATCAGACCTTGTTTTGCTCACACAACAACTTAGTTGAATTCTTTCCCTTTGCAAGATTGAAAACAAATGTCTGGGTTAACTTCCTTCCTTCCGTCCTTTTTGTGTCATCTCCAGTCTTTTGAACTGTAAGCGTACAGGGCAGTGGCTATCTCATTTGTTATTATTTTTACTGTAAGCTGTTCTGGGGAACCTATCAGCTGAAGAGAGGGTAAAAAAAAATGTGTTTATTGGCGTAACAACATGATAAAAGATTGGGTTGTCATAGTGGGAAGAGGCATGAGAGAGTCAGAGAATTAATGGGGAAACTGGATCCTATAGAAATATGAGTAAATAATACTACCCCACACTTAAAGCACAAGTCTATGCATTCCAGTAAGAAAGAGAGAGATGGAGAACCAGAGAGCCCAGAAATTGTTAGACTCTAACTCCCATTCATCCCAGCCAGCAAAGCCAATGTTCATGAATGGTGAAAGTTGAAGTGTGGCTACAGATTCCTCATTCCTGGAGTAGCCTCATTAATTTCAATGGGTCCACTCAAAGTTATCCACAACTAATTTGTCTCAGTTATTTCAACACGGTTTGGTGAATTCACCATACTACTAAGGAGATTGCTCTGTCACTTCAAGTATTTCTGCTTGCCTGATCTCCCCTCCTGCCATGCTGTTCTGGGGCTTCTCCCAACCCCTCACCTCAAACCACGAGTGGACATCATTACACTGGCTTATGCTTCTGGGACAAATCTGGTTTTGTGTCTTTATCCAACCAGTAAATAATTGCTGTGGTGGGTCAAACTTTAGATGATCAAGTCCAGCATTTTGTTTTCAACAGGTGACAATCAAATGCCCCATCACACTGACAGGAATGCCATGAAGGTGATGATGTTTTTGTTCATTTCTAGTATCTGATATTCAAGAGTTCTACTGCACATATAAGTTCCTTTTAAGTTCCATTTAAATGATATAGTTGCCTGGGTTTTCTTCTTAAGATTTTTGGCATGCTGCCACCCAGTGTCATCATTATTCACTTAGTGTTCTGGAATAATGTACTTTTAAAAGGGTGTTTTTCTTCCTCAATATTTTCTTTTTCCTCACAAATGATGCACCTTTTCTATATATATATATATATATATATATATATGCTTTCGTAGATTTTCACGGGTACAGGAATGCAGGTTTTGGTGTCCTCGGGTGTCTTCCCGTGTAAAAGTTGGGGTGTCTAGGCGACGTTTCGACGAGGTCTCACTCGTCATCTTGATGACGAGTGAGACCTCGTTGAAACGTCGCCTAGACACCCCAACTTTTACACGGGAAGACACCCGAGGACACCAAAACCTGCATTCCTGTACCCGTGAAAATCTACGAAAGCAAATATCTCACCTCTACGGGGAGGAAACCTTCCAGCTGAAGATGACGAGTGAGACCTCGTCGAAACGTCGCCTAGACACCCCAACTTTTACACGGGAAGACACCCGAGGACACCAAAACCTGCATATATATATATATATATATATATATATATATATATATATATATATTTTAAAACCCCTCTGCATGTAAAGATTGATATCATGTCCAACTGATTCCTTTCTTTTCTTGGTCAAAAGACCTTAAATCAGAACAGGTATCTGCATTTTGATTACCTTGAAAATGTCATGTGAATATGGTTTTATTAGCCAGATCAAGGACAGGCTAATGCAGAAATATATTTTGGGGCAGTGGACAAGAGGCCAAAAACCTAGTTATTTTAAACATGAATTAAACTGTAAATCAGATATATTTCATCTGAGAGCTTAACTTTCTAATTTGTTTAATAAAATATAATGAATCAACTTTCCAGATACAGCAGAACACATGCTGGGTTAAGTTACCTGCCCCCGTGGTAATGAGGTACTTATGCAATGCTGGATAAAAGCGTGCAGAGTTCTCCTTTTATTGCATTTTCGAGATAACTAATTAAGACACCTTAGTTCCCAATTAGCAAGAATATTCTGCCTGACTGAAGTCCTTGCTGACAATTTATTAGTTTGATTTAATCTGTGTGGGTTCTTCACCCAGATCAGCTCTGTATATGTGAGGGTGGGGGAAGGCACTCCTCTCTCCTCTTTCTGCTTAAGGCACCTATTTTGTTACCCTTTAAATTTTCGTTTTCAGGAACATTGTGTTTAGAAGCTGACTGCTGGTGAGATTGGTACTTTTCTAAATACAGCTGTAAATCAAGACAGGATAATGTATATCTACTTGACGAGAAATTTGTGGGTTTTTTAAAAAATCAGAATATATGTGATCTTTTTGCTAGCAGGGTTGTAGCAGTTATATCTGGAAAAGAAGCACTATTTCATGAATCTGATGAATTAATTTTCTGTCTTACCAGAAGCCATTTGGCAGGCATAAAGGGAAATATGATAGCCAAAGATGCATGTCCTGAAAACAATGTGTGTTTTAATGCAGCAAAGGATTCTGGGGCATGACTGAGATTAAATCCTAGGTTAACCCTCTACTTTTTCTACAGTCCCAACCTTGCTTTGAGTCAGAACCACAATACTGCATTTGTAAATGTAGTTATACGTTTGGGAAGCTGGAGAGTTCACCATCACCTTCTCCGATTGTTTGGTGCAGAATCAATATACTCTGACTCTGGATTTGTCGCAGCTCAATAAGGGATGCTTCATGAAGAGTTCATCATGGTAATGTAGCTGAGGGACATTTCCAGAACATGGATCACTCTGAGAAGGCTATCCTTATTCAGCAGGGGTTGTAGCTAACAAACCAGCTGTAGCTAGAAATAAACAGTCCTAGCCACTAGAGCTACTGAATCCAGGAGCACCTCCAAGCAAGAAAATTGCTCCTTCAACCTCTCTAAGAATAAGCCCTCTCCCTACTTTTGCATCATCTGAATAACACGGACAAATGATACCATCACACAATTCTTTACTGATTCATCGATTTGGAATAGTTTTGTTAAACAGTGACCTTGAATACTTACAGTTTCTTTTCTCTTCCCTCCAGGGGCAGCCTGTCCTGTTTCACTGCCTGAGATGAATGTGCCCTCCACTATCCCCCCACCCTTGTTGTTGTTGTTTAGTCGTTTAGTTGTGTCTGACTCTTTGTGACCCCATGGACCAGAGCACGCCAGGCACTCCTGTCTTCCACTGGCTCCCGCGGTTTAGTCAAACTCATGCTAGTAGCTTCGAGAACACTATCCAACCATCTCGTCCTCTGTCGTTCCCTTCTCCTTGTGCCCTCAATCTTTCCCAACATCGGGGTCTTTTCCAGGGAGTCTTCTCTGCTCATGAGGTGGCCACATGAGATGGGGATGCACAGCAGCAACATATTCTAGCAATACATCACGAGAACTCATGAAACTCTTGTGAGATCACACAGAAGTTTCATGAGATCTTACTGGAAGCTGTTGCTGCCACCACTTCTCACTTCTCCAGTGCTGCCCCATAGGATTCTGCCGCCCAAGGCAGCTGCATCAGTCCACCTCATGGGTGGGCCAGCCCTGCTTCCACCTTGGAGGAGGCAAAAAAGGAGTAGAGGGGGAAACAAGGGACCAACAGGGGTGTGTGATAGTCGTGTCTGGTTGTAACTGCACCCTGACATGTAGTCCTTTCGCAAAGCTGTGGCTTAGATGTCCTTTGAGAGTGAATCTGGATATTGGTGGGTTATTCCTTTTCTGGTGTGCAGGCTTGTAGATTTGTGGTACTAGATTAGACTTTTTAAATTATTTCAAATATTTTTATTCTTAGAGTGGAAGAAACATAGGACGCTGACTCAAAGTAGAGGCTAGCTTTACAGGTCCTGATTAAAATCTAAGCGAGGGAATAACCGCCAATTTCCTTGGTTGACAAACGCTCTGTTCTCATGAGCTGAGCAGTCAGTGACTGTGCAGAAACTGGCAGCTGTAGGTCCAGTTCTGTAACAGAACCACTGGCGTGCTAGATCTTCAGCTGCTAAAACTCTGCATGCCTCTCAATTCAGCTCTGTTCAGTGTAATGGAGACCATTAGGAATGGAGACGCAGAGGCAAACACCCATTTGCCTCAGGATGCATGAATCTATCCATTTTTGTTCCTATTTTCCCACTCTTCTCCACATTTCCAAATCCCTTTTTAATTATTTTTAAAGTTCCCATGAGAATTCATCAGCATTTTGCTGTGGAGTTCTACTAACAGAAATCATGCAATTTTGCCAAATATGCAAACTTTTGCAAAGCAATCTCCCCCATAGTAATGCATTTTAGCATGCTATTTTCACTAATATGTGCCTTTTATGGACACTTTATCTCCTTATGTGCATTTGTACATGTTACCTGGCTGGAATGCTGCATTGCAAATTGTGTGAAGTAGCACGATGACTAAGTTCTGATTCTCATATTGTTTCCCAAAGTACAAATTGGGTAGATTTGCTTTTAAATGTTAAATGAAATGAATTTCTTCTCCATTCCTCCTTTCAGCTCCTTCCCCACTTCCTCATAGCCCTTTTAACTCTGTCCATGTTCAGTAAAATTACTTTGAAGAGGGATGACATTAAGAGGCCTTTAAGTGCTTTGGCAATCAAAACTCCAGTGCACTGATCTCTGGATCTTGAACTGCCAAAGTCCCCATAACATCATTTGCTTTCCTGGGGATGAATAAAATATACTGTTGGGACAAAATCTTAGTATGGGTGAGTAATCCCCCCTTTGGTTCTTCGGTGAATGGTTGACTCCCTGTTTTTGTCTTTGCACCTCTTGCCCTTGGACATGTGTCATATCACATGATAGAGCAACATGACTCCACTGTATTGAGTAGGGTTCAATTAATAAGAATATAGGGACTTTGGCAGATAAAAATCCAGAACACTGACAGCCCTTTGCTACCACACATCCTCACCACTGACTCGCAGTGAGAACAAGAACTGCTGTTGGCAGTTGCATCTAGTACATTAAATGGCAGGGTGGTCCCTCCCCCTACCTGGCCTGATCACCTTGGCAACGCCTCCCCACATGAGACTGGGCAACTGGCTGAGGTAGGCGGAAACCTCCAGGTATCCCACCTGGGGAAGGCGAAGCCAAGCCTGTGTTAATGGTGCCGCATAGGGTCCAGGGGGCTGCGCGTGACCAGGCAAAGGGCGTCGCCCATTTAATGTGGGGAGTGGTCATTAGCAACCATCACAAGAAGAATTGTGTTTAATCTTTAAAGCTCTAAACAGCTTGAGACTAGGGGTGGATCTAGACACAACAAAGAAGTGTTTCAGTTAAACGCGTTGTAAACTTTGTATGAGAAATCTTGTTGGTAAAAATGGAACTCCAAAGCACCATTTGGTGTCACAGTGTTATAATGCATATACAACACATATAAAGTGATTTTTCTTTGCCAATGTAGCTGAGTCCTAGGTTACCTGAAAGACTGCTTTCTCCTATATGTACATCACCAGATATGAAGGCTCTCTTTGGAGATCCTGCTATGGGTGCTTCCACCAAAGGAAGAGAGGGCCTTTCCAGTGGCAACACCTCAGTTATGGAACAACCTTCACAGGGAAGCTCACCTGAGGCCATCTTTGTGATTTTTCCAGGGCCAAGACAGGGCCTATCTCTTCATCCAGCCCTTTTAAATGACATAGTCGGGGCCTCTCAATTTTTAAACCTGTGTTTTAAATTTGAGGGTGTGGTAATTTTTGTTTTTTGTTGCATTTATGTAGCTTCTGATTTTTTTGGTTTTACATCTTGTTTTGTATTTAATATTTCTGTTTGATGATTATAAAAGGCCTACAGAACACTATATTATGGGAGAGCATACAAATGCCACAAGTAAGTAAGTAAGTAAGTAAGTAAGTAAGTAAGTAAGTAAGTAACCTTTTGCCTTTTCTATGTTGGCTATTCTCTATTCAAGAAACAGTTAGTCATTTTGTTAGACATAAAGAGAGAAAGATAAAAAGCAGTTCCAGATTAAAAATATGGGTAACAGCTGATATCTGACAGTATCAAGAGATCTGCAATTGAATGTATGTACAAAAGAAAAGAACCTCTATAGGAAGTCATCTGAGGAAGAAAAAGAAGGCCAGTTGAAAAATACAGTAATTAATTGTCTTCTCTGTGCCATTAATACCACATGAAGAACCCTCAAGGACACGAAGAATAATAGAAAAAGCAATTAATTTGAGCTTTATTCCCATTACGTTGCCATAATTACATTCTGAAGATGAAATGTATTTATACTAGGGTCATGCCATTATATTTTAGGCCTGATGTTCTCCAGGTTCTTTACCACTGGAACTATTTGTTCCCTCCTGTGGGGAAAGTGAGACTAGCCATTTCAAACATTAACAAAAGGCAAATATATATATATCTAACACCTGGAAATGAACAAAGAGACTAAAGCCTTCAGGTGCTGAACATTTCAAAAGACTCACAGGCAAAGCTACCATTTGTGAAGTTCTGAATTTCGTTTGCATCCATTACATTCACAGCAGAAAAATCAGGAAGGTAAAGTACCTTTAAGGAGGGAAAATGAAGTGTAAAATTTTATCTTAATAATGCTAATTTGAAAGATCATAGAATTGCCATTCTCAAATCAGACTGTACTTCCGAATGAAAAAGGGGGGGGAGGGGAGAACATTGAACTTTTTAAAAGATTCAGCTGAGTGGAAGAGAAGGACTTGAAAAAAGAAAAAGAAAAAGAGAGAGGCCTAGTTGAAGTAGGTGGGAATTACTGAGAGGGCATCACAGCCTGAATTTTGTGTTATGCAGTGGGGCTATTCATATGTTTCATTTAATCACACTCATAATTTAGAGAGCTCTGTCCTTAGATGGAGGGGGAAAGTTCAGAGCTACTGCAGTTACCTTCAGATGTACATTGAAAGCCAATATGAAGCACCTTTTGATTCCATCCTGCTCAAAGACGTTGCTGCTGCCAGTGAAGCAAGGCACAGCTGTAGGCCATGGGAGCCAAAACATGAGATAATGCAATAATCACAGGACAATCATTTGGGGATAAAACAGGCCACAACTTTATTGATGTCAGTTGGTTTTGGCATAAGCATTGGGTGTGTTTCCTGAATCACCCAACCCGTCTTCTGGGTGACTAGTCAGCAGGGTAAATCCTACATTAAGGATTTCCCTATGATGTAGATCAAATCTAGGAAACCAGGTTTTGGTGTCCTCGGGTGTCTTCCCGTGTAAAAGTTGGGGTGTCTAGGCGACGTTTCGACGAGGTCTCACTCGTCATCTTCAGGCTGGTGCTTTCGGCTTCTTGTTACTGGAACAGAGCAGGATCTCAGTGTTGGAGTTCCTATAAATACTGTTGAGGGGGTGTGGTGTATAGCCTCCAATGTTCTGGGCAGAGAGGAAGTTCCCAGGCTAGTGTGTCTTTTCTTCTTTTGTTCCTTAATTACTTGAGGGATATCCTGAGTGATTTCTTGAGTGATATCCTGAGTACCACTTAGGTGGGTCATTAGGTGTGGATTAGTTGCTAAAGTCTTTGTGTCTTGACCTCTTGAACTTTGTGAAGAGTTTTTCTGAGAAGATGGCTGTACTGCACTTAGTTGTGCTCTGGCTTGGCTTCGTGTATAGGGGCGAGCTGTGGTTTTGTGGCTTGTGTCAGCCAGATCTGTGTAGGGATTGCAGGGGGGTGCAGCATCCGGAGGTGCCTCCATGGTTTGGCTACTGGATGGTGTCTGTAATTTATCTGTGGAGAGGGTCTGGGTTTGGGTCTGGTGTGGTTGATTGGTGATGGCGTTCTGTGTGCCTCTGGATCTGGTGTCAGTTTTTGTGGGGAGGGCTAATTTCCAGATGTCTGGCAAGCGGGATGTGTCGTCACGCTTGTTCATGTTGTGAGGGTGTTTCTCTATCTCGATGGCTTCCATGATTATTCTCTTGTGGTGATGTTCCATGTTAAAGAGCAATTTGGAATCTGCAAAATTAATTTCGTGTCCTGTTTCTTTCATGTGTTGGAAAAGAGAGGAAGTTTTTTCTTCTTTTTTGACGGCATTCTTGTGTTCTGCGATACGTGCATTTATTCGTCTGTTTGTTTGTCCAATGTACGTGGCTGGGCAGACTTTGCAGGGTATTTCCCTTCCAAGATCACCCTTTGGGGGAGTGCTATGGCCCATCAATCCCCATCTGGGCATCCACATAGAAGTACCTCCCCCTTCAGTAGGGTGCACTGATTCCTTGGAGCAGGCGGTGGGGCTCCCAACACCGCCCCCCCCATACCTTGACTAAGGATCCAACCCAGTTCCTTATCCACCAGTTGGGTTGGCCCCTCCCTGCTGACTTGCTGCCAAACCACTCTCATCTGCAACTAATCCCAAAGGCCCTTTGCAAAGATCCAGCATCAAAAACTTGTTACCCATTGGTGACAGATGCACCCCACTGTGTCTGTACAGCTGAATCATCTGTCCAGACCCGACCCAGTTGTGATGTTGTGCACTGCATGTCATGTTCATTTTTTTCAGAGTGCACTTGGCACCTCACTACTGCTGTTGTTCCAACATTTATGACAAAATAGACATTAGGGGGTGCTTTGTGTGCAGTGCCTCAAGGTCTGCTGCAGCAGCAAAGTGAGGTCAATGTCTTTCCGGCTCCCCAGATCATTTTTGCCTAGTTGAATGACCAGGGGTCGCTCTTCATCACCTTCAGGGCCACTAAGTATCCACCAGTGTCATCACTGATTTTGGGCCTCTTTAGGTGGTGCTGTGGGTTAAACCACAGAGCCTCGGACTTGCCGATCAGAAGGTCGGCGGTTCGAATCCCTGCTACGGGGTGAGCTCCCATTGCTTGGTCCCTGCTCCTGCCAACCTAGCAGTTCCAAAGCACATCAAAGTGCAAGTAGATAAATAGGTATTGCTCCGGTGGGAAGGTAAACGGCGTTTCCGTGCGCTGCTCTGGTTCAACAGAAGCAGCTTACTCATGCTGGCCACATGACCTGGAAGCTGTACGCCGGCTCCCTCAGCCAATAAAGCGAGATGAGCACCGCAAATCCAGAGTCGGCCATGACTGGACCTAATGGTCGGGGTCCCTTTACCTTTACCTTAGAGGCCATTTAAATTTCTGCTTCTTCCTCAGTCTTTGATGTCTTGATCTTCAGCCACTTCAGAGGCCTCTTCAGGGACGTCCTTACCTCTCGGACTCCAGCACCAACTTGGGAGCCGAGTCTGGGGTGTGGCCGGCTTTATAGCCAGGTTTGCATCCCAAACCATCACCCGTGGCTCACCTGTGATTGGCTGCAACCACAAGCAAGCCCCAGCAGCCATCATGACCTGCAGAGATGGAAGTGATACTCTCCCCATGCCACGTACGAGCCGGAAGATTGCCTGGCACCATCACAGCTGTGGTGGAGTGCAATCACCACTCCCTGCCAGTTGATGGTAAGCAGTCTTTGTGGCAGATTTTGCCATCATCAGACAGACAGACAGTGCTGATGGTGTTCCAGCTTTAGTCCAGAGCCTCTCTAACCCATATGCACCAAGGTCCTGTTAGTCTTCACTTGCAAACAAAAAACAGCTAGGACTCCCTTCACATCATATTGTATTAATGTGATCACTTCAAGGAACCTGACCTGTGTGGAAATCACTATGAGATGTTATTGGTCTGGTGCAGGTTGACTGTGCCTTGGAAACCCTTTATTTTAAGAAGGATTCCTGGATATGGATAAAATCTCTCCCAACACAAGCAACTGACAACGCAAAGAGGGACCACAGTGTTGAGCTTCTGCAACAATAATCTGAAGATAAAATAAAAGTTAAGATCAAAAGTGCAGCATAACAAGGATGCTGTCTAACATCAGCTTCCTTGGGCTGTTTTTATCACCAATTGAGTGCCTATATCAATAAATTAAACACCTGAGTATGCCATAGTAGCAACTATGTCTATGTTCGCTGAGGGAAAATGTATCACATCTCAAATTTTAGCTAGAATTAATCTGATTTGTTGAATTTGCATTCCATCTTGAGATGTCTCACCTCCCTCTTCATTGTAAAAGAAAGCTGTCAGCTATAGAATCTCCTCTTTATTTTAGTTGATTCTTAAGGCCCTCCAAGAATATAAGGAGAATCATCTTGGATCAGACATCCTTCACATTCTTTTGTGTAAACTGATATCTCATTCTTACTTTGTATGTTTCTAGATTTTTAGGGACAGATTTTTCTTTTGCTCTAATGTGCCCAGTTTGATACTGAGGCCATGCTAGTAAGGAAATAATTGTGTTCAACAAAGAACATGTTCTCAAACACTTGTCACAACTTGATCAAAATAAATCCCATCACCTTTTTTTAACTGCTCCTTTTAGTATGAGAAAAGTTTTCTGCTGGTGTTTTAAGTATCACAGGAAAGGAAGACAGAGGACAAATATAAAAATGCTGTAATATAGTAATAAAATACAGAATAAAAGCATAAATAAGGATAATAAAAAGAGGATTACTCCCTTCTGTATGGATCAAAAGATCATCTGCATAGCACCATTGAGATTTTGCATTAATCCTGCTTCAATTTGTAGGCAAATCATTCCATTTTTCACAGATTAAACTAATGTTTCAAATTGAAAGGCAACGGTTTGCTGCAGTGCCACACAACCTGAAAATACTTAGTCTCGAAAAACTAGACAGATGGCTTAGTAAATTAATCTATAAGCAGCAGCTTGGAAAAAGTTTAGTTTTTGACATTGACAAAACACTGTGGAAGGTGGAGGTGATGTGATGTAACAGTATTAATTGGAGCAAACATAGGAAGTTCGAAGTAAAAAGACGAAGAAGGAGGCAACATGTTCAGGGACATGCCATTTTGTGGAAAGAGACTTCATATCTGCAGACAAGGAAGCCGCCTCTGAATACTTTAGAATCCAGTGGGGTTGTACAGTATATGTAAAGTGCTTTAGCTATCCCAAACCAGACTGTTCATGGCTTCATATGCTAAGAGGTGGTCCTTGAGGTACTGCAGTCCTGAGAAATCAGTAACAGATCTCTCAAGTGTGAATTGGGCCCAGAAGCTAAGTGGGAGCCAGTGCAGCTCATTTCGTACTCAGCCAGATCTTATTAAAACTTCAGCTGTTGTATTCTGAACCACTTCCAGCTTCTAAGAGTCTAGATACTTCTAGTCTACAATGCTAATAATACTGATATTAGTATTATTATATTTAGCTAAAGACTTCAGATAATCAGTTCATTAGGTTATCAATGGCAGTTGGCAGAGATATAGCAGAAGACTGATAGTATACCATGCAGAAATGTATAACCCTTATGGTATAACCCTTTGAATACTAATTAACATTTAAAAATAAAAAATATATGCCAGAGTCCATTTTCATAGGGCTGAGAATAACCTTGTTTAAACCATTAATTGAAAAGGATCAGTTGTCCTTCTATGTAGCAGGACATAAGGCAATCAAGAATCTGCTATTGAAAATATCTAAGGACGACTGAAAAAGTCAGGGAGCTTTTTTTTTTTTTAAAGGAAACACTTCATAGAAAATAGTTTTAGATAGTTTAGATTAGGGTAGAAAACATCATCCTTAATCCTTATTATTATTAGTATTAGTATTAGTATTAACCACTCTTTATCCATAGATCTCAGGGAGGTTCACAACATAACAATGCAAAATGTAAAAACATAAAATACATAATAAAACAAGAACAAAAACAAATCAATAAACCCCCTCCCCCCATCTCCTCCAGCCAACACACTTTAAAGAGTGTTGGGTGTCAATCAACCCAAGACCTGGTTGAAGAGGAAAGCTTTTACTTAGTGCCTAAAGATGTATAATGAAGGTGCCAGCCAAACCTCCCTGGGGAGCATTCCACAAAAGGGGAAGCCATTGCAGAAAAGGCCCATTCTCATGTTGCCACTCTCCGTACCTTGTGGAGGAGGCATTTGAAGAAGGGCATCAGATAATGAACTTAGGGTCCAAGGGGGTTCAGATGGAGAGAGGCAGTCCTTGAGGTATTGTAGTCCTGAGATATTTAAGGCGTGGAAACTAATTGCCCATCAGGGCAGCTGAACCAGAATCGGTGTAGTGTGTTCAAACCATCTTGCCCCAGTGAGCAACCTGGTCACTGAATTCTGCACAGTTTCTGAACCATCTCCAGAAGTTTCTGAACCATCTTCAGAGGCAGCCCTACGTATAACACATTGTAGTAATCTAACCTGCAGGTACCCTCTAACCTAGATGGTGCCCTCTAGAATAGTTGGATTTGGACTCCCAACTCCCATCAGCTTCAGCCAAAATAGTCAGTTGTTAGAAATGATGGAAGCTGGAGTCCAACAAAAAATGGAGGGAAACACATTGACCACACCAGTTTAGATATTGAACAGGAGGAGGAGGAGGAGTTTGGACTTGATATCCTGCCTTTCACTCCCCTTAAGGAGTCTGAAAGCGGCTAACAATCTCCTTTCCCTTCCTCCCCCACAACAAACACTCTGTGAGGTGAGGCTGAGAGACTTCAGAGAAGTGTGACTGACCCAAGGTCACCCAGCAGCTGCATGTGGAGGAGCGGGGAAGCGAACCCAGTTCACCAGATTACGTGTCCACCACTCTTAACCACTACACCACACTGGCTCTCAGGGCAATTCCTTAATTGAAGACTGATGTACGGAATGTTGGTGCCTGTGGAAGTAAAAATTTTAAAAGCCATATATACAGCCCATTAGTAACCTGTGGCAATATTCAAAGAACTTATCCCCACTGAACACAGTGTGACCCACTAAATAAACATGTGCAAGATTACACAACATGGATCACAATGTATCGCTTGGGAACCAACTTAAGTTTGTGTGCATTAACCACTGGAACTTGCTTCATGAATGATGGTTAGCTGTTGAGATATTTAAGAGAATTGCAAACTGCTGAAGAAGAATCGATGAACATAGGGTGGAAGTGCAAGATTCCTTGAATAAATCATTCACGATGAATTGCTTGCTTAGTTCTAATGACTGCTGTGCATACTGCAGCCCTGCCAGCTCTCTAACAAGATTTCAAAGACACTAATGTCGTTAGAATATTATCAAAGACTTCTAAGAGATGCTGAATTGTTATCTGCTTAAAATGTCATTCTAAATGGTGGATAACATTTGCTGGTGGTTTCTTAATCACTATTGAATATTGTAAAGATGAATGCCGTTTTCTGTAGATTACTACTGCAACTAGCTGGGATCAAGTTTCTATCACTGTTGCTGCTATTGTTGGTTTTATTATTCAGCTTGTTTGTGCATTTTTGATGTTTTATTTATTGTTTATGACTACTTTTCTTACATTGTAGTTATGTATTTTTTCATGTGGTAAGCCGTATTGAACTGTGGAAAGGTGGCATACAGTTAAAATTATGTAAGTATGTTGAAATCAAATCAAATAATAGGAATATACTACCTCCCATCTGGGACAGCATATTCACTCTCTCCCTGCCTCACAAAGTTGGAAGGGGCAGGTCTCAGCCAATAAGTCTCTTACTTTGAATGGCAGTGAGCAACTTCATCTCATTGATGTTATAGCTGGTCAGGCTCTTAAGTTTTTGTCCCTGTCCCTTGAGAAGATTAGAAAGTAACATGTCTGCTATCAAACTTGCTGAATCTTGCTAGTAATCTCTAAATGGAGTTCTCATACAGATCGAGATTTAGTTGACTTGTCAATTGGTGTTTCACTAAACATGGAAATGAACCTTTTAAAAAAAACCAATGAATTTTTATTGTGTTTAGATATCTTCTTGTTGATGATTATGCTGTGTTGACAGTACTGGCTTGGAGAGAAGCATACATGAAAAATACAGATATCCACACACAGAGGAGAAATATTTCTAACATGTCATGCACTGTATATAAATTGTTTCTTTTCCTTCTTAAAGAAGAGGAGCCTATGATTTGACTTTTCAACACTATCATTTTCACATTATCCATTTGCAAATGGAAGTTTCCCACCCAAAGTTATTGATGATCTAAAGGCCAGATAAATTGTAATTTTCTTTCAAAGGTAAAACCCACATGAAAAGGTCATCTCTCTGTAGATCTGGGTTATAAACACCCCACATTTCAGCACATATTTTTGTTCCTGGTCTGTGAACGCTCACGAGCTTAAAACTCTGTTTGGATCAAAACTTGTTTGGTTCAATTCATATTGTTGTTGTTGTTGTTTAGTCGTTTAGTCGTGTATATATGACTTGTGGATAATGTGTATACACCACTTCCCAAACCAGCAGTGGAAGTGAAGGGGATGCATATTGTAACTAGCATCATGTCCACACAACTTCCCAAACTAGCCATGTGATCATGCTCGCTGCAGAGTAAATGGGAGTGTGTACCCAGCCTTTGTGTTTGGAATTCTGTTACTCAGGATCTGAAGAATTCTGAGCAGCTCAAAAACATGCATATTGCTGCACACACCCAGAAAAGTTGAATCAAGCATATACCATGCATTTTGCACTTTTAACCTGAGTGATAGCTTTTCTTTAGAAGATGGGAAGTTAACAGCTTCTCGTTTTCCAGACTGGAGTGTCTTTATGCAGAGCTTTACCCCAGATTAAGTTAAGGTTCATAGATGTTCAAGTTTTACACTTCTAACAAACATACGATATATATTAGTAAAGACAGGACCAAAAGAAGTCAATAATCTATGTTTTTAGATTTTTCAATTTTATCTTTATAAGCTGCCTTGAATCCCATAATGTGGAAAAGATGGGATATAAACAAACAAACTATTACTATAATAATAATAATAATAATAATAATAATAATAATAATCAGGTATTATAGAAAATATTTTCTATTGCTTTTAACACCCTACAGTCAGGCACGGAGTTTCAGCTCAAAACATTTTATTTCTGCCATTTCTGTTCTTCATCCCCACTTCCTCACGGACACAGGCTCTCTTATCAACAGAGAATTGGGATGTTCTCTCCTTGAGGCCACAATCAAATCCCCTGTGTTATCGCTGCTGCTTCTAAATGTAAACCAAACACTGTTTAGCCCCGAAGTGCTCGTGACAAAGGTCTTCTGGCTGAGTTCACATAGGTCTAGTTGGACCAACTTTGGTTGTGCTTTTGCTTGCTTCCCTTCAGCTGGATACAGAGTGGTCAGTTGAAATACTTAAATGTGGGATAAACTAGAATATAAGACGTGGAATCTGGAGTATAATAGCAACTTGATGTGCCATTTCATAGTACACTTTACTTACCTTGTCAAAATCAAGCAATTTATGGATGATATTCTCTTCCCCTCTGACCTCTTTTGCTGTCCCAATTAGGCTTTTACGTTGGAATGGTCGTGCTTTGTTCACTCATTTTTTAAAATGTGGAATCAGAACGAGGTCATTAAAAACTACCTGCTTCCTTTTTTTAAATCCCCATTCAGCTGAAAAAAGTTGTTGTTTTTTTGACACCAGGAAATAGCTGTGCAATTTCTGCAGGTGTATATGGCCTAGTCCAACCTGCTCTGTGGGTTTTAGCCTATATGCATTACAGTGGTACCTCGGGTTAAGTACTTAATTCGTTCCAGAGGTCCGTTCTTAACCTGAAACTGTTCTTAACCTGAAGCACCACTTTAGCTAATGGGGCCTCCTGCTGCTGCCGTGCCGCCAGAGCACGATTTCTGTTCTCATCCTAAAGCAAAGTTCTTAACCTGAAGCACTATTTCTTGGTTAGCGGAGTCTGTAACCTGAAGTGTATGTAACCTGAAGCGTATGTAACCCGAGGTACCACTGTACTCTGCTCTACTCTGTTCTGCTCGAGCTGAAACTGTCCATCTAGTTTCTTAGAAGCCTTCCACTTGAACCCAGTGGCACTTTTGCTGATCTGTGGTAGACATGGCAGCTGAACTTCCAAAACCGTGTATTTAAGCAACTCCCAATATTTCAGAGTGGTTTAACCCTCCTGACTTTGCTGTTAAACCTTTTTCTGAACAATTATTTCTTTTGGGGAATTTTCCTCTTTTGAAGTCAAATGTGACCATGATTGATTGTCTTGGCCATTTGCCATTTCTATGTACAGTATATTTAATTTAATAGCACTATGGTTACTGTTCCCAACTCTTTCCACAACCCTTAAATCTCACACCAGGTCCTGGGCACCATGTAAGATGAATCCCATCGTTGCCACCCCTCTGTTCAGTTATATGACCAACTCTAGGGCACAGTTGTTCCTTTTTCCTCTTTCTTCTTTTAAGGGAAGAAAAGAATTTTAACAACTGATTTAACAGTAAGAAGACTTCACCTTTTCAAAAATTCAATGATAATAAACAGGCGTTGAGAAATTCTTAGGAAAAATAAGGATAACCTATGATCACAGTTTCATGAACATGAAAAATAAAGTTTTTTATTGGTATGAGCTTTCGTGTGCATGCACACTTCTTCAGATACTGGAAGGATTTTTTTTTATTTTGTTCAGACTACGGCAGACCAACACGGCTACCTACCTGTATCTGAAAAATAAAAGGATTTATGGTTAAATGGGTTCAAGCTATAGGGCAGAATATAACAATGGAAGTATAAGAGAGCTTGTGGGGGAAGCATAGAAATTCTCTCTTAGTACAATTTTAAGAGGAAATTGCTATAAGGTAATTGTACGGTGGCACGTGACTCAGGTGTCAATAAACAGAAACTACCTTGCATATGTTGGAAATGTCGAAAAGCGAAAGGGGCTTATTATCATATATAGTTGGAATGCCAACTAGCAAAAAGATATTGGAAAAAGATGAAATTCTATTAGGTTATGAAATTCTATTAGTGTTATTTCTCGGAAACTATATGCATGGCACTGTGAGACTGGAACACGAGGCAACTTCCTACATGGTAACAGCAGTAGGAACAACTGTTATAAACACAGGAATAGAGACTGCAAAAACTATCAGGACTAAATCATGGATAGAAGAAATGTGGGATTGTGCTTCATTGAAAAAATGGCATTTTTTAGAGTGAAAGAAAAAAGAAGACAATTGCAAAACAAGTCTTTAGCAAATATAAGATGTTTAATGAATATTGCAGAGAAAATTTAATACTTCCTCAGATCAAAGGGTGGTTTTGTAATGTTATAAGATATAGCGTTTCACATTGTGATAAATTGTGTGTGTGTGTGTGTACACACATGCTCTTGCATTTTCTTTATGGTATTGCTGTATCAATTATGAACATAAGAAAAGGCTGCAGAATCAGGCCGATGGTTCAGTTTCAAGAAAAGGCAGCCAGTCAGAGATCTGCAGGGAAAGAAAGGGGTGTCCTTGATGGTGATGATTGTGGGCAGAGAGCAAGAAGCCAGAGCCATTTGCTGTCACTTGGTAGGAAAGAAAGTTGGTCTGCGGGTTCCTCCTTTCTTATTGCCTCTCATGCAAGCTGTACCTGGCTTCCTCCACCAAGCTTGCATTAAAGCATAAGTCACATCAAAAAGGTGAAGCCTACAAAAATAGCAGAACGTAGAGGGAGAAGGATGGCATGAAGGAATGACATGTGTGAATGACACTGCTGCTGCCATGAGTGCTGGAAGGAAAACCACTCCCTGCTGCAAGGTCCATTTCCACCTGGCCTAGGGGGCAGGGCCCACACTCCCCCTAAACAGCTAAAAGTGGGTCATGGGAGGCCACTGGGACATTGCTGGAGCAACTCATGGGTTGGGGTAACTGGCTAAAATGTTTTAAACATTTTTTGTTGGGTTGGTGTTGGTTAAATGTTTAGTTGGGGTTGGCGGTTACTTTAATTTGAGTATAACTGTAAACTGTGGTTGTGGTTGTTGGTATTATTGTTGTTGGTTTCTATTGATTAATTAGTTTGTTTGTTGCTTGCATAGCATATATATATATATATATTAATGTTTTATTTTTTGTTGTGTTTTATATATATGTTATAAGCCGCCCAGAGTGGCTGGGGAAACCCACTGAGAGGGGCAGGGTACAATTATTTATATATAATTATTATTATTGACATTTACTCCAATATGGTAGAATAACAATTGAGATGTGATTGAACAGGCATGTGCAGTGTGAAAGGGATGTTGGAAAATGGAAAAGGACAGAAGCACTGGCCTTATAATCAATTACGGTAAATGAATACAGTAAACCCCATGTGTGAATGCAGCCACAGTGTGCCGCACACTTAGACAATTGTCACACTGTCCTTACCCAAAAGCTTGTGTCCATCACGTTTCTATTTAAAACTCTTGCCCAAGCAAGGCTCTCTATATGCCTTGTATTGCTTCAGCTAATGTTGTAAGGTTCTATCTGCTTTTTGCTACTATCTGCTGTTAGTCTCATGATTCAATGTTCTCCTAATCTTGAACATTCACAATTTTCCCTTAATAAATCATAAAATTATCTATCAACTATATACCTATATGACTATGAATATACACTCTTTTAACCTTACAGCAAATCTTCTTTGGCGTTCACTCATAGCCAAGTAAGATTGTCTTCCATGAACACAGTCTTAACAGTGAGTCCGTAAGTGACTATGGAGGCTAATTCTGGATCTACACATCCTTCCACAGTGGGGATATGGGTTTCCGGGCAGGAGTTGATCATGGTGAGGGTTTGCCAAAGGTACCTTCCTCTTAGCGCATTTCTCCCTTGCCTCCTGAGTTCAAGCATCTTCAAAGCCCATGACACCTTCGGTAAAGGCTGTTCTCCAATTGGAGCACTCGCAGGCCAGTGTTTCCCAATTGTCAGTGTTTATACTACTAAAAACACAACATTGTCAACACTGATTCATCAGTGGTTATAAATTTCCCTTTCTGTTTACTCTTTTTCTTTCCCCCCCGAACTGGAGATGCAGTGTGATTCATACTCCTTAAAACCTAACTTTAAAGCTTTCAAAGAATTTAGCATGCTTTGTGGACCAGAAAGGTATGTGAGAAATCAATTTGCTACTGAAGCTAAAGAGCAGGTGCTGAGAAGGAGGCAATAGGAGAGATGGACTTTGGGATATGGGTCACTAGAAAATGTTTGATCTTAAGGTGATGAGATGGGATGCTGATGAAAAACGCACTTGAAAAGGAATGGATTGAAAAAATACTGTAGCGAGAGAGGCTGCAATTGAGCAGATAGGAAAGCATCACATGGTTTTCAAATAGCACTGCTGCTCTAAGTGCTAAAATATTTTGCCCCAAATAGATATGATTGACCTTTATAAATGCTGGATCACTTTGATGATATACCTCAAAGTGAGATGTTTATCCAGAGCTTATCTTCACAGTCCAGAATCCAGTCAGTGTCTTCACAAGCACAGCCCATTCTGGCATAAGCCCTGATTAAAAAGAAAGAAAAAAAGAAAAAGAAATACGACATTTCCATGAAGCTTGTTCAACTAAAGTTTCCTTTGGATTGCATCCATGCTTTTTGTTGGGTTATGAGCAATATGTTGTCCTCACATGGGTTCTCTGTGTCTCACACACTAAAGTCTACAGGAACGTACAAGGATGCCAGCAGAGTTGGGTGAGTTTCAGTTGGTAAAGCTTGAGGATGTGGATAAGGTGCTTGGATTGGTCAGGGCTATCTTTTGCACTCTGGATCCTTGCCTCTTGTGCCTGATATAAACTAGCAAGAAGGAGACAGCTGGCTGCACCAGGGAGGTGAGTAGTGCCTCCTTGTGAGATGGGGTGGTCCCTGCCTGCTTGCAGGAGGCAGTGGTAAAACCACTCAAGAAAACCTAATTGGATTCGGAATAATCTAAGTATTTACTGGCCAGTTATCAATCTCCCCTTCTGGGGGCAAAGTTCTTGAGTGAGTGTTATTGCAGACCAGATCCAGGTGTTCTTGGGGGGAAATGATTTTCTAGTTCCATTTCAATCAGGGTTTAGACCCAGCTTTGGCACAGTGGGTCCAGTGGTCAAGAAGGTGCTTTCTGCACATGCTGTAGAGGGAAGTGAAGACCAGATGGGACTTATCAGCCTTGGAAGGTAGCCCATCTAGGAGTAGGAAGACTCTGACGCTAAACCTCCACTGCCTTGTAGGATATCTCTGGGAGAAGAAAAGGCTAAGGAGTAAACCCTACACAAATCTGGAGTAGAGCTCCTAAGATAGTTGGATGGTGATTTGTTCGCCTCCTTCCTGCAACTCCTGCAGCCAAGCTGGTGCCAAATGTATTGCTCTGCTTTCATTTGGACCACATCAGTGAGGCCAAGTGTGGGGGTCTTGTCATCTGGACAGCCCAGTACCTCCATGCACGCTGTGCGGTCTTGTACCCCAAGGAGGTCACTTCATTGCTGCTAATGCAGCAGTTTGATTTCACCCCCACACTCATCATGATAATCAATCATCATGATAATCAGACCTGCATCTGAAAGGGCGTTTCATCCAACAGAGTTTCCTACTAACAGAAGGAGATGAATGTTGAGGAGGCTTCAAGGGAAGGGGTATAAATGAAAACCACTTCTTGCCTCCTGTTAGCAGGCATTAGTGGCATGCAGGATGTTAGGATTTCGCCTATAGGTAGGATTGCATATCCATACCCATTACAGCATAATTACTGAAATGTCCTTGCTTTGGTTCGACCTGTTAGTGCTTTCAAATTCATTTCAGGATCTTTAAAAAAATCAAAATAAAATGAAAATGGTGTTTTATTCAAAAGTCAATGAGTGATGATTTTGAAAACAGACCCAGAGGTTGGAAGAAATTAGGCATTGTTTACAGCAATACTAAATATCATTTATAATGGTATTCTTTTAAATGGACCAAGATAGCAATGTTTATCTCATAAAGCGAATGTTTAGTTATCTCAAAATTTAGCAAATGTTAGTTATCTTCTGATAACTAATTCATCCAAAAAATGCATGGATTTCCCTTACCTGGCATGCAGGCTTAATGAAAACTGCATTTCCTAATCTTAACTGAACTGCTTATAACCTTGACTTTCAAAAACATAACCAATAAAAAGAAAAAGAAGAAAAGAAACACCCTCCATGTAACTTTACTGGAAGAATTCCCCCAGATAGAAATCATTACCTTTGTTTTCTGCTTTCATCATACTTTAAAATACTTACATTCCTTCAGGAAACAACTGGCTTTAGGTACTTATACAAATGGAAAGGAAACACATACATCCCAAGTTACTTTGATTTTCTGTAGTTTGACCTCTAGAATCTAATGTGTCAAAGCCCTTAAGGTTTCTCTGAAAAAGTGTACCGAGTACATGTTCTGAAGCATCAAAGATCTGGGATATGATTACTGTTGTTCTCAACTCACTCTGGTTTTCTTTTCTTTTCTGAAGCAGTAAAGAAGAGGGTGTCACATTTTAAGAAACCGTGTCAACACAGGTTTCAAGAGTATGTGTTCAAAGTCTGGTCAGCAAAGACAGGTTGATCTTAATCAGAGAAAAACAGCATTATAAATGAGTTTGCTGCCATTTCAAGGATTTTTAAACAGAGTGCTTTGAATTTCACCCCATTCCTTTATACTCAAGACCAGTGACAGTGGCATTTAACGCACAGAACTTCAGCTAAAGAATCCTAGGAAGTATAGTTTCTCCCTCACAGAGCTACAATTCCCGGGCCCCTCAATAAACTACAGTTCTCAGAATTATTTAGCAGAAGTGTGCTTTAAGTGTGCATTGATTGTGCTTTACATGTATGATATACTAGTAGATTTGCTCAGTGTCATGAGCAGGGGGCAAACGTTGTTCCCAACTAAGGTTCCCACATCGATAGAAGTACCAGTAGATGGTATTCTATCTTGTGTTTTAGAGATGTGAAGTCCTCTTTTACATTTCACTGTGGCAAACATAAGTGAAATTTTGGAGTAGCAGTTTTCCAAATCCCAGTGATAACAAAGCCATTTAGGGAACTTTGTGGTAAAGCAGAGATCTGGTTTCCCCACATCCAAATCTAGCACTCTGGCCTAAGGATGGTGAGATTTGCCTTTCATCCCTTTGTGTCACCTTTGTATCTCATCTCCAGGCTAACATCTCTCAAGGAAATTATTTCAGTTAATTAGCTTTTACACTTGGCTTAATTAAGGATTAGCAAAGTCTAGCATGGCCTTAAATACACACCTCCAAGGAAAGTAACTTTGACAACCTCAAAGCATTAAATTCTAGTGCTAATTTGATATGCAATTTAGGATGTTTTGCGCCCCCAAATTTGTAACAGAATGAAACTCAGGGATGGTTGGTCTGTTAGGACAAATGGGACATCGTCTAATTCTATATTTATGTGCTTCCTCTTGTCTGTCCTTAATCTCCTATCATTCAGCTTCTCTAGATGATCCCAGCTTCTGGTGTAATGGGAGGAACAACTATCCTCCTACATAAGTGTCTAAGCCTGGCCCTTGCATGTGATATACTTGCTTATTGCTGAAAGCTTGTTACTGTCATCTTATTGTATTTTCTGTTTGAATGTTCCCTTACAGGTATGTCATGGCCTAATGTTCCTCTTCAGTTCTCATTCCCTGTGTCCACTAGGAATCCCTTTGTTGTTCTGAGGAGATGCTTACATATAGCACAGCATGTTGAGCCACATGAAGGATTTACTGCTGATTGCTCATTCGTTTCCTGATGGGGTTCCTGCATCATTACAAACTGCTCAGGCCTTTCACTCTCCGTTTATGATACCATCAAAAACTCTTGACTGATTTAAAGCCTTCTAATCCATCTCTCCCCAATTACCCCATTACACAATAGGTACTGATAGTAAAAAGGGACCTTTCTTCTACCATAAGCAGTGTCAGCCTAATTTCTGCAAGTGTTATTTAACTGTGATTGTACTTTTCCACTTTTTAATGCAGAACAAATTGCTTGTGATCTATGGTGACATGCGACAGGTAATGCAGTACATTTACAGCAGAGCCTTGAAAGAAGGGAGAGGTAGATTGAATACTTAGAGCAATAAAGCTTTTTGCTTTGATCTCCACGAGACAAGCTAATATCACTTCCCACGTCTTCCTTGAGGAATCCACAAATACGATGTGCTCAAAGCAGTGGGGTTTAGAAAGCAAATGAAGAGTGTTCTGTGAGAGCACCAAGCAAATCAAGTGTGGTGAGGAGGGAACTGGAGAAGAAGTGTGGTCAGAAGCAGCTCTCCTGGTGGCATGGAGGTGCAACTATAGCCTCCTGGCAGAATAGCAGTGCCACTCACACGTGGAAAGACAAGGTGGCGGTCAGGTTTGGTCTGAATGGATGCATTAGCAAGGGTAATCAGGGATTTCTGTTGGTGCACCCACAAAGTGACAAGCATTGTCACTGCCTCACCCCTCTGGTAGACAGGAAGGTACTGTTGTGGCTCTACCCCAACAGGTGAGGATGCTCCTGAGATGCTCCTGAGTGGAGTACTATTAAGATGAGAGCACACAGACACCAGAGGCAGATGAAGACTGCACCATGGATCAGTGGTTCTCAAACTTTTTTTCTCTGGGCCACACTTTCAGAATGAAAAATGGCTCATGCCACACCAAATTTTGTTATTGATAAGAAATACATTTGAAAACTAAAAAAAAAAAAAACCTTCTCCTAGTGCTTGATTTATAAAATAGAACACTACCTTTACCTTATATACTTAAGTTACATATGTAAGAGGCTCATTTATAATTATATTTTGGGAATGAGTCATGTTCTTATGTAGTTGCATAGCTTTATACTTTTTGGAAATCCCATGAAAATATTATAAAATAATTGTGTTCTATGTTATAAATCAAGCACTGCTAGAAGTTCTTTAAAAAAAAAGTTTTCCAGTGTGTTTCATATCAATAACAAAATTGACAGTGAACAACCTGGACAGTTAAGTTACTTTTTAAAAAGGTAAAGGGGCCCCTGACCATTAGATCCAGTCTTGACCGACTCTGGGGTTGCACGATCATCTCACTCTATAGCCCGAGGGAGCCAGCATTTGTCCACAGACAGCTTCCGGGTCATGTGGCCAGTATAACTAAGCCACTTCTGGCGAACCAGAGCAGCACATGGAAACATTGTTTACCTTCCCCCCAGAGCGGTCCCTATTTGTCTACTTGCACATGATGTAATTTTGAACTGCTAGGTTGGCAGGAGCAGGGACAGAGCAACGGGAGCTCAACCCATCACGGGGATTCGAACCGCAACCTTCTGATCGGCAAGTGCTAGGCTCTGTGGTTTAACCCACAGCGCCACACGTGTCCCTCAAGTTACCTTTTAGGTTACCTTTTACCTTAAGTACATTTACAAACTCAATGAGAAGTGTGAGCTTGCAGTATCACATGATGCTCTTGCTTTCATTTTGAAAAGATATCTATCCATATTCGGCAGATAAAAGAGAATGTTTTGATACTATATTATAGTATCTATACTATACTACACTGAAATGTTTAAATGCTTCTCTGATTGTCCTTGACTCTTCACGTCACACTTGCCATCCTCTCCGGCCATACCACTGTGGTGCGCCACACCTCTTGAGTTCTCAACCCAACCCAGATCTTGTGATGGAGAAAGACAGGACCTCTGCCAGCAAATACAACATAAGAATGAAATAGACTGAGAAAGATTATGCTATGGTAGCGCATATGCTTAATAGTTTGCCTTAGTGCCCATGTATATGGCATTTATATTATTATTGTGTATCTAATAAAATATGTAACTTTACCCCAAAGCATGCTTGTTGCCTCAGATTCCAAAAGAACAATAGGCTTTGAGCATAACAGGCATTATTGCCATCTCAATGTGGTGATCTTTAGGGTAGATGTTGGTCCCGACAACAAAGCACCAGTGAAGTGAACTGTTAGCATTTGCCAACGTAACAGCCATAGTGAGACAACATGATGGCACAGGGACAAAATGAAAGCACCATGGCAACATAAATGTGTAGACATCATTAGGGTCTGTTTATGCAGGGAGCAGAGATTCTATCTACTGTCTGAAGTGTTGCAATCCCTGAAGAAGTCTCAATTTACTTGTTGGATGTGCAGACCAACCATTAGTATGATCTGAATCAAATTCAATGAATGGAAACAGGAAATGTAGGGGCATTTATTCTGAGTATACTGCAGTTCTACATCAGTGTTATTTCAATTGATTACTGGATCAACACTAGTCCAGTTAATTACTAGCTCAATAAGACCATTGTCATTGCTTATAGTAAATGCTTTATTTGCCTACTCTGAATTAAATGAACATTTCATATATTGTGTTACTATTGCCCTTCATATGTGGTAGAGTACAATTTTAATCAATACATACATATAACCTAAATTTATATTAAGCATGCAGAAGAACCTAGGAGCTTGAAATTTGCAATTCTAGGACAGTATCCCATTCTAATTCTCCACGGGAAACCACTTTTGAAAGAGAGGAAAGCTTCAAAAGCAATTTGTGCAAGAGCATAGTGGTTTGCTGTGCAGAAGACAATATGTAAAACACTGTATGTGGCTTATAAAACCCATGGAGGAGAACCCATAAAATGGCCTGCAAAGGAAGGACTGTTGCTCAGTGGTAGAGGACATACTTTGTATGAAATAGGTCCTAGGTTCAGTCATGGCATCTCTAGTAAGAAGGAGCAGATAACAGATGATGTGAGTGACTTCTGCCAGAGAGTCTGGAGCAACAGAGTAGATAATACTCATCTAGACTGGCATAAGGCAGATTTCTATGTTCCTTATTTTTTTATAAGGAGCATACATTGTCTAGCTCTTTGGACACCAGCCATTGAATAGAACTATCTGTTGGAACATGTCAAAGAGCCCATCTAAAGGCTTGTTGCGTTGGGAAGTGAAAGAAGCCTTCCTTTCCCAGTCTCATCACATCTGCAATATGTAATCCACCAGGACTACCCACACAGACTTATCCTGTATTCAATTAATGTAGAAGAGATGTCAGTGGAGGATCCAAAGACTCTTTGATGAATATTTTCCTGCCGTGGACAGGATGTTGCCTAGTTTTCAGCCTGGGGATGCTTTGGCATACAACACATTTGAAGTTTGGTAGCAGCAATGGCTGTGTTCAGTTCCATATCAGTTACATCTGACATGTCCACTATTGCTCCACCCAACCAATTCTATGGCAGCTACATTAGCTACCAGTGAGCTTCCACAGATGCAATTCAAAGTTAGACATAAATGCCCTAATAGAAGGGCTTCACCTCCAGATGACAAAGCCCAGTATTGTTTGTCAATCTGGGCCTTGTCATCTGGTGGTGAAGCCCTTCTTGTGGTCAAACCAATGATTATGATCTGTTGTGCAGTGATTCAGGTTAGGGCCTTCTCTGTATTAAAACCATCTTAGAGGAACTCCTTCCCTTTAGCAGTACAATTGTTTCTTGCACGGTTTATTTTCGTGCCAGCTTAAAATATTCATTTTTAACAAATGCATTACAGAACATCTGGAGTTCTGATTATTCGTATTTATGGAGGTCACTTGACCTTGACAAAACCCACTGTATACATTTGTCTCCTTAAGTTAGTTTGTTTCCGAATTATTCTCAAAAGAGTTATGAAACAGTTACTACAATCATTCATACATCTTAATTAATTGCTTCTAGTTTAAATGGATTGTCCCTGATTCAGAATTTATAGCATATCAATACTTAGGCTGCAATCCTTGTGTAAGCTTACTTGAGCATAAACCTTGTTAAACACAATGGAATTTAATTCTAAGTAAACAAGCATAGCATGGTGCTGTTGTGCCATATAAGTTTAAGAAAACCAAAGCACTAAATCATATGGTCCAAATATTAGTCACTATAAAGTGTCATTTTCACATAACTGTATGTAATTTAAAATGAGTTTAACATCCAAACCATTCATTCATTTCCCCCCATCCATTCCAGAATTTCACAGGAAAGAGAACAACAAGGGAGCTGAAGTTAATAGTTCTGTAAAATCTCATTTAGTTCTTGAAAACTTATATTTTTAACAGTTCAGTCCAGAAAAGGAAACCAGAATGGAGAAGGAGGCACTCATACATGGAATGAATGCACTAGCTGGGTATGCCAGTATCCAGCAATCTGAACTGCATATACATACATGCCCTGATGCTAAATTTTCAACTGCCTCTGTAGCAGCAGGTCAGATGTGAATGTACATCAAATGAATCCATAAGGTTCTATTAAAAATGAAGAAAAATGCATTTTTATATGCAAGAATTAAGCAATGGCTTCAGACTTCCCCTTTCATGTCGTACAGAGCCTTCTCAATGAAGAACAGCATGGTGAATGTATAGTCTGCCATTTTAACATTCAGCAGCAATCATTAGTGAATGACTGGCAGAGGCATACTACAGTTGTGCTGCAAAGAGAGGAGATTTGGGAAGGCTTAGTAATAGCATATGTATATTCATTAGAGGGAGAAAAAACTAATTTAGTTTACCAGGAGGAGGGTAATCACCTTGGTATGCAGATTTTTGCAAAATCTTTTCGTTATAGATTAAGCTCATCTATATTTAGCAAGGTTGATAGACTCATCAAGCTTACGCTTAGGGGAAACATATTTAAGGGAGGGAGAATGTTGCTTTCCTGCTCAATGGAGTACACAAATCGAAAAGGATGCTTTATTCAACATCCCGTACTCAGGCCTCTCCTTGTTGGACTGAATCCCTGGTACACAAACTTGCCTGATAGATGTGCTTGGATATATTTGGAATTTGACTGGAGAGGAGAGGACATGATGCAGGTTTTTCTTAGCCACTCCCTAAAAGTGTTCATTACCCTCATAGTGGAATGACTATCATTTAGGATTGTGCATAGCATTGTGGAAGATCTGTACCTGCAGCCTCTTTGCAGACTAAATTATAATAAGTAGTTTCAGGTTGTGTGTGTGTGTGATGAACAAAATGAAAGCCAGAAAAAATATTGAATAAGAATCCTTACTTATCAATGACAGAAAGAAAAGAAAAGAAAAAGAAAACCCAGAAAGTCTAGAACATAGACTTGGTATTGAATTGTGGTCATTGTGGCCAATAACTCTTAGTCGTATTCAGTGTGTATATAATGAACACACAAGGGAGAAATGGGATTATAGAGGCAGGGCCTTCTCCACATCTTTTAGGCCACAGTCTGCCCAGACCCTCTATAAGATATGCATACATACAGACTGAAATGTTGAATCTGTGGAAAAAAGGATCTGTGCAGACAGTAGATTAAATGCATGTATCTTTTTTTGCAGTGAGTAGGTTGTACCACTGTTCCTCTTTCCTTTCCTTCACTGTTTATGCATAAGGATGATATGTCATAAACAAAGATCTCCAGAAGAATATAATTTTATGAGGGAGAACTGAAAAAAGGGGTGGGATCTGGTATAAGCTTCTATCCTTCAGGCATCACATTTTTTTTTTGAAGTGACAGGTGAAGTGTTGGATATCATACGATAAAATCATGCTTCTCCTGGACTTATGTTCAGATTCTTTTCTACAAAGGTGTATATACACAGCCTCCTTTAAGAAAAGGCTTAATTTACAACCTGTCTGCATAACAGGTGATGTGGCCAGGGTGTGGGGGGGAACTGTCTTAACTCCATTGTTTTTGTTTTAATGTTCCTAATGGATATAGCATTTCAAAGGTAAGCTAGGCAATAAATCAGTCTATTTGCACTTTCATCACTTTTAGTTTTAGCCAACATTTTTTAAAAAAGAAATATGGGAAAATTAAATATTTGAAGTCTCTTTGCTTTCATAACATCTGAAACATTTCCAGTAAAACTGCATTCGTAGAAGAGCTGTAACTCTGTCCATGTCTGTTAATGGGAAAGGGAAACATAAAAAGGAGAAAACAGTTTATACCGCAGCATGTCAGCCATGACTTGCATCATGTGGCTAGTGAGAGCTGCTAACTCCTATTGATTTTGAGCCACTCTGCAGCCTTTCAGACCTAAATAATTGTTGTCATCAAGTCTAAATCAGTGCTTTTGGAAAGCCCATTAGGGGAGCCTTTAAAGAGTCATGCAAGCTGATTGTATTAAAATAATAGCTGTAGAAAGGCAGTAAGCTAACAGGTGATGTGAAGTAGCTGCCCTGTCAAAGGGAAAATTGCCACCTATCCTTCCAGGGCAAGGACTAAAATCTATACCTCCTGTACATTTGTGTTTCTGTTGTTGTCAACTTCAGTTTACTTCACATGGAAACAAATGGATTT
The DNA here is from genome assembly GCF_964234715.1 of Podarcis melisellensis. Lineage (NCBI taxonomy): Eukaryota > Metazoa > Chordata > Lepidosauria > Squamata > Lacertidae > Podarcis > Podarcis melisellensis. Next base: position 54,655,190 of record NC_138528.1, read on the forward strand.
TGTAAAAAATAAAAAAATCTGAAAGTATGGTAGCTTAGGAGATCAAAGTTGAAATAAACAAATAAAAGAGCAGCAGGGTTGAAAAATGATATTTCCCCCTGGGTTGTTGCCTTCACATTCCTTGACATTGTTTAAGTAGACCCTAGGAACAATCTCTCTCTCTCTCTCTCTCTCTCTCTCTCTCTCTCTCTCTCTCACACACACACACACACACACACACACACACAAAAACAACAACAACAACAACACACATACAATAAAGTCAATGTGATTTATCTAATTGCATATTACCTGCAAATATGGTACATAATCTTGGGTTTCAGAGCATGTGTTGGGTTCCTTGCAGAATGAATTCTAAAAGGGAGCACCTTTGCTCATCTGGATAGATGGGTTGATGAGACAAAGAGTAAGAGTAAAGTCTTGCATTTCTATGGGAATTTTAAAGCAGTTAAGGCTCCCCTTTTAAGGATATTCTTCTATTCAGTGGGAATTGTGCTGGAAATAGTGAATCCGAAATATATTTAGAGGGTATATTCGTTTCTTTACCAACTCTCCTGTTACATTTTTAAGAGATAGCCATTTTTGACCGATTAGCATTGTGAAAAAAGGACTAAATTAACAATGTACACACAGAAACAAAACATTGGATAGCTGTCTATTCAGGATTCACTGTGAGGTTGCAAAATCCTGGATACTTTAGGTGGCACTGCTGAACTACATCATAATATAGGTGCTTATCACAGTGTAAAACTTCAGAGAGAAGTTTGAAGACATCCATATGAGCAAGAAAACATTAAAGATAAAAAGTGACAGTCTTTTACAATGCTTGTATGCATAATCTAATACTGCAGAATAAACCACTAAGACATTCTTCCCAAATAAAGGTTAAGAGCACTTCATGAGCATTGGATTAAGATAATAAATAAAATTGAAACTTGATGATATGTTGTTTTCTGCCTCATGTAACTTTCACGTCTTGGATTGTGAATGTCTAGAACTTCTTAAACAGTCATAATGATTATTACTAAAGGATGTTTTAATATTTGTTCATTAGACCTAACCCATTCATCAATTTCCAAGGGGAACATGTAGACCATCTGAAAAAGTGTGCGTTAGTCAAAAATAAGGGTAAAATAAAAAATCCATCTTATACCATCATTGGAGCACCAAGGCAAAAAAATGCCAGAGTTTATTTGTTCTCATGTGCTTCTTTTACAAGTTTTGGCTTCATGTGGTTTAAATATACCCAATCTATATACTTTACCACCACACCACTTTCTTTAATTCCTCAGGTGTTTCCTATAGCCTTTGTGATCCTTGTTTGGTTGAATACAAGGACTCAAAGGCAAATCCACACCACCAAGGAGTTCTATTGTCGTTCAAGAATACACTGAAGTGGCAAGGTTAAATACTGCCAGTCTCTCTATCAAAAACCTCAGTCACTCACTTTTCTCTGCTTAGTACAACCGGATGCCCTCAACTGCCCGAATTGCTCCTCCTCCACCTCTCTGTTCTCTTTCAACACGGTGACACCTTCCATGGAGAGCTAACCTGTATCCCTTTAAGCAATTTTATACTAAGCAGAATAGCTTTTGAGCTGGACCTTTGGCAAAATGCGAACTGTCAATCTGATCTGGTGTGTGATCACTGCGTCCCCCTTTCATCTTGTCTAGCAAACTTGCCTTCAAAAAAATACAACTTGGTGGTAGGGTATGACATTTTATTCTTAGAGGTCATCAATATTTCCTGGTCCACTGCAGGTTTCAAAGTCTTTCCCTCTCAATTTATTCCTTTAAAGGACTTCATGAAATGCTTTTATACAAGTCAAGTTCAAAATGACCTCTGTCATTCTTAGGTACATCTTGACTCCGTTGGCATATTGAATTCCAGATACGACTATGACTTTAAAACAAAACGAAACCCAACAAGTGTGGTGGCCCTTTGCCTTTCTTATCTTACCGCACAATCTATTAAGAGTACAAATGCTTGCAGCCCACAATTTCAAGGGCTTTCCCATCTGTCTTCAGTTATTTCATGGGTTAGCTAATGTGATGTTGATAGACTTTGCCCATTATTAGTAGAATGGTGGTCTTCTGTGTTGCTGTGGTTGATTCCTATGTGATTGCCGGTGATTCGGTTTTCAGTGGATCCCAAGACATGTCTCAGGGAAGTCCGATAACCTTTCGCAATCCTAAACACTTTGTGAGGATGTGTGCATGGGATGGGATGTAGAATGTGCTAAGTGGCATTATGGTTTCAGATCTATTACTGTACAATGTTGTAATTGGTGGATACAATATTGTGAGCACGGATCACTGTGGTCAGGCTATCCCTATCCAAGAAAGTCTACAAACAAGCCAAAACTTGTTTTATCATAAGAAAACAACCTTGATACTTGCAAATTAGATAAAAGTAAGTAGCAGTGATATTAGTCCTCTCTAGAACTACATCACAGAAATAATATCATCACAGACCAATGCCTGAAGAAAACCTTGTATTGTTCTTTATTTATTTACACAGTTGATATAGCATTTAATACTTTAAAGGTATGTTTCTTAGAAATATAATAAAGATAACATTAGTTAAAACTGACTGATAAAATCAGGAACTCAAAATGGCTGCTGAAATTGAAAGGTCTTTGCTAGACTCTGGACATTCAGTGGCTCTGGACATTCAATAGGGGGCCTGTCTGAGCCCACTTGAGAATGTGTTCCACATAATTGCACAAACCATACTGAATGGATCACTCCTGGTGGATATGAGACATGACTGACTGAATGAATGAATTTATTAATACGGTCACAGACCAGCGTCAACACACACAATATCACAGATCATTAAAAAATCAGAAATACAAGGGACAATATGAATATAACAAGGCTTTAAATATAAAAATTAAAATTAATTGTTAGTGTGTCCCCTGTAATTAACATTTAGGGGTTTGAGCGTTATGGGATACCACTTGCTTCCTGCGATTGATTGCAGACGCACAGAATTTAGCTACATTTAATGTAGTCTTGGGATTCTTGTCCTCTAGCAGTAGTTTTAAACTATGGTATTCCGATTCTTTCCTGGACTTTTGCAAAACAGGTGTAATAAAAGTCAAACGTATATCCTCATAAAGACAACAACGTAATAGTACATGTGAAGCAGTTTCAACTTCCAACGAGCCACAAGGACAGACCCGTGCTGTGTATGGTTTACCCTCAAATCTGCCCGATATCAGACATGTAACTGAGCCATGGAGGACCTCTAACAGTAAGTTCCCTGAAGATAACAGTGATAAGGCAGGAATATAAGGCATCAGATGGTCACTAAGCTATCCTGGACTCAAGATTTTAAGAGGCATGTAAGTTAATATGCAGATAGTACATGGGCATCTAGTGCAAACTTCTCAGCACTTTCATTATGTGCTATTAAAAATGTAGTATAATGTAGACCATTCGGGATAATTGCAGGGCATAAACTTTCTATACCTGTATTACAGTTCTAACATTTGCTTTCCGATGAGTATATATACATACACTGACCCATCCACATAACAAATATACATTAAATGTGTATCAAAAAACATGGATGTTACAAGAATGGGTAAATCTGCAAATTGATTGAGCAGTGTCTGATTGGGAGATTATCTGGGAGCCAGATGTAAGGCCGTCTAATCTCCTTAGGCAACCAGCAGCTGGTCATGTATAAAATAAATAAATAAATAAAGTACCTGTATTCTTAGAGTTTGCAGTAACAACTGCAATTTCCAATAGATATGCCCAAGAGAACCATGAAGGATCACTCATGGAATGTAGTTCTGACACTTATAGTTTCTGAAAACAACATTCTGCTACAAGATTCCAAGCACACACTGCTAACATCTGGGAGAAAGTACCATTTTCCCTATGAGTTTTGCTGTTGATGATCTTTTTGTGTGCATCCCATCCATAAACAGAGAACACAGAGTCATCAAATGTGTGGGCAAATAGTAAAAACTGATTGTTAAATTATAGTCTGCTGATTAACTTTGAACCAAGAGGCCAATTATTAATTATTGTAACATATTTTTAGATGCTCTTTCTGACCTTGGAATACATTCTGTTCCTGTGAACAGATGAATAAACAAAAACTTGACTTATTCTACAAGGATGTCAAAGGAAATTAAAGCATGTTCAAGGTCATAGAGACCCTTCTATGGAGTCTTGTATTTATTTCTCAATAAATATTTGTAAAGAAATAAAGTGGCAAAAAGAGTATTGGAACAAGCAATCCTCATAGCTGTGAATTACATAGTTTCATGGGGGTGGGATAGCTGTGTTTTATGCCACACATACAGGTATTTTATTATTATTATTATTCCACAACAATTAATCTGGAATAGCCACCAAAAGAGAAAGTTTCAACCTTAAGTCATCAGTGAAAGGTTGGAGGGAGGAGAATGTGACCTGTAGGATTTCTAAAGGTGAGTGATGTTCTCTCAAGGCAAAATGGGGCAATTGGAAGCCATTGTCTAATTTAAACTTGGAGTTCAGTGGCTTGAAGTACAGGAAACAAAATGGACTGTGCAGTTGACCAGACAAGGACAAAAGAAACAACTATTTATAACAGGTCTGGTTAATTTGGAAGTTGCTGCTTTAACAGCTTGCCTGCCCATAATTGATCTATTGTACAACCCTAAGCACACCCACTCAGAACATAAGTCTCACTTAGATCAATTGGACTTACTCAATTGGTATAGATTACAGCCTCGTTTATTTTATTTTCTCGTTTATGAAGTATGAACTCTCCTCCATTCACTTGGTGGAGGCATTTGGGGCAGTGGGCTGGTATATGCCAAAAAAGGCTCCCCCCCCCCAACGTAATCTGGTCTCCAACTGTCTAGGTTTTCAGATGTTAAGGCCAGCAATCCTATTGACTTGCATCCTTGAAATTGTTTCTCATGTCTGATCAAATGCACCTTGTTGTGGTTCACTGTTAGAAAAACTTTATTTTTCCATATAACCTGAACCCCTGTGCATATGCACAGCAAAGATGAGGGTTTGGTAGCTTTTGTAGGATCATGACATGGAAAGATTCCATGATTGACAAAGTGTGGAGAGATGGAGTTCAGCAGTAGCACACCCAAAAGACTGAGTCTGAAGAAGTGAATCCACAAGTAGAAATAGCCAGGAAACATGAAGAGAACTGTTTTGAGGGATGGATTTGGCTTCCAGGGTGCCCAACAGCCCTTTCAGGAACAACAAATTAGATGCAATTGAGTGTTTAGCTGTCCAGTGGTACCACAACCCTGAAATGTAAGAGGCACTTAGACAGTGAACCCTACTTTGTTGTTTAACTGTTCAATTTGTTTCTTTGCATACTCGCATGCAAATGTTAGAAATGCATTTAGGCATTGCACATGCTGTGCCACTTCAGTTTTACATGTATAAAAATACTGTTTAATTGTTTATCATCCTGGAGTGTTTTTGTTTTGTTTTGATGCTACTATTGGCAAACTCCCTCTGCAAACTTCTTGGTGTGAGTGCCTGCAGTTGGAATTATTGTGCATCTAGCCTGTGGTAGTTCTTTGTAATGTCTGGAGCCATTCTCTGGCTCTGAAAATTATCATTATATGGCAGTTATACAAAATGCATTATACAGAAGGCTTGAAAGCACTTCCTGCAATAACAATCAGCTCATTCCATCTCTTCTTTGTATTTGTATCCATTTGCATGTTTCAGAAAGGACACTGAATTTTTTTAACCTGCTATATCTTACAGAGGAGAGCTAACCTGATCCAGGGAATGTATGAAACTTGCTTTGCAGATTTCAAAGATTTGAGAAATTGCATCTTGACTTTTATTGCTAAGAGTAGGTTGACTTCCAGTGTGCCGGTATATGGGATATCCAAATAATATGAAGCCCAGCTTGATACGCATTCAGGGCTCTCTTAATGAAGTGGTTGTTTCCTATTCCTTTAGGATTCCATAAATAAATTCCCAAGCTCTTCATGTCAAATGATGTTAAACACTTTCAAAAAGATCATCTAGAGGGAAGGAACCATGAAGGGAAGTTTTGCCTGGGTGCTCTTTTTATAACCCTCGCCCCTCTGCTTGTCACTTCCAGTTACATCTTTGAAGATGCAAACTGTTACCTCTATGGTAATAGCACTTTGCACTGGTATGCATTCCCCACAGTCGAGAAGAAACTCACCAGAAGTCCTGCTAAGGAATGTATTATCTAGCTTTGAGGCACAGAGCATCTAAAATCATGCTGACGTTTGCAGATCTTTGGACATATCCTCCAAACCATATGGTCAAGATTGTCAAGTCGGACATCCCCAGTTTCTGACTTGGACCAGAGGCCTAAATCCAGACTCCCCAGAAGGTAATTGGATTGGTCAAAGCTGCCGGTTTTTAGCAAGTATATATCCAAATGAATTCATCTCGCCTCCCAGTAAAGGTAGTCAGCCAATATGAAGATTTCAGATTTTAATACTTTAGAATGCATTGGTGGTAATAAATAAGAAAGGTAGAAAGGACTCAGCCCTTTATCTTACTTCTTTAGACCCCACTCATTGCCAAATTTATATATATATATATTTTGCTCCTTGTTCCTTAGATGCAAATGGTATGTCACACTACAAAACGGATTATGAGTGCCGTTTGTTGGAAAAAGCAATGTTAGGGAATCACACCCCAAAGTACAAGTCAAGGATTAATTTGTTATTAGAATTTTAAAATTGGCTAATATTTGCAAACTTTGCTCAGGGCATAGAGCTAGTGGACAAGGATTACAAGGGATGGGGTGGAGTCAAAGAATCCCTTCAGCCTGGATTGCTTGCATATAAAAAGACTAGCATGTTCAGTATGTTCTAGTTTCATTAGTACTTGCATTCTTTTAGAAGCCTGATGTGTCCAGGGCTGCCATATGTCTGGGATTTCAAAGGCGGAAATGACATCTGGGGGGAATTTCTGAAAGGCGGCGCTTTGTCCTAGATCTTAGGCAAGTCAATCGAAAAATCGATTGGTGTTTTTGCGGGTTTCCTAAAGAAAGCTCAACAACTTTTGGGGTATACTTGTTTTTACTTTTTGAAAATACTTAACCAGAGGACACAGTCTGTACATTGTTATGTACAGCAACCTTAGTGCTACAGTCTTTCACACACTACCAGTTTGTAAACTCAGCTAAGCAGGGGGTTGCCACCAATGGGTATTGGAGTGTCTCCCAGTACTTCCTCTGGGGCCCACAAAAGGTTAAATAAATGTCCTCAAAATCCACATGCACATATCAGTGTTCCTCCTGTCTGCACTGCCCCAGCCTTTCCTACTTAAGTGCATGCTTAAACGTGCTCACATTTCATTGGATGTCAGGATTAGATATCAACCCTCAAGGGTGGAAGTGGCTCATGTAGGTGCCTTTTCCCCATTGATAGAGGCAGCTGATTCAGGGCATGCCTGCACCATCTTGTGGCCCTGCACCTTTTTTGCTCTTTACAGGTGGCAGCCATTTTGTCTTATGCAACAAACACAGGCCTGTTGTTGTTGTTTAGTCGTTTAGTTGTGTCCAACTCTTCGTGACCCCATGGACCAGAGCACGCCAGGCACTCCTGTCTTCCACTGCCTCCCGCAGTTTGGTCAAACTCATGTTGGTAGCTTCGAGAACACTGTCCAACCATCTCGTCCTCTGTTGTCCCCTTCTCCTTGTGCCCTCTATCTTTCCCAACATCAGGGTCTTTTCCAGGGAGTCTTCTCTTCTCATGAGGTGGCCAAAGTATTGGATCCTCAGCTTCACGATCTGTCCTTCCAGTGAGCACTCAGGGCTGATTTCTTTAAGAATGGATAGGTTTGATCTTCTTGTAATCCATGGGACTCTCAAGAGTCTCCTCCAGCACCATAATTAAAAGGCCTTTTACTAGTTTACAAACCATGACTGGTAAAAGGCACTCCTAACCACTTAAGCTACTTGAGGCTCCAGTAATGATGTGGATCCAGGAGAATCCTAAAATTACAAAATTATTGTTTCAGAGGGATTGCAACCATGTCCAGAAAGGTCAACTGGCCTATCTCAGTGCTATATAAATCCAGCGCAATGTCATAACTCTTTATGTTTATTTACTTAACTGTGAATGGTTTATCAAAGGGTGTCCCAGTAAATCTTGGTTAATTTTTTTATTTGTTTATTAATCAACATTGATATACTGTTTGCTTGCAGGAGCAGGGACATGGGTGATGCTGTGGTCTAAACCACTGAGCCTTGGGCTTGCTGATCAAAAGGTTGGAGGTTTGAATCCCCGCAACAGGGTGAGCTCCTATTGCTCGGTCCCAGCTCCTGCCAACCCAGCAGTTTGAAAGCACGCCAATAGTGCAAGTAGATTAATAGGTACCGCTCCGATGGGAAGGTAAACGCTGTTCCCTTGCGCTGCTCTGATGTCAGTGTTCCATTGCGCCAGAATCGGCTTAGTCATGCTGGCCACATGACCCAGAAAAACTGTCTGCAGAGCAGACAAACGCCGGCTCCCTCAGCCTGTAAAGCGTGATGTGCGCCGCAGCCCCAGAGTCGTTTGCGACTGGACTTAACTGTCATGGGTCCGTTTACCTTTACCTTTGCTTGCAGTAAAATCTCTACGCAACTTATACTCATACTAGATGTTTTCCCTTCATTTTTCTCAAATGGAAGAGGGAGACACACATTTTGAATACAGCGCTTCAAGCATCTTGTGTGTGTGTGTGTTTGTCAGAGTCATGTAAGCGGAATAATATTTTTGATGTACGTTGGACAAATCCGTTTGCAAGTGGGCACAATCGAAATAAAATAATGGGAAGCTACCACAACAGCCATGAAAGATTTTGACCAGTAAGTTTGGATTCAAAGGCAATTTCTATGAAGAACTCACTAGGTACCCTTAGACAATCTACTGTCACTTATCCTGGAATTTCAGGTTTCTAATACTGGCCTGTTCTAGAGGATTGTTGTAAGAACTGCAAAGATGCTTGCTTTGCAACCTAAAAAACAAAAATCAGTAGAGCCCATGGCTCCTTTTTCTTCCTCTTCTTTTTACTATTTGAATTAGCACTAAGACTATTTGAATTAATGCCTTATTGTAAGACGTTCACTTATATTTAACATCTCAAAGTCATTAAAACTTGCAGTCCAACTTCTATTAATCCTTGGCACAACAAATTGCAGGTACATGCCTGGAGTTTACACTTTGCAGGTGCCTAGCTGTTATGTTTAAAGGGCTGTTACGCATTGGATGGATGATTATTTGTTGCCCGCACATAGCATCACCTTAGCATATGCATATTTCACATTTACATTAACACATTGCCTTGTGTTTTTGCCCAGGCTTGATTGACATTCAGCATACTAAATTACCTTGGCTTTTGAATATCTTGAACTGATTATAGCCTACAGACAAAACCTGATAAATGACTGTGCTCTAATTTTCAGGAGTAAACATTCTGATAATCAAAGGAACCTTCTGTTTACGCTGTCTCCATTCGGTAGCATCACTAAACTGCTTTTAAATTAGGCTGGGAGCTTTAAAATTTATAGGCTTATAAATACTACTATCTAGTTTCATGTTTGAAGTTATATAAATCCTTTTTATTCCATGCCACTTATTTTGTTTTAAGTCTATTCTGATTTCCATATCCTCTGACAGGAGTCGGTTCCCAAACAATCTTGCTTGCAGAAAAATGTGCCTTTTAAAATATACTTCTGGAGAAGGCCTAATTAAGACAGTCAGAAGCAGGTAGAAACCCAGCACAGCTGTCCTGAGGAAGCAGCCAGCGGGTGATCTCCCCCTCAAGTTTCAGACTGACACAGTGAGCAAAGTTCCATACCATGCCAATCTGTTATATTAACCATAAATCACCTTGCTCTAGATGAAGAGGTGATAAAGAGTCCAGATAAAATGGGAGATAGATATTATCCCCAGAGGTTTTAAAATCTATCAACCTGTCTGAACTGAAAATGTTTTAAAAGCAGACTAGGTAAACCTAGGTAAAAAGGCTAAAACCTTTGAAAACATAATTAGATTATAGTGGTCTTCCCCAACTTGGTGCCCTCCAGATGTTTAGGAATAGAATAGTGTTTGCCGAGGCTGATGGGGATTGTAGGCACCAAGTTGTGAAAGGCTAGAGTAGAGAAACATTGCACTTTCAAATCATTGACAACAGACACTATTCTTGTAAAAGCTTCACTGGTTGCCAGTGCACTCCCAGGACCAATTTTAGATGCTGGTTTAAAACTTTAAATTTCTAAATGATTTGGGCCTGAGCTATTGGAAGGACAAGCTGCACCTATAGTATTCTGCCTACCACTTAAGAATGACAAAAGAAACCATCCTTGTTTGCCCCCCAGCGAGGTCAATGACGTTAACAGGTATAAGATATAGGGGGTTTTTTGGTGGTGGCCCCACAGCTCTGGAACTCCGTACTGCACCATACACACTTTTTTTCATGTGGCTTTTACAGAGAAAACGTTCTTCAGCTCTGAGGATTTTTTATTGCTTTTAAAATAATGAACTATGCTTATATAATTTGTTCTTTGTTAGTTCTGGGAGAGGGTGCTGTTTCATTTTGTTGATATTGTCAGGGGTTCAGGAGCAGAGGCACAGGGGAAGGAGGAAGCGGAGAGCGAAGGGGAACAACCCGAGGGCAGTGTAGGTGAGGATGACAGTGGGGCAAGAGATTCCATGAGTCTGTCCAGTGATTCGGAAGATTCCCAGAAGGGGGCACCGATAGCCAGAGCAAGGGGGGTCCCGGGGGGGACGCACCAGAAGCAAGGGACCAGCGGTGACTCCCAAAGCAGCAGCTGGAGATCGGGACCAGCTTCCCCACCTGAGCGTAGCGGGGGGGAAGGGTCCCATGTGTCAGGGCCGGCTTCCCCTCCAGGGGAAAGAGAAGATGAGTCAGGGCTGACCGCGCCCCTATCACTGAGTGAGGGAACAGAGGGGAAGTCAGAGCCAGCTAGCCCCCCCAAAGGGGGAAGCAGTGAAAGGAGCAGTGTAACTGTCAGGGGTTCAGGAGCAGAGGCACAGGGGAAGGAGGAAGCGGAGAGCGAAGGGGAACAATCCGAGGGCAGTGTAGGTGAGGATGACAGTGGGGCAAGAGATTCCATGAGTCTGTCCAGTGATTCGGAAGATTCCCAGAAGGGGGCACCGATAGCCAGAGCAAGGGGGGTCCCGGGGGGGACGCACCAGAAGCAAGGGACCAGCGGTGACTCCCAAAGCAGCAGCTGGAGATCGGGACCAGCTTCCCCACCGGAGCGTAGCGGGGGGGGGGGAAGGGTCCCATGTGTCAGGGCCGGCTTCCCCTCCAGGGGAAAGAGAAGATGAGTCAGGGCTGACCAAGCCCCTATCGCTGAGTGAGGGAACAGAGGGGAAGTCAGAGCCAGCTAGCCCCCCCGAAGGGGGAAGCAGTGAAAGGAGCAGTGTAACGGTCAGGAGGAAGGTTACCAGCTGGACGCGCGCGCCAAGTTCAAATGTGCAGGCGCGCGGCACAGCAGGAAACACGGATTGGGAACCAGGTCCTAAAGCCCGCCGGAGAGAGGGGGAAGACTCAGGGGAATCAGCGTCAGAAGAGTGTAGAAGGAGAGAGACCCCAGCAGGCAGGCGGACCCAGAGGAGGAAAGAGCAAAGGAAGAGGTGGAGCAAGGCTAGAGTCTTGAACTGGTGTCAGGGGGGAGGAGATTCAAACGGAGCTTCAGCGGTCTAGGGTTGAGACGTAGAGCTGCGCGCCGCGGCTTTGGAATCGAAACTGAACCTTAATAAAGACTTTTGTATATAACAAGAACTGGCGTTGGTCCTCTGTGAGCTGGGACCTTGGGCAGCTCTGACAGATATACTCTTATTTGAATATATAAGCTGCCTTGCATGGATTTTTATTTGGAAAGGCAGTGGTGTTTTAAAATAAATAAAATGAAAATAACTCCAAGTGTGAATTGATGTCAGGCTTTGAGGAATCCGATGACTCCCATGCTGGCAGCCAATAAGCAGGTAGACGATAAAAGTTCTTACCAATTAATTTATTAAATGTTCACAGAGAGAGATGAAGGAATGCAGTATCCTCTAAATAATGGCATTGGAGCAAAGCCCCATCCACTACATCACTCCTATTCTACGTCACCCTTGTGTCGGCTAATCTGAGCTTTCTGCCTCTGAGCCTTCTGTTTGACTACCCTCAATGCTCGCCTGGTACTGGGAGGGTGTGTGTGTGTCAGGAATGCTTTCCAAAGACACCAAGTCTGTCAGCTGTCTCTCTCCTGGTGTTTCTTCTTCCTGCTGTTCCTCTTCCAATATTTCCTAGCTTCTCCCCTCTGCAGCCTCTGAACTAGGCCCTTCTGCTAACCACTGTTCTAAATCTATACTGTCCTCCTGTTTTCGGGAAGGTTCAGAAGAAGGATGGGGCGGCCCCCACTATTCCCCCTCAGTCCAGACCCTGACAATTGAACTGATAGTGTTCACTAACAACAGAAGAACATCTCTGCTGGATCAGGCCAAACTAGATGCCTGTAAAAAAAAGAAAGTTGCCATGACTGCAACAGTGCTCTCCCAACTTGTGATTTCCAACAAGTGCCATCCAGAGGCATAGTGTATCCAACCCTGGAGACAGAACATATCCGTAGCCTCCACAATTTTGTCTAATATTCTTTTAAAGCTATAGGAAATGGTGTATTTCACTACATCCTGTGAGGGCAACTTCCACTGCCCAAATTATTGTGTGAAGAAATGTCTGCCTTTTGTCTGCCTTGAGTCTTTACCTTCATAAAGTCTACCTTCATTCAGCTATGTTGTGTTGTTCATTACCTTTTTAATACATCCTGAAATTTAGGGAAAGACAACCACTAAATAAACAGTTATATAAAATATATTTCAAAAATAAATTAAAACTACCACCTTCACCTGGCGTAGAAAAGTAAAATGGTCCATTAAACGTACTCTAAAATGGTGAAGCTTCTCCTTTTAGAAATCTCCAGGCCAAGACCTAGAGCTATTTGTAGTGAACATTTCCATGAAGCCGACACTATTACATTTATATTTCTTTACAACTCTCTGAAAATTAGAGGTAAGAAGATACCAGCCATATCATCAGGGAATATTAAGATTAAGATATTATGAGGAAAAACATTTTCTCTTTGGACTTCATGGACTACAAAAACAATTAGATGTTAAAGGAAAGGGAGACAGGTGATAGCTAATATCCAGCAATATTTCATATCAGTTTGGTGAGATTAATAAAACCAGGAATATTGAACACTGACCTCTGTGAATTGCTACTCAAGGAACCCTTCAAATCCCATTTCAATCTCCCCTTAGTCAGTAGGCAGTAAATGATCCACCAAAAATGATATGTGCTTCAACTAGTATATTGTCTTCTTCTGACCTGAAGTCGGTGGGTTTCAGTTTAAGCTTAAATTAATATTCTGAAAAAATGGAGTACAACCCAACCATAGACCGCAAAACCATTTTTTAAAAAACAGCAACAAGCCTGAGGTTTATAACTTAATTCAGTTACACAAAATCAACAATGTTTTGACTTCTTTAAAAAATGGTCCTTGCAGCTATTTTGAATATATATATATGTATATTCCAAGGTAGACATGCATGTATATATTCTGTCTTGCCAGATGTTAGGATGGAATTTCTAAGTGCCAGATAAGTGCTTTGTTTTTGTTACACTTCATCTCTCAACATGGCAGATCTTGCTTCTGGCAAAACCAAAGCAGACCAAAATTAGACCAGTCTTTCTAATTTGAATACTTTAGCATGTTTTAAAGATATTCTGATCCCTACTTTCTTCTGACTCAGTGACTTTAAGATACTACTAGGGATAGGTGACAAATTAGTTTCAATTCACATCTAAGGGCTAACCTACCTAAGTGAAACTTTCCAAAATGATTTGAGAACTGAAAAACAGCCATCCTTCAACATTTGTACTTTCTTCAGCTGAATACAGCAAACAAAAATGTGTAGACTAAAATGTGCATGAAATGCATACATTAAAATAATATTAACATACATTAAATAATAACTTATACATTTGCATATACTTTCTGGTGCTGTTGATACCCCTGGCTACTGTTTCTTTTTTCCTCCTAAATTAATTTTAATGAATGAATGAAGAATGCTAGCTAGCAAGGAATCTAGTAGTGATTTGGGTGATGTTATGGCTCTAACATGATGACATCAGTAGACATCAGGGGAAAGGAAAGAGATGTGGATTGACAGAGTCAGTCATATTGACTACTTAGTAACTTTCCTGATGGAAAATGAAGGTAATAAGCTAATGATTTTGTAACAAGTGCAGAAAATTGCACAAACTGGGATTCGTTTTTTGGTAATGCTACAGAAAAAGTGAGTAGTTTCAGGTAGTTAAAACCAGAATAGAAGATGTAGGTGGGAATCATGCTCTGATTTAATGATATCGGCTACATCCACAGCCTGGGAAATACTCTTGCTTCTTTGCTGTCGGAACACCTTTAAATACATTTACATCATCAATGACACCCAAGGTCGGACAACTCTCAACAGGCTGTTCCTTGACAGTCCTTTTTCAAGCAGTTCTGACAGCTGAGATTAGAGTAGAGAGGCTCAGCCCTCACAAGTGTAATTTGAAGTGTTAATTGGGGAACACCTCACCGACCTTGACAGCCTTGTTCTACTGTTAGTGGCAACAGAGCCCAAAGATGTTCCGCTACAAGAAGGAAAAGGGGCAGAAGGGGAAGGGTGAAGATCTGACACTTCACAAATGCTTATCCTTAACTCGTAGAACAGTGGCAGAAAAGAAATAAAGGTAGCTCTTTGGATTTGGAGATTCTATTATGGCTATCACCACTATGTTCACTTTTTGTGTGAGTTGGAGAAGACCAACATTGTCTATTCAAGAGCAGGATTGGAGGAAGGGGCGTTTATACCACTGGAAAGCACATCTCTGTTCCCTGGGGAACAGATCAACTTTAGTCATTTCCATTTGACTGACACTTGGGATGCCTGCACACAGCCATTTATTCAATTTCCCTAACTGTTAATTTCTGCATTATATTAGAGTTTCACACAATGTGAAAGCCACTTCCAGAAATCTAGTAGAATCTAGTGGAAGTTTAGCACCGTCAATTGTTTCCAGAAAAAATCAATTAAGCCAGAAAATCTCAGGAGTTGCTGG
This sequence comes from Podarcis melisellensis, assembly GCF_964234715.1. Classification (NCBI taxonomy): domain Eukaryota; kingdom Metazoa; phylum Chordata; class Lepidosauria; order Squamata; family Lacertidae; genus Podarcis; species Podarcis melisellensis. Next base: position 54,670,327 of record NC_138528.1, read on the forward strand.
CATGTGTCTGTCTCAGGAGACAATGGAAGAGTGAGCCTTCAGGTGTAAAGTTAAACTGTTGGAGAATTATAGTGCCTGTTGTGGCTCTAGAAACTGATACAGGAGAGATATGTTTTGTTGCAGCTGGGGCAGATGAAGGCATCCGGTTTTTGCTGCTACAGGTGCACCATGACATTTCTTCTCTCTGTGCTCCTCCCAGTGGTCATTCCTCCTCTGGTCACTGCTGTGGATACACAATCTGACCGTCTGTCTCCAGGCACTGTGGTCATTGCAAGGGATTTCCACACAGTAGGTTTGATGTTGCCAGCCTTCATGGCATGTTTGCAGATACCTTTGTAATGCAAAGTTAGTTTGCCAACAGGCCTAGTGCCTGAATCCAGCTCCTCACAGAGCACATCCTTAGGATCCTGTCATCTTCCATGTACATGACCAAGCAGCATAGACAACTCTGAGCCGGAAATGCAAATATGCTGGGAATGTGCACTTGGGAGAACACATCTTTGTTTCAGACCCTGCCCTGGCTTGTGATGCCCAAAATCTTCCTGATGCAGCACATTCAGAAGGCATTGAGGTGTCACTCCTGGCAGGCTTAAGTTGCCCATAATTCATTCCCATAAAGCAGCATGCTTGATGCACAAGACTGGTAGACTTTCATCCTGATATTTGATGTTAACATCACATTCTCCCATACCCTTTTGAAGAGGTGAGCCATTCCTATAGCTGCCTTGCCAATATGCTTGTCCAGCTTAGTGTTGATTGAAAGGTTGATGGTTATGGTGGAGTGCAGATAGACAAAATTGTATACCCCTCACATGTGTGGTGACCAATGCTGATACAGTGGTACCTCAGGTTAAGTACTTAATTTGTTCTGGAGGTCCGTATTTAACCTGAAACTGTTCTTAACCTGAACACCACTTTAGCTAATGGGGCCTCTTGCTACTGCCGTGCCACCAGAGCACAATTTCTGTTCTCATCCTGAAGCAAAGTTCTTAACCTGAAGCAATATTTCTGGGTTAGCGGAGTCTGTAACCTGAAGCGTATGTAACCTGAAGCGTATGTAACCCGAGGTACCACTGTACATGGAGTGCTGGTGAAAGTAAGCTAATTCAGAAGAAGAAAACAGCTGCTGATGTCTGCAAATCTTTTACACCAGTGGAACTGTGGAGAAGTCCCATAGAGTTCAATAATGCTGCCTTAGAGACTGCAGCCTATTCATGAGTCTAGCTACAAATTGAAAACCAACAAGGATGACAGATAATTAAATTTGAGAAATAGTTAATTTTGAATTAGTAACGATATTCATTATTTATTCCAGTTCGTTTTGGCAGCTCATATTTGAAAGTAATTTATGGAAATAATAATGTTTTGTAAGTGTGCCAAAACTGTTTTCTGTTAGCAAATATTGGTGGAGAAACTGTGGAAACACACAGGTGTGCTGTATTCCTAGTAAAATGCAGAGAAATTAATAAAACTAAGCTTAAAAGTTTTAGTGCTTCACAGAGGCAGATTGAGCCCCATTAAACTCTTCATTATAGGAGGGGTGTGTGTCCTACCATTGTGACCCTAGAACTCAGAACAGTCTACACTGATCAGTGTTTCCAGATGTTCCAGATGTTTAGGACTATAACTCCCTTCAGTTCCAGCCAGTACAGCAATGGCTGACTTAAACCCACCTGATGCTTCCCACTTTCATGTTTTAGCTCCACTTCTCATATTCAGAGACCAGGTCACAACTATGGAGAAAAAGAGAGAGAGAGAGAGAGAGAGAGAGAGAGAGAGAGAGAGAGAGAGAGAGAGAGAGAGAAACAACAACTGGTGCATGATGTCAGACATACATTTTACCCTTTACAACTCCCCATGAAGGAACTGCATATTTTGACATACAGTTGCTTCCTAGGAGACGTTTTATGCACACGATAGTGAACTTAGTAGCTCTTCCAATCAGCTGTCAAAACAATTTTAAAGAAAGAAGACAAAAGTAACCTTTGGACCACCTTGTAAATATTAATTTTTATTTCTGTATAAAAGTGTAGATTTCCTAGGATTCCTTCACCTCACCGCCCCAAACTCTGCAAGTGAAAAGGGTGACATGGAGCTATGTGAAACCATCCCAGTGCAGAAATAGTCTTATCCATCCACCCTTAGCTGACATGACATATCCTACCTGTGATCTTCTGGAGTTACCCATCTGCTTTGTGTGGAAAAAGAATGCCAAACCAAATTGAAGAAAGAAAACCTGATTCATCCAAGTAATTTTTATAAGCTATTTCAGGGGCTTCCAGTCAGTTGTAGCCACAGGGCACAGTTGGAATTCTAAAGAAGTGTCATGGGTGCCAATCACAAAATGGCTGCCTTGGTGACATGGTATAACTCAAAATGGATGACACATCTAAAATAGCAAAAAAGAAAAAGAAGGGTCATACAATTTAGGGGGAAGAGTGTTACTATGTAGTGAATTCAGCTGGCCAGAAACAGAGGAGAAAGTCTGTGGTCCACAGTTGCTATGCTTCAGGGATTCAAGCCAGGATATGCTTAAAGATCTACATCCAATTGAGGGCCTTTCTGAACCTTGAGTCCCCAGCTGTTGTTGGACTACAACTCCCATCAACCGAGTTAGCAGGACCAGGGATGAAGGGATTGTAGTCCAACAACATCTGGGGTCCCAAGGTTGAGAAAGCCTGCTCTAGATGCTTTGAACTACAGCTCCCATCATCCTGGTCATTGGGCCTGCTAGCTGGGGTTGATGGGAGTTGAAGTTCAAAGCACCTGCTGGGCATCAGATTCAGGAAGTCTGGCCTAAGGAGCAGATTTCCTGTAATATATTGCTCGAACTGTAGGTACCTGATGCTACGTGGTAGGAACTAGATTGCTGAAATAGACATAGGTTACAATGTACATAAATCCATGCCAGTTTTGATTTTTTGCAAAGTCGATAGAATTTTGTCTAACTGAAAGTACTCTGTTGAAACATTATGAACATATAGCAGAACTCAAATGTTTGTCCAACTCCAGTTGCAATGCATATTAGTCTGATTTGCTTTAGATTCCGCAAAAAGCAAATGACTTAACTTAGCACAGCTGGTAGCTATCCTGCTACAGTTTAGGCTAAAGACTTCATATTTCCCTCAGTGCTAAGTAGTTGAAAACTGGAGTTTATAGAACAAATTAAATCAATTTTACACACACAAGAGGTTTTCAAACACCCATTACCGGTTATTTTAAGCTTTCCATTTAGCAGAAATGAAATGTCTTTCCCTTTAAAAATCCTCCTAGGCCAGATCTGGATGGTTTTGTGAAAGATTTTGTCATTTTCACCATCATTATCATCATTTCTCTTCCTTCCTCTCATAATGCAAATTAAGTAACCTAGAATATATTAGGGGGGGTGGAGGGAGGAACATAGGCTGTAGACTGAGACCCTTCTAATCCCTGGACCCAGCAATTGTTAAAATCTAACCAAGCATTCAAATTCCTGGACTAACCAGACTAGTTTCCTGTTAACATAATGGGTCTTTAATGTAACAAAGGAAGTGGATCTGTGCCAGACAGCAAATTCCCACGTCCAACCTCAACTTGCAGGTAGTTAGGAACACAAAGGCAAGAGTTGAGTTGTGTGAACTAGAAGCTGGATGCAAAAGCCACAGTATGGGAAGCCAGAGAGACAGAGTGATGCTTGACTTCTGTTTGAATCCAAGGCTGTGGGGGAAGCAACACCATCTTGGGGTGTTAATGTTGTGAATCCATCCATCATAGGCTCAGGTTGTGTACAGTGGTACCTCGGGTTAAATACTTAATTCATTCTGGAGGTCTATTCTTAACCTGAAACTGTTCTTAACCTGAAGCACCACTTTAGCTAATGGGGCCACCCGCTGCTGCCGCACCGCCAGAGCACGATTTCTGTTCTTTATCCTGAAGCAAAGTTCTTAACCCGAGGTACTATTTCTGGGTTAGCGGAGTCTGTAACCTGAAGCGGATGTAACCCGAGGTACCGGTGTATACTGTACATAAAGAAACCATATATCATAAAGACACCATAGGCTCCACTGTCCCTCATTTTGAAGGTAACAAAAACCCTGAATAAGAACCTTGAAACCGTGGAATCTTGCACAACTCAAGAGATTGAGTGTGTGTGCACACACAGACCCACACACAAATATATGGAAGTTAAGTATACTTGTGTACTTCTGTTTCCACAAGAATCTTATTGCATTCCTTAGAAGTGAGTTCCTCTATTCAGTACAGTAGTACCTCTAGTTACGAACTTAATTTATTCCGGAGGTCCGTTCTTAACCTGAAACTCTTCTTAACTAGAGGTGTGCTTGCTTTCGCTAATGGGGACTCTTGCTGCCGCTGCGCCGCCAGCACACAATTTCCATTCTCATCCTGAGGCAAAGTTCTCAACTTGAGGTAACTCTTCCAGATTAGCGGACTTTGTAACCTGAAGCGTTTGTAACCTGAGGTATTTGTAACTCAAGGTACCACTGTAAATGGTTCTTCTGTTGCCCCCACACCCTAGAATGAAGCCAGGAGACAGAGTGCTTATGTTATGTGGTGTATCTGGGTCAGCCCACCTATAAGGCAAGGTGAAGCAGCTACCTCAGGTGGCAGGATCCACAGGGGCATCAGATTTTGGTGTATAACTTTTTTTCTTCTCCTCCCCATCTTGTTTGTGATGTAGATCTTCCTTCTTCCCCCCTTTCCTAGCGGGAAGAGAGGCACCATTTTGTGGTTTGCCTCAGGTGCCAAAATGTCTTACACAGGCCCTAAGTGCATATTATTAAATACATAAATATTGTTGTGTACAGCCACCAAGGCAAAAGAAATTCCATAGTGTAAAGACAGGAAAGGGCTCTATGTGCAGAAGTACAAGGTCCTGCCAGGAGCATGAAAAAACACTTGTGTTTAGTCTAAATTGTGATAGCACAAAGCATCATAACCAAGCATTCTCACTCATCGTCATATTTCCCAATACAAGTGTGGGTTAAATCAGCCCCATATGACCAACATGCTTAACTCTAAAAAATGCATGAAGGGGTTGAGACCATGTTAGATGCCCTGCCCCACTTAGCTAGGTCACCTTGGGAGGAAGGGCTACCAAACTCCTTGTTCTCTCTCTTTTCTCTACCATGTAAACCAACCAGTAAGGACGCTGAATGCCCCAGGCTTAGACTGTGTGGCTTCAGCAAGCCATCTTTGTGTTTCTATACAGATAAGAAACACTTACCAATTTCAAAACTAAGTTTTACTGCCTATCTTTTCTTGCTGCTGTATGGAAAAGTAGATGAATCTGACCTTTCAAGAGTTTGTAAGTAAACCATTTTTAACTTACCAAATGTATGGTCTCTTTATATGCTAAGGGAATTGGGAAACTTTGGAAAGAACTCAGGAGGCAATATTTTAAAGGTCTAATAGCCTATATTCCCATACTTTACTTTGCTGCATGTTTTGTGCATCTAAATCTCTTTGGGGGCTCTCTCAGCAAAGTGTACTTACCCCAAAACTGGATCTAAGCATTCAGGGAACTCTCCTTTTACTCTTTAACCAAATTACCAAAAAAACCCCCCCACAAAAACCCAACCTGAAGTGCATGTTTCTGTTTCTCTGAAGCCATTAATGAAACAATGAATTCAAGGCACAAAACAACAATACTTGGAAACTTCTTCACATACACTACATAAAAGTAAATCACTTCTATCAAATTCTTAGTAGTGCTTTCAAACAAAGATGAAAAGATGATTCTATATAAAAATCTAGCTGAGATTTAGCTGTGCAGTAAGGAGCTCCAGGTAAATCTTCAGGTAATTAATTCAAGGCATTCTACCATGTTGTTGTAGCAGCCATCACTAAACTGTGTAATAGTTGCCCTGAAATGCTGTAAACATGGCTGTGTAATCAAAATATTGATACATTACTTGTTATTCAAGTAATGGACAAGAAAACATGAACGCAATCTGATGCTATGAAGTGCATTGCACTGACACTTCTCAAAAGAGGTCCCAGCATGAGGCTGTGTAACTACAAGACCCCATACAGAACTGAAGAAAGAAGCATTAATAGGACTCATTCCAAAGTCTATAAATGACAGCCAGAGTGGCATAGTGGTTAGAGTGTTTGATTAGGACTGGGGAGATAATCGTTCAGATCCCTGCTCAACCATGAAGCTCACTGGGTGACCGTGGGCCAATCACTTTACCTGTCTCAGCCAAATCTAATCCATAGGATTGTGATGAGGATAAAGGAACAGGGAGAACTATATTGCCACTTTGAGCTCCTTGATGCTAAGGAGTTAGGTAAATGGAATAACAAACAAACAAATGTTTTTATTCCTCAGCAGCAGATGCCAAAAGGAGGCAGTTCAGCATGCAGTTAAGAATACTTAACATCTCACTGAAATAAGCTTGTTTAACAGGTCCCCAGAGTGTGAGTACTCCAGTCAAATTTTAAGAAGCAAAATGTAAGAAGTAAATTCTAAGAAGGGCAAAATTGAATGGATTTTGCCCCCATTTCTCTCTCTTTTAAAGGTATTGTGCTATGGAGTGGTATAACACACAAGTGGAACTGTGTCACCCCAAATACATGTACAGTGGTACTTCAGTTTAAGAACAGTCCTGTTTAAGAACAATTCATTTTATGAACTCCGCAAAACTGGAAAGAGTGTCCTGGTTTGCAAACTTTAGCTCAGTCTAAGAATGGAAGCTGAACGGTGGAAGGGCACCAGCAGTGGGAGGCCTCATTAGGAAATGCACGCCTTGGTTTAAGAACAGTTTTGGTTTAAGAACGGACTTCTGGAATAGATTAAGTTCATAAACCGAGGTACCACTGTACAAAATGTTGTTTTCTCCACATGAATGTTATTTGCATGAGGGATTTGATGGGGGAATATATGCACTCATGTAATGTGGCATCTCTGAAAACCAGGCTATCTATCGTGGGAGAAGGTCCAATATCCTAATTAAGCATCTAATCAGGGACACAAGACAAGACGTGTGACATCTGTATCTATTTACTGCAATCATTGTGTTATCTAAAAAGTTTTGTGTGTTGAGAACTACCAAATGTGTTTGGTTTCTATTGTCTCCCTCAGTGAATGCACAGTCCTCTCAGTAGTCACATCCTCCCTGTGGAACTCAGAGGAGCCTACTATACTTGCTTCTTGATGTCTTTTAGAATACTACTTCTCCCTGGCAAGTGGGATGTTATATTATCATTTCTGGTGTCAGTTCTTATTCTGGTTGTTAATGGTTTATTATCATTATCATTATTATACTGTGAACCCTTTTGAGGGTACTTTAGGTTTCAAAGGCAAGCTAAAAGAATCACAGGGTTCAAAAGGATATTTAAAAGTCATCTACCTCCTGCCTGATACTGAAAACTGGGAACTAGGGCATCTGTCAGGGACTGGATTGAGGGGGAATGGTGGGGGCCACCCCATCCTTCTCCTGAACCTTCTCAAGAACAGGAAGACAGTATAGAACAGTTTAGAACAGTGGTTTGCAAAAGGGCCTACTTCAGACACTGCAGATGGGAGAAGTAGGAAATGTTGGAAGAGGAACAGCAGGAAGAAACACCAGGAGAGAGACAGCTGACAGACTCAGTGTCATTGGAAAGCATTCCTAACCCCCCTCCCAGGACCCAGTGTGCATCGAGAGTGGTAGAACAGAGGCAGAAAACACAGATAAGCTGGCACAGAGATGACGTAGAATAGGAGAGACGGAGGAGGTGGGACTTTATTCGGAGCAACGCCATTATTTGAGAGTCGGCATCATCCATCTCTGTGAATATTAAATAAAATTCCATGGTAAGAACTTGTTGACACATTTCTGGCTGCCAGCCGTAATGGAGTGGAATCAGATTCCCTGAAGCCTGACAGCATCCTTATCACGTAACAGTCCAGCCTCTGCTTGAAGACTTCCTGTGAGGGACATCCCAGTCCATCTCAGGTGCCTTGATTGCAACAATGCTTTTAAATACTTCTGAGGAATTTTTATTAGGAAGTTAACCAAACAGTATCAGAAGCTCAGTCCCCAGGATAATAGTTCAATTAAGGGTTGGTTCATAGTTTGATTTACTGCTGCTGCTGTGTCTTTGGTCTTAACCGGGTTTCAGATGTGATAAATGATTGTCATCCTACATCAACAGACATTCCATGCAATAAATGATAAAGAATAATGTTTCTCATGTCAAGTTTCTGTAGTGAACCTAAGGAACAAAGGCAGCTGCCTTATGCTGAATCTGACCATTGGTCTGTCTAGCTCAGAACTGTCTCCACTAGTAGTGTGGCTCTCCAGGGTTCGAGAGTGGAGAATTTCCCAACTCTGCCTCAGGATGGATTGAACCTGGGTTCTTCTGGATGCAAAGCAGTACTACCTCTGAGCTTTCTTTCACCATTGGAATGTATTGTATTTTTTATATCTTTGTGAACATGTGGAAGACCATATATATTTATAATGTGGAGGAGGACAATCCATGCAGTAATAAATGGGTTCAAGAGTCCATTAGGTGCCCTGGGGATATAAAGCAGTAACTGAAATCAGAAATTGTATCTCATAAACTATCAGTTTGTGCTCCCATAATATAATTATGACCCATTTACTAAAACAGCAAAAGGAAGAGAATAAAGCAATCTCATTTTTAAAAAAAGAAAGACGAAGGGGGTTAAATATTCCACCATCTGGCTTAGAAGTGACTAAGTACAGATAAATGTTATTAAGAAGACACTTGAGAAGTTCCAACAAACATCTGACATGTAAAAACACCAGAGAGGAACAGAAAATCTTAAGGTTGATTTAGGGAAGGAGTTGAAGCAACATGAACAAAGAGAAGTTTACCAGATGTCAGGGTAGTACTTTCCTAACTTTGGTGTATTATTATTATTATTATTATTATTATTATTATTATTATTATTATTAAAAATCACTGTGAAAAGTACTTTTAGAGGCATTTAAGAACAGTGGCGATAACATCTTTGGAAATAAAAATGAAGAAGAATGCCATCCAAATTATGAAAGGTGTATGATCTATATTGCAACAAAGAGCATTCCTTATTTTATTTTATTATCAGCTCAATAACATAGGATAAAATTAAATTAGCATATCACCTCTTCCCTCTATTTTCTGAAGCTGAATAATGCTAATTTCACTATTATCCTTTTAATAATTCAAGGGCACCACACTTAATGCTCTTCCATTCATTTGATCATAGAGCTCCATTAAATATTTTCTAGCTTTGTGCAAATATTTGTTTGCTTTTGGATCTTGATTGGTGCTGTTGAATGCCCTTCTTTGACTTTTCTGGACTAGTCACATGGGTGTTAGCAGCCTGTGATGAATGGGATGATGTCATAGCAGGAGGGACCCGGTGAGATTTGACTGCATAATTATTTAAATAAAGGCAAAAGGGGACACTGTGAATGGATAGGATGGCAACCCTAGAATTCAGTGGGACATACAGTAATTCAAAACAGCCTATATTGTGGAAAGGAATGTCTGATCTGGCTAAGACTCAGCCACTCTGACATTGCTGTTCATAATGGCATTAAATGTAATGTTGGCATGGTGTTTCATAGGTAATCTCTGGGGGAAAATGTGTGTGGGGGGGGAGAGTATATTTAAAAAGAGACAACATAAAGAGCACTGCATAACGAAGCCTCGACTGGAGAACTGCTGATTAGATTGATTGCTTCAGTCCCAGATAATTATTTATTTGTGGTTTATATGCCTGTGGCGATATAATTATAATTGATGTAATTATGATTAACTTATGCATATTTAAATAGTAACCTAACGCCCAGAGTCATTTGAGGGGAGCCGAGTGAGAGTTTGGCAGGGAGGTAAAGGTTACAACCTTTGTATAGATGAGTGGGATCGGCAGGTTCTGACAGAGAGCAAAATGAATCCAGTCCAGTCCAGGCAAACAGTAGAAAGGAGAGGGCATTCCTAATAGATCCCACAAACAGCTCTGAGCGTGTACCACTTGGCTTAGTTGGCATGGGCAAGGCATTTTGCATGCTGAAAGTCTTTAGCCAAATTAGGCAGGGCCTAGCATGAACTCGCATGCTAGGTAAAGGTAAAGGGACGCCTGACCGTTAGGTCCAGTCGTGGATGATTCTGGGGTTGCGGTGCTCATCTCGCCTTACTGGCAGATGGAGCCGGCGTACAGCTTGCGGGTCATGTGGCCAGCATGACTAAGCCACTTCTGGTGAACCAGAGCAGTGGATGGACTGTGTTACCGATTTATCTACTTGCACTTTGACGTGCTTTCAAACTGCTAGGTTGGCAGGAGCAGGGACTGAACAACAGGTTTTAGTATGCTGAAAGGCCCACACATCCCTCAGTGGAACTCTGTGTTACCCCTAAGCCTTTGCAAAAGCCACGAAATGAGAGACAGGATATTTTATTTTATTTTATTATTTTAAGAGAGGGAATGAAACATTTCCCTAGTTTCAACATTTCCATAGTCTTGCGTCTGGAACAAGTAATTGACAATGAAAAGGCTAGTTGCATTAGCTCCCTTTTTGATTTCTAAAGTGACAATCATTTGAGAACCAATAAGGTATTTACAGTGCATTAAACAAACAAACAAACAAACAAACAAACAAAAACTACCAGAGTAGGATAAACTCAGGTGAAATCTGCAGAGGGCTCAAGTCATTCCATTAGCTCCTCAAATTGGGTGGGAGAAGATTAATCCCCTTGATTTCTATGGTCAGTTTGACTCAACTGTTCCTATCTTCATCCATCTGTTCCTGACATTCTTTTAAAAAAACACACACAAAAAACCCCTGTCACGCAACACACTAATCACCAAACTGGGAGGGGTGGCTAACACCCCAGAGGACAGGATCACACTTCAAAACGACCTTGACAGATTAGAGAACTGGGCCAAAACAAACAAGATGAATTTTAACAGGGAGAAATGTAAAGTATTGCACTTGGGCAAAAAAAATGAGAGGCACAAATACAAGATGGGTGACACCTGACTTGAGAGCAGTACATGTGAAAAGGATCTAGGAGTCTTGGTTGACCACAAACTTGACATGAGCCAACAGTGTGACGCGGCAGCTAAAAAAGCTAATGCAATTCTGGGCTGCATCAATAGTATAGCATCTAGATCAAGGGAAGTAATAGTGCCACTGTATTCTGCTCTGGTCAGACCTCACCTGGAGTACTGTGTCCAATTCTGGGCACCACAGTTCAAGAAGGACACTGACAAACTGGAACGTGTCCAGAGGAGGGCAACCAAAATGGTCAAAGGCCTGGAAACGATGCCTTATGAGGAACAGCTAAGGGAGCTGGGCATGTTTAGCCTGGAGAAGAGGAGGTTAAGGGGTGATATGATAGCCATGTTCAAATATATAAAAGGATGTTACATAGATGAGGGAGAAAGGTTGTTTTCTGCTGCTTCAGAGAAGCAGACACGGAGCCATAGATCCAAACTACAAGAAAGAAGATTCCACCTAAACCTTAGGAAGAACTTCCTGACAGTAAGAGCTGTTCGACAGTGGAATTTGCTGCCAAGGAGTGTGGTGGAGTCTCCTTCTTTGGAGGTCTTTAAGCAGAGGCTTGACAACCATATTTCAGGAGTGCTCTGATGGTGTTTCCTGCTTGGCAGGGGGTTGGACTCGATGGCCCTTGTGGTCTCTTCCAACTCTATGATTCTATATAAAAGTTCACATAAATACATAAGAAACAGGTATCTTTGCATTCAAGTATAAAACATGGTGTTACTGTTTTGATATGTAGGCATGATGCAACAATGATGTTACATTTTTTGCTAGAGAAAGTCATGCCCTGTAAACAGCCTTTTGGGAATAGCATTCTAAAAGAGGGGGGAGGAAAGGGGGGGAAAGAATATTTGCCTGATTGTGACCAGCAATAACACCACATATGAAACTTATGAACTACATTCCTCAGAGAAAGGATGTCAAAAATGGGAGTTTGTGCTGTGATATGGGAAGCTTGGAAGATAGAGCAGTTATGTGACTTTGGTGCTTGTTCTTAGACCCCAGAATTTATTTTTGCTATCCATCTCTGACAAGATTTTGCAAAGCAATTCTGAGAAAATTGACATAATAGGACCATTCTGTGCTATACGTCCAATAGGCGTGTGTGCGGCTGTGTGACCAACATTGCTTGAAGGTTTCTTTGCTGGCAATATGGCCCTGTAAGTCCAGTCCTTCTCTGACAGTGTGTGATGTAGAGAATAAATCATATCACTCTAGAGAAAAGCTTTCAACATTTTTTGGGATAGGCAAATAAATGTGTAATAGAATTACGCAGCTCTGTGTCCTCTGTAATTGGTTTTTATTGTTCACACAACCGATCTTTGTTTTTCTAAGCAGATAAAAAGGGAAAGTAAAGAAAGATATGAGCTGTCAATTCATTTCTACTATTGCTATGCCAATTGCTTGTCTCAGTAGGCAGGAGTGATTCTGTATCAGTCAACACATTGTCGATTTTTAATATATCTGTAAATATTAAATGCAGCACCTTGGGACAGTGAGACCTGAATCCAGATCTCATAATCTACCGGAGGTAATTACATTTCCCACCTGTATTTCTTGATTGAGTAAATATTATCTACAGTCTTATAGTCATCATAACAGAATGTAAGTAATTTATTAGAATTATAGACATCCTATTGCTCAGCTTCTAAGAATGCTATATAATTATTTAGATTATTAAGGGAAAGCTTGCAGTATGATTGCAGATATGTACATCCGCCTGCAAGAAGTGCTATCTAACAATCAGTCCATCTGTTAATAACAATTATCCTTCCATGGTTGCAAATGGAGAATTAAACCAATGGGTGGTATCCAACTAAACCATACTCAGAGCAGCATAAAATGAATGGACTTCAGTTATTATTACTGTTGTTGTTGTTGTTGTTGTTTCCATATCACCCTTCATCCAAGAACCACAGGGCAGTTTACAATATAAAAACACAAAAATACACACCATAGCTACAAACAAAACAATACCTCCTCAATCATACACAGTTTAAATGGTCATACATTGATTAATTAACCAAAAAGCCTGGGAGAATAGGAATGGCATCTGAATATATCTGCTGAAGGTGCCAAGCAAACTTCCCTAGAGAGAGCATTCCACAAGCAGGGAGCCACTGCAGAAACTAAATTGTCCATTGATTTCAATTATCTGCTCTATGATTTAGTCGGATATCTCCCAACAAAAAATGACTGGAGTTTTCATGCCCCTTACTCTGTACACAAGAGATATTAGCAACTGCAACACCTGCAATGGATGGAAGGAATAAAATACCTTTCCCTTTTAAGGACTGGATAGACTTGTGTGCCCTCATGGAAATTTATGATAATTAATTTCAGCTATTTGTTGACATAGCTTTCACGAAACTATGAAATGGAAATCACAGAATTATGCAACAGGAATTGTTCAAGTATAGTTTTTACTTTGCTGGGGGAAAGTCCCAAAAGGCTGTGTATGTATGAAATGGGCATTGTTTAAGAACCCCTGTCTAGGAGCCATAAAATATTGTACCATGCGGGGCTACAGGGAGGCCATTTTTAAGACGATATAATAAAGGGCAATCTTGTGTGGGGGGGGAATCCATTTATCTGGGAGCAGTGAGTTCCTAAACAGGGAAAGATGGGCAGATGGGCAGATGGAGGTGTACACACTGTGGTAGCCTGATCTTCCTTTCCCAGGTGGCCCAGGATGGCTGACAGTGTGCTGCCACATTGCACAGCTGCAAGTAACCTATCTACAAACCTTAGCACACGCTATATGGCTTTGAGCACCATTATGACTTGCTAAATAGTCAGATGATCTTGGCATGCAAGCAAGGCTGATGGCATCCTAAAACTGGAAGGGACAGTACATGCTTACACAGTGGAAATATCTCCCATGAAATGGTAGTGATGGCCACCAACCTGAATGCCTTTGAAAGAGGATTAAACAAATTCATGGAGGATGAAGCTGTCAGTCACCACTAACCCTGATGAATGAACTCTTCCTCTACTGTCGGATGCACTATGCTTCGGAATACTAGTGGCATGTGGGCATTGAGGTGATCACTGTGAGAGCAGGATGCTAGAGTAGATGGGCCATTGGCCTGCTCTTATGTTTTTATGACAAGAAATATTCTGCAAAGCAAGCACCACAAATAATCCAGAATATGGTACACCATAATCGTTTGTCTCTGGTCCTATTCATTTGTAGTACAGACCTCCTGCTCTTTCAGTAATGTAAAACAGGACAAGAGACATATTTCTTGCTATGTTAGTATGATAACATATGAATCAGCTTTGTGTTTGTGGTGGGCCCATTTGTGGCAAACTCCCTTCATGAAGATGGAAGTGGGGCAACATAACCCTGTCTGGGGTTTGTTTTTTGACCTTGTCTTTCACAACTGAGGAAATTAAACTGGTTTATCCTGCCTTTAAGCACTCCTAGCTACTTCCCTAGCCAAGTCCAATGTGCCACTAAATGGTCAAATTCTTCCTTTTACCATCCCCATACTCTCCTGATTGGCCATTTTTCTTCCCTGCCATGATTGGCTAAGGGTTTCCAGCATGATGTGCCCACCACAAAATCACATTACCATTACAAGAGGAATGGGATTCAAACATAAAAATTCATCTTTATGCTCACGTGCAGTTCAAATCTAGGTTCTTTGCTTTTACTGAAATGTGAATCTTCTGATGGAATATCAGCAATCAAAGCTTTGAGAGAGATTTTCTAACATGATCTATGCTCGGTTTATGTGTTCATACTTCTACCACTAGCGAGGGTAGAAGAACCATCACTAGGAAACTACAATGACTCAATCACAATTGTATGTATTTCTGTATCATTCACAACAGCAATTTGTCTCTCCATGGTGCTGCTGCAGTTCCACATTTATATACGGTGCTACCTGATTCCTTTATAAATCTTATTGTCAATAAACCCAGAGCATAAGAATTGAGTGCTCTTTTAGAAGGATTTCTTGCTAGATTGTAGTAATTATTTATAGTTTATCATGCACCCATTATTCTTCAGCACCTAACACTGCAGCAGATTAGAAAAAGGAAACAACAAAGTATATATTAAAAGTTTAATGTATGCTATAAACAGTTTCAGGTGTCTTGCAAGTGTTCAAGTAAATTAGGACGTTCACTAAATCAAGCACCCCTGCTTGATTTTGCATTGATCTTGTGAGCTACTGCCTCCCTTCTCCCAAGGACCTTAAATTTACTTTGGAGTGGGTAAACTTTACATTGTAAAGAAAGAGGCAGGCAAAATGGGCACTCCCTAAGGTCCAGCAGAGGGCCTTTTCCTGTTCAGGAATGTCTACTCAGAAGAAATGGCATGCATAGTGGCATTTGGGATTCTGGGACTTTTAGTAGCATCTCAAGCCATAAAGGATATTGCACCAACATCTTGGGAATGCTTCTTCTATTTCCTTTGCCCATGTTCCAAAGAAGCTATGGAAATGATAGTTCAGTGGTAGATCATCTGCCTTGCATGTAGAAGATCCCAGATTCAATTGTTGGTCTTACCAGTTAGGGCTGGGGAAATCTCCTGTCTGAAACTGTGGAGAACCACTGTCCCTAATAGCAGACTATATGGAGTTAGGTAGACTAGTGAATCAGAGAATTGTAAAATTGGTAGGGACCCCAAGAGTTATCTAGTCTAACACCTGCAATGCAGGAATGTCAGGAAAAGTATCAATGACAGATGGTCATCCAACCTCTGTTGTAAAATCTCTAAGGACGTAGAGTCCACTGCCTTCCAAGGGAGTCCATTCTGTTGTCAAACAGCTCTGACTATTACAAATTTGTTCCTGATGCTTAGTCGGAAAGAAGAGTTTGGATTTGGATTTGATATCCTGTTTTATTACTACCCGAAGGAGTCTCAAAGCGGCTAACAATCTCCTTTCCCTTCCTCCCCCACAACAAACACTCTGTGAGGTGAGTGGGGCTGAGAGACTTCAGAGAAGTGTGACTAGCCCAAGGTCACCCAGCAGCTGCATGCGGAGGAGCGGAGACGCGAACCTGTTCACCAGATTATGAGTCCACTGTTCTTAACCACTACACCACACTGGAAACACCATTCTTGTATCTTAAAAAGCCATTGATTCAGGTCCTATCCTCCAGAGCAGGAGAAAACAAGCTTGCGTCATCTTCCATGTGACAGCCCTTGAGATATTCGAAGATGACTAGCATATCTCCTCTCAGTCTCCTCTTTTCCAGGCTAAACATACCCAACTTCCTCAACTGTTCCTCATAGGCTTGGTTTCTAGACCCTTGATCATCTTGGTTGCCCTCCTCTGAACACGTTCCATCTTGTCAATATCCTTCTTAAATTGTGGTGCTCAGAACTGGACACAGTACTCCAATTGTGGTCTGACCAAGGTAGAATAGAGCAGTACTATTACTTATCTTAGTTGGGACACTATACTTCTGTTGATCCAGTCTAGAATAGCATTAGCATTTTTGCTGCTGCATCACATTGTTGACTCACATGAGTTACACTTTTTTAAAAAAGACGTATGTTGTTAAAAAGCATTACTACTGAGTAAGGGAGTCATTTATATAATCACATTCAATAGGACTTACATCTGAGTAGACATGGTTAGAATTGCAACCATAGCTGCTTTTGTGATGGGCCATTAGCCACTTCATTAACTTTGTCTTTAAGGGCCACAAAACTCTGCTATTTTTGCTGTGGAAGACTAATAGGGCTACCCCTCTGGAAATTCATTAGCTTTGAAAGGAAACACACAGGGAAGCTAATTGGTTTGTAAATATCTGTTGATGGCTGACATATGCGTGCCTCTTCTGTACTATGAGAGACATAAAAATGTGTATATTTCTGCATTAGGGGAGGACAAAACAGAAGGAAGACTTGTGCAAAATGAACCAATTCCAGCAGAATAGAAAATAACACATGGAAGTGTAAATGAATGTTGGAAGTGACTGAGTCACGTTGAGGCATCCCTAGGTAAGATGGGATAATAAGCTACATTTCCAGAGAAAGTGTCTATTCTTAAAACACATTTTTGATAGCTGGCCTATATGTCAGTCACCCAGCTAGCTGTTGATCCACGGTTTAGCCATAATTTGCTCTTAAAGTACTCAGGTCCCACATGACTCATCCCCCCTCCTCCTCCTTACTAAAGCAGCCTCAACAGTTAGGTGATGTAAAATAATTGTAGCAAAAGCAGCAAATATTGTCCCCAATATTGTTTTGCAATAACAACGGCAACACCGTTTTGTTTGCAGGTGTTGTAAAGCATGCGCAAATTCTTACTTCCTTATTTATTTACTTATTTTTATTACATTTCTTTAGTTCCCAGGGTAGGTTATAACAATAAAATATGCAAGTATAAAAATTAAGGAATTGCAACCAGAAACAAGGAAAATGTAAAAAAACAATTAAAAACAGGTCTGGAAAACAATTTCCTGTATAAAATCAGTCCATAGCTCTAAAGAGATTTCTACACCAGAGCAAATATTTCTGCTTGCCTGATGGAATGATCTCCCCCACCCCACGCACTGTTCTGGGAGTTCTCCTGACCCCGTGAGCTAATTTGTGGGCACAGGGCATGTTAAAGATGAGGGGGGAAACTCCATTGTGCTATCAGTAGTTCTTGCATGGATCTCTACTAATGGGACCCGATAGTTGAATCCAGCCCAAACCATTAAAAACAACTCTATAGTTAGAATTGTACAAGAATATGGTTTCCTCTATAGAATTGCAAGATGTTTCACATTCTTCAACACAAATTTAAGAGCTCTATTCAGGTTTCTGTGATGATGTATTAATTTTGGTTTGAGCAGGGCAGTGCTGAAGCAGTTTCTAGCATGATTTGTAATATGTCAAAAGTGTGAGTAAAAGTGGGTTTTTTCTTCTCTAGTACAGTCGCTGTCAAAGTATAGAATCAGATTTTACAGAAATTGTAAAAACAAAACATTAGAAGCAATAAAAGAATGTCTCTCCATTCACTCCCACATGCTCACTCACAACATACTATAAACCAATATAATGTCCTGTGATACTACAACTGAAACTGAAATTGGAACAAGGTCCATTCCTCAGTTGTTGTGCTTTCTTTTCTTTCTCCAGTTGACCAGTGTGAAACAGTGACCACAGTACTTGGTGAACATCACAGAACTTCTACACCTAGCACTGTTGACCACAGATACGATCTACATCTGCTTAGGGTTGCCATATTTCAAAAGGTGAAAATCAGGACACAAAAATTGTTGAACTTTTCTTTTGGTGTGTGTGTGGAGGGGGGACTTGTTGATCTTTTGTGCTGAGGCAACTATAGGGGTGTGAATTCAATGGCGCATAGTGCTGCTGCATTTAGAGCAGGCACCCCCAAACTCAGCCTTCCAGATGTTTTCGGAGTACAATTCCCATCATCCCTGACCACTGGTCCTGTTAGCTAGGGATGATGGGAGTGGTAGCCCCAAAACTTCTGGAGGACTGAGTTTGGGGATGCCTGATTTAGAGCAAGGCTGGGGAACCTATCACCATCCAAATGCTGCAAAATTATAACTCTCATATATCTGCCCACTAACCATGCTGGCTGGGGCTCAGGGGAGTGGTTGCAGCATCTTAAGGGTTATAGGTCTCTCCCCTTATAGCCCTTAAGTGTACACCCTGAGAAAGACCAACTATGGTTTCTTTTGCCGCTACTGCACTGTGAACTGGCACCTCTAAGTGGGTAATGGAAGGGAAAAGGTGTCCAGAAATGCTGGATTGCACATTTTGATATAAATCAGCCAGTCATTTCTTGGACTACAAGCTTCTAGTGTTTCTTAAAGGTTCATTGTCTTGCTTGATGTCATTGGCAAACATATTTACATGTTGTTGAATAACCTTTCCTAAGAAGATGATCACTCTCAACGGCCATTAAACCCATTTGCATTGCTGCTGCCAGAGTTAATGGTAAGGTTTTCATGTGGCACTACTAAACTATTCTCAATATACCAGCTTATATTGTAGATTTAAATCAAAAGTAGAATTAGTTTTATATATGAAACAAATTTCAGCAGTTATTTTTTTTACAACAGTTGATAGAAATCTTCTAATGGTTTCATATAATCTCTTTAGTTCCTAATTAGTCCCTAATTGCAGATAAAATGTGACCATAAATCCAGCCTCCATGTCTGTATAACTAAAACAATTCTTTATCTGCTTTCCTCAGTCATGAATATTCTTCACATCATATACTGAAAGCCAACAAAATTATTTCTCTCATCTTAATTCGCAACCCTGCTGGGTTCCTTTTCTTAAGTCAGGATCAGCCACCTGCCTGGAAGGGCCTGCCCCATCACCACACTGAGAAACTTATCTACTGATAAGTCAGAACTTTGGGAGGCAATAAATTGAAACTATTTTCGGTTGATGGTAAAACAGCATAGAGCATATTAGCTTGCTATCTTGAATTCTGGGTTTCCATTCTGATTTTCTTAAACTCTAGTCAGGTGTTCCCCAGAGTATGCATGGAAAGAGTAGCAGAGTCACACACACTAGCCTTGCCACAACATCCTACCAACTACCGGCTCAGATCTTTGTACATTGGAAAGTCAGAAAAAGGTTGGCTTTCAGGACAATTGTACTGGGCTATTCCGCACTGACTGTATTAACGGCTTGGTGTTTTCAAGTTTAGCCTGTGGTGAGTTTTCTTTTGGCATTGTACGCTATTTAGTTAATTACATTTGCCACATTTTGTGACATTATCTTGGAAGGTGGGATAAAGATATATCACTGTCCTTTATTTGTATACCACCCGCTCACAACATCAAATCATATTACCTGATTTGGGAATAACTGCAAGACGTAACAAAATGTAATTAATCATATAAACAATGAACTAATGAAACATCTCATATAGACAAATATACAATAAAATGAAACTATCCACTGATAGTGGGACGCGGATGGCGCTGTGGGTTAAACCACTTAGCCTAGGACTTGTCGATCAGAAGGTTGGTGGTTTGAATCCCTGTGACAGGGTGAGCTCCCGTTGCTCGGTCCCTACTCCTCCCAACCTAGCAGTTCAAAAGCACGTCAAAGTGCAAGTAGATAAATAGGTACCGCTCCGGCAGGAAGGTAAACGGCGTTTCCGTGCGTTGCTCTGGTTCACCAGAAGTGGCTTAGTTATGCTGGCCACATGACCTGGAAGCTGTACGCCGACTCCCTCAGCCAATAAAGCGAGATGAGCGCCGCAACCCCAGAGTTGGCCACGACTGGACCTAATGGTCAGGGATCCCTTTACCTTTTATCCACTGATTTGTAAAATGGTGTCTGGCTACAAAACCACAAGAACATAACCCAGATTAAAATCAAATAGAAATTCATCTCCAGAACTAAGTCTTGCCCAAGCAACAATGCCTAAATAATACCCCATCCCGGTGTAATGTTCCTTTCTACTCAGTGCACAAAATTCAGAGATTAAGCTGGCAGGATCTGGGAAGAGGGTTGTCATGTGGTCCTCCTCATTCTTTTTTTGGTTGGAGGGCAGGGGGGCAGGGCGGTCTTCTAATATAAATCTAGAATATGACTCACTGTTAGGACTCGAGTTCTTATGCAGAAAAAGATGTTCACGAAATACAGAACTAGGCCCCAATACTCGCTCTCAAAGTCTATACTGGATAGATGTATGTCCTGTTATTGCGCAGCTGAAATGTTAAAAGTGGTACATGAAAAGAAGAAATATCTAATTCCTCTTAAACCCCTTTGGAAATCTCAGCTTCTGCAGCCTTAGTCCATTTCCATATATATCTTTCCTTTCAGGATAGAATCCCTTCACACTGAATCTCTGATTAAGCTAACAGTCATAGGGGAATCTCTGTAACCTCATCTCTCTGACACAACCTTTGACTGTTAAAAAAAGTGGAAGCACTAAATTGTAAATGAATATACTGACCTTAGAATAACACTTTAAACATGTATTGATTAACCCATAAACTCGACCCTAAAGAATACCTCTGTGTCAGCCCACCAAGGCAGAAGTCAAGCAATCAATAGCCAAAATTAATTGTATGCTTCTCTTAAGGCACTTTTTAATGCTCCTTGCTAGCCCGGTGGGATATCTTTGTATTTAATTGATTTGTCATACAGGATAATAAAATCTTTCTGAGGACTGCAACAAACAGCTACCTTCTCAAGAGACCTCAGAGCATTTTGCAAGGAGAATAACTTCCTCCAAAACAATATTACCATTTATTTTATTTGGTAAAATAAGAAGTCTAGTTGCAAAACAAACAAAGGAATACCCTGAACCCAACCTCACAGTCACACTTTGCAGATTTTCCTGAATATGAATCACTAAAGCTAAAATGTTTATTAGAATAATTGTTTGACCAAATGTACCAAGAGCCACTACAATGAAACAATGGGTTACAGTGTAATCCTAAAACATGTTTATTCATAAATAAGTCAGTGGAGCTTACTTCCAGGTAAGTAGGGTTCCAATTAAAGCCTCAGTCAAGCTCCAGGGATCTAACACCACTTCCCATGATAGTGTCCACGAAAATGGCTTCCTTACCATGAGAAGGAGCCTACTATATTTTGGCACTCCATCTGGTTGCAATGTATGCACCATGAATCATGCTGGTGATGCTTCTCCAGAAACTGAGCTTTGATGTTCATTTTAAGGAAAATCTACCTTGACTTCAATTGATTAGAACCTATTTGGTCAAAAACATACAACTGATTAGATCATGTTAGATAATCACAGGGTGCTTCCTTTTCCTACATTGGATAAGGAAGGGGGGGAAAGGAATGCTTGGGCATTATCTCAGTGCAATAATATGCAGGCTGGACTGACAATTCCATGATTGCTTCTAAAATAATGGCATAACATATAATTGATTAGATCATGCTAGATAATCGCAGGGCACTTTCTTTTCCTACAAATGTTTCCTATGAACAGCTGAGGTAGTTCTGAGTTTTGAAGCTTCACCCCGTATCCAAGATGAATGTCAAAGATAAGGTGCCCTCTAACTCTTCTGTATACACTGTGAACATTTCTTGTACATAAGAAAGGCCTACAATGTTTCTGTAAGAGCAAAGGAATTGGGAACGAGGAAGCTCTAATCTCAAATTAACCATTTTAAATTCGACTTTTTTTTTATTCAACGTGATCTTTAAATCTGTTATTAAAATGACAGCAGCTCTGCTTGTGTTGATGCTAGTTTAATATCCCAAATGACAGTTATAAATGGACATGGGCTACAGGCTATGTCACTTGCTGGTGAATTAGATAAATCTCAAATTTTATTTTCCTTGTGTATGCTTAGCTTTTGCAGTTACCCCCTCAGACATTAATCTATCGCAAAAGGAGAAGATACCATCTTTCAGGAGAAACGTGTCATAAATATTTTGATAAAGTATTTTTAATCCTTGGAAACAGATGGCTGTTCTATAAAGATTGTCAGCTGAGCAGATTTTGCTGACAGAAACATATTAAACAACGGTGGTTGGGGGAAGGGTGTTTTCCCGTCACTATTAGATGGATTCTGCTATTAATCAATCGCAGCTGGTTGGTTTTCTGACAGCTAGAGCATCCTGGACATAATTTGATTGTCTTGCGCTATTTCTGACTAATAAATCCTGCATAAGGTATGATTTGATGGAGGAAAAAGAAGATGCTAGTTCACTGACCAGCAGATAGGGGCAACTTCTTTGCCTGTATGTTTAACACACATGCTTGAGAGAGAGCACACAAAGAATTTGTGCATTACTCAGTTTCTACCCATACTTTATGAATTAAGTTAATTTGGTTAATTTGCAGCTCTTCTACATTCTTACATTTTTAAAAATAAATATAACCTTATCCCAAAGTTTGGTTTCACAAGTCTTCTGGGTGGGGTGGGTGCAGTGTCGTAACACTTGATGTAAAGGTAAAGGTAAAGGTACCCCTGCCCGTACGGGCCAGTCGTGTCCGACTCTAGGGTTGTGCACCCATCTCACTTAAGAGGCCGGGGGCCAGCGCTGTCCGGAGACACTTCCGGGTCATGTGGCCAGCGTGACGAAGCTGCTCTGGTGAGCCTGCACCAGCGCAGCACACGGAAACGCCATTTACCTTCCCACTATAAAGCGGTACCTATTTATCTACTTGCACTTAAGAGTGCTTTCGAACTGCTAGGTGGGCAGGAGCTGGGACCGAAAGACGGGAGCTCACCCCGCCACGGGGATTCGAACCGCTGACCATACGATCGGCAAGTCCTAGGTGCTGAGGTTTTACCCACAGCGCCACCCGCGTCCCTAACACTTGATGTAGGGCACATTTAAAGGGAAATGATATTGCTTTTTAAATTTCTGAGTTTGTGAGCACATGGACCTTTACTGGTACATCCAAGGGAACATTAGTATTTTAATTGCAACAGGCATTTGCATAATTTTGCCAGACCACCCTGCCTGCATAGTCACCCCATACATAATTGTATGAAAACAATTTTGCATTCCGCTCAAGTGAGATTTTGTGTGGGTCACCTATAGCATATATTAATAAGAATCAATTTACTTGCCACTGCCCATTCAACTGGTGATCACCCTTTCATAATGCAATTCCTAGCAATGTTAATTTGTGTCACACATGATGGTATTGTACAGGTGCCCTTTTCTTCAGAAGAAATAGACATTTATTAACATGGATTCTTAAACAAAATCAACTCCCTGCTGGATAGCTTCTGCTAGTCTGCAATGGATAGCTTGATCATGTGCTGTTTGGAATTTAATTCCAATATTGGCTCATTTACATTATTGTAACATGATTGTAAAAACTAAACAGAAACATGTTGGTTCAGCTGTACTTAATACTAGAGCCTGGTTAAGAAAAGAAACAAGATTCGATTTCAGACTGCTTTATTAATAGATAAATCCACCCATACCTGAACAGAAATGCAACAAGGGAGGAAACAGATTACTACTATTTACATTTGCCAACTTTAATAATGGTAAGCTCTTGCAATTGACTCTGAACAATAGTTCCATTTAACTAGCTTGTGATTATGCCAAGCATTAATTACCCTGGTGAGGATAATTTTGGAATCCAACATCTCCCCTGCTTTTTCAAAGTATACTAAAAGGTAACAGTGGCTATTGACTACACCATCCTAACTGGAATGAGGCAGCAAAATACACTGACCACATGTCCCCTACTTGGAGGGCTGTCTGATGACAGTCCTCTGTTTGAAAGGATAAAGACCCCATGTGAAGAGAGTGCAGGGGTCTCTAAGTTGCCCATCTACATTTAGCACATGGACATCAGAGTGAACAGGCACACAGGTCATGTGGTCTCAGGTCTTCCCTACAACGGTGAGATGTACTGGGTGAGATATAGTTCTATTTAATTTCCAGTCATTTCAAGATGTGCCTTCTTTTGTCCTTTTTACCTGGTGATGTGCCAATGGCCACCCAACTGCAACATTTACAGTTCCCACGATGTTGTCAAGGAGTTTCCCAGCATTCCAGGTGTCAAGCTTGGGGAGGGTGAGCAGACATAAATAAAACAGGGGGGGGGGTAGGGGAAAGAAAGAAAGAAAGATCCTGGTTTCCCTTCTTTTCTGCCAGAGACTAGATCAATAAGAGGGGGAAAGGGAGGAAAGTGTTGTTTTTCCTCCTGTACAATCAAAATTCAAGCTGGAAAAGAACCCAAGTAATAATACATATATCATTTTCAAGTGACTGTCACAAGTCTAGAAAGATATGTCTAGACTTAGAAATGAGTCTAGATATGATGAACTAGTCTACAAATGTTGACACCCTCCCTTTTACATTTTTAAGGTTACCAGATTTTTTTCCATGAATCCAGGCACACTTTTCAACTTTGATGGATTTTGTATGGGGACTGATTTGTAAATCCGGGGACTGGTATCCTTATTTTAAATGGCACTTGAGCTTTAAAAAAAAGGAACAGTTTCTTTCTATGAGTGAGCTTAACACCTGGGATGAACTCTGGAAGGCATGTGGGAAAGTGGTATGTATTTCGCCACATGACTGAAATATCAGTCTGTTCAACCATATCTAGAATTAGAGACAAGACCTTCCAGAACAGAGGATATGAGGTTCTTAGCCTTGTGCTGTGTTAGTTATCTGACATTTCTGAAAGGAAACAACTGAAACATAACACCTCTTCTGTTGTCTCTGTTTTAGAGGAACTATTCAAGGTTCACATACTACATTCAATCTATGAAGTGCAGTTAGCAATAAGGGTTTCCCTTTTCTCCACATTATTGATGGTTTCTGCTTTCAAAACTTCATTTCCTTGAAACTCTCTGTTGGGCAAACCTTGTTCTTTGGCTTCCCTGAAAATTATGGAACAGTCACACTCTGTATGTGACCCTCAGGAATGGTGGGGACTTTTGTGTGTGCATGTTTTGGATTACAAAAGCCTCCTCTGACTCCAGTGATAAATCACCATATTACTATCATCAGGGCATTTAATTTACAACCAAAATCAATCGGGAGTTGCTGACACCAGAGAATAATATACTGTCAGTTTTTAAAAACGGGATACTGTATCTCAGTATAGGGGTGGCTGTCAGTCAGCTGGGTGACAAAGCAGCAATTTATGGTTTGCAAAAACCCATCAGTCAAATTGTGTGAGAAAAGGACTTTGATTTCAGTAGCGTGTTGTGAGGCCGATGCCTGTGGCAAAGGGTAGTGAATGAAAAGAAAGGGAGCATGGGAAAATTACTCATTTCCTATTGTGCAACCACTATAATCTCTTTACTCAAAAATGCTCTGATCTTACAGTTCCGTTACGCATGCCACTGGATATCATTTCATAAAATATCTACCTTTGTAATAATCAGATACAATAGAGAGTGATTACAAATGATTATGAATCATACAGATCTTGGGTTCTGCCATGACATCCATACAGAAAGCAAGCATAGTTCAGTGGTAAAGTACATGAATTTCATGTAGACAATTCTAGATTCATTCCTTAGCAGCTTGAGGTTAAAAAGATCTCTCATGTATCAGGAACAGGAAAGACTTTTGCTGAAGATGCATAGTCTGACTCAGAATATGACAACTTCATAATTAATGGCTACAAAACTGAAGTTCTGAAATTTGAGTTTTCAGGCACAAGTTTCTAAGGATATTTAAATATCACGATGAAATATTGAACATGAAAGCTGAACATTTTTAGCCACTAATTAGCCTCAGAGTTTTGGAAGAGAGGAATCAAGACAGTAGAGTCATAAACACAATCCTATCAAGTGTAGTGGGTGCAAGCTATGGGCAAAACAGCCTTACACTGGTGTAATGCTGATATTGCAGAACATGACCATTAACTCAAAATCACAAGAGTCTCATGTAAACCATAATCAGCAGTTGGTTTCCACAATGCACAGCTAGAAATATGAGTGTCGATGTTGTGCTGCACCATTCCCACAAGACACTAACTTCCTAGGATGTTGTTATATGTACTCACTTGTCCACAGATAACAAAACAGAAGCTGTGGAAGGAGGGTGTGGGATAGGAACAAGTGTACTGAGTAGCAATATTTCTGTGTGGCACATATAGGAATGGGATTGGTTTTTCAGTTGTTGGGGTTGTTTTTAAGGATCTAGATACCGATAGTTTTCATTTCATTCTTATCAGTAGAGTAGGTGATACAATGTGGTAGCAAACATCACTGTGCTCCATGTCAACATGAAGATGGACAAAGCTAGAGTATTTACTTGTCCAATCCAACATTTTTGGTCTCAGAACTGCAGGGAGCAATTAGCTGCAGATCATGTGAAGGAGTGAAATGGTGTTTTGCTACAACCATGAAGTCATTAGCTTGTAATGCAGAGCTAGTGAGAGAATAATTTACCATAAATTAAGGGAAAGGAGCTGATATGTAGAAACACACTCCCTTAATTTGGTCTCAAAGGAGTTGTTGTTGCTTTGCATAACAAAGGAACGCAATTCAGGTGCAGTCACATTTCCAGATTTGATTTTTGATAACATTTGAGTTTAATAATGTTTTCCAAATATGTGTCAAAGTGATAGCATTTTCTTTAATGATTCACTGCAATGGTGATAATGAAGTGAGTTTCTTGCTTTCTTGGGGGTAGATAACACCGCATCCAAATCTGTCATTTCTGAGGTGCTTTCAAATACATGAATTTGGGTGGTCTAAATTTAGCCATTCCTATCACAGCTGAACTTTTGCACATACAGTTGGGATGATCACACAAGCCACCTGCTGAAGGAATGACATGGCAGGTTATAGCACATCTAATTGTCAGGGACTGGCTGGATGAGGAGGAGTGGTGGAAGCATCTGACCAAGATCCCCCCAGGGAAGGAACAGAGGGAGAAGATTTGGGTCCTGGTGGTGGAGAAGTGGCCACACCCCAGAGGAGGAGAAGAGCTGGGAAATACTGGAGGCTGGGAACTTGAAGGAAGACCAAGAGAAGGAAAAAGGCTGGTGCCCCAGCACAAGGCAAAGACAGGAATCAGCAGCTCCACTATAGAGCTATGATAACAGCTTCTGTGCTGACAGCCTGCAAGCCCCCACCCCCTGCTCCTGGAACAAGGCACCTATTGCATGTTACTGAGCAAAGAGCCAGGCAGAAGCAGCGAGGGTCCCTTGGGGCCCGCTGCAGACAGAGGTTGGGGCCGGATACAGAGGGAAAGGGGTGAAGTGGAAGGTACAAGCCAGTCTGAGCAACTGTTTCATGTAGACAGGAGTCCCTGTGTGTTCTCTGTTCTGCTTCCTCAATAAATAAACGAGTTGTAAGTTAGCTGGTGTTTCACTGTCTTCCACTGATTTACAAATGACCTGTTCTACTTGTCGGCTGCCTGACACGAATCTTATCTGATCACTGCCCAACAGGTTATCTCTGTACCCTCCCATACATGCCACTTATGCATGGGGCCCTTTAACATGCTTAAAAGAATATGACCCAATACTTTTCATATCACAACACCTGAGTATTTTTATTTGAAGAAATAATTTTGTTCTACAGCATGTGTGGGGAACTTCTTCCACTTGAGCCAATGTTGGCCCATCAGTGGGTCCATATTGGCCTGTGAAGCCATTCACTAATGACATCAGCTGACACATGGGGGACATGGTCTAATCTTGCACTGGCTGCCCACTCTATTGCTATCAAGGAACAGGAGTATGCAACAATTAATCCCCACTCGTCAGATGGTTGCTTGATGAGGAAAAGGGAGGTGGCTACTTCAAAATCCTTTTGCTCTTTGCAAATTGCAGTGAAGGGTGAGAATTTGCTTCTCTTTGTGTGATTAGCTTTTACTTCCCCAAGTAAAACTGGAAATCCCAATTTTACTTATACTCGCAGTGCAGCTGCTGAAGTCATTTAAGTTACTTAAGCCCATTGACTCCAGTAGGTCTCCTAAGACCTCATCCTGCAGAGTGTTCCCTGGGTTGCTGGTTTTAAACCTTTCTGAAAATTGTAGTTCTGTGGGGTTAGCTAGCAACTCTCAGGCACACTTAGCAAACTACAGTTCCCAGGATTCTATTGGGGGGGGGACATCTATTTAAGGATACTGCTTTAAAGGTATAGTACAGATAAGGCCTTACTTTGCTATCACTCAATGTTCTTCAGAGGGAATCATTGCACAGTCCTTCATCTCATTTTCAAAATTTAAATATTGCACAGCAATTTCTTTTCTACCTTTATATAAAACAAAACAAAAAACTAGGCTATTGAAAAACATGTTCAGCCTTCAAAAACTGGGCTTTTGACGTTTATTTATTTAATAAACTGTAGCTATTTCTGTTCCCTTACACAAATTGTTTTCCTGGCCTTTAAAGATGGAGTGGAGGGGGAAAGAGAGAGACAAAGAAAGTACAAGATAAGACAACCACACATTATATCTGTAAAGAAAGATTTGATTGTTCTATCTGAAACATACATAATTCATATCCTAAACATACACTCAGCTGTACTGTACATTTAGTGCTGTTCTGGTCTACTGCATGCTATAATTAACATACATTTTCTTTGTAGAGTGACTTTTAGTGCCTGCAAAAAGCTGGGGGGGGGGGCCTGTAGCTCGATATCTTCAGCACAAATGCTTAACTTAAATCAGAGCGAACTCAGAGGAGGTAGCTGGCAGCTAGGGGGCCTGTTCAAAACCACATAGAGAGAAGGGCTGTAGCTCACAGGTGGAGTTCTTGCTTTGCCTGCAGAAGGTTCCAGATTCAATCTGAAACCATTGAGACCTACTGCCAGTCATTGAAAATAGATGTAGTGAATAAAACAGCTTCCTGTGCTCATATTCAGACATGTTTCTTCTCTTCCTTTGAAGTTCCCATCTCCATCTCTGGACTCTACCACAGAAAACAATCAAGCCCTGTCAACTGTCACAGCTTACACACAGACTGCTGGTAAATATGTCTTTCCAGTCATTAGACATTCCTTTCCTTCACCTTGGGATTTCTACCTTGTCTCTCTCACTTTAATGGAAGACTAAGCAGCCATTTTCCTTTCTGCTTGGTAAATTTTGGCATATTTCAGTAAGTTGAACCCAAAAAGTGTCACCAGCAAATTGATGTTGGGCTCAAATATCCAAATGCTTCTCACCTGAAGATTCCTCTCCCCTCCTCCATTTTGTAGTATTTTTTTAAAAAATACTATTGAAAGATGATAGAACTTTCCCCCCCAAGGGTGCAGCTTTTTCACGGGTGATTAAAATCCATATCTCATTTCTTTTTCTCTCTGCTCCTAGCTTTTCTTTTCTCTTTTGTTTTGTTCACCTAGATGAAAATTCTGGGCAGATCTAATGGAATTTAGTAAGCTCATTTAGACATGAGAAGCCATGGAGTCTGGCTTCACATCAATACTGGCCCTTTATATTGTGAAATGAATTTTTCCATCTCATTTCATCATTGGGAGAAAGCTGCCAATTCTGCTTTGTGTTTTTGTTTTATTGCTGACTTGTCCCTTCAATGTCTCCTTTTTGAAGCAAGAGTCAGCCAACTTGAGGCCCACCAAAAAATATTCATGGTGCCTGATGTTTATTTTGGACGCTCAGAATGCTAACTGTTGCCAGACACAAGCCTTTGAACACAGAGGCTCAAACTGAGCTAAAGTCCATTGTGTGTGTGTGTTTTCAAAAAAAAATATATTTATTAAGGTTTTCCATATAAATGCATGAATAATTCACAATACAATATATATCATAACATATTTTCACAACTTCTTTGGACTTCCTCACGTCTCCCGCTCCCATTTTCATCATTAAAAGTTTTTATCAGCAATTTATCATCTTGTTTGCATTTTTGTGTCCCACAAACTTAGTTTATAATCTAATAGTTCTCCAAAAAGTTTTTACTTTCTCAATCTCACTTATCTTCCTAATTCTATCTAGTTTAGTGGTGCTCAGTTATTTCTGATTTAGCAACCTACTTAACATTCAACCAAATTACAATGTTTTTGTAGATAAATCTTGAATTTCTTCCAGTCTTCTTCCGTCCTCTCCTCTCCCAGGTCTCGGATTCCATTGTGAACAGGACTGAAATCCTATGCTCCCTTACAAAGTAGTAGGGATGTAAGAAGGCATCATCTTCCCTTGCACCAATTTTGTTGCATGCAGCACTGTTCCCATAACACTGGGGTTCATCTTCCACCAAAACCTATGTTATTCAACTCACATTCTATTGTGGTGAAATTATGCAACTTGCCTAATTACATATATTAGGCAAATTACATTATTATAGTATTCTACCCTGTTCATTTACGTCAGGCTTCCTCAACCTCGGCCCTCCAGATGTTTTGAGACTACAGTTCCCAGCATCCCTGACCACTGGTCCTGCTAGCTAGGAATCATGGGAATTGTAGGCAAAAAACATCTGGAGAGCCGAGGTTGAGGAAGCCTGATTTACATGCAAAGGAAACAAAGTGCAGATGGACGGGGGCAGGGTCATTATGCATCATTTGTGGACTGAAGGCAACATCAACAATGAATTTCAACCCCTATTGCTGGATTTATTTCCATTCTGGACATGGTATGCACAAAACAATTTCTGTTCCCGTTTCTGTTTTTGTCAGAATTCTCTGACATCCCTGCATAGACTTAATCCCCACTGAATACTGTGAGACTTACATCTGAGTAAACATGCACCAATTTGTACTACATAGACTAGTAGAACAAGTTTAAGCCTAATTGTTTTCAATTAAGCCTAATTGTTTTCAGCAGGGCTTAATCACAAATAACTTTAGCTTGTTGTGAGAAGGAGGTGCTGCTCAACTTTGGCACCCCCACTAAAGCATTGGCATCATGGGGACCTTTCTTCAATGTTACTTTCAGTTAATTATATTTTGTGGGTTGGATGCTTCTGTCACGTTTGTGAAAACTGACAGGTGGCACTGGTAATTTGTGCATGATTAATAGTTATACAGAAGTAATACAAGAAAGCACGAGCCTCATATGTTACTGAAGCAACATGTGGAGGACCGATCCATAGAGGAGCAGAGACCACAAATGAACAGGATCAAGCTGTGCAATCCTATACATGTCAACTCAGAAGTAAGCCCCACTGAATTTAAGAAGACTTACTCCAAGTTACTCAAAGTTATTCCTGCCAACCTAGCAGTTTGAAAGCATATCAAAGTGCAAGTAGATAAATAGGCTCCGCTCCGGTGGGAATGTAAACGGCATTTCCGTGTGCTACTCTGGTTTGCCAGAAGTGGCTTAGTCATGCTGGCCACATGACCCGGAAGCTGTACGCCGGCTCCCTCAGCCAATAAAGTGAGATGAGCGCCGCAACCCCAGAGTCATCCACGACTGGACCTAACGGCCAGGAGTCCCTTTACTTTTACCTTACTCCAAGTTTAGTGGGCTCTGGATTGGAGCCATACAGGCTGAATTTGAAGAACTCTGTACTGAGGCCTCTTGGGAGTTTTATTTTAAAACTTGTCTTTCACAGATCTCGGATTTGATTGTCCTAATCTTTGATGGCCCTCAGAAACATGTTCTTCCTCTCAGAAGAACAAGCCAAAAAAAAAAAAAAAGGTGGTGTGTGTGTATGAAAACTTGTGATGGCTGAAACTTGTGAAGACTGAAATCAGAAATAAATTTTCCCCATGTTGAAAACAACAGCAACAACTAATATATGTTAAGCCCAAACCTTTTGATCAGTTCAGGTGAGCATCTTAAGCCTTCTTCTTGGGACAAGCAACTAAAGATGTTCATGGGTTTTTAATAGAGTTTCAGAAGGACTTGCAACACTACCCACAGTAGTCATTGGATTTCAGCTAAAGCAAAATTTAGAAAGTAGTAGTAGTAGTAACAGAAGGAACATATGAAGATATTTGAGGGAAATCTAAATAGCTGTCAGGGACCATGCTGAGGAGGGCTGCACCAACAAAGAATGGTGGGAGTCACCCCCTCCTCCTGATCCTGATCATGAATCTCCCTAGGAGCAGGAGGACAGCATAGATTTGGAACAGTGGTTTGCAGAGGGGCATAGTTCAGAAGGCAGAAACTAGGAAATACTGGATAGGGAACAGCTAGCAGAAGAAACACTAGAAGACGGAGAGTTAACAGAGTCACAATCTATGGACAGCAATTTCTGCCCCATCCCCAAGGACAAGGAGAGCTTAGAGAGCATTAGAACAGAAAGCGCAGAGGGTACAAGCTCAAATTACAAGATGTAGGAGTGATGTAGATTAATAGGGATGGAGGGGGGAGGGACCCTTAATTGGGAGCACCACCATTTCTAGGAGACATGTTGTCAGGACTGCCTCCAGGTCCCAGCTCACAGAGGACCAACGCCCAGTTGATTTAATGTACAAAAGTCTTTATTGAAGCTTAGTTTCCATTTCAAACCCCAGAGCGTGCAATCCTACGTCTTGACTTCAGACCGGCGAAGTCCCCTCTGACTCACTACCCCTTCCGCACCAGTTTAAGATCCTAGCCCGGCTCCACCTCCTGCGCTGTTCCTTTCTTCGCTGGGTCCTTCTACCCCCTGGGGTTTCCTCCTTCCTGGACTCTTCTGATGCTGACCCTCCTGAGTCTTGCCCTTCCTTCCGGCGGGCTTTAGGACCTGGCTCCTCATCCGGGCTACCTGCTGTGCCGCTCGCCTGTACATTTGAACTTGGCGCGTGCGCCCAGCCGGTAACCTTCCTCCTGACCGTTCCCCCGCTCTCTGATGTGGGCGTGGTCAACCCTGCCTCATCTCCTCTCGCTGGTGGCGAGAACACTGTTCCCGATTCCTGGGACTCCTCCCCCCTACTGTGCTCTGGTGGGGAAGCTGGTCCTGATTTCCAGCTGCTGCTCAATGAGTCCCCGCTGGCCCCTTGTTTCTGGGGCTTCCCCTTTGGCACCCCCCTCGCCCTGGCCACGGGCGCTCCCTTCTGCGAGTCTTCCGATTCACTGGTGAGACTCGAGGAATCTCTCTGACCACTGTCACTGCCTACTCCCCCCTCGGATTCCTCCTCCTCGCTCTCCATTTGCTCCCCCTCCTGTGTCTCTGCTCCTGAACCCCTGACACATGTTCTTTGTTCTCTCACTGTGGTTATTAAAGATTCTAACTGGTAAAATGTTCCTTTTGTTTGATCTACTTATCTGCCGCCACGGGGGGGGGGGAGGAGGAGGAATCCAATTCCTCGAAGCCTGGCCATAGCTAAAATGATTTTCTTATTGAAAAGCAGCAACCAACACAGTCATATATTATACTCCCCACCCCAAATTATGAGGATGTTGAGACCCTGAAATGAAATGGGAAGAAAACAAAAGTTCAAGTTAGGCTTTAATACAAATCAAAGGACATTTATTTGCAAGATGGGTGAGGTTTTCTGTCCATTCCAAATGGCACCATGGGACTTTAATTGGGCACGTGCCTATTTTGGTCTTGCATGGGAACTACATGGCTTTAAAGCTAAGAGCCACTCCCCTCAAATGAGCCTCAAAAATAGCCAGGTTTTGCAGAAGTTGCTCCTTTCAGTGCAAACTTCATTGCAAGGCCAAATTATGATGCATATATTGAGTTCATGTATATTTAAACCAGAGGTACTGTATATGTAAACCATGCTGAAATGTTGGCATACCAGACCGATGATGATAATGTTTTGTTCAGACAGTCTTGGTTTTATCCTTAAAAAGGCAACAAGCAACTGACCTTCGGGTATTTGTGTCCAGTAGCATCAGGCCCGAGCAAAGGTTATATTTGAGATTATAAAGATGTAGTCCAGTTCTGAGAGGGAGGGCACCCTGTTTTTCTACAAGAAAGCAGTTCCATTAGCACAGCTTTGATTCACTACAGGGAAGGTTGTGTATACTTTACTGCACTACTAGGACTGTTGAAATATCACAGGCTGACACATTGATGCAAGAGCCTAAAAATGATAAAGAAAAATAGTTTGTGGCAGAGAAATAATAAAAGGTGAAGAGGCCATTTGTTTGCTTCCTCAAAGAGAAAAAAGCCAAACCTCTACAGCTCAGTTACACCATTTCTGTGTCTTCTGTAGACTCAAAGGACAATCCTTTCATCCATTAGTATTTAGTTTTTCAGAATTTAGACTATTATTTCAACAAGATTACCATGTGGCAGATAAAAAATTGTTCTATTCAATAAAAATTATAGCTTTCTCCTTGATGGAAAATTAGCCACTGAAATTTGTCCTCCCATATGAAAACACTGATTAAGCAAATCGGCTATATTCTTTGCAGAACCCACAAGGACTTCTTCTTATTCCCATGAATCTGTTACTTGGAAGTCGGTCTGGAAGAGCAGTATGTATCCAATAGCAAGGGCAGTATTATTTCTTACCCCCTCAGGTATACGAAGAAAGATCTTAAGTTCACTTCTCAAAACCAATCTGTTCTGTGAAGATGTCAACATAATCCCTTCATAAAAGTAAAGGTATCCCTGACCGTTAGGTCCAGTCGCAGATGACTCTGGGGTTGCGGCACTCATATCGCTCTATAGGCTGAGGGAGCTGGCGTTTGTCCGCAGACAGCTTCCAGGTCATAATAATAATAATAATAATTTATTATTTGTACCCCGCCCATCTGGCTGGGTTTCATGACTAAGCCGCTTCCAGCAAACCAGAGCAGTGCACGGAAACGCCATTTACCTTACCGCTGGAGCGGAACCTATTTATCTACTTGCACTTTGACGTGCTTTCGAACTGCTAGGTGGGCAAGAGCTGGGACCGAACAACGGGAGCTCACCCCATCATGGGAATTCAAACCGCCGACCTTCTGATCGGCAAGCCCTAGGCTCTGTGCTTTAGACCACAGAGCCACCCACGTACCTTCAGTCCCTTCATACTTCACTATAATTAAACCTAAGCACACGTAAGTGTAATAAATGCTCATTGTACATGAATACATGAATACATACATACATACATACATACATACATACGACAACACCATCCATTAAAAAATCACAATATATTTTGGTTTCTAAAAATAACAGTGCAGTGTCACACACTCCCCAGTAACATGGTCAGGCAGGTCCCGCTCTCCACATGCTTGCTCTCTGAAAATTGACTTATTCACACTTAAAGAATAGTGGCCAAACTTCACTGTGCTCACCACACTCAGCTGAACATCCGACTTCCTTACTTCCTTATGTTTTGTGCTTTGTGGGTCAGTGGCAGCCATTTTCGGGCAGAGAGGTGGAGGAAGCAAGATTGGACAAATCTGAAAGCAAGAAAAATCAGGCAAATCAGAGAGGAGATAACATACCTTCCAACATTTATCCAATGAAAATAGGGATGTCCCATTCCATAATAATAATTTTACTCTTTATAACCCACACATCTTACTGGGTTGCCCCAGCCACTCTGGACAGCTACCAACATATATAAAACACAATTAAACATTAAAAACCTTCCCTATACAGGATTGCCTTCAGAAGGCTCAGAGGTCAGATAACTCCATACCCTCCAACATGTCTCCAATGTCCTAAGGAAAAGCAGGACATTCAGGGATCAAATCAGAAACTGGGATGACTTCTCTAAATCAGGAACATAGGGACACTTGGAGGGTCTGAGATAAGCCCCCCCCCCCATTTCCTCTCTTTTGCTGTTTGACTGCAGCCATTTCAGGAAGAAACCATGGAGGGAGGGAGGAAAGAGATTGGACAAATCCTGGATTAGAAATATTTTCATAGAAAATAATGGAAATTGTAGACTCATTATTTGAATAGTTGCCTAATGAATGATTTCCAGGGAATGCACTGTGTTTGGTATGCTGGACCTGTGTGTACATATTTATGTAATTTTTCCAAATATACAGTACACACATTTGCAAGCAATACAATGTTGGGTTAGAGTACTGCATCATGAATTTCGGGGGGGGGGGAGTACATTGTTTTGCCTGAATAACAAAAACAGATTCCTCCCTCACAATACCAGCCTTGCTCCTCTACTATTGATCTTCACATAAAGGTCTGAAGGAGGCTTGCATTCAGCCAGAGCTGGTTAAAAACTTTCCCTGGTTTGGGGGTATGTTGAGCAATCCAAATGGTTTTCCTGTGGAATGACACTGAACTGTCCTGATACACCCCAAAATAATATCTTGGCCCTGGCATTGGTTGTGCCAGGATGTCAAATGTTTATGCAGCAGCAAGCAGTGGCGGAAATCTGATTTTCATTTTTCCTCTCTGTCAGACATCAGATCCTTGTCTCCACTAGTAGAGAAGAAGATCCAACATTTTACCAGGGACCACAGGATTGCTCCTTACCAAGTGCTAAAAGGAGGATACAATTTAGCATATTCCTAGCAAAGCCTCAGGCACAACTCATGTGTTTCTTTTTCAAACAAACAAAACAGAGATTAGCTAAATCTCAGCATTTTATTCTTGTGCACTAACTTGCAGATGAACCGTGGAACCTGGGCCAATGCAGGACTGTGTGCATATATAGCAGTGACTGTGTTGCGGATGCCTGTTTTATATTTTCAATTCACCATAAATGTACACCTATTCATTGACCAAAAGGTAATACTGAAGAAATAAAAAAATGACTCCAGCCTGCTATGTATTGCTTTTTAGACAAGCTCAGTCCTTATCACTGAACAACTGCACAAACCTGAGAGAACTTAATGGAGATTTAAAATGCTCTCTCGATCACAGTATATATTGAAATCCCCATATATAACATGGGACAATTTACACTTTTGAAATACTGAAAGTGCAAACACTTTAGACTGAAGAAGTCACTCTGAGCCACTGCAGAAAGATGCAATATGGCACCCCTATAAAAGCTTTCAGATGACTTCCCTTATCCACTCAAGTCTTCCTTTCAGATGAGTTGCTCACAGAATTGTACCTAATGTCATGTTCTGATTCCTCAGGGCAAGCGAAGCAGAAAAGGAAGAGAAAGGAATATGTTCTGCCTGTCAAATGGCAAATGACTGCCATCCCCTTCCACTGTAAATGCTGCCCGATTGTGATCAAATGTTTGAAAAGGCTCATTCAAATGGATATTTCATTTGATTGGTGTGCAAATCACATTGCCATTTTATTCAGCCACTTAAGTGTCCCTTTTAGATGCTAGAATTAAGTAGCACTTCCATTGTCAATGGCAACACCATGAAATTCCACAAATAATAATAATAGTAATAATAACAGAGGACAAGCCCCTGTCCTGAAAAGTTTACAATATAAAATTCTACATGGGAAAAACAACAGAGGAGGAGATAGGTGTAGGTGTAGATATAGATATAGCAGCTCAAATTACTTTGCATACATTATCTCAGAATTCATTGCAATGAGCAAGTAAGGTAGGTCAGTAAAATCAGGCCTATATAGCAAAGATGGAAGCACAAGATGAGGAACAGTGGTTTGGCTAAGGCCACCTTGTGAATTCAAATCTAATGCAATTTCTGAAACAGACATGCAAGCTCACAGTTCAGTCTTTTAGTGTTAACATGTAACCCATTCTTTTGTGACTAAATAGAAATACCGTCCTGTTCTAAATAAAGGGCTCATAATACTGATCAATAAAGATGTAGAAATTATTTTTAAAATGATGTTGCTGAACTGGAGATAAAGAGAAGATCAAGAATAAAGAGATTATGATTATGACTTGGCTTGCTCAGAAAAGGGGCAAAAATGGGAATAAAAAAACTACTCCACAACTCATGGGCCAGACATGTTAATTTATGGATGAACAGGTCCTTGAAAACATCCCACTTCATGGACTGCTACCATTGTGAGTTCTTTAGACAAAGAATAAAGAATTCAGTGTAGTCAAATGAAGACACTAGATCCCACCATACAGTCAATGTACATATGGGGGAAATTATTTTTGAGCTTAAAGTCAACATTCACAAATCATGTTTATCTCTCCTCCCCTCCTCCCTCAAAACAGAACTGAACTAAATTAAGCTCATTTGTACATGCAGTGATCTCTGGGCCCAGCAAATTCTGACAAACAGATGATGATGATTACTTACCTGCCCTTTATCCTGAGCTCTTAGAGTGGCTCACAACAATTAAAAATACACCCTGAAATTAGCTCAGGGGTGGGGGGGTCAGGAGAACCCTCAGTACAGCACACAGGGGAGGAGAGTGAAGATCTGTCCATCAGGCAAGCTAAAAAACTTGGAAGAATTACCATGGCACTAATTTGAATTTCTCTCCATTTGAGCCACCATGTCATGATACCCCTAAACTCTACTGAATGCTGGCATAGCTCAAAAGCTGCTAAAAAATATGAAATGGGAGTTATAAAGGAAGGAAGCCATAAACTCTGTAGCCAATGGATTCCTCCAAAATTGAGTTCAGGGTTTCAAGGGCAAAAACAAAAATAGCAAAGGAAAGATGCCAAAGGTTTGTCTAGCTCTTGAAAGCCAAGGAAACACACGGAGGTTTAATTTTAATGAAATGTCACCTGGTTTCTGATTAAGTGTCTACTAAAAGTGGCACATGATGGAAAGTCACTCATTTCTCAGTGCAGCCACAGCTGGATTTTGACGTATAGCTTTCAAATGAAAAAGTGCTTGTAGAAAAGGAACTATATCCAGCTGTGGCTTGATGCAAGCAGGAGAGCATGGCCATGTGAGAGACAGAGGAATGGAAGAACATAGGCACATACTGACCGCAGACCCTTGGTCTATCTATCCCAGTACTGTCTACACTGATTGGCAATGATTCTCCAGGCAGGGGTCTCTTCCAGTCCTCTCTGTAGATGTTGAAGATTGGACCTTGAATGTCATGCATGCAAAGCAGATTCCAACCACTGAGCTAAAGCCCTTCCCCTAAAGTGCTGGAAGCAGGAGTGAGGGACTGAAGAGCACTGACAATATCATGGAAAAAGCTTACTTGATAAAATGCTGAAATTGCTAAATTTGACAAGACAACTTTCCACCCAGTGACGCATGGACTGGACTTCATGTAACATTCTGTATCAGACTTAGTACCTTATCAGGAATAGTAGACTTTATCACAGTGAACCTTCCACAACTCAGGAACAAATTGCTTTAAGGTCTTCCCAGATATAAATATGGGCAACACAAAATGTCACCGGAAAGCAGACAATTCCTGCAATTCTTTCATGAGAAATAAGTCTCATAAATACAACTCTATGAATACAAATGTTAGACCTGGGAGCTTAAAATGGGGAAAGGTGCAAAGGTGCATGTGAAGGCCTTGCCCCCAATCTCCCTGCACAAATCAGCTCCACATGTGACCAGGAACTTTGCTAAGACAGAAGATTCCCCATCATCAGAAACTCCAAGTGCTGGATCTCCCTTTAGGCTCATGCAAGACAGTCTGTAGCTTCCTTCTACACGAACAAGGATGTGGCTAATGTGCTCAGTCCTGCTCAACACTACACATGTCCATTCTGATTGCATGAAAGATTTAGAGGTGCAATCCAGTGAAATAAATTTTCACTTTCTACGAAGCAAGCGATTTGAAGTACCTGCAACCAGATTCACCTCTGGAAAATCTCTGCCTTCCCTTCCCTACTTTTTATAATAAGCATTATCCACCTGAGACTTCAGAGAGATAAATCTAAGTGAGGAATATATATTCCTCATAGTGACTGCCTGGTTTCCTTAGACTCCCACTTAGGAACCCTAGATTAATAAAGGGAAATTCAACCAGTCTCTAAAATTTTGAACATCTATTGCAGGGTCTGTATACTAGCATGTGTCTGTATACTAACACTCTTTTCTGAAAGGAAAACCACAAGACTAATGAAGGAATAATGAAATAAGATGTGCATGCTTCCTCCATCTTACCAACCTTGGCATATCAGGGGAACCAATTCTGCTTTTATGTCTGTACTTTTCCGCACAATTTCCCCAGAATCCCAAGAAGGTGATCTGTGTAGCAGAGGGGCAGATGGAGCTGTAAAATTAGTGTGCCAAGCATGGCTCGTAGCACAAGCTATGGGACTCAGAGCACTTTTTGCTAAACTGCTCCAGTCCCACGAGTCACCATCTCCTTGGTTTTGTTTTGCATCGTACTGAAGGATTCAAATATTGAAGCAGCGACAGCTCTGTGAATTCAGATGAAAGGAATCCTAGATAGGCATACTGTAGTTTCCCTTCACAAAAGGAAAAATAAAGTTTTCCACTACCAACAAAATACATATTAGTCATTATTCTTTTTTAAGAAAAAAAGATGTCAAAGGCTTAAGAAAGAAGGAAAGGAGAGAATGAAACTCATTCTTAAAATGTTTAGCAAAGGTTTTCTAATTTTAAAAAAATAATAAAAAGAACACTTATAAAGATAATCACCGATACTGGATGGTCAAATGGTTCAAGCAGCTTAAATGACCTCATCAAGAGGTTGGAATATTTCAAGCTTTGGACAATGTTCATCATCATCACCAAAGGAAGTCGAAAATCAGTGAAAATTGAATCAGAAAAATTCTTAGAAATGAAGGGAAAGTTCTAGGATAACTTTTGTCTCTTTATAAACTTGCATCCTGCCCTTCAATAAAACTTATCAAATTTAAATAACAGTATAAATACAAAATTGCAACAAGAAGGGGAAGCAGAATGAGCTGACAAAAATTTCTATGTTTTTTAAAAAGCTGGGGAAATAAAATGGTGTTTGTCCAGTGCCAACATGATGCCAACTTGCGCATGAGCAAAAACAATGAGGTATTATGGAAACATGTGTATTCTGTTATATGTATGAGCCTACTTCCTAGTGTTAAATTAATGGGGATGTACACATCAGCGAATATCACATAGCTCTGGATCAGCAAAAAAAGATTATGACAGCTCACAGAAAACTGTGTTTAATAGTGTCGTGCAGCTCAGTAAAATGATTTGGTAAAACTTATTTGAAATAATTTCAAAACTATGAGTTAAACTTGAAGAAACCACAATCTGCTTGATAATGTCCTCCAAGCAAGAGAAGAGACTAAATTTTAATCAATCACTTATTCATTATGCACTCTTTTACTCTGATATAATTATCAGTGAGAGGATTAGTTAACACTTGCAAGCATTTTGGCTCAAATGGCATTTTCCCCTTGACTCTCTAATGACAGTTCTTCATTTGGAATAAAGGAGATTCAGCAAAGATAATTAAAGTTTTTCGGGGGAAAGCTGTTCTCTGCTGGACTTTCCTAGGAAGATTTTGACTGCAAAGTGTCATAGTGCCCACAGTTCCAAATAACTGCACTCAGCACAGTAATAGATTTTTCTACGTCAGGAATGGAATTTGAAGACGCATCATCTTTGTAAAGGAATTTTGTCATCTGAAAGAGAAGTCATGGGAGCTATTTTCACAATAGCACTATTGCTTTTATGGGTCAGAAATCAATCACAGCTTCTTAATATTCTGGACAGGGACCTTCAATAATCAATGATCTTACTTGCCTAATGCCCACCTGCCAGACATTGGCATGGCTATTTAACATTTGATTTCATTTCCTTCCATAGGAAGCCATAGTGACCAATAGCATTGTTAGTCCTAATCCTCTTTAAAAGGCATCCAAGTTGGTGGCCATCACAGGCTGCTGGGAGAGCAGGTTGTGCTGAAGATTCTAGCACTCACCTTCATTGGATGTCCATGAGTTCAAGCGTTATGAGAGAGGGAGAAAACCTTTTCTTGATGCACTCATGCATATTTTTTAATACAGTGGTACCTCGGGTTATGAACTTAATTCGTTCCGGAGGTTCGTTCTTAACCTGAAACTGTTCTTAACCACTTTAGTCAATGGGGCTTCCTGCTGCCACCACACCACCACCACAGAATTTCTGTTCTCATCCTGAGGTAAAGTTTTTAGCCTGAGGTACTACTTCCGGGTTAGCGGAGTCTGTAACCCGAAGTGTTTGTAACCTGAGGTGTTTGTAACCCAAGGTACCACTGTACTTCTACCATGTTGCCTCTTACCCGACCTTTCTCTAAAGGGGACTTCTCTACGTCCCAAACTTTCACCAGGAGCAGGTGTGGCAAAGAAGGTCTGGGGTGCTAAAGTTGGTGTCCACCTCCCAGCCAACATTTGTTCTGTCATTCAGCCACTGCTAGTTGCCATGAAGCAGAAAATTATAGCTTATAATCTTTCAGCCCGAAGTGTGAATATTTTGTATATACCAAACATGTCTTTTGAACATCATAGAAGCACTTTGATGACTGAACAGAGCCAAAAGAGCAAACAGTTTAAAATATGTTGGGTGTGTGAGTTTACAAGAAACCCCAACCATTTTTATTTTATTTGTTCTTTTATCCTGAACCATAATCTCTGCAAACTAAGGTTGAAGGGGAGCAGTATGTTTTGGTTGAGTATCTAGAACATACTTTCACTCAAAAAGCACTTGGCTGGATTAACTCTGAAATTATGTGAAATATATATTCAACTACAATATTCACAGACTGTGAAATCCTCCTTGGCTATGAAAATTCAGAAGCATCCTTGTATACACAAAAACTGGAGGAGAGAGTGTGAGAGAGATGCATCCCACGATCAGCCATTAAGAAAAGGAAAATTGCTCATAAAAGATTCACAAACAAATAGAAATGGTATCTTTTCTACAATGCTCAGTACTGTTAAGCTTCTTTGTAATAAAATGTGGTAATATCTCTATCACATTAGTCCAGCTGTAAACTCTACACACATACCTCTGCACAGATAGAAACAACAATGCCATGGCATGGGGTACCAAATGTTGATTATATTACCTTACAAACAGAACAATCCTACACTCCTGGGAAAGGTGGCCAAGTGTCAGGGTGCTGTCAGCGGCTCCCAGCTGGTTGCCCAGGAAAGTACAAAGACAAGGAAAAGTTTCTTACAGTCCTTTTTTATTTCAAACTTTATAGAGAGAGGCTATAGAACCCAGCCTCTTGGATAATGGTGTTGTCCTGGGTGAATTTCCACCCCCGTCTCTCCCACTTCCTCATCCGTCATCATCATCACCTCCTCCATGGGGGCCGCTATCTTTGAGCTTTTTGTACTTCTACTTTTAAGTCTCACTGGGTTCTGGAAGATGGTCAGCCAACTGCTGCTCTGGCTCTGCCTGCTCCTCCTCTCCCACTATTTCCCAATTTCCCCCCTCATCTGCCTCTGAGCTGTGACCTCCCCTGCAAACCACTGTTGTAAA
Source organism: Podarcis melisellensis (assembly GCF_964234715.1). Taxonomy (NCBI): domain Eukaryota; kingdom Metazoa; phylum Chordata; class Lepidosauria; order Squamata; family Lacertidae; genus Podarcis; species Podarcis melisellensis. Next base: position 54,713,809 of record NC_138528.1, read on the forward strand.
TTTATATTCCCTTCCTCTTCCTCCTCCCTGGAAGGTTTGGATGGGGAGGTGGTCTCCACCCTTCCTCCTCCTCTGCCCAGCTCCTGACAGGTGGCTAAAGAGCTCTTAGGGAGGGAGGTCTGCATGTAGGGGTGGAAATCCACCAGTGGAAGTGATTTGGTGTGGTGGTGGTAAGCTCTGCCACCATTGCTGTATTGCAGATGGAAACAACATCCCAAAGTGGAGGCTGAAACACAGCATTATGGGATCATGTTAGCGGAGGCCATGGACCCACAGGATTCTAAGCCTCCTTATTCCCCTGGCATGCCCCTCAAATGACTGCAAAACAATGACAGTCCTTGTAGGTTAGTTTTTCAGAGAGAGAGAAACAGAAAGAGAAAGAGAAAGAGAAAGAGAGAGAGAGAGAGAGAGAGAGAGATGACTAAATGTCTGAATGATCCTATTATATGAGTCTTAATCAATGGGTTCATCAAAGTTCAGCAACATGTTCTAAGCATAATAAGAAATATTTAAGTATTAGCAATATTTTGCTTTCCTCTTTCTAAAATATATATAATGTGTATGTTCTTCAGGTCCTTTCTCCATGCCCATATCTATGGCTTCTGTTCCTGGCTTACAGAATGACTAGATCCTGAGAAGATTCTGCAAACTGACAGAAGGCTTTGTGGAACAGACAAGTTGGCAAGAAATTGAGTGTCAGGGTATGTGGGTAGATTTCTGAAGCTAACTGTAAAAACCAGGAGCCTTAACTGGAATTCAACATTATGAAATCTGTGGCTGCACACACAGATTGCAAAACCTTCAAATTTGAAACAGACTAAAAGTAAAATAAAGCCTGGTTTCCTCCTCTGCCAGCAGTTAAAAGTGTGGGATGCACTAATCTCTTGTCTTTGATAAGGGTTGCATGTTTTGCCCCACAAAGGTGAATTTCAGGTCAGATCACTTTACTTCACCTGACTTCTCAACTAGGCATCCAAGACAACTGAAACTGAAGTGGCAAATGTATATTGAAGTAACAGGGTTTTTTATGTTGTTGTTCATTGTAGATGAGATAAATGTTATATGTGTAAAGTAAAAAGTATTTTAAGCACCGAGATCGAATTGTTTACTCCATAATGCCATTTAGTGTTTTAATCAATTGTCTTAAGGGTGCTGTTTTATTGATGAAGACAGCGATCCTATAGCATAATCCAAACTATGCTCTGGGATTCATGGCTGCCACGATGACAATGGAGCTGTCCCAAGATATCACCAGCCCAATGCATGTGGTAGGTCACACTGTGGATCTTGTTTTCTCAACTGAACAGGAAGAAAGTGATCTGAAGGGGGGGGTGCAGGTATTTACATCATTCGCTTGTCATGATCAGATCACTTCTGTTGAGATTTAGACTTGTGCCAAGAAGTTCTGCTTTGCATTGCAAGTCAAAATGTGAATTCAAAGTGTGCTCTGATAATTATTTTTCTAATTGCACCCTCAAGGTAGGTCAAAGGATGATTCCAATGCATTTAGCAAGACTTAAAGTGCAATCCTATGCATGGAAGTTTATTCCAGGTAATGGCGCATGGGCTTGCAACCTTAACATATGTAGGTAAGAAACTGATAGGTTTGTCACTGAGCCCAGCACACTTTACAGAAGCACAAACTTTACTTTGATTTATTTAAATATTTGATTAGCATACCACACTAAAAAAGAGTGGGTACTATGGAGCAGGGATGGGATACCTGTTTCTCCTCAGATCATCAACTTCCATCATTCTTGCATTGGTCATGCGGGTGGAGGCTGATGGGAATTGGACTCCCAAGAACTATCGATATTATATAGATATCTATAGATCCAAAGTATGACCTCAAGGTACATGAGGCCACCGCTTTGCAAAAACTAAGAAGGCCTTGGTTTAGTCAGTGTTTGGATGGTTGTGCCATCTTGAAATCACATGTATGCAGCTTTTGGCTTCCATGATGGAAGAAAGGTGGGATATAAATTTAAGAAAATGCATACTAATAAATATGCTATAGAACACCTGCATAAATATTTGTGATTGCCACAGCAATCCCCATCCCCAACTATAAGCAATGTCCTAATTCATGTATATATTCTACCTGGAATAAACAACTGAATGGGGCTCAGAGAGCGTTGGCAAAGTTACAGTCAAAACCAAAGTGATCAAAGGGAGGATCTTTTTTAATGCATTATAGTTTTAGAGTGTTCAGGAAAATAAGAATATTCCATTTTTGAAACTGTAGCCACATTCTTGTATTTTACTAATGAATAACTAGAATTTGAGACTGGGAATAAACATGCTAGCTCCATCGTCTGTCACCCTCCACAAGATGGAGGCTGACTGCTTCAAACCTGAAACCTCTTGTACTGGAACTGGTGCCTAAATGGGCAACAACACTTCTTAAAGAATCATCCCTAGATGGGAGGGGTCCCTTCAGGTAGCACTATATCTGCCTCATTATCCAGCCTCATCTTCATGGGCACAGTGGTGAGTAATGGTTTTGTTTAGGTTTTTCCTGACAGTTGGCTTCTTCCTTTTCTTGTGTTAGAACTGTGGGTAATGATAGATAAGACAGCAGGGCTGTCGAAACATGTTTTGCTGCCTGAAGCAGAGCAGTAAATGTAGCCCCACCCTTCAAGGCAAGATGCATAGGACCCAAGACTGGCCAAGTTATTTTGGCTCCTGAGGAAGAAAGCCTACAAGCACCACTTGTGGATAATAATGATGGTGATGGTGATGATGATGATGAAAATACTAACAATTTGCTGCTCTTTCGTGATACTCAAAATCAGAAGTCTGAGGCAATTGCCTCACTCTGTCTCATGGTAGAGCAGACCCAGATAGATAGATAGATAGATAGATAGATAGATAGATAGATGATAGATAGATGATAGATAGATGATAGATAGATGATAGATAGATGATAGATAGAAGATAGATAGATAGATGATGATAGATGATGATAGATGATAGATAGACGATAGATGATAGATAGATAGATAGATAGATAGATAGATAGATAGATAGATAGATGATAGATAGATAGATAGATAGATGATAGATGAATAGGATAGATAGCTAGCTAGCTAGCTAGATAGATGATAGATAGATAGATAGATAGATAGATAGACAGACAGACAGATTCCTGGGGGGTTGTTGGGTTCTCATAGGCATTTTCCCCCCAGAAACTAGATTTTAAAAAGATAGACTATAATAATGAAAATTATTACCCCCCCCTCCATTTTTGGCCCAGCTGTAAAGAAGCATAGAATAGATGCCCCATGTATATGAGTTGAGCATCTCAAGTACAATTTATTAGAGTGCTTTTGTCATTTCACTCTCTCAGCCAGTAGGCTTGAAAGAAATTGAGTCCATCAGCCTTCATCTTTTCATTTCTATACTTGCTTGTCAAAATTTTGAAATAATAATAGACGGAAGGTAGAGTTACTCGGACAGGTGGTCAAGGTGAAACTCAAGCAGCAAGCTTGCCTTGAGTGTATTCTTTTTCAAGTTCACAGCGCTCACGTATATTAAAATACAATTCAAATGGGGCACATCATATGAGGTTAGCATAACAAATACATACATGAGCAGTATAAAAATGTATGGCCGCAGCTCTTACAATATGTTTTGCTGCTCTGTTGGGAAATAATGCAAGAGGTGAGAAGGTTAACATTTCTGCCCAAAGACACACAGCCATTTTTCACTGCATCAGCTATGCATTTACATAATAAGTAATTGACTGTCAAGAAGAGAGATCTCATGGCAGAGAATTTGGAGGCCTGATTTATTTTGTAAGGGTGAAAAAGGCTGTTTGTGAAAAGGGCATCAGAAGCAACTACTGCTTTGGAGATGCTTTTCCATCCTACCAAAGTTCTGCTTTTTATCACAAGAGTAAACCACTGAGCCTAGGGCTTGCCGATCATAAGGTCGATGGTTCGAATCCCCGCGACGGGGTGAGCTCCTGTTGCTTGGTCCCTGCTCCTGCCCACCTAGCAGTTCGAAAGCACGTCAAAGTGCAAGTAGATAAATAGGTACTGCTCCAGTGGGAAGGTAAACGGTGTTTCCGTGTGCTGCTCTGGTTCGCCAGAAGTGGCTTAGTCATGCTGGCCACATGACCCGGAAAAACTGCAGACAAACGGCAGCTCCCTCGGCCTATAGAGCGAGATAAGCGCTGCAACCCCAGAGTCGTCTGCAACTGGACTTAACGGTCAGGGGTCCCTTTACCCTTTACCTTTAAACAGCATTGCAAAGAAAAAGACCCTTAAGGGAAATGGTTCGTCACAATCCCATGCCCAGAGCCCTGTAAAAAAGGACTGTGGGGGATGTTATTTCATCATCTTCCCCTTTTCTTGTCACACTTGCGAGTCAGTTTTTAAATTTGGTTGGAGTTGAGAAACAATTAGAACCTGTGATAGGAGGAAACCCCTCAACTCGATTCGGAACTTGGTAACTGCCCCAAAGAATCCCGGGACAGTACTAACAGGTTCATTATGACCAAAGCTTTCATGGACTAGAGCCAGTTTCAATCTATACGGAAAGTGTTGCAGATCTCCATATGGCTGTGGGGTGGGTGGGTTGTAAACACTGGGGTCAGGGGGAAATTAAATACAGAAAGTGATACTTCAGTTATTAATAGAGGCTTTTCACTGATAAACACAGACATCCTGGTATTGGAAAGCTAATTAAATCATGTAGTGAGATTATTATTATTTTTTAAAAAAACCCACAAATCTTTCTCTTGATTCAAGCCTCAGGTGATAGCACTGAACCTCTTGATGTATTGCAGTTCAGTGATTTCATGTTGCAGTCTCCCATTGAGGTTCTTTAATTCGAGGATGGCAACTCTACATTCAGTTTCAGAGTGTTGCTGAAGGCTGAAATTCCTCCCCACCATGTGGATTGCTTTTTCTTTCTTTTTTAAGTATTGCTGTTGACGGCAACATATTTGTGTCCCTGTATTCTTTCGCACAGAGACTGCCCTGCTTCTCTTGTCTGGATATGTAAGAGCATTGCTGGCAAATGATGGCATATATCATTGGAAGATGAGCAGCTAAATGGAGCCCTGATGTTGTGGATGTTCTTCTTCTTGTTGTTGTTGATAATAATAATAATAATAATAATAATAATAATAATAATAATATCTGCAGGTCTTGTGGTAGTATTGTCATTATTACTTACCTGCCCTTCATCCTAAGGTCCCAGGGCAAGTTGCAACATTCGTATAAAATATTTTTAAAAGTTTCAAACAACTTACAATCATACAAATAAGATGGGTCCTAAAAAATTACATACCTGATGTATCAAAACCGGGGTAGAGAGGTATTAATTCAACATTTGCTGGAAGCGCTACTATGTCACAGTGACAGAGTTAGGAACTGGTCCTTCTGTCCTTGGACTCAGCTATACATGTTTAAAATGTTTTAAGTGTGTTTTAAGTGCAATATACAATGTGACACTAGATGATGTTGAGCCTTATGGAAAATTCAATATATATATTTAAAAAACACTTCAAAACAAAGCATTTTCAGAACATTTTTTATATATGGTTTTTAATATATTTTTATATCTGTTATATATATGCATTTTCAGAACTTTTTTCATATGCTTATCAGATTTTCGATGAAACCTGTAAGTGACAGTGGTATTCTGTTTTCTGCCTTCTAGAACACTACTGGTAAAAAAGAAGAAGAAAGCTTCTCCACTTTTAGTTACTTCATATTCACAAGGATGTCTTCAGATTCTACACTCCATGGCTGCAGGTAATTTTATGGCATCCTTGTGCAAGAAAGAGGGAGAATAGAGGGAGAGCAAGCAGGAAGAAGCAGGGAAGCTTAGTTGTTTGGTGGGAAAACCACAAAATGTATTTTACCTGATTATTTGTTATTCTCAACCCTGCCCTCTACTGACTAGAGGCATATGAGGTTGCTTATACCCAACAAACCTTCACGTTAATATCTACAGATTTCTATTCCCCACATATTTGGGACCTGTATCTCCAAAAACAAATATGCACTTTACTAATATTGCCTTTACTATACATCATATTTTAAATCAAACTGCTTAGGGTTGTTTTCAGAATCTGGTGGTCATATGCTCAAACCTCTCTGGGTGACACACCCACAACAGTGAATATGCAATTTTTGCATTGGAAGCATGATACCGATACCAGTAGTAAATCTGAGTGACTTCTGCTCTTTTAAATAAATAGTTGTATTCTCTGCAGTGCATGCAAGCCATGCCAATAGACATAATTTGAAATAATGGTGGGACAACAGCCTCCAGCCCCCATTTCTCACTGCAAAGCTAAGACTGTACCAACTGTTCTCATAAAATACCAATTCCTTTTTTTAAAAAAATCCATGAACAGAACATGATGAATAATTGCATGAATTAAGTAGATGATGTACAAGCAATTTATGGTGGGAAATAAAGATTATTGGAGTAAATGATTCAGTTTTGTCAGATTCAATAACTATAGAAACATGCATAAATATGAAAAATGTTTACTGTTATTACATGTGTACACACTCTATAATGAATTACATCATAATTGCTCCATAATTGCTCAAAGACTGTAATATTTATACATTTTCCATCATAAATTGATCCTCAGAGATAGAGAGATTTTACATAATTTCCATCTCAGCTCACTCAATGGGATGGCAACATGGCATATGAAATGAGGCTCTTGGGGAATGAGAGTTTTGGAAGTTTCTTATTGACTCTAAATGACACATATCTATTGACCTGCTGTTGTGCCACTTTAATGAAGGTTCTGCTGGAGTGTAAAATTCTCCTTTTGTTCCTTTTCTTACAAGGCCCACACAACAGACTTTTGAAATTTGAATTAGCCGTGGAATTTTGTAACCTCTAGATCAATAACCCCTTTGATGCAATACACTATAAAATAAATTGTTAATATGTTTGTAAACCTTGGGCACAATCCAGGGCAAGTTAGTGGTGATGTAGCCTCAATGAAATAGAAAGAGCCAGAGGATACAGTTTAAACATCATTGATTTAAATGGGATTGAGTCATAGCTAACACTTGCTAGACTGTGTTTTCCTTTCCTTTTGTCTTTTAAAGCCAATGCATTTAACAGCATGCATACCAGTTTTCACACCTCCCTATCCACATAGAATTGTAGAGTTGGAAATGACTGCAAGAGTCATCTAGTCCAACTCTCTACATTGCAGGTATATCAAACATAGACCTCCATCCAATTTGAAAGCATACTGGTCCCAACTTAGCTTTGCAGATGTGCTATCAGTTTTATTGTTGCAGCTGCACCATCCAATTCCCTGATTTGAGGCACAGCATCCATCATTTGATTGGTGGTAATCTTTCAGTGCTAACTCAGTGTAATGATGACCAGAGTGGCACTCATGAGCTGGTCAGCAATGGGGTTGGTGGGCAAGTATCCTCCACCTAATGATGCTTCTGAGTGCTCACCTGGAGTCTCAAAGCTTGGTTGACTTGGCTTCCTCACATCACTGAGTGAACTAAAGGTCAAACAAACCCCACTAGAAGTCCTCAGTGAAAATGCTACACCCCTGAGTAGAAAGGTGGACTCCTAAAAAGTTAAAGGAGAAAGTATATGGAGTGGACTCCCATCACAAGTCAAAATCAGTTATCCTTGTTGACCTCATGTATGGATCTGTCCACCTTCTTGGGATGCTCAGCCCCTTTCTAGAATCCCTTTCCAAGTATTTCAGACCATGCCAAATGGAGATTAAGCACCCATAACATAATTGTCTTGAGGTGCTGCCTCAAGTGTGGCTAAGACATAAAGCTGTCTTCTAGACAAGGTGATTCTATCTTCAGAGGATGCCTAAGCAGGTCAGTCCCCATTGTGCTAAATGTATCCAAAAGGAAGTGATGTTGGAGGAGGCCTAAAAATTCTCCTCCTCACCAGTACAAAGTGTGAGAAGGCAGACAAATGGCTACTGATTCCCCCAGGGCCTGTCAGACCAGTCACCATCTGGGCTGAACCACAGCGTGACACAGATGCTGTGCTAAATGAAAGAGGAAATTTCAATGGCAGAACCACTCTTATAAAGCGGAGCTATGCCATAACCTATTGGCCAGAACTCTCCAGTCAGAATCAACTCCCCTGGAAGGAAGTATCACAAGGCTTCCTGCAGTAGGGGATGGGGCAAAGTCACCACTGCCCGAAGATCAGTGAAATGGTATTATTTCTACATTATTTAAGGGTTCTCCCGCCTCTCTCACACACATGAACAGAGCTATAACAAGTCTGGGTGATTGGTGGGCAGAATAGGAAGGGAGACTATACGGCAAGAAAGATCAGAAAGGAAATTTTCTGGCTAAAAGGCAGGGGAAAGTAGATGAGGCACTGCTTGCAGGAGGAGATAAATGAAAGAGACTGAATCAGGGTGAAGGTGAGGAATCTCATTAGAACTGAGAGTAGCTAGAAGCAAGGGATGAGATGTAAGATGCAGCAAGACTATGTAAGCCCTTGGGGGCAAAACACAGGAGTGTAATTTAGATGCAGAAGATAACCAAGGCAGAATTTATCTGAAAAGAGGAGCCTTGGTCCAAGTGAACAAAGTGGTAGTTTGTTGACCGCTTTCTAAATGCACATAGGTGTTGTGGAGTTGGGGCTAAACAAACCTGATACTTGGCTGGATATGTATATGAAACTACTGGCAAAGCTTAGGTAATTGACATACACTAAATGGTGAAGGGTCATAATGTTGCATACATTTGAACTTCTCAGTAATTTTCCATCAAGTGGGCAGATCAGAGACATTTTAGCAGTGTGTAGAGTAAATTCAAACTTGAGGGGGAAGCCCAATTTTCATCTTTGACTTCCTTTAATTTCACTCCTAAATAAGAGAACAATAACACTTTCTCTCCTCCCATCCCCAGTCATTTCTTTCTCTCCAGCTCCTGAGATGAGATGAGTTTTCATACTACCATGAGAGAAATATGATGGCATTCTATTACAGGCTCCTGTTGTCACTCGTTGAAAAGAGTCTGCAGAGTAATTGCTGGACTTTGCAGTTTGCTTGTCACTGTGGGTTTCAAAATAGAAACAAGCTAAAGCAAATGTGGATTGATTTCATTATGGCATGCTTTTGACTCCCATTCTTGGGGCCACTGATCAACACACTCATGCATACAATACAAAGAAATAATCCAGCAAAATAGCACTGAATTATTTTAGAAAACTGAATACAGTTTTCTGTTCTGCTGTGGGACCAGAAAGGACAAAATTCCTAGATGCCTTATGAATCTGCACCCACCTCTCATGTAAAGAGTTATGTCTCAACCCTATGGGACAAAAATGGTTCACAAAGAGGAAAATCTAGGAATACAATAACGCATTTCAATTCATTACTATAGGATTTAAGTGCACTGAACTGAGCTAGCATTTCTTTGCATGACCAGGCAGCAACAGCCCCAGCCCCCAAGGATCATAAGGAAGGAATAAAGACTCTGACAACATTATATGCAATTAAAATTAGGCCACAACTTTATTAAACCTCTGAATGTAGGAAGACCTTGGCTTAGGCTCATCAGGGTATATGGGATGTGGGGGGGGGGGTGCTCTGCGAGATGTAGGTGTAGCCCAGTCCATATCCCCACACGCAGGGTAGTTTACTGGTGATCTTTCAGTGTATAGCCAGTGACAACCATATATATATATATATATATATATATATATATATATATATATACCATATTGGTATATATATTGGTATATATATATATATACCAATCGCCGCCGCAGAGGGGTGAGTCACTACTTCACGCACTCCCCCCAATTATAGGGAAGGAAGGACTAAAGGATTCCACCCAAGGCCATAACCACCAAAGTTGTGACAAATTGCTATGGGGAAGACAAAACAGCAACCAAAGACCGTAGCAGCGTCCGCTAAACAGGAAGAAAAATTTAACCTGCAAACAAGAAATATTAAACAAAGGGAGGGTAGGCAGGGTGAATCTCCAGAGCTGACTGCCTGGCTATGGTTGGCTCCACCGCCTTTTTGTAAATGGGGCTGGCCCTACCTCCCAGCAAGAAACTTGATTACTGAGGCTGGGCGTGAACCTCCAAAATTAACACTGAGAGGCAAGCCAGCCCCTGTTTGCCAGTAAGCTCCCTGGGAACTGTAGCACCATGCGCGATCCCACAAAGGGCACCCACAATACTATCAGAACTGGTATGTCTCTGAATGCCAGTTGATGGGAATACAAGAGAGGAGAGCACTGTTGCACCCATGTACTGTTTATGTGCCTCCCATTGGCATCAGGTGCCTGCTGTGAGAATAAGTTGCTGAACCAGATGGCTTTCTGTTCTGAGCAGAGTTGTGGCACTGCAACAAAGACTTGGGAATTCAGATTCAGAGGTCTCAACAACTGAAAATCCTATAATTCAGCCCATTAACAAGAAACATTTAGGAAACAAGACCACCCACCCTTGAACCAAAGGTCAAATCTCTCGTGTAACCTGATCCCAAGATGTACAGAACCTTATAGGTTATTACCAAGATTGTGAACTTGGCTGTGTATCAGATTGGCAAGAGGTTGTCAACTAACAAATGCCAAGATAGTTTAGAAGCCAGAGATTGCCACCATAAGAGTTTGGCAAGCATCTCCCCATTTCTGGTCTGCAGATTCTGTGACTAGTCTGAACAACTGTCTGGTTCCCAGCTGTTGGAGGGATGTACCCATGTTCAGTCAGTGGTGGTATACTTGTGTGTTATAGAAAAGAAGATGAAAATAGGATGGATCAGGCCCTTCCACCACAAATCAGTCACTCCGTATTCCACATCAGCAAGCAATCACAGAAATAGTTGTTAAACGTGCCAGAAATCTGGACAACCAATCCCCCCAATTCCTTAAATGCACACTAAGTTCTTCTTTGTAAGTGTGGTTATAAATTGCTAAAATGGAGGTTTGCTGACACGCTGGCAATCCATTAATTACAGTTGTACTACTGCTAGTGGTATATCTATAATTAAATGTAATTACAATGTGTTCCCATCACAAAAACCACTCAATGGTAGATCGGAATTAAATTACAGCCTCCCAGTTCTCTAGATAAATATTTGAGTTGACAACTATCTTTCACAAATTTGAATTCTAACTGGGCTCATTTTGTTTGCTATTTACCCCATCCCTGAGCCTAGGGTTGGCATGTGGGTTAGGGAAAGTGAATTAAAGTAAATTCTTTTTGCATTTTTTTCTAGTTGTGTGTGATAGTTAAGCTGAAGATGAATTTGGATGTTAAAGCTGCTGAAATTTCTATTCAGATTCAGTCCATACTGCCAACATTTTAAGAAGTGTATTAATCCTCCTTTTTACTTAACTTTGCGATGGGGTGGTTAATTTTTCCCCCTTGCATTTTCTCCCAAATCAACCGATCAAATTAAGTCACCAAAGGAGGGCTCTAATTCTTACTAATCATAACCCAGTTCAGTTGGCAGACAGATAAAATTTTATTTCCAACTGATAAACAAGGAGGAGAAACAGCTGAAAATGAGTTAACAGTTTCTGCTAAAAGTTCAGAGCTAAGAGAGATTGTGGGTTAGGCTTTTACTTGTGTGTTGAGATCCCCAAGCCACCCCAATAAAACACAATTCACACAGAATTTTTGTTTAAGGTTTTGGGCATAATTTTGGCCACAACTTTATTAAAAAAAAAAAATGTGAGTGGTACCTTAGGCATTGGTTGCGTCTATCTGACCCCGCCCAGGGACAGACTGACATTTGCACGCCTGCGAAAGTCATAAGGGAAAACATTTTGGAAGAAAGATGGATCTGGGTACGAATCCCTCACCTCTCCCGAAATGCTCCCAGGGGCTCTTGCGTGGCCCTAGCCCCTTGAAAGGGGTTCGGACAAAAGCATGGTGAGCCCCTGGATTCCTTTAATGGAATACTCTTGCAGCAGCAGCATTGGAGGGTCAGGCACAGCCAATCCATGCCCTCCACCAACCAATTCATAAAACCAATGCCTAACCGCAACCTTACAAGTTGTGACGATTTGCTAAATGGCACCAGCCAATCAGTCAAATGAACAAAATTCCTACCAGGCCCCTGCCAAAGCAGACTACCCCATGACAGGCATAGCAAGGTCAATGCGAACAACCCTAAATATAGGGAGGGTGGGCGGGTAATCCAATGCACACAGCGAAAAGAGGAAACTCAACACTGCGCGCAGGGAATATAAGACTTCTCGGCTGTCAGTCACAAAATGGCAACATCAAATTCTCCCCAACGACAAGAAGAGCCCAATCGCAATGGTGGCCAACTACCTTTACCCATCCAGGAACAGTGGGATGTCTTGTAAGATCCCACTGCAACACATGCTCTCCATGAAGGAGAACACGCTTCATCAGAGCTTAACACTTTGCTCAGACACCATCATCTGTTTATTTGTATGCCACCCCCCCCAAAAAAAATAAAGGACCCAAAGAGGCTCACAATGTATCAGATGAACAACAATAGATATAACAATTAAACATAAATCATATTTAATTATTAGATTAAATTAGATTAATGATGATGATGTCTATAAGTCCTCAGCATTATATAAAACAATACAAATAAGTAAACTTAACAGTTTAAAACTAAACAGGAGATTGAATAACATTCTTAATCAATGCACCCTGTGGACTGGCATACTATTCCCTTTTTCCTCTATTTTTAGAGGAGTTTCATACATTTTTTTCTATTTCCCTCCCCCCTCTTTCACACACACACATTGGGCAGAATGCAGCACTAAGACAATTTATTTTTTCAGTCCATGGATTTCTGCTTTCAGAATGGAATATTCCCTCTGTCTCTTCCTCCTACAGGAGCAGATTTGGGGTGTGTGTGGGATGTGCAAAGGTGGGGAGTCCCCTTGCCAAAACACCTTAAAGAAAACTAAGGCACAATATAGTGGGAAAAAACTTAAGTGCAACTGAAAGTAGTCAAGCTTTCATCCCCCTCTTTCCCCCTAATCCCTGTCCCTGAAAGTGCCAGTCCAGCACCACTAATGCCTAATGTGAGGTTGCCAACCTGTTCTCTAATTCCAAGCATTAACCATATTCAGCCAGCAGAAACAAAGGCAGGAAACATGATAGGAGGCAAATTTAGTTCCTGCTGGCAGAACTTGCAGGGGAAAGAAGTGTCTTGTAGAGGCCATGGCAGCTTTCAATTTAGAAACTTGTGATTTGCAGTTTTGCCAGTGGAACACTTGGGGATCTGATCGCCGCATACCTGAAGCTACATGGAGTCAAATCTTTGGGCTATTTGATATGCAAATGTGGAACCTGTATGATATGAAAGTCAGATTTAAAAGCTCCTGACAAGTCAACAAGCTGCAGTGCGATGCTATTTACATTGCAAGCAACATTGGTTTTGTGTAATTAAAATGCATTCTCTGTTATGGTGCAGTAGTATTGTAATCGCAGCGAGGCGTTACGGAGATAAACGGTTTAAAAAATAAAAATCACTGCTGTCCCCTGACACTGTTTCCCTGCATCCTTTCCTAACATTTCAGTGGATGCAAAGCTAAAGGAGATGTGAAAAACAGAGATGATAGTTATTTCTGTCACCGTGGGAATCTAGATGTACTCGGGCTAAATGGAAGCTGTCAGGTTTTGCCGATTCTGAGCCTTAAGTATTTTTTACATTCCTGCCGTCAAGATATTTTGTTCCCTCCAGACATCAATGTATTCCACAGAGTTCTGTGTTTCAGTTGCCAATGCCCACTGCAGGGATTTGCAGTGTGGGCAATTGGGAGTCTCTGCATCATATCCTTGCTTCCGTGAAGGCTCTGGAGGGAAGGGGGGAAAGTCAATGAAACACCCCAGTGATTTAAAGGGCTCTCAAACAGCAGGAGTGTTGAGAATGCTGTGCACACACAAGCAGTGGGATACATTTACTCCATCCTGAGTAAGTAATGAAATCAAGCTATCTCTCCTGTCAGCAGGGCAAGGAAGTCAAAGTCATGGTTAGTCATTTACAGGCAAGGCGGGCAGGAAGAGTAATGAATCATGACACCTTCACAATTACTTCCTCTGCACATGAACAAGCAGCAGGCTGCTATTCATATTTCTGCACTTGCCCCACAGAAGTCATTCCCCACACTGAAAGCATTTGCTTGCTTTGATCTGGAGTATTTGAAGCAATGTGCCCCACTAGCTTCCAAATGGCAGCTTTCCAATAATCCCAAAGAACTCTATGTAGGGATAGGGAAGAAATGTGACTCAGTTTGCATTTAAAGGTGGACCTGTGTAATTTGCACTTTCTGAAGCAATACACAATGCAAAACACATCTTTCAAAATTTGCACTTATCCAGATTTTGTGATGTAGCTCTTCAGTCAAGTAATGTATACAAAAATGAATAGGTTAGGGGAAAGTATGCATAAAAATGTACATATTAGTGAACACACAAAATGCTGGGGAAATTGCTTTGCAAAAATGTTCCAGGATCAGAAGCAATGCTCCCCTCATGTATTCCATTACTTCCTTGTTCCCAGTATCTAGAGTGGTTTGAATCATTTCCCAAATCTATCAAAAAACAAACAAACAACTGAACAGGCAGAATCATAGGTTACATTAGCACAAACTTGTTAAGAGTGCTTTCTTTATGTAGGAAAACAGTAAGTCCAACATTGGCTGGTGGGCCCCCCTGCTGGCGTCTCTATTTTCTTGGATTGACTCAACGGGTTTACTCCCAGATGGTTGGACAGAGGCAATAGTTATTCCAATCTATAAAAAAGGACCTATGCCAGACCCGGCGAGTTATAGACCAATCAGCCTTCTGCCTATACCCAGCAAACTATATGCCAAACATCTTTATATTAAGCTAACTAGCTGGCTGGAAACTGAAGCTATTCTAGCGGAAGAGCAAGCGGGTTTCAGGCAAGGCAGATCCACCATAGACCATTGCTTCACCCTAGCCTATTTAATTGACAAATATGCCAAAAAATCCCGTGGGGTGCTATACGCAGCCTTTATCGATCTAAAGGCTGCTTTCGATTCAATTCCACGTGCAAGACTCTGGGATAAATTGAGCACATCAAGTATAGACAAAAGACTATTATTTCTGATCAGCTGTTTATATAAAGACACGGTGCTGTATGTAAGAACTTCGTTAAATGGCCATCTTATAGGACCAGTTCCTGTCAGCAAGGGGGTCAAGCAAGGTTGCATCCTGGCCCCAGTTCTATTCAACTTGTACATCAATGATATGGTTAACTGTTTGTCATCTCCGGACTTCCATGCCCCCAAACTGGCTGACAAATCAATATCAGTGCTTTTGTATGCTGATGATGCGATACTCCTATCTCGAACAAGAATAGGCTTAAATAGGCTCATAGGTGAATTTTCAGCATACTGTAGGAGAGAGCAACTGACAATAAACTATCAGAAAACCAAAATCATGGTTTTTGCAAGGAAATGCAGACAGTACAGCTGGAGGATGGATAACCAGACAATTGAACAGGTTAAAGCCTTCAAATATCTGGGTATCGTTTTCCAGTCGACCGGGTCCTGGGATGTCCATCAAAAATATGCCAAAGAAAAAGCAGCTCAAAGTATTAAGATGCTGTCCCGCTTCTTTTACACGAAGGGGGGCAGATACATCCCAGCAGCCTTTGAAGTTTTTCAAGCAAAACCTCTGGCGCAGTTACTGTATGGGGCACAAATCTGGACGGGGAACCACTGCTCCAGTCTTGAAACTGTTCAGTCTAAATTCCTAAGGCAGATATTCGGCGTCCCCTCCTGTGTTCCAAACGCAGCTTTACGACTCGAGGCCTGCCTTCCATCTGTAGAAACTCAGACCTGACAAAGAACACTCAACTATTGGCTTCGTCTTAATCTAAATCCACCCGGTCTACTGCCTCTAGTAATGCAAGACCCTCACAAAAGCAAGTGGTTCAAAACTGTGATCAAAAACTCCTTACATGCGGTCTGCATTCGCAGTCCCTACTATCAATGGGCCTCATTAAAGCAAAGAGTCTAATAGGCCAGTGCCTGAAAGACATTGAACGGCAAAACAACCTGACTATCTTAAAGAAACTGTGCCCATGGTATACCTACTTTCCCCCTTCCCATTTTGACTCTCCAGCTTCATATTTGTTTAAATTAACCATCCCAAAATACAGACGTGCCTTTACATTGGCTAGATGGGATGTTCTTCCTTCTGCCGTACTCGAAGGTCGTTACCAAAAGACTCCATTTGAAAAACGACTCTGCCCATGTGGAGATGGTAACACGGAAACAGTGTCCCACGTCCTCCTATCCTGCCCCCTTTACAAAGACCTAAGGAATGAGATTATTACTCCACTCATTCTCTCCAACCCCGGCCGTTCACAAGACATTACACTGTTTTTTCTCTTATCTGATACGGATAGTCAGATAACAGAGAAGGTCGCGAGGTACATCGAGAGAGCTGTGAAATTGAGGGCCACCATCTGAGTGACAGACTTATTCATCTGACGGACCTCCTTCTGCTTGTTCTTATCTTCCTTTTATCCTTATTTTATTTTTAATTCTTGCATAGCTGTGGCCTGTTGGCTTTGCTAATAAAGTTTTGATTGATTGTAGGAAAACAGTAACAAAACAGGTAACTGTGGCATTCACCATGCAGGCAAGGAAGTGCTCCAATTTCTGATACACTAAATATATTGACTGCCTTGAAGTTATTTATTACCATATAAACCACTTGGCAGTTATAGTGCCATGGAAGGATATTTAACAAAATACAAGTAAACACAGGGAAAGCACATCATTTCTACCTGCAACTGCTATAGTGTCCTATTCATCATCAGAACACAGTCACTTATGGCAGTTGAGGGGGTTTCTGCAGTGTGTATTCGAGAGGGGAGTATTTTATTTAAAAAACTGAGTCAGAACAGTTCAGATGTGCAGGAAATAAAAATCACGGCTATCCATGATATCTCTATGCAGAATACCAAAACAATTTAGGAAGGCAAATATTGTTCACTTTGCTTCCACAGATATCTGAAAACACTCTTTACACACAGAATGAAGGGTAAATATAGGCCTCTGTTTTACAAGTCCCAAGGACAGGGTTACTTTACAGCAGTGACGGCAAAAGTAATATTTTGGAATAGATGGAGAAAAGAGGATATGAAACCATTCAGCAAGAACAGTCTGAAGGACATGGAGGATGCCTTTAAAGATGCCCATCCTCAGCACCCATCTTGACTTTATAGACAGGGCCAAATAATTTATTTTTAAGGACCCATTAACCATCTCATGCAAAGGGATGCAAAGGCCCTGCAAGGCCCTTGAGATTGTGTGGCTCCTCCCAGCTTCTCAAATGCTGATAGATAACTTCTGAAGTGGGGAGCCTTTTCTGTCTATGTACACTCCCCCTCACAATTATAAACTTTTTAAAAAATATAATGGCACCTTAATTAGAATGAAATAGGAGCCAGATAAAGTGGCTTTGGGGATGGACCAAACTATTCCTGGATGATACTTTGCCACAAACTGAACATGAGAGACTATGTCATCAGAATTGCTTACTGTATATGGGATGAGTTTAGTAAAACACATTTAGGTGATCAAGCAAGAAATCACCTGTGTTTTGTTTTTCAATTATTGATACATTATGAATGCTCAAAATGATTTTCACAATAGTTTGATTCATTTCAAGTGACAACCCTAGTGGAACTGTTTATATACAGTACTTATCTATTGTTTTTAAATGAATCCATTAAATGAAAAATGTTCCAGTTTACTGCAGCCACCCAAATTGGTTAAGATAGTCATAATATAGCCATCACCTAATGCTGCAGGTGTCCTCATCATAACCCTGACCTCAATAATAAATTTTATCCAAAAGTCCCCACAATGAAGGGGCTTCATCACCAGTGGGAGGGAGTGACAGGATGGAATTTGCAGGACGGAAATATATTGACTCTCTCCTCTGGTTTGTAGCAACGTTGCTCCCTAAAGTGGGAGAATATGCTCACTAGAACCAAAGTCCCACAGAAACTCATATAAACATGGTAACTATGGCTTGATCCTTATTTCGTTGTGGTAGCCCAGAGGCGTGCTTTTTCCACTGGTGACACCAGTGTTGTCATTCTGCCGGCTTCTGAAGACACACTTGCTTAGGCAAGCATACTGCTGAAGTGACCTTCTGATTTTATTGTTTTAACTCTGTTTCAATCATCATGCTTCTTAATTGCATGTCACATTGTTTATTTTAATTGAGGGTAGTTTAGTGACCAATCAAATTCTTATTGTGTATTTCAATTATGTTTTAGTTTTATAATTGTAAACCAATTAGAAGCAATTTTACCATATGTGTGATATATAAAATAAGAGCAGCTATTGAAACAACCAACTGCTTAATGATCATCATTGGATAGCATTAAACCATACTTATTGTGCTGAGAGTATGGAATAGAGGTGGTTAGACATAAATGGGGAGGGCCCTTTGTGTCTGTGATTCTATGAATTCACGCACCGCCATATATTTGGGGAGGGAGGGGATGTTCAGCTGAGCACCTGTTTATTCAAAGAACGTGCTGGAACGACTGTGCTGGAACGACTGCTGGAACGACTGCTGGAACGACTAGCTATTTTTTTAATTCACCAAATAATTCTCCTTGTAATTCCGGCAGGACTCTGATCTACATATATTTTGCTGAAATTCCTTGTGTATGGGTTTTTTTGGTGTGTGTGTGTGGGGGGGGGCTATTACAAGTTCTCATCTATCACTTTTTATTTTCCTTTGTAGTCCAAACAACCTCTTCCTCCTCTAACTAGAAACAAGTTCATTCCTGCATCTAAATATGACAACCATACTGTGATCACTGTGGCTCACATCCCACAGCCAAGTAGACCTGTAGATGTGATGAAAAAGCAGGCATTATGGAAAAACAGCTGGAATCTGTTAATGAGGACAGATAGCAGAAGGTTAGGACATACTAATGGAAAAGTTTTTCATTGCAGTGAAATATATAGAAGGGTGAGGTGAAACCAAACTGGCATGAAATCTCTTCAAAGGGAGCCACCTGTGATTATAATTGAACTCACTTTCTACTTATGTGGAATATCCAACCCTTGTAGCTGGGATTCTAAGCCTCCTAGGTACATCATTGCCCCTGCACTTTCTCAGTGCAGAATGGGGTAATGTACAGCACTTGTAAACTAAACAGAAGCTATAATAAATCAACCAAGATGCAAGAAAAACAAGGAACAAAAATAAAATCTGCTTTTGTGAAGCCCACAGTAGTTTGCTTGAGATTAAATTATAATGATACCTTCCCACCCCCACCCCCCAAAAATGGTTCTGGTTATTACACCAGGACAGCTTTAAATATAACCTTTTTGATACAGGATTATGAAAACAAGTGGAAATAGATTTCAACAGTCCTGAGGCATGGCAAGAAGAGCCTATTTTAAAATCCAGACCAGAATTTGGAAGCTCATGCTGTTGTGAATGTTAAAAAACCTCCCCATTTGAAAAGCAAAATTAACATGCAAACCCTGCTTCAGATTTAATCCTGGCAAATGTAGCTTTTTCCAAGTGCTACTTCTGACTATGCAGCCTTTTTATAGCAAAATAAACTGGGTATTCGGTCAAACAATTTTCGGAGGAGTGAAATCCAGTAGAAGACATTAGAGAGAGCTTGCACTATTCTGAATTGTAGCCAACAATTGCTTCTTAGTTCATAATGCAAGAGCTGCTGACCAATGTAGCTTCATAAAAGCCACCTGTACTATTGTACTACAGACAAACTTATTAAGTGGCTAAGCAAAATTAGGGCTTTTCATTCTTGCTCTTGGGGGTGCCAGTAAACATAGGAAGCTGCCACTTTGGGTGGTCTGAAAGTGGGGCTTATTTTACACATATTACCTTGTTTAGATCATAACCTTATGAAGTGGAAAATTAAAGTGGCCTTGTCCCTTTGCAGGAGTGGGGGAGACTTATTAGAGTAGTTATCCCCGAGCAGCTAATGTAATGTGATGGATTCCTGTGTGCTCTGAGGGATTTCCCAACTAGGCAAGTTGGTGCTCTTGTCAAACCTGTGTGCTCTGAGGGACGTTCTGGCCGGTAGGGTTGGTGCTCCTGTCAAAGCCCTCTAAGCACTCTGAGGAATGGAGAGATGACATGAGTGAGGGACAGAATTGCTTTGAAGTGCTCTCTCCTGCTAAACCGAGCCAGTTTGACTCCTTGCTATACACCTGATCTGAAAGCAAGGAATCCAGGTGGGAGATGGCTAGGATGCACACAGAGAATTGACTCATTTAGAAGGATTTCCTTTTTTCCTCCCACCCTTTAAAAATACAAGCTTCAAGACATTCCAAGCAGCAGCAAAGTTCATCTGCTAGCTCCACTGCTGTTCAGATGCACTTTGAAAATGGACGGGGCAGAAAAGCCTCTGGGACTGATGCTACATGACAGCCCCTATTTTCAAAGCACTCTTCAGTGGCAGCAAGGCTGCTAGTCACCCACTGCCAGCCAGTCACACTTTGCCATTGCTTGGAGTGGCACGGAGCTTGGCTTTTGAAAAGGGAGGGAGGGAAAGCAAACAGACCCTCAGCCAACTCATAAGCTATGTAGGGATGTGTGAGAAATTCAATTCAGTTCACATTTAAGAGTGAATCTATCTTATCTGTGTTTTCCAAAACAATATGAAACACGGCCATCCTTCAAAATTCAAATCTCTCTGAATTTTGCATTGCAGTTCTATAGCTAAGCACTGTGTACAATATGCATAGTTAGGTAAACTGTGCATAAAAATACATATATTAGTGAAAATAACAAACAAAAAATGGCATCTTTTTAAAGGAAACATAAACATTAGGGGAAATACACTTTACAAAAAAAGGTGCATAGATGAAAAAAATGCATACCAAAATGTGTTGATAAGGAGAAATTGTGTGATCAGGCGGCAACAGCCCCAGCCCCCAGGGATCATAAGGAAGGAATAAAGACTCTGATGTTATAGGGAATTAAAATGTCTCACAGAGCAACCCGATATCCCATTTACCCTGATGAGCCCCAGTTCCCCCCGGTGGGGGGGGGGGCTGGGAGGGATACATGCCCAAGGCCAAAGCCAAGGTCTTCCTACATTCGTACACCAGTGGCACAGAGGCAGCAAGAGGCCCCATTAGCGAAAGCTAACCATTTCTGGAACAAATTAAGTTCTTAAGTCTACACAAAACTCCTGGAATGTCAAGGGGCATTGCAAGCTTTGGGTATGATGGATAGGAAATAAGCTGGTTACCAGAGGACAATAGTGTGCATTACATGATTTGTGATTTTGATTCTATACTATTCTTAGCAAAACCTTGGGGATAGCATCAGATATGATTTTAGTCCCTTAAGGCTGCAATTCTATACCCACTTACCTGCAAGTAAACCAACAGTGCAACCCTAAGTATGCTCTACTGAATTCAATGGCGCTTACTCCTAAGTAAGTGAGGCTAGGAGTATGGTAGGTGTGTTTATCATTGTGTGTGGTCCAATTCTACTCTGCTGCCTACGTACATTTGGAGAAATATATCACCCCTGTGAATGTATAGCCCAAATATACCTCTCTCTTTTGGTTCAGAGGCTGTTCTTTTACAGAAGTTTCTAACAAAGTTAATAGACAGAGATTGCAGGGGCATTTCAAGAGCTGCTCGTGGGTATTGCCAACATCAGCAGGCTCCAGTGTGCTATTTCTTCTGATCTTCAACACATTCATATGAATGGCTCGTCTTCAGGAAACAAAACACGCAGAGGCAGAAACAATAGAAGAAAGGAGCACTTCAAAGCACATTTGAAAATCACCATAGCTCTGTCCCATGCTATCTAAAAATAAGACTTGAATCAGAGTCACTGACTTTGTTTTTTTGTGTGTGCATAGGAGACTGCTTTTCTTTTGGTCCTCAGATGAGTAGCATGCAGGGATTCTACACCATTCACAGGCTCTCTGTCTTGTTTCTTTTCGAGGTCCTTTCCATAGGAACTGACCTTACTGCTGAGAGCACATTCGACCTGCTGAGTGGACAGCTTGGCATTTATCAATACATCTAAGCAACAAGTAGGAGCCCCTTGAAAGAAATAGGTTTCATTCTTCTTTTCCTCATGGCAAACGCTTGCAAGGTAGCATTGAAATCAGTGAGGTTGATTTCTAAATACGATGCTTGCTTTTTGCTAGATTCAGGCTTTCCCTTAGAGGATATATTTGTGCAAGTGGCTTTGTCAAAGGCAGGATGCTCATTCTAAAAAACAAAATGGTAGTAAGGTATCTATACTTTGAATGAGTTCTTATAAATATAATAGGTACTCACCTTAGTGTTAAGAAGATGAAGCTCTTGATGAAGAGATGTGGTTGGGTCTTCAGACTTTTGGGGCCCCTTCCTTCTGGTTGGCCATTTGCTTGAAGGTGTTGAAGGTGTGCCCATTCCATCCAAAGGTTGCACTGTTGCAGGACTATAGCTTTAGCTGAATTAATCCCAGGAACCTGGGCTGGAGGAAGAGAGTTTTCAATCCACTCCACTTCCAGGTAATGCCTCCTACACTGCAGCTGTATCCTAATATTAGCTCTGGCCATGAACAAGGAGTTGACACTGTACATAGAGAAAAGATAACAAAGAGGGCCCAACCCACACAATGTTGCATTGGACAGCTGTACATATGTTCCAAAGACAGACATGATAAAGGCATCACCTTTCTCTCTTTTGCATGTGCACATGCAGGAACTCATCCCTTGCCCTCTGTGGGCATGACGATCAATATACTTGAATAACTTGATCTTTTCAAAGTTCAATATGAACAGAGAGGTCCTGCACCTCCCAGATGAACATGTGGGTCAAAACTTACATCATTATTATTATTATTTCCACTTCTTGAATGCTGTGATAAAGTTGGCTCAAAAAAGGTATCAAAGTACATTTAAAAATGTATATTTTGAGATAAAATGTGTTTTAAATACTGTACATATTTAAAAGCAAATTTGTTTAATGCAGGATGGAATGAAACTTACAAGTGAACAAATCTGAGAGTTATACCTACTGGAAATACAGAGATTTGTCCAACTCATGAAAATTATCTAGCCCTTTAGTGGAAATGAGCACTCACACTTAAATTGTGGGTGCCCTTTCCGGGATCGCGCGTCAGTGAACTATCCTGCGTGGAGGGATATGGGCTGGGCTGCCTGCTACACTTACATCTCATTCTCTTATTTCTGTTCTTATCCTGGGGCAAAGTTCTTAACCTGGAGCAACCACTTCCTGGTTAGCAGAGTTTGTAACCCAAAGTGTCTGTAACCCAAAGCGTCTGTAACCCGAGGTACCACTGTATCTGGATTCAGGCCAGTCTGGATTCAGGCATGGGTTGGGACTGAATTGGCCTTGTTCACCCTTATGGATGATGTTTAGAGAGAGAAGGACAGGGAGAGTGCAACCCCACTCCTTCTGTTCAATCTCTCAATGGCCTTCAGTAGCATTGGCAATGATATTCTTCTGGACTGACCCTGAGGGGTTGGGATGTGTCGCAAAGACTCTTTTCCCATGTGCAGTGTTGTGTCCAGAGAGTAGCACTAAGAGAGTGCTCTTTGGCCCACTGGTGTTCATGCTGTGGGTTGCCACAGGGCACTATCTTGTCCCCAGTTCTATTGAACATCTATATTAACCCATTGGGAAGTTCTGGAGCAAGATGCCATCAGTATGCTGAAGGTTCCAGAGATTCCAGAGACTTGCCACTCAGGGCTGTAACAGTTGAGGACAGGGAGGTACAGATTTCCTCTTGGGTCAAACTGTTTCACCTCCCCTGAGTTTTAGGGTCTTGGGAAAATATTTCAGGATTTCCTCCCTCAGCATGTGAACATATGTAGCTCAGGCAAAGGGGAATAGTGGCTGCCTACCCTTCAGTCCAATGGCTGAGTGACCTTGCCTTTTCCAAGTGAGTTGAGTTCCTAAGTGGTGCCTGAGTTTAGTTAAGCCCCACATGATGACTCATTTGTAGATCTTGCTGTATTTAAGCTAATAAACTATGACTCCAGTTAGTCAGTGCTCTTGGGTCCTATCTCTTTATTCAGGTGTGCGCTTGAAATCATGTCTTGGATAAATTTATGTAAAGCTGGATAAATGCCTCCAAGTTACTCATTCAATCAGCTGTTATGTTACACTTAAACACATATCTTCATCATTCTTGGTCATCCAGGGAGAAAGGGAAGTCTATAACAGGAAGGGTTTATAAATGTAAGGTGTGGACTAACGCCAAAGGAATTAGTGTGGAAATGAAACTGTTGGAAAATGCATTAATGAGATTATGTGAGTCCTTAGAATTGACATGTGGGGGAGTCTGAAGACCTGGAATTTGTCTTCGTGCCATTTGAATATGCACATTAGGGAAAGACACAAAAAGTAACTGATGCATAGCATAAATTTTGAGCTTTGTAAAGAGAGATGAGTCATGTTCAGCGGCAACAAGACACCTCTTGTAGGTTTAATCCATCACCTTGGAAAGTGTTGTGTGTGTTTTTAAACCAGGACATAATAGGCAATACTAAAACAAGACAGAGTGACAAAGTTTCTGCATTATATTTGGGCATCCATACAGTGTAAAAACACATGTTTATTTTTAAACAACCCCCCACCACAACCACCACGAAGCAAATTAAATAGGAACAAGCACTAAACTTGATGGCTATTCTATTTCTGGAGGTAGCTTTTAGGTTGCGTGGAAACTAAAATGTAATGCAGAAATTAACAGTTAGGGTAATATTGGGATAATGGTATTAAACTGCCTTGCAAGCACAACCACAGATGGAGCTTACAGCTTTTACTGTTCTCCTCCTCCCTGCTGTGCTCTACAAGGGCTACACTGAGACGGAGGAGAAGGAGGAAGCTGACTGGTAGTGTCAGCCCCTGGCCTAGTTGTGAGTAAGGAGGCAGGTGTTGGGGCTGGTGAGCATGAGATTGGTGAAGCAGAGCCCCATTTGCTTGAAAAGTCTGGCTTCCGCTGGGTTCAGGTGTGCAACTGAAATTACATAAGGAAGAGTTTTGAGCAACAAATAGGGTATTTAAGATAGGGTAACCTAAATAGAGCATCATCCCATTTTCCCCTACAGAAATTTTAACACAGTCTTTCCACTGCCATCATGGGAATAGTTAAGATCCTGCCTTCTTGTTTTGGGCAACAGTCTCTTCTAGCAACCAGTCACTAATGCATCAGAAACATTCAATATGGGGCAGAGACGCATGTGAGAAGAGGCACAAAGGACGGTTGGCACACCTTTGATTAAATATAGCGGAGAAGTGATTTTGATAAACAATAGGATTGGGTCCCCAACTTCTGGACCAAAGGCTGCATTCTTTGCATGCAAGATAAGGCCCTCCAATGTGGCATCTGAGCAGCCAGCAGCAGGAAAGACAATCAGCCAGATGTTTCTCCCACATGGCAAGCATCTGCATCTGATATTATCATGCATTCATTGTGTTTAAAGAGCTTAGTAATTCAGCTATGCTACTGATGTTGATCTTAGACCTCCAAGCCAACCCTTGGGTTAATGGGATGGTTTGGCACTAAAGAGGGACTCAGAAGCTCAACACACACACAAACACGCACAAACCCAACTACCAGCTGCAACAGTAGTGCTCTTGCAGCCATAGATTGATTTGTTTTGTCTCTTTATGACACAAGGCCTTTGTGTCCTGGCTTTGATAAACATGGCAAACTGCCCATGTGTACATAAGGCCCTCTAGGCTAAACATGGAGGTGGCTGCTCAGACACTGCTAATTGCAATATGTTCCTGAGAAAATTAAAATGTGACATACTGGTGAATATATTCCTTGAACATGCTGAGGTCAAGAACTTCTGTTCTGAAATTCAAACTGAAGACACACACACAAACACAAGCACAAGGTTTTGATATATTATACCACCTGCCTGCCACCACCTCCATTTATGACTGGGCCCTGCCTAGTCTTTTAGGGAATTGCTCTTAGGCTCATACACTTCATTTACAAAAACACTGTCACACTACTGACTTATTGAGTGCCTGCAGAAGAACTGAGCTTTATAGCCATTAATGTTTTGAGAGGATTCTTCACAGTCCATTTTACTGTCTGAATAATTTTTTTGTTCTTAAATGTTTTTGATGTTCTTAATTGTTTTAAGTGCTTTATATGTGACTTTGTGATAGTTTTTACTTATATTATTTTGCTGCTTTGTTGTTTGGTGTCTCTGACACCTCTGAGGGACAGGATAGAAATATTAACTACTACTACTACTACTACTACTACTACTAGTATTAGTATTAAATTCAGCTTGATGTGTCAAGGTGATTTACAAACATGCCACAAAACAGCTTAAAATAGTGTTTTAAAAAAGAACAAGAACCATTGCAGATGGGTTCAAATACAATACAAAATGAACCCCTAAGGCAGAGACTTTTTCTTTTCTGTGGGAAATGCTTGTCGAAACAAATATGCCTTCAGTTGTTTCCAGAAAGTACAAATTGTGGGTGTCTGTCATATCTCAAGAGGAATGCTGTTCCACAAAACATAGGCAGCCACACCAAAAACGCTGTTCAGAGTTCTTTTGGAGTTAGCTTCTGATATTTGGGGGACTTTAAAGAGAAACTTTGTGGGAAAGAACTCACAGGTTGAAAAAGAGTTATTGGGATCCAAAATATCATTAAAAATGTATAATTTATTACTTGAGTAGGAGACAATGGAGGAAAAAGTAAAGTCTTCAATGATAAGTTGGGCTAGGGATGTTGGACACAATATTGATTTAATATTATGGGGAACACTGCGGAAAGTAAATATAAGGTTTACAGCATGCTACTTAAGAGAAAATTTTATGACGATGCAGCATAGGTGGTATCTGACACCTAATAGATTAGCAAAAATGTCAAAACCAATCAAAAGTAGCTGTTGGAAATGTAAAACAGCAGAGGGAACCTTTTACTACATGTGGTGGTTTTGTAGCATAATTAAAAAATATTGGGAAATTATTGGTACTGATTTTTTAAAATAATAATAATAATAAATCCTTTTCTAAAAACCTGGAAGCATTGCTCCTGGGATTAATAAGAACAGAAGCCTCAAAAAAAGAGAGAGAGAAATTTGTTTATATATGTGGCAACGGCTGCCCTTGTATTATTAGCGCAAAAATGAAAAACAGATAAAGTACCAACAAAAGAAGAATGGTACATTAAACTGTTAGAATATGCAAAGCTAGCAGGGATGACCAATAGAATAAGAAATCATAATGACAAAAGATATAAGGAGGAGTGGTTATTGTTTATGGAATATCTGAAAAAGTATTATAAACAAACAATCTACCTAGCAGTATGGTAAGATTTTCAGCAGTGTAAGAAATAAATAAAGTGCATAAAAGTTGTTGTGATAGATGGGGTGGACTAAGAAAACACAGGGGAAAGAGGGGATAAAAAGAACCATGGATGGAGAGGAGAGGATGTCGGCCAAGAAATGTTTTCTGATTTATTTTTTTTTGTCTATTCTTTGAAATCTTAAAAAATTATATCTTTTCTTTATTTTTCAAAAGAACCCGATTATTTTTGTTCATACTTTGTTGATATGGAATCCTATCAGAAAAACAAATAAATAAAATATGAAAAAGGAGTGGGAAACACAGGCAGCAGAAGGGACATTGGCCAGTAAGGAGGAGAGAAGGCCTGAGAGAACATCCCTTTGATATTTAGGGCTGAGGAACGAATGAGGCCAAATCAGCCCTAGAGCAAAACTTGGCAATCAGGGTGTTAAAGGGGGAGATTAGGAAAGTCTGTATTGTGTAGCAAAGAACAGAGACTTAACTGTGCGCACTTCCTGGAGGGCAGGACATGGGTAGCTCTGCAGAGTTTCACGGAAAAGCACCAGCACTTGGGATTGTGGTTTGAGAACAATGGCTAATGGACCATTTATATCTTCAATATAAAGCAGTGTTTTCTGTATCATAATTTTATATCAGCAGTTCGGGAGATTCAGTATGACACATCTTAATTATTAATCTTTAAAAAATTTCTCCTGGAGAACAAGTAAATGTGACAGTCCACTAATTATACCTCAGCTGGGGATGGGGGAGCTAAAGGCTCAACTCCAGCATTTCAGAATAAGAACACCAAATATTTTCTGTCCAATTAGCTCCATATTTCCCCAGCAACAAAAAAACTGAGAGTTGTACCAGCACTGACTTTAGCCCTATGCTCACATTTGGAATGTATACGCTGTGAGAAAATAGAACAGAGCATGAACACTCCACTCCCAGAACTGCTTCTCTGAAGCCATGTGCCACTCTCATGTTGTGGGTCACATTGGCTTGGAGGTACACAGTGCTTTTTTCAGGGGACACTCAAGGGTATGCAGTACTGGCACCTATCTTTTGTTGTTGTTAAAAAGCACTTTTTAAAAATGTTGAGTTCTGGCACTTCTTTTTCAAGGAAAAAAGAAAAAGCACTGGAGGTATGCATTGCATAGGTCTGAACCACAGAATCAAGCTCTATAGATTGCATGGATTGGGAACAGATTGCAAAAACCAGGCTTACGAACTTGTGATTCTATGGCATGGGTTGTAATGTAAGTTAGCTTAAGGAAGTTCATGAAATGAAAGAGAGGAATTCAATGTAGTACTATGGAGATTTCTTGAACATCACAGAATATGTCACCCTCCAGACCTCTTGTGGAGGAGGCACATGAAAAGGGCCTCAAGATTATGACTGTAGAGTCTGGGTTGATTCATATGTAGAGAGGCGGTCCTTGAGGTATTGCAGTCCTGAACTGTTTAAGGCTATATAGGTCAAAACCAGCAACTTGAATTGGGCCCAGAAATGAACTGGCAGCCACTGCAGTCAAGCTGGAGAGACTGGCTTCCTTCATACACCAATTCTGAGAAGTTATAGGATGTCTCTTCCTCTGTTCATAACAGTAGCTGGAGAAAAAAACCAGAAATCTTAAAAGTCCTAAATCTGCCTTTACTATTGACTTGAAAATGGGCAATACCTTTTGTAGATGAAAAAGAGACTCCATTTGATGGAATATAAATCTATCTAGGAACGATGAAAAAGAGTCAAGGTAAAAGCATTTTATTTTGTAGTATTCTTGTGCTGCCTTTTATAGGGCTAAGTAAAACCTGCATAAAGATCTTTTCAGAACTGTATACTGTTGTATCTCTCTGAAGGGTGTTGTAGAGGTGAAAAAGCACCCCATATAATCAAATGCAGTAAAGTCAGTGGATTGAAAATGACCTTCAGAATTCTCTCCCTCTCTTTATCTCTTTCTGTCTTCTACTAGTTCTGAATGCACCTCCTATCACTCCTTGGAATAAGCACTGAGGATATCAAAACGATTCCTTCCTTCCATACTATTCCATCTCAGCACCTAGCTCCACTCCACAGAGATGACACATTCTCAAGCCACACCTATCCTGTTTATAATGCAAATTTGGGAGATATCTTCATGTTTGCCTATCTGCCTTGCTGGCAGGTAGGGATGCTTGAGGAATTTGATTTCTGGGAATCCCAAGATGTGCTCACTTTATCTGCACGTCCCAGACTAATATATGGGTTGGAATGCAATGATGCTTCAGATTTTTCACATCTCTGATTTCAGCTGTGCCGGTCTTTGCTCAAACACGTAACAAAATGCTTTAAAATGCATATTTTAGTATACAATTTAGTGAGCATTATATACATTCACACTATTGTTTTGTATAATTGACTGCTGTGCTATGTGGTGGTGGTTTTGGGAGGGTTGGCAGCAGAGGTCTCTACTTCTTAATCATTTCTCTCTAGGAATTTAATAGTCTTACCTTGGAAGTCGAACGGAATCTGTTCCGGAGGTCCATTCGACTTTCAGAACATTCGAAAACCAAAGCACAGCTTCTGATTGGCTGCAGGGACATTTGGCTTCCAAAAATAGTTCGCGAACTGTAACAGTCACTTCCGGGTTTGTGACATTTGCAAGCCAAAATGTTCGAGAACTAAGCAGTTTGAAAACCAAGGTATGACTGTACTAGGTTTAATATTAGGAATCAACAAATTAGTCTGTTTGCATTACTTTTACATACCTTCACCATTAAATCCATTGTGTCCCATTTCCTTGTTAATCAGAAATTTAAAATGAAACAAAACTCTGCACAAAAGTTTACATGCAAAGTGAGAGCATACCCTGGAATCTTTGGAGATAAGTAAATTGGATTCTAGGGACGTGAGTGGCGCTGTGGTATAAACCACAGAGCCTAGGGCTTGTCAATCAGAAGGTCAGCAGTTTGAATCCCCGCAACGGGTGAGCTCCCATTGTTCGGTCCCTGCTCCTGGCAACCTAGCAGTTCGAAAGCACATCAAAGTGCAAGTAAATAAATAGGTACCGGTCCGTCGGGGAGGTAAATGGGGTTTCTGTGTGCTGCTCTGGTTTCGGTGTTATGTTGCACCAGAAGTGGCTTAGTCATGCTGGCCACATGACCCAGAAGCTGTCTGTTGAACAAACGGCGGCTCCCTCAGCCAGTAAAGCGAGATGAGCACCGCAACCCCAGAGTCATCAGTGACTGGACTTAACAGTCAGGGGTCCCTTTACCTTCACCTAAAATTGGATTCTAGGGTTGGCTCACAAACATTACTTATCGTGACTCATTAGCACCTAGTTTTAGAGCATGATGATCAAACTCCGTATAGTTCCAAATTAATAAGTAAGACCATGAAACGTTCAGACATGAAATCTGTGAAATCATTTAATATAGATTAAGTGTTATGTATGAAAGATTAAATTTCCTTGCTGTTCCTTGTTGCTACACCTGTGATGGAAATGAGAACTTACAGTACATTTCATAAATTGTTTTAAAGTTCAGCTTCTGGGATTTCTTCACAGCTTTTTGTTGAAATGTTGGTTGTTGCTCCTTTGAGAAAGGTCCCCATATTGTATCAAAGGGGGTAATCTTTCAATTGACACCTTTATAAACCATTTAGGATAGAGTTTTTTCCCTTCAGCAGAAAAATGTATCTCTCTCTCTCTCTCTCTCTCTCTCTCTCTCTCTCTCTCTCTCTCACACACACAGAGAGAGAGAGAGAGAGAGAGAGAGAGAGAGAGAGAGAGAGAGAGAGTTCAATTATGGCAATGTTAGGGTCATTTACCACAGAAAGCCCAAAATGTGGGAGAAATTCTTTACGCAGGCTAAATGCAGCTACAGTAAATGTGAACAATAGAGACTGCACCAATGTGACTCCTTTAATCATACAGTATTGGGTGGAATGAATTCTATGAACATTCAGATTTGCTCATTCTAGTGTTTACATACTACTTGGGGCAACTAACAATACTTACAATACTTACTTACAAATACTTACAAATAAAACACAATAACTTTTTAAAAATGCATGATTAAAAAAAATCAGTGTTAAGAAGTGTGCATCTCAGGATCTTTTGACATTGAGACCTGAGTGTGTCCTGTAACTAAAATGTTACGGAGCTAAGGGATACCACTATCTGAATTTTTGGGATGAGATAGCTAAGGAAGAGGAAAAGAGCAAAGGAAGGCAGAGAAAGAGAGGAGGTTTCCCTAAGAGCTGATCAGGATTGAAAGCAGAAGACAAAGGAAGGGGGGCGCTCCAGAGATGGGGTTATTCTGCAAAGCTGGAGTTTTATGTGGTGACAGAGACAGTAGGCAAAACCAAGTCATCGTTTTTAAACAAAGATCCTGAAAAAACCTTTCCTAAAGAATCTGAACAAAAAAAAATCTGAAACAAGGCTGTCTGAACAAAAGTTTGTCTCAACACAGTGGTACAGCATTAGAGAGAGGACGATTGAGACTCATGAGACAAAGTGTTCCACAATCTAGGTGCTTTATCCCATACCCATCAAGCAGGTCTACACCATAGTAGGGACACAGAGAAGGACCACTCTATCAGAATTGAAGGCATGGGCAGGGTGGTGTGAGAAAAGATGGTCCATAAGCCATTTAAAGTTTTAAAGCTCATCACCAACACTTTGAATAACGCCTGGAAACAAACTGATAACCAGTGTAACCCTTGCATTAGAGGTGTGATATGATCCCATAAGCGAATAGTCACCAACATCCTTCCTTTTGCATTCTGGACCATGCTAGAATACTCTTCAGGGATAGCACATTGCAATGATCCTTTCTCAATGTAACTAAGCCATATGTCACCTAAACCAGGTCTCATGACCTCAGGGATAAAGGTTGTTGGTGCACCAGCCTAAGCTGGGCAAAAGTACTGTTAACTGCAGCCGCTACCTGAGAATCTAGATGCAGCCAGGTGTAAGCTGCTCTAAGCTGCCTTGGAGGAAGGACTGAATACAAATAGGAGAAATTTAAAGATTTTTTTTTGTAAACATAAAGCTAAAGAAAGACTTTTATTATCTCCAAATCAAAGTTGTCCCACATCTGATTAAAACAATTCTATTCTATATTTGTTGCTCTCGATTTAAAAGAATAATAATGGTGAAACTAATACTCAACAAGTTGGTCTAAGTTTATTTAGCAAGGCAGTGACAAGCCTAGTCACAGAAGGCAAGAGTTT
The DNA here is from genome assembly GCF_964234715.1 of Podarcis melisellensis. NCBI lineage: Eukaryota > Metazoa > Chordata > Lepidosauria > Squamata > Lacertidae > Podarcis > Podarcis melisellensis. Next base: position 54,746,310 of record NC_138528.1, read on the forward strand.
GGCATTCCAATCTTCATCTCAGACCAAGAGATCACCAGCAAAGTAAAAGACAAGACAGAAAGCAAAGCCTATTATTGTCTGTCTAGCACACACTTTACTGAGCATTGCATTTTAAAGGGCAGGCATGTCAGGCTTCATGGCCTTTTCCAATGCCTAAAATGTTTTCTTTGTTCTCACATATTTGGCACCCGAATCCCTTGATAAGAAATTGTAAGGAGACCAGAAAATAGCATGCAACTCCATTCCTGTCACAAAGGTTATAAAAGAGAAGCCAGTGGCACAATCCAAACCATTTTCTTGTGTAATCTCCAAAACATGTAATTTTGTGCTACCTGCTCCAAAGACATTGCCCACACTGGTTGCAACACCCTTGAACTGGGAATGGAGAATGAATGACATCTCATTTCCCATCAGGCCGTGAAGTTCCCTAAGGGGGGAAAATGTCCAATTGTTTCCAAGTCTGTTGAGTGCGTCTGACGAACACTTATGAAACAAGTGCTTCAGTTGCCTTTCTTTGAAATATATTTTTCTCTCTGATCTTTTTTGTGTGACTTTGAACCTGCTTCTTTCTAAAAGAAAAATGGAATTTTATCTCACTAATGAGACCAGAATGTGAAGTTATCGTAATGGTGAACACCTTATACAAATTTGTAATAGCACTATTCACCTTGCAAACTAAAAAGGCTACTGAGGTACCCATTCCTATTTAGCATGCAACCACAAGGTAACCACATCAAGCAGGCCACACGCTGGATTTGATCTTTGGCGCTGGTATAGATGTGATCATGTTTCCTTCGATGAAGGTGCCATGGTCTGATCACTACGCTCTGAAAGCCAGGATTGACGTTCCACCCCCACCCTGCTTAGGTGGCGAGCCGATTTGGGCTCGCCCGCAGAGGCTGATGGACCCTGATAGATTCCGTCAAGCCTTGCGGGACCTTTCTCCCCCTGGCGACTCATTGACTGAGCTTGTTGAGGGCTGGAATACCCATCTCCTGGCAGCCATCAATGAGATCGCACCTAAGCGCCCTCTGCGACCCCGCAGAAACCGGGCTCCCTGGTTTACCGAGGAGCTCTGGAAAATGAAGCAGGACCTCAGACGGCTAGAGCGAGTATGGCGACGTGCCCGTGACGGAGCTTCAAGAACATCTTATAGGGTTTTTATGAAAACCTACGAGATGGCTGTGAAGGCCGCTAAGAAGTCCTACTTCTCGGCCTCCATTGCATCCGCTAGCTCTCGCCCAGCGCAATTATTTAGTATAATTCGGTCTTTAACGTCCCTCGAAGGACAGCCAAATTTAAATAACAATTTGACACACAGCTGTGAGGCATTTGCGAGCTTTTTTGCGGAGAAGGTCTTGTTGCTCCGCCATGACCTCCCTGCCAATTTGGATACAATAAAGGAACTGGAGGCCCCTCGACTGTCCTCGGGTCCAGTATTGGACCACTTCGACCGGATATCCCCAGCCGATGTGGACAGACTCCTCCGAGCTGGAAAGCCCACCACCTGTCCTCTTGACCCGTGCCCGTCTTGGCTGATTAGAGCGTGTCCAGACAAGGTGCGGGCCCTCCTGGGGGATATCATCAATTTGTCCCTTGGCACGGGGACATTCCCAGGGGAACTGAAGGAGGCAGTGGTGCGCCCGCTCTTAAAGAAAACATCATTAGATCCTTTAGATCTATCCAATTACCGCCCGGTTTCGAATCTTCCGTTCCTGGGTAAGGTGATTGAGAGAGCGGTTGTGAACAGCTTGGTGGGTTCCTGGATGAAACATCGGCTCTGGATCCATTCCAGTCCGGCTTCCGCGCTGGTCATGGGACCGAGACGGCTCTGGTTGCCCTAACAGATGATCTTCGTAGACAGCTGGATCGAGGCGGGTCGGGGCTGCTGATTCTTCTAGATTTGTCAGCAGCTTTTGACATGGTCGATCACGAACTTCTGGACCACTGCCTTGCCGACGTGGGGATCCAGGGCACAGTCCTTCAATGGCTGCGCTCGTTTCTCTCTGGTCGGGGACAGAGGGTGGCGCTTGGGGGGGAATTGTCATCCCGTCACTCCTTGGTGTGTGGAGTGCCTCAGGGTGCGATTCTCTCCCCGATGCTTTTTAACATCTTTATGCGCCCCCTCGCCCAGCTTGTCCGGAGTTTTGGGCTGGGCTGCCATCAGTATGCTGATGACACCCAACTCTATCTGTTGATGGATGGCCATCCTGACTCGGCCCCAGACACACTGATCAGATGCTTGGAAGCTGTGGCTGGATGGTTACGTGGGAGCCGGTTGAAGTTAAATCCTTCGAAGACAGAGGTCCTCTGGCTGGGACAGGATATGGGACTGAGGGGGCAACTCCCATCTCTTGCGGGGGTGCAATTAGTGCCAGCACCGTCCGTTAAGAGTTTGGGTGTAATCTTCGATACCTCCCTCTCCATGGAGGCGCAGATTGCAGCTATTACAAAGGCGGCATTTTTTCATCTCCGCCAAGCTAAGCAGTTGGCTCCTTACCTCTCTCGCCCTGACCTAGCTACTGTGATCCACACGACGGTCACCTCCAGACTGGATTATTGTAACTCGTTCTACGTGGGGCTGCCCTTGAGACTGACCCAAAAACTCCAGCGGGTGCAGAATGCCGCAGCGAGACTCCTTACGGGGTCTTTGCTGCGAGATCACATTCATCCGGTGCTATACCAGCTGCACTGGCTCCCGGTGGAGTACAGGATCAGGTTTAAGGTGCTGGTTTTAACCTTCAAAGCCCTATACGGCCTAGGACCCTCGTACCTACGGGACCGCCTCTCCTGGTATGCCCCACAGAGGAACTTACGGTCTTCAAACAAAAACACCTTGAAGGTCCCAGGCCATAGAGAGGTTAGGCTGGCCTCAACTAGAGCCAGGGCTTTTTCGGCTGCGGCTCCAACCTGGTGGAATGCTCTGTCACAAGAGACAAGGGCCCTGCAGGACTTGACATCTTTCCGTAGGGCCTGCAAGACAGAGCTGTTCCGCCAGGCCTTTGGTTAGGGCGCAGCCTGACTCCCTCCTTTGGCAACCTTTACAAAACTTTATGGTTGCCATCAATCTTGATTTTAATTAATTTTTATAATGTTTTTATAATGTTGCACTATTTTGGTGTTGTTAGCCGCCCTGAGCCCGGCTTCGGCTGGGGAGGGCGGGATATAAATAAAATTTATTATTATTATTATTATTATTGGAGTGGTGTGTGTGTGTGTGAGAGAGAGAGAGAGAGAGAGAGATCTGCGGGGCATAATTCATTTCCTATTTTTTGACCCATATCCAGCCTATCACTGCCTAGTACAGTGATACCTAGGGTTAAGTACTTAATTTGTTCCGAAGGCCCGTACTTAACCTGAAACTGTTCTTAACCTGAAGCACCACTTTAGCTAATGGGGCCTCCTGCTGCTGCCGCACCGCTGGAGCACGATTTTTGTTCTCATCCTGAAGCAAAGTTCTCAACCTGAAGCACTATTTCTGGGTTAACAGAGTCTGTAACCTGAAGGATATGCAACCCGAGGTACCACTGTACCTTAGTCACCTCTCCTGATTCATCTGGAAAAGAGAGAGCTGAGTATCATCTGCATATTGATGACATTTCACTTCTAAACCCCTTATGACAGCTCCCAGCAGTTAAACAGCATGAGGAACAAGATGGAACCCATCCCAAGCTCTCACGGTGTCAGATGGGGGCTTACCATAATTACTTTCTCAAAATGGCCCTGGAGATAGGACCAGAACTCAACCCCTACTTCTTTCAGCTGCTCCAGGTGAATAGTATGGTTAATGGCATCAAAGGTTGCTGAAAGGCCATAAAGAATGAGGAGTGTCATACTCCCGCCATTCCTCTCCTGGCAGATGTCATCAACCATGGTGACCAAGGCAGTTTCAGAGTTATGACCGGGTCTGAAGCTAGACTGAAATGGATCAGTTTCCTCCAAGCATACCTAAAGCTGGATCACCGCCACTCTCTTAAACATGTTGCCCAAAAAGGAGGCATTAGCTACTGGGCAACAATTATTTAACACTTCTGGGTCCAAGAAGGTCTCCTCAAGGAGAGGACACACCATGACCTCCTTAAAGGCAGGTGCTACATTTCTCTCCTCCATCATTCCCTGGACTCACCTGGGAGAAACCCAGCTATGTTCCATAATCTGGATTTTCTGGATTATGGCCCGTGTCTACAAATAAGGAGAGGAGTCCCATTTCCTAGCATGCCGTAACATGTGCCCAGTTCATTATTAAACTGGGGTAGGTGGGGAGAGAGATAAGAACTGCATCTCAACATTTTTATGAATGTCAGCCCCGGACAGAATTCTGTGGTGAGTCAGGAGCCAAGAACCAGGAGTCAGGACTGAAAAGAAATCAAGATCTGAAGACTTTGTTGTCCAAGCAAAGTTTCACTGAGATCTGGCACCTTCTTATATTCCTTCCTGCCCCAAAGGGGCCAATGGCATGCCTAGGTACAGTCAGCCCAGATAGTTTTGCATTGAAAAATTGCAGGGACACAGCTTGATACATGGAACTGTAGTCAACAGATCCTCCCAAGAGAAAAAACTCAACAGATCATCCCAAGAGAAAAACTCTACTGAGAAAAACTCTACTGCAGTAATGTGGGTTGGGGAGGCAAATGCAAGTATGCTATTTATAGAGCTTTCAATATCAGTTTCTGGGCCTACAAAATAATTGGCTCATCAGTAATGTAAAACAATATAAACAGGTATCTTCCATGTTCTTAGCCATTAAAAATGTTTGCAAATAAAGAGAAATGGTGAATCAATCACAAAAGACTCCAGTGGACTATTCCGGTAGATGTACTCTTTAAAAATGAGTGCAAGGCATGGGCGATATCCCCATTTGTGCTCTGTAAGAGGGAATAAAAGATGTTTTGTTAGGATCGCTTTGAATTATCTGTGCATATATCTCAACTGTACTCCCCTCTTTGTCATGCTTCATTCACTCTTCCTCCCAAGGAAGGGAGCATCAATCGAGAGTTTGAAGGATTACACTGCTACTGGCTTGTCAGTGACTGCCTAATGATGACACTGACATGAGACACCTATTAAACGTTTAACTGCATTGAGATGAGCAATGGAGAACCAGATTCTGCTTCAGAGATTTTAATGTAATCATGGAGCTGCCAAGCTGAACACTATATTCATTAGAAGGGTTAAGCAGTGTATGTCATGCAAGTCAGGAGCAGTTTGAGGACATTTATACTGTTTATACACTTTAGTAGGTACACAACGTTATGAAATTAAGCAAAAATGTCATACCCAAGTTCTCTACTTAGACCAGCCTTGCCCAAACTGGTACCCAAAGTAGTGTCATCCAGATGGTTTAGACTATAGCCCCCATCACACCTGATCACTGATCTGATCAGAGTGTGAGCTGATGGGAAAAATCTGGAGGGCACCAGGTTGGTAAAAGCTAACCTAGAGCAATTGTAGCCAGCCCTGTTTTGGCAAATGTGCCACAAGACAAGTTCAAAATTTTGTTTAAATGTGTTTAAGCCTTTATACTTCTACGCCTTCAGCATTAAACACAAATACACACATACAAACAAAACTAAAGAGATCACTTCAATAAAAAGGTTATTTAAATATTAAATGCTGTGTCAATGTAATAAGATAAAACAACAATGACAACTTCCAAAATAAAATAGAATTAGCAAAAACTGGATACAAGTCAATATATTAAAAGGCCTGTACAGTGGTACCTCGGGTGAAGTACTTAATTCGTTCTGGAGGTCCTTTCTTAACCTGAAACTGTTCATAACCTGAAGCACCACTTTAGCTAATGGGGCCTCCTGCTGCTGCCATGCCGCCAGAGCACGGTTTCTGTTCTCATCCTGAAACAAAGTTCTTAACCCAAGGTACTATTTCTGGGTTAGCGGAGTCTGTAACCCGAAGTGTATGTAACCCGAGGTACCACTGTACATGTAATTGTGTTTCACCTATAGCCAAAAAAATCTTAAGAGTATTCTTATTTTTATTATTATTATTATTTTGTCTTTTAGGGTAAAGTCTTCATAGGATGGTATATATAAAACCACCTTATATTAAACAAAAGCAACATACACACAGCAACTGGAAAAGTTTGTTTCTCTGATTGATCAGATACTATGTTAGCAAAGAAAAAAACCCTTCCAACTGCAGTGCAGTTCTCTAGCCAAGTAATTCATACAAGTACAGTGGTACCTCGGGTTAAGAACTTAATTCATTCTGGAGGCCCGTTCTTAACCTGAAACTGTTCTTAACCTGAGGTACCACTTTAGCTGCCACCGCGCCACCACTGCGCAATTTCTGTTCTCATCCTGAAGCAAAGTTCTTAACCCAAGGTACTACTTCTGGGTTAGCGGAGACTGTAACCTGAAGCGTTTGTAACCCGAGGTAGCACTGTATGTGTATATGGGTATAAAGCATGCATAAAATGCATATGTTACTGAAAATAACATACAGAAATGCATTGATTTTAGGAAAACAGCTTTGCAAAATTACCGGTACTCATTTTGAACGTATATGTGTTAGGAGAAATTCACATTTAAAAAAAAAATAATAATGACAAATTGATGTGGAAATGTTGGTAACTGAGATTAAGACTGGAGAAATGAAAATCTGAAAATAACTATTAGGGGCAGATTCACTCATCCCTACCTGGAAGGTGGTGGACATTCCTTTGTCAACATTTTTAAGCAGAAGGTATTGGGTAACGGATTGCTCGCATCTGAAGGAACTCATTGATTCGATCTGTGCACAGCGGAGGCTAGACGTTGCACTTTCAGTTTCATTTCCTATGCAAGCTCTGCATCTTCCTGATCACATGGGACTCTGCTGCCATCAGCCATGCTTTCGTAACCTGGTTTCACTACTGTAATGTGCTGTACTTGAGGCTGCTTTTCAACACGTCTTGAAAAGATTCATCTAGTGTAAACGGTGGCTGTTCATCTCCTTTCGGTTTGGGGTAGATATGAGCATAAGCAGCCTTTATTGTATCAGTTACCCAGCTATTAGCATGTTTCTGGGCCCAATTCAAAGAGCTGGTTCTCTTTCAAGAGTTGGGACCCACATATCTTAGAGACTACCTTTCTCCCTCTGCGTATGTGCATTCTTGTAATCAGGTATGTAATCAGGTATGTATGTGAAGTACAAAGAGAACTGTATCTACAAGAAGCAGGGCCTTCTCAGTGATTGCTCCATTCTTCTCAGTAAAGTTCATATGTTCTTTCCAAATTGAATTTAGATAGAGGCCGTGAAGTGCCTAGTTTTTGCCTGGTTTTTGGAATGACAAGCTAAATATTTGATCATTTAATAGGCAATTGGATGATGTTAAAAAGAAGTGTTTGGAATAACTATTATGTTCATTTTATTTCTGTAAACTGCTCTAAGCTGTGGAAAAACACCACAGACATATTTAAAATAAATATTGCCATGAGTCTTCTCTCTGCTCTGGTCTTCTCTCCTTGCAAGAAAGAGCACAATGATTCATGCAGAAGCAGAGACTTCTCTGATGGGATTTAGATCTTATTTTTTACACACTATAAAACTAAATCCTTAGGGTCACGAGAGTGAAATGTGTAGCCAATATTAAAGGTTGGTGTTTTTTTAAAAAAAAGTAAGCTAAAGGACACCTGGATGGTTACGTCCAGTCAAAGACGACTATGGGGTTGCGGTGCTCATCTCGCTTTCAGGCCCAGGGAGCCAGCATTTGTCCACAGACAGCTTTCCGGGTCATGTGGCCAGCATGACTAAACCACTTCTGGCACAATGGAACACCATGACAGAAACGAGAGCACACAAAATCGTTGTTTACCTTTCCGCCGCAGCGGTACCTATTTATCTACCTGCACTGGCATGCTTTTGAACTGCTAGGTTGGCAGGAGCTGGGACAGAACAATGGAAGCTCACTTTGGTGTGGGGATTCAAACAGCCAACCTTCTGTTTGGCAAGCCCAAGAGGCTCGGTGGTTTAGACCACAGCGCCACCTGCGTTACATTAACTTGAGGGGGAAAGGTTGTCTTATCCATCAGAATTTGGGAAACGGATCTAAAGCCTTTCCACTGATCCTTGAGTTTAGATTCCACTGTTTTGCTCAGCCTACCACACTGCAAACACTCTTGTTTGCAGTAACCAACCTGTAATTCACCCTTTCCTCTGTGTCTCGTCACACCAGTCTTGCATCTTTGCCTAACACATCCCTCCATCAGTCCCCCTGGCTCTCCCATTAAGACTCTGGGTTTTAAACCAGTTGCCATTTAAGAGAAACTAATAATTTTTACTGTTCGCACTTTTTCTACTTGAGGGGGTGGGGAATAGCATAATTTGAACTATACAGGTAAAAGTATTTTGATGTTTTGCACACTAGGAACACCATGATTAAAGCACTTCCCACTGAAAGGACAAGGCAGGGTGGAACAAATGAACCGGAGAAGGCCAGAAATCACTTTCTTTTTAAACCAGCAGTTTAAAAAGAAAAAAGAAACTGCCACCAAAGACTCAGATGGGCTTTGTACACCATTAAAAAGTGTATATGCATAGAACAAATAATGAAAGCGATTAAAGGGAAAGAAGGCTGACTCAACATGAGTTGAGCCCTTCTGAAAAGCTCTGAAACCCTGAGATACATATGTCTGATCTCCTTAACAGCTGGTATGCATTTCCCCCAGTATCCATCCCAGGAAGAAAAGATCAGAATAAAAAAGTTTTTTCCCCCAACTTAAATTTGAAAATTGTTAACAAAGAAAATATATTAAAATTCTAATTGATATGGGGGATCACAGTGATATTATAAAGGGCAAAGTATTTTTTAAATTTATTTTTAAAATGTTTATGATGCATTTGTAGCACCTCGTTAATTAATACATTATGCAATGTGTTATTCTGGATTTTCTTTTTAATTGATCTATTTCTGCCTCTCTATTGTTAACAGCAAAATGAAAGGGGACGACGACTAATATGCATTTAAATAGTTACTAATGGAACAATATAGCATTGTATGTCGCCTTCAGCAGGCATAGCAGTGAGGTGATGGGTTCTCAAAACATGGCCATACAACACACCTTTTAAAAATGCCCCCCAATTAAAATTATCCATGAGACAGCTGGGGTGTTGTGCTATTCTTGTTCGTATACTCATTTAATTGTCATCAAGGGAAACATAGTACTATTAATAGCTATACTCTTTGGAATCATATCTCAAAACAAAGCAGACTTTTTTGGCAAAACAGTAGCTGGGAAACGTACCAAAATGTCCAACACTCACCTGTTGATTGCTTCCAATAACCACTAAGACAATATTATTTTTCATTTCGCTATCAAGGACATGAGTCTCCTGGATCATGCCAATGGGCCCATCTAGTCCAGCATCTTGTTCTTACAGTGGCAGATGCCTGTGGGACACCTGCAAGTTAGACATGAGTGCAAGTGCACTTTGCCTACCTGCACATCCCAGCCACTGGTGGTCAGAGACCAGGGTTCATATCCCCACTTAGCCATGAAGCTCATTGAGTGACCTTGGGCCAGTCAGTGCTTCTCGGTTTTATTAAACTCACAGAGTTGTTGTGGGGATTAAATAAGGAGCGGAGAACCACATATGCCACCTTGAGCTCCTTGGAGAAAACGGTGGGAAATAAATTCAATACAATAAATTGACACAATAGGTAGTAAAGGAACCATCACATCACCATGGATGCTTAGGTTGAGATTCCTGTATGGCAGAGGAGCTGGACTAGATGATGTCTGGGGTCCCTTCCAACTCTACAGTTCTGTGATTCTAAGATACTCCCAACTGCTAACTCATAGAAGCTATCCAGGAATATACCATGGCTGATAATATCAAAAGCCACAGAGCAATCAACTGGGTCACACACTCTATTTCTCTCTCTTGACAAAGGGCATCAACCAGGATTACCAAGGCTTTTGCAGTGCCAAAACTGGGGTGGAAGCCGGACTGCAATGGGTCTAGATAAAGGGTAGCCAATGTAGTGTATCTGCCATCAGCTCCAGCCAGCAAGACCAATATCAGGGATGATGGGAGGTTTGATCTATTGTCAAATATGGCACCATGCTATCTGCCATTGGTTTAGAACATCCACTTCTTCCAGATATATTTGAAGATGATCGGCCACTGAAATAGCAGATTAATGAGGGGAAATGACAGAAAGGAGTTATGAACGAATACATGCAAAATTGACACAGACCAGAAATATCTACCTCTGTTTTTCAATCATGACTCTCTGACTGGCTTACAAATAAAAATGGCACTGGTGCACACAAGATCTTGAATTGCTATTACGGCTACCAAGCTTGCTAGAGACACAGAAAACTTCCTCCTTTCTCAAGTGATTTTCTGTTAGTTCAAAATTAGGCAAGCAGTTTCACTGGTAAATTTGACATACTCAAATCTGCTCTAGACCAGCTTGGACCATTGGTCTTTCTTGGCTTTATATGGGCAGGAAGCAACATTTCAAGGTCTAAATTGGATGTCTTCCCTAACTCTGCTACCCAAGATCCTTTGTCGTTGGACCCTGGAATTTTCTGCATGTGAAGCTTGTGCTCTGCCAGTGAGCTATGGCCTGTCCCCATAAGATGACACTGCCCTCCTTGCCAAGGTTAACTGCTGTTATGAATCTACTCTATGTGCTACTACAGCTAAAGCAAATTTATAAGATCGGTCTGTAAGATACTTGGCACTGGTTCTCAATCTCCTGTTTTTACTGCTCTGTCTACTGGAGTGTACACTGGATGATTCTGTAAAATATCACAGAGATGTCAGCTTTGCATTTGCTTATCTAAAATAGTGGTGTTCTTGAGAGAACAGTTGTCTACATGATAGGAAGGCTATGTCTCATGTATGATTAATTCCATCATCTTATAGGCAGCCTCATGTAGGTCAACATCAAAGCTGAAAGATGAGCTTCAGAGCATCTGTCTCCTAGCGAGTTGTTGCAAGACCAAAAATGATACCACATAAATAAAACCACCCCAAAACATCCAATTTCAGACTTATTTAATTTTAGAAATGAAATAAATATGATATCATTTAGGCTGTTTGATTTTTAAAATCTTAGTTGATCCTTTCTTTGATTTGTCTTGGTCTTTTGGCCTTGAATTTTCTTCCTGGTAAAATGAGGTAAGGAAATTAGCAAGCACATGCAAGCTGTATGTGCGGTGAGAGTGGTCTGAAGAGGACCCAACTGGAAACCACTCAGGGCTCCTGACAGGCTGAGGAGAGTATAAATTATATGAAGGCATGCCTGTATATGCCCATATGGCACATGCTTGAAAACACCCATTTTCTGAGAGTGCCTATCTACAAATTGAAATATATGAATTGGCCCTAAGGAATCTGTATAATTCAGATTGCTTGAAACTGAGCTACGGTCATCAATACACTTACAAAAAGGGTGGCTTGGGACTAAACTGGTATTTGAGGAACCATGGCTTTTTAAAGAGGAGCCTGATGACGATTGTGGGTAGCACTGTGGTCTAAAGCACTGAGCCTCTTGGGCTTGCCGATCAGAAGGTTGGCAGGTCAAATCTGCACAATGGGGTGTGCTCCTGTTGCTCTGTCCCAGCTTCTGCCAACCTAGCAGTTCAAAAGCATAATAGCGCAAGTAAGGAAGGTAAATGGCGTTTCTGTGCGCTCTGGCTCCCACCACAGTGTCCCGTTGTGTCAGAAGTGATTTAGTCATGCTGGCAACATGACCCAGAAAGATGCCTGTGGACAAACACCGGCTCCCTCGGCCTGAAGCGCGCACCCCATAGTCACCTTTGACTGGACTTAACCATTCAGGGGTCCTTTAGCTTTAATATATGAAATGGCAATGTGCACTGACTGGCTTCCTGTCTGCTATTGGCAAAAGAAACTCAGAAGGTTGATCCAGTAGTTGTGTAAGTGAAAGGCAGGCACATGACCAGCCTTTCTCTCCTGCCCGTTTCCGGCTGCTGGTGCCCTGAATCTCCAGGTAATAGGGGCAGGCTCCCGAATGGCCTGTGCAGTATTGTAAGGAGTTGTAGTGGGAAATTGCTTGAAACTAGAGGGAGGAACCTTTGGCCAGTAAAGTCCTACTCCCAATTTCAGGCAACTCACTGCAGCCCTTTACAACTCTGCGCACAAAGTTCAGACCCTTGCTCATCTTTGTCATGCAACACATTTTGCACTAGTGCTGTGCCAAATCCTGCCCTCACCCCTCATTTTGCCAAACTGTTCAACCCTGGAAAAATGGGGTGTTCCCCCCACTGCTACTTTCTCAGGTGAGAAGGGGACTATTTTTTTTTCACAAAAAAGGCTGCATGCAGTTGGGGTTTGCATGTTGATCCTACCTTCATTATAATGATTTTGAGTGACACCTATTCCTACTTTTAACTACCAGAGCACAAGAAGAACCTTGATCCATCAGGCCAAAGGCCCATCTAGTTCAGCATCCTGTCTTTACATTGGACAACCACATGCCAATGGGAAGTGTGCAAGCTGAGTCCAATAACACTCTCTCCACTTGTGTTGCCTAGTAACTGGTCTTTCCAGGGGGCTTTCCAAGAAGTGTGGCTGACCAGGAAGCTGCCTGCCAAGAACAGAAGTGTGCTTGTAGGATGATGGTGATTAAGCAATAGATTCTCTTTTCTTTTCTTTTTAAAAAAAGTTAATAGTTTATTTTGTATAAGTGCAATAGTCTACCCCCTTGAAATATTTCTTCCAACTTCTCATACAATTTTGTTTTTCACAGGTGATTTCTTTTCAGCCATCGCTCACATGGATGGATGCAACAAAAGGCAAAAAATACAGACATTGCTATTTTTCACCCAATACAGTATACACATTTTGTACACATGTTCACTGCACTGGTATTGTGTTCATGTAGGAAGTTTTGCTTTTTCAATGCATTGAAAAATGCCATACGATGTTGAGATTTTTTTTAAAAAATGTTTCTCAGATGACGAATTACAATTTAAGCTGTGACTCATTTATAATCATTTTGTCCAAAGCTACTGATGGTGAGCCATCAAGATAAGACCCCACACAGATACATCATATGCCATGGTGGCAATACCACAAATGCAAATAGCGGCTCCATTGGCTTATCTGTCAAAGCACACTGCCAGAGTGCCTTGGAGACAGATTTCAGCAAAAGTGTATCTTGGCATGTCTTACATTAATAATTTGTGAATACTCCATTTATCGAAAAGGAAGTAAAGAAGGTGGATTGATCACTCGAGGTTTCTTTTCCATTTCCCTCCTCTTACATCCTGTCTATGCAATGCACCCTAGGCTTTTCTCTGCATCTCATGTATAGAGGAGGGTTGACAGCAAGGGAGGTATGAACAAACTAGTCCTGAAATAGCTACACCTTGTCACAGTACTGGCACCTATTCAAAGCACTGCATGTCTCTATACGGCAGTGTTATGTACTGAAGTTCTCACCCTGGGCCAGCAGGGGGATACTGTAGATAGTTTTCACTCAGGTCCACATATGCAAATAGGGAATTGAAAGTGCTGTTCAGTGACTGGATAGCTACAGAAAAATTGTTACTGTTGCGTTGTAGTGGATCTCTATATAAGCAGGCTGGCTGAACCCTTCAGTTCAGTTCTGTTCTGGGTCTGTGAATAAACAAGAGCTGTTTGAAGAATCGCTGTGTCGTTTGATATGTTCACTCACAGCTTAACAGGCAGGATACAAGAACGTAAGAAAAGCCTACTGGATCAGGCCAATGCCCCATCTGATCCAACATCATATTCTCACAGTGGCCAACCAGATGGCTATGATAAATTCAAAAGCAGGACTTGAGCTGTCTATCCACTTGTGATTCCCAGCAACTAGCATTCAGAGGCATTCTGCCTCCAACACTGGGGGTAGAACATCTAGAAGCAGTTCTCTGAGTGGAATGAAGCCACTATGCTAGCTTTTTGCAAGTGACTCACTGTGGTTACATCAAGTCAGAGGGGGAGATAAGAGGTGGCAAGGAGGTTAGTGCAGTGCAAATGCACTGGCAGAGCCAGCTACTGTTCCAGCTGGTGCAACTGCACCAAGCCATCCTCACAGCTGCCTTGTCCTTCTCCCTCTTCTTCTGGGTAAGCAACAGCAACCCACCTACTGGGAAGCTCGCACAGTGGTTCTGATCCACCCACTGACCCACCTGAAGCACAAGCTCTTTTTTGCACTCCATGCTGCTAATGTACCAAATTTCATTTAAAGCATCACTTTACAAGACATTGCTTTATTCTCCTCCGCTGAATATTTGTAGGGTTTCTGAAGGACATTAAAATAATTTCAGTAATATCAGCAACATTTGTATTGGGAGGTGGGTTTGCACGTCTCTAAAGAGCACAAAACACAGTTTAGAGCAGAACTAAGCATTCAGAATGGTCAAATGGAGCTGTACCACTTCAAAATGAAGATAGAGAATGATGCTACTATCATTCAAAGGGCATTAAAAATCAAAGTAATCAATTCTCTGGAAACCTCCAGGTAAGATTAGTGTAATGTGTTGCTCAAGAAAAATGGTTTGAAAGCTGCAGCTGGTGCAAAATGCAAGAATATTGATTGGTTCAGCCAGTCTAGCCAGTCTAGCTCATATAACACCTATTTTGAAGAGTCTGCATTGGATAGCTGCACCCCATCCAAGCCTATATTGAGGTTTTAATGTTGACTTACACAGGCCTGAGTGACTTGGGACCTGGTTCCTTGAAGGAGCCTTTTCTGTAATGTCCTTCCTGGGCTTCAAGATCTGCCAAGGAGGCCTTGCTAGCAATTCCATCATCAAGTGAAGTTTGTACTTCTGTGAGTCATAAAAGGGTGTTCTCAGTGGTAGCATCCTGGCTGTAGAATGACCTCCACTCGGAAATATGGCTGACATCTACATTAGCTGGGTTCCAGCACCAGCTAAAAACTTATCCTTTTAGTCAGGTTTTTAATAACACAGGCTTTCGATGTGTCACTAATACTTGGAAAGAGAAAGAGAAGTTATGATATTTATGAATTTTATATTTTTGATTTATAATTGGTATACTGCTGGGAATGAGATAGAGATAAAGTTAGAGATAGAAATAGGGACATAGATATTCTTTGGGGGGGGGACACAGCCTTCACCAGAGCATTTTTTACAACTTGAAAGTGATGAAAAGAAACATTCTCTCTCATGCCGCTGGAACAATTCATTACATTTCCCCCAATCCAAAAGCACATTTCTACTTAGGAATTGGGAGGGAAACAAAAATCTGGTGAATCCTGAAAGGGGGTAAAAGCAGCTTCTCACCACCTTGTTGCCTTTTTCAACTTTCCGTTCTCCCTGTTCCTCCTGTAATAGAATTCAAGATGGGGTCTAAGTTTCAAAGGCAAAATGTCTGCGCCGATCTACTGCAAATATTATGAGGGAGATAGTGCCGCACAGATCCAGTAATATATAGCACAGTAGTTATATGATTACTCTAATACAGCAGTTTCCCAGCATTGCCGTTACATTTTAGCCACGGATAAGCACTTCTGTGCGTGACTGAGCATATCAGCAAATCCCAACTTACTTTCCCCCCCATGTCATTTAAGATGGAAAAAGTAAGTAAACTGAACTCCCACTTCTGTTTTCCATGTGATCTATGATATAACTCAGTTCCTTGGTAAATTGCTTTGTGAACACATACAGTTCATCCACAGATTACATTTGCAACACCACCACCCCAGCTGTGAGATATAGTATTATATCACCCCTTCCTCCAGATCATTTATGAATGTGAAACAGCACAATTTCCAAAATCTCAATACAAATCCATGGAATACCCCACTTCTCTCTACCTTCCATTGTGAATACTACTCATTTATTGCTACTCTTCCCTTGCAGTAGTCTGTATCATTCGGAAAAGGTTGTTAAATGGAAACCATATATTCTTGCCAACGCCGCAGATGTTATGGAAATATTAGCATTATACAAGAGACAGGAAGATGATGGCCAGATAAAGCTTTTAAATGAGCATGAATGAGTGGCCTCCTGCAGTGCTTTTTCATCTGCATAATGCTATTTCATAAAATTTCTCTCTGTGGAGTATGATGAAGAAATTTTAAAATATTAACACAGCTAGCAACGGCTGCTTCATATTGCAGTTGGTGGCCATTATCCATTCTGCTCATTACTGAAGAATTCTGCAAGTGTTCACTAGTACAAGTACTTCATTATTCCACTTAATCCACTAGTTGATACAGGGAACTTATCTAATCTTTTCCAAGTTTCAATATGCTCTCTGGGTGGCCCACTTATCTAAGTGAAACTGCTGGTGAGAATCTTGCAGATACATAATTTATTTCTTTTCAGATATGTTCAGTTGCCTATTAATCAATGTGTGTGCATGAAATCTCACCACTCCAGTGTCAAAGCCAATCAACGGTCTCCTTAAAGTTTAAGTCATCTGCATTGTCTAGCTATCAGTTACAATGATGAAAAAATAACATTTTCCTCTTCTACATATATAACATAGCTTTAGCCCTTTTTAGGCATTCTGCCCTCATGGGAAGCCCCACCTCTGACATGTGTCAATCTGTGTACATCCTAATTTGTTTATTTATTGTATTTCTATCCACCAAGGAGCTCAAGGTGGTGTACATGGTTTTCCCCGTCCTCCTCTAATCCTCACAACAACCCTGGGAGTAAGGTTAGGCTGAGAGGAAAGGACTGGCCCAAGGTCACCCAGTGAGCTTTATGTGTGAGTGGGGATTTGAACCCTGGTCGCCGGGGTCCTAGTCCGACACTCTAACTTCTACACCACAATTAGTCACATGCAGCATTCAACAAGTGTACATTCTGTGTACCTGTGTATACAATTCAAGTTGTGTAAATCAACATGTGTATACTCTTTTGTTATGTACTGAGTTGAATAGGATTCAAAATGCAGCAGTCTGATTGGTCCTAGAACAATAGGATTCAGAATTCAGCAGTCTGATTGGTCCTAGAACAATGCAGCAGTATGTTTGGTCCGCAGGAGCCACCCAATCCAGCTCCAGGTGGAAGTGAATCCACAACCTGATTGGCCTACAGAAGAATCCCGGAATTAGCCAATCACGTGCGGCCCATTGTGTAAATAATGTATATAAAGCAGATATTTTGGGGGAACATTCATTTCCTCCTCACCACTATGAACTGAATAAAGAGCAGGAAATCCACTCTCGACTCCGAGTATATTTCATCTTTCATCCCCAAACCTGTATAGAGACTCTTGTATTCAGTGTAATGTGTGATCAAGCTTAAGGGTGATACTATAAAATGATGAGCTAGATAGAAGGCCCAAATCTTTCAGAAGACTCGTCATAATGTTTGTTAGATGAAAAAGGGAATGCATTAGAAATACACATACTGTATTATTGGTATGCATTATCTTCCTAACTCATTTCCATGCTGCCACTCATTCATATTTCTACTAGAGCTGAATTTGGTCCCCCCCCCCCCGTCTCTTCTGCATATTTTATGTTACTACTATATTGCCCCAAAGAACCTCTAGGCCATTTCAATGCAAGTGAAGACCTAGAGGGTCACCAGACTCAGTGGAATTTGGTCCCTGCGTTTGAATCCTATCAGAGTGTGTCTGAGATGGGATTATGACTAAAAAGCTATGCTGCTGGCAAAAGGTTTAATGATTTTTTTGATACTTCTAAATTAGAACTGTTAAGACATCTCATCCCGAAATCTGTTCTTGGTTCATCCTTTAAGGCCTCTGAGGCTTTATCTCTTGTCTTTGAGAATTCCGCCTACATACTACACAATTAAAAGTAGTTTGGAGGAAATGTGCTGAATATAGTGGGATTAATTTCTGTGTAGATATCACACACACACACACACACACACACACACACACACACAGCTACAAATTAAGAAAGATTAAACTGAATTTATGGGTGTAGTAACACTACTGTCTGTCAGCCCCTGTCTGGACGTCAGAACAGCTGTACCTCCCCCAGGATCAGATTTGAGGAATACCTTGATACAGTGGCATGCCCCCCCCAACACCTCACTCTATTAAAACTAAGGCTCCAGTCCAAAGCCTTATCCACTATTAAGTTGTGACAGTTGCTATGAGGTAGGCAAAAAACCCAGACAGGCCCAATTAGCCTGAAGGTAAAATCCTTCTTGGCCCCAATTATGATGATTTAAGTCTTCCGCAGCAAGGTCCTTCTTTGGGCCTGCCCACAAACTGCCGGGCAACCCATGATCATATAGAAGAAAGGAAGGGTGGGAGAGGAATTCTACACCCAACTGAGGCTGGGATTAGGGAAGAAGCTTCTATAGCCAGAGGGAATAAGTTTTCCCTCTGGTCCACTCCCAAGCCACATCCCATAGCTCACCTGAGACTGGTCGCAGCAATAATATTAATATTATAATAATTTATTATTTATACCCCACCCATCTGGCTGTGTTTCCCCAACCACTCTGGGCGGCTTCCAGCAGAATATTAAAATACAATGATGGGTGTGGTCTAGCATACAACTTGGCTTGCAGAGGAGGAAATCATGTCCTGTCCCAGTCGTGCCTAAGCCAATAGAAGGGGGCCCATCCAGCCGTAGCTGGGCGGGACCGAAACCGCCACCTCCTGCTATGTGGAGGTAAGCAGTTTCACATATTTACAGTCTTTCCTACCATATCATACATTTATTTACTAATTGATATACGAGCTTTCTTCCATAAAACTCAAAGCAGCATACACAGGACTCTCCTGTGCAGCCCTACTGAGCACAACAAGCCCTGTTTAGCTTCAACCAAGTTTTCATTATGTGCTTTCCAACCTTTGGCTGTAGTAAGTGTGGCTTTCTGTCTGCATCATTCCTAGTGGGACTTAGTTCATACCTTGCATCTGAAGTTCAGCTTTTGAAATATTAAATGTTCGCGTATTGTTACATTTCAAATTTATGTGCAACTCAATTCCTTTCTTCCACAATCATTTTTTTCAGTAATAACTATCCCTCTGTCTAGTTCTCAAGGGAAATACCTCCTGGGGACCCAAGTCCCGCTTCCTGTTTTGCTTATCTTCTGCTACATCATACATTGACTAAATTGAGAGCAGAGCATCTTTTGTAATTTTCAATATAAATGTGTCTATGCTGTGAACTCAAACAGCAGTCAGATGGTAGAAATAACACCAGCAACATTGTGTTTTGTGCAGCCATTACTTAGCACTTTCACAGCACATTAATTATGCTTACTCTGGCAAGCCAGGTGATGATTATAGCGCATGAACTGCAAATGGATAATTTAGAAGTTGGGCGGGGAGGCGTTCTGTGATATGGCAAGCTTTAAAGCTCGGGTCAGAGGCAAATAAGAAATTATCACTTAGGATTTTCCATTCTGGGTGTCATTATCATTGTTATCCCCCCCCCCCTGATCTGCCTTATTACCAAAAATGAAAAAAAAGAAGAAAAGAAAAGTGGCTGATCTAAGGAAACTGCTGCTGCTGAATTGTGCTTGCCAGTATTTATTTGGAAGTATTCTACATGAAGGTGAGGAATCCTTACATGTCTTCTGGGAGAGGAAGTGTGCCAGTTCTACTTGCATGGTACAGGACAGAAGGTGAGAGGTCTAGCACGAGGCTTTTGGAGAAGTATTCCAAATGCTTTGGGTCTGAGCAATTCAAACCTGTCCACATATCAACCACATACAGTAGTACCTCAGGTTAAGTACTTAATTCATTCCGGAGGTCCGTACTTAACCTGAAACTGTTCTTAACCTGAAGCACCACTTTAGCTAATGGGGCCTCCTGCTGCTGCCGTGCCGCTGGAGCCCGATTTCTGTTCTCATCCTGAAGCAAAGTTCTTAACCTGAAGCACTGTTTCTGGGTTAGCAGAGTCTGTAACCTGAAGCGTATGTAACCTGAGGCACCACTGTATTTAGATTGACAACTGAGACCTTCCTCATTCATCCCACTTTGAAGATCTCGGGGGGGGGGGAGGGAGGATTTCCAAAATTCCCGGATCTTCGGCCAGTCAATCGAAATATTATGGCTTTTTGCATTTTTGTTGGCGATTGCAATGTATTTCTTTTCATATTGTTTGCATTTGTGTCTCTTAGACTATTATTTATACTAGTTTGTCCCCACAGGGAAAGGAATAGTGTGGAGTGGCTGGAGGTCAGCACAAGGCTTCTCATATAGCCCAGAACCGCATGAGGAGGAGGAATAGAATAAATTTAAAATGTAAACAAAAGGGGGGAGATGGACAGGTGGAGGTCTTGCAGGCACCAAGGGGAGGCAACCCATTGGGTATCCCTCAATTGGGTTTCTCTCTACAACACTACTTGGGGAGTGAAAAACAATGGAAGTTTGATGTTGTTCCGACACATTAAAAAATGGTATAATTGTGTCATTCCTTCAAAGCATAGAGAGAGACAGTGCATATGACTCGGCTCACTGCTGCCGGGGTAAGAGGGGAAATTCCTAAGAAATGAGTCGCTCATGTTCCTCCAAGACACATTATTGAAGTGGCAAACACTGATGTTCTGACAGAAAAATAAATAAAGCACATTATACTTGTCCAACCAAGAGACCTGGCAACCTATGGCAGGCATACCAGGTTGGAACCCTCTGTTCTCTCTTGCTTCCCTGATTCTCAGAGGGGGGAAAAGAATATTACATTAAAAAAAGAGCTGGTTAGATCAATCACAGGGGTCTTTGGGAAACCTGCAAACAAGACCTGAGCTCAAGAGCACTTTTCCCTCCTGTGGTTTCCGGTAAGTGTTATTTAGAAGCATGACCGTCAAGCCAGAGCATAGCCATCGTGGCTGGTAGCTACTGATAGCCTTATCATATCATCTATGAATTTCCCCAGTCCTATTTTAAAGCTGATGGCCATCACTGCCTCCTCTGGGAGCAAGGTCCACAGTGTAACTATGCACTGCATGAAGACATGCTTTCCTTTATCTGCCCCAAATCTTCCAACAAATACAAGGATTAGTATGTTTAACTTTTCTGCAACTATTAGGGTTTAGGATGTTAATTAAAAGTTGCACCTGATATAGGAGGTCATATCAGGATGATAGATAATTTATGAGAGGCGTATTTTATATTAGACTTATGCCTGCTGTACTGATGCCGTGAACCACAGAAATGAACCATGTAAAAAATCCAGACTCGCACCCATTCTTACATAGGCCACACTCCCAAACAGGGGGAAGTAGTGCTTTAAAGGGTCAATTTCCATCTCGAATGCAGCTATTATCTGCCTACCGGATGCCCCACTGAGCATAGTAAGGATTTCTCAGCAGTGCCAAGCTTTGACTTCCCTTCTGCTCAATGGGGGAGAGAAGAATGCTGAAGGCAGCAATCACTCTGAACATCCTTGCTTTGTTGAGGGTGGTTGAAAATGTTTTATCGGAGAGATAGTAGGCTGGGTGACCTACCTGTAGCTGGTTCTGCTGCCTTTTTCAAAAAAAGCCTCCAAAGTGATTTTGAACTTTCATTCACGCTCTCACAACACTTCAAAAACTGTGGCTGCTTCATTGTTTTGTCTGCTCTAAGTGAAGTAGTTACCACTTGCTGTTCACAAAATTCATTCTCCCCCCCACCCACCATCACCTATTCTCACAGAAGTGATATATTTTGAAATACATTATCTCCCAAGCCAGCACTTGCTGTTCCTGCTCTCTGTTCTCACTTCAAAACAGCAAAGGGAACAAGGGGTATGTGTGTGCCTGTTTCCGTGTGCGTGTGTGGGAAATTTACTGGGAAGCAAGCTTTTTGTTCTGATACTTGTGCCTTCCCTAGTGGATCTGTTTTTTTCACAGCTCAGTTTAAAGATGTTCTTTAAAATAAAATAAAAACACACTAGACTTAGCTTGTGCAAAGTCGGAAGCTGCAATAATATACCACAATAAACACAGTCACCTGGGAAGGACATATAGTAAATTATGAGGGCCCAACTAAACATGACAGTGACAGATCCATTTGTTTAGGAACTGTCTTATACTGAGTCAGACTATTGGTTTCTCTTGCTCAATATTGCAGGAGTGCCAGTTTGGCCCCACATTTATGGGTGTCGAGGGCTATAGATTCCATGCAACGTGCATGGCCCTGGCACTGAAATTTGTAGGTGCCTGGCGCCTTCATGGGGAGTTTTGTGGATGCTTGGGCACTCAGGACCCCAGAGAATTGGCACCTATACAATATTGTCTACATTGACCGACAGTGACTCTCCAAGGTTTCAAAGCAGGAGTCCCTCCCAGTTGAGATACCAGGGATTGAACTTGGGACCTTTTGCATGGAAAGCAGATGCTCTGCCACTGAGTTATCAGGCCCTACCCCCTATAAACTACAGATCATCCCCAATGGCATCAAAACAGAATGGGTGGATCAGGTTTAAACACTGTGAACATACATTTGATAAGCATTAAAAGTAGACCGCCTTCCACAACGATTACTGGGAACTGTTGTTTACCCCCTCATAGAACTACAGTACCCAATACCCTTAGCGAACTACAGTTCTCATGATTTTTTGTGCATAGGTGCTTTAAATTTACACTGCAAAGGGGATGTGTAGAACTCTTTGCATCTGCAGTGGCCCTGGAGACATATACAATATCACCTTTGCAAGAGCAATGTACGAAAGATAGAACAGAATTTTTAGTACTTTGGTGCTGCACTGAGACCACCACTGAAAATTCAATCAGGTTCACATAAGGCATCTCTTGACCATTTTGCATCTCCTGTTCCTACTCACTGGAATGGGAGAAGATGGTGATTATGAAGAACAATGCAATCACTTTAAAAGATAATAATAATTCTTCCATTAGGCAATCATGATTGTCTAATGAAATGCTTGTCACACTGCATCAAGAGTAAAACTGGAATTATTGAATCATATTAATACAATTCCTACCAGCTAGTTCACAAAACCGTAATAGAAAAATATCCTTAAAAATGCAGAGAGAAATATATTCAACAATCCATATACACAATACAGAACCGAATAATCTAAAATCAGCACTAACATTCTGAAAACTAAGAGAGCAGGCTGTAATAATGGGATCAGCCAGCTCTCACAAATGTCTCTTTTGTTGTAGCTGCCAACCTAACTCCAGATGGCCAAGGCACTTGGATCACAGTTTCATACGAAAATGCAAGAACACAAGAAGGCCATACCGGAGCTGATGTTCCCTGTGGGTACCCCAGATCCAGGTAATTTGGGGCTTTAAGGTCAAAAGCAGCACACTGAATTGAACCTGAAAACCAAACAGCAAGCAGTGAAGCTCTTTGAAGATGGAAACAATATGTCTCATTCAGCTAGCTGAAATTAATAACTAGGTTGCTGTTCTGGGCTGGCTGAAATTCTAAATATCTCATAAGGTTTGAGATATAACAGCTGAACTATGCTACCTTCTGGCAAAGTATCTTTATAGTTGTTTAAAGTTCTTCCCACCCAGTAAAACTCAGGAACACTTCAGGAGTAAATATGAAAAAGTTTTTTTGGCTACCATTTGTGCCAGAGGCAGCCTATTGAAGAAAAGCTACTGGGTTATTTAACAGTGCTGACAAGGCAGGGTGTGTGTTTCTTTTTTGCTCCTTTGGAAATAGACTAAATTGTGTGTTTTTTAGAGGAGGATGCAGGGGAACAAGCAAATTTCCTTTCCCGAAGCCTCTGTAGGTGTTAATTATTTCCCCCCACTTTTCTGGTGAATTTACTGACACAATTGGTTAGAGAGACATGTTGCTATCAGATAATGGCAATCTGAAGCAAGAATTTCCTCCGTTTTTAAAAATTCCTCCCACACAGAAGGGGCTATGGGACTATCTTATGATGCCAGAAAGAAAGAAAGAAAGAAAGAAAGAAAGAAAGAAAGAAAGAAAGAAAGAAAGAAAGAAAGAAAGAAAGAAAATAAATGTTGGAAAAGTTATGTTGGAATATATTGAATGCCTTCCCCCCCCCCCCAGAAAAGAAAGCATAGCAGAGACAAAAAATAATGTTGTTTTTAAAAGATGCCTCTGAAATGCTATTCCTTTATAACTCCATTTTATACCAAAGGAAATTGAATCTGTCAGTTAAAGTGAACTGTATTCTCCCCTCCCCTAATTTCTCAGGATGCTTCTGCCCCCATCCCACTGCCGAAACCATTTTTCTTCTATTAGCAAACAATAGGGTGATGGTTTGAAGAGAATTTGCAGGAAAATTCAGAAGGAACTTGAATAATTTCTAGATATGAAGCAGACTCTGGTGACCCCCAAGTTTTCAAGCTCAAAATATTCTTTCCTTAGAAGTTTTAGAGATTTCACAGAATGAAAGCAGGACTGTCTTCTTTGCTCATGTCACCGACTCATGAGTGCCAAGAAGACAGCAGCTGAATTACTTTGTTACACAGAAGTGAGACCATCGTTGGGGGAGGGGGGCGGTCAATGGCATCGCTAGGTGAATATCATACAACATAAAACTCAAATAGTGTAACACTGTAAAAAGGAGAAGGAAAAAAAAACCTCATCAAGTAGCTCACAAAATGAGAGCCTTGCTGCTGAGATTCTATAAGGCAGCAATTTTAACTATGATTACGGAAAGTCACTTCGACTGTTTCATGGCATTAAATTGCCTATAACTTCTGTCATTCCTCCCCTTAAAGAGTATTGTCATCTTTCCCCCGCATTTTCAGAACAATCCTTGACTCCAGTTAGACCTGCGGGGTGACATGGGATTGCTTCTAACCCCCCTTGATTCTAAATAAATGGCAATAGCTTCTTTATAACCACTTACTATGGAATTGGAAAAACAAAACAGTTGTTTTGCTGAGAAGCGTTATGTTACAGCCTTAGTGGTAACTGCTTCAGGCACTAAGGCTGAAGCTCTTGGAGGGGTGGATTAGCATCATTCCTACCTCACAACATTGTCATGATATATGGTCCAGGTGCATGGCACACATATACGCATTCATACAGGGGTCTACATCCTGGGGTCTCTCCTCTGCCACCACAACTTTTTTAACGGGGCGGACTGGACATGCACCTACACATTACATTACAAGAATGACTGAAGCAGTCTGTGACCCTGCTCCTCTACACAGAATCAAGATCCTTGGGCTAAGTAAGCAGCGGGGTCTGTTTTGGCATTGCTAGGCCAAAATAACTGGTTGGGTCCCTGCTCTGCTATGTGACAGGAATGGCAGTGGGTTGAGTTGATTGTTTTTCTGTTGGATAGGTCTATACCAATGGCTCCCAAAGGGTTGGTTTATATTACCAAAGGGTTCCTGCAGATGGCCTGTTTATTCAGCATGGCACAAAATATATGTGGTTTTTAGACCGTGCCCGGTTTTCACTGAACCTTCATTCTGATTTGTTGACAGTGTGGTTATATGACAATGAACCTTTGCCCTTCATTCATCCTGACTTGCTTTACAGTCCTTTCCATTAGTCATTCACTCATCCCACACTTTCCAAAACATTTCCTCATTGCTTTCTAAACTGACAGCCTGCAGTCAAGTTTCACATTTAGAAATAGAAGGAAATGAAGAGAGATTGTTCTTGCTCTGTTAGATATAATGGCCCTAATTTTACCAACTTTGTCAAGACAATCTTCTCAATAATAATTGGTATTTCAGGAGCTTCCCTTTCAGCGGGATAAATACTTTGAATAATTAATACAGCAGCAGGATCCCATTTCCTGGTGCTATAATTTAATGTTTACTCATAAATTGTTGTTTTAATATACCATGACATACTTGGCTCACCCTGTGAACAAGGAGGATAGACTTTCTCATTTGGTTTCCTTATGCTTATGTTCAATATCAGCATTTTTTTCAAAAGCAAAATATTGTGCTCAAGGAAGGAAAGGGGGCAAAGTAAGTTCAAGTCTAATTAAGACAGAAGAGCTGGAGGTCTGATTGCTTCTTACAAAAGTTCTGCTTTGCCATTATTATCTCAGTGCTTTTGTGAAATGAATCAGAGTGTATGTACGACCCACTTCTATTCAGGGAATGTGTCCGTTTCTCAATGGCACATTGAAGTGTCATTTCAGGTATTTTTGGGGGAACAAGAAAGTAGGAGAGATTTCACTGATGGAGGAGACAGAAGGGACAGCAAAGATTAAATATTCACTTTTGGATATGACTGTGTAAAAAATAATGTGTGTGTTTAAAAATGTCATGATTTCCATGGGTGTATGCAATAAAGCCATCCCATTAATGCAACGACTGCTGCCTGTGCAAAAGGACTTCCTTCCCTCTCTCACCCTCCCCAAAAGTGTTAAGGTTTTTCCCCCAACCCTCCAGAGCAGATTTTAGGGGATGCAAAGAGAAGAAAGGAAAGCCCTTGCATTAACAATATGACTTTGTTGGAGGTAACCCTGTGATTCCATTGATGAATGAATTTGTGTTTGGCAAGCAATTTCTAGGGACATAGGCCCCTTAAAATGTTAATGGCAGAACCCATGTGAGGGCCAGAAATATTGATGCTCTTCTGACATAAAGAAGAGAAATGAAAGAAAGCACCCTTTAAGGGTCACAAAAACACACTGACTAGGAAGTGTTTTTCATGTACCTGAAAGGCACTTCCGGAATAACTAAATGGAAGGGAGGGGGGTCCTTCACCACTGTCCTCCCTTAATGCTGTCCCCAAAAGAGCATTTCTATTGTTGGATAGGCATTTATCACTATTATGCCTATTTCAAGAAAGTGAGGAAAATACGGGAACAATGACATTTTTTTCAGGAACTGGCTGCAGTTCAGCTTGTATCAGAATTTCGCAACAAACAAAAAGAGCATTGAAAAAAACTAGATAAGATCCTGAGAGTCTTCCACACATTCCAAGGGGAAGTCCTTTTACAAAGGTAACTGAGACAGTGAAAAGTAGGTGTGGTGCAAACACACCAGCAAGAACACCGGATTGGCTTCTGCCTGTGTGTTTGCACCACACCAACCTCATTGCGGCCTCAGGCCTCCTGGTAAGTGAGAGACCCACCTGCTGAGAAACAAGGGCACCAGATCTTTATCCACCCGCACCCAATGATCCACAACTGAAATTAGGTACAGTCGTACCTCGGCTCCTGAATGCCTTGTGAGTCAAACGTTCCAGCTCCCAAACAATCGAAAACTGGAAGTAAGTGTTCAATTTTTCAAACGTTCTTTTGAAGTTGAACATCTGGCATGGCTTCAGCTATTTTTTCCAGCATGCCTGCACAATCAGGAACCAATGGGAAGCCGTGCCTTGGTTTCCAAACTTTTTGGAAGTCGAATGGACTTCCAGAACGGATTCCGTTTGACTTCTGAGGTACGTCTGTACTTTTGTTGTCTAATCAGAGTTTGCATGAGTCATCAGATTACTCAGAAAAAATCTTTTCAAAAAGCAGCTTCCTCAATCCCCCCCCCCCTTAGGAGTGGGAATTAGTCATTCAGCAACACACAGGGAGAGGGTACTGGCTTGTTAAATATCAAGTGCTTTATGTTTTCTACCACATTCAGACAGAAGCTCCCATTTCTTATGGGAAACAAATAGCATGGACCTGCTTTCAACAAAGCATGAGTCATTAAACTTTACAGCATACCTACAGATAATATTAAATGGCTGTTTTTGAAGCATATCAAGCACTAGAATAAACAATCACACATGTTTATTTAGCATAGGTTTGAATTACAGTGATCTGTGCAGATCTTTTTGAAGGAAAGAGGTGTGAGAGTGGAGAGACAAGGAAAACTGAATTCTTGTCATGCCCACTCAAAAACTTTTTCTCACAGCTGCAAAGGATGAATGCAAAGTTATACTTTGTAAAGCTGCCAACATTTACAAAACCTTTGTTGATTTCTAGCTACCATGTCAATTCTCTATTGGCATCCTTCCTAGCTGGTTACACTAAGCTGGCACTGATAATAGTCCAGGAACATAGACTGGGGGGGGGGGGGAGATGTTTATTTTTATAAATAAATATTTTTTCTGTATAACCTCCCATATCA
Source organism: Podarcis melisellensis (assembly GCF_964234715.1). Lineage (NCBI taxonomy): Eukaryota > Metazoa > Chordata > Lepidosauria > Squamata > Lacertidae > Podarcis > Podarcis melisellensis. The sequence continues at coordinate 54,774,194 of NC_138528.1, forward strand.
ATCTCAGTGTGGTTTACAACAATTTACAAATATAGATCAGCCACTAACATCACAAAAGACAAAAAGAGCAGGTAACTGAGGGCAAAGATTAAAAGGATAGTTACCTGCTGGAGCCAAGCACCAGCAAAAGTCATTAGCATTTCCATTATCCTAATCTTAGAGGAGGCATGCTTCCACAACAAGGGAGTCACCACAGAAAAGGCTCTCTCTGGATGCTGCTAACCACACTTCCACAGACTGTGGCACAGTGAGGAGAGCCTCATCAACTGAACATAAATGTTTCCTTGGGGCCGTGAGGAAGATGAAGGTCCTTCTGGTATCCTTGTCCCGAGTTGAACTGGGCTTCATAGATCAAAATCAAAATCTTAAAACTTGGACCAGTAGCTTAGTGGCACCTAGTGCAATTCGTTTAAGAGTGCTGCATGTGCATGACAGGCTGTCCCAACAAGCAGCCTAGCTGCTTCAGTTTGTCCTGGGTGCAGCTTTCAGATGAGCTTTAGGAGTAAACCCACATTGAGCACATTGAGCATATATCAGCCCAAGTTACAGTCAATATATCAGCCCAAGCTGTTGGAGCACCCCCAGACCATGAACCTGCTCCTTTAGCCTCCTTTAGGGTGTAGGCAACATCATCCAGCATAATGCCCCAGACCCAGACCTGGGAACCACTCACCTAGAAGAAGAGTTTGGATTTGATATCCCACTTTATCACTACCCAAAGGAGTCTCAAAGCGGCTAACATTCTCCTTTCCCTTCCTGCCTCACAACAAACACTATGTGAGGTGAGTGGAGGTGAGAGACTTCAAAGAAGTGTGACTAGCCCAAGCTGCATGTGGAGGAGCGGAGACACGAACCCAGTTCACCAGATTACAAGACTACCGCTTTTAACCACTACACCACACTGGCTCTCTAGAAGACTTTAGCCTGGTAAGGTTTACTTTCAGGTTATTATGCTTCCAACATCCATCTCAGAGCTGATTCAGAAGAAGATAATCTTTGATGGTATTCAAAATATCACGTAAGAATAACCAAGTTGCATTCCCTCTATTTTTTCTCAGTAAAGGTTATCCATAAGGGCCACCATGACTTATTCAGTCCCCCAACCAGCCTTGGATCCAGTTTGGAATGGGTCTAGACAATCTGTTTCTTCCAACTGTACCTGGAGCTACCACCCTTGCCACAAAAGGCTGTATTTGTGACTGGGTGGTACTTGCGTGTTGAGTCCCACAGTTGCCACCCCCCAATAATTCACACTTCACACATCAATTTTTGTTTGGGTTTTTGGCATAATTTTGGCCACAACTTTATTCACATACAAAATCTGTGAGTGGTTGCTTAGGCATTGGTTATGACTATCTGTCCATGCCCTCAGGGACAGAGCTGGCATTCCGGACACCAGCGGAAGCCAGAGGCCTTCCGGACACCAGCGGAAGCCTTAGTGGGAAACAAATATTGGGTGAGCAAATGAAGCTGGGCGTCAGTCCCTCACTACTCACCCTCATGTTCCTTTGGGGCTTGCACGGCCCAAGTCCGATGCCAGGGACAAGGACGAAAAGAATGGCAAGCCCCTGGATTCCTTTAATGGAATTCCCTTCGCATCATTTGGAGGGGTAGGCACTTACCCCTCCAAGAACCACCTTAACCAATGCCTAACCGCCAACCTTACAAGTTGTGACGATTTGCTACGCAGTAGGCGAAAACCAATGGCACAAGCCAATCAGCCAATGGCAAAATTCCTACTGTGCCCCTGCACCAAGGCAGACGACACCATGACAGGCATAGCAAGGTCAAGCGATCAGGAAAAACCTCCTTTTAAAGGGAGGGAGGGCGGGTGATCCAAAAGCAAACGGCCAAGAGGAAGTCCAACCCCTGGCTCCCCATATTTATAGACTCTAACCCCTCCTCTGAATTTGGCAACATACAGAACTCCCCAGCAACCCAATATTAACCCTTTAGCAGGCTCGGGTTTTTCCACAAATCTGCCTAGTCATGGCAAGGTGGCATGTTTCCCCAACCGCAACCCGTGCTCTCTGGTTAGGGAGAACACGCTTTGCGTGTTGAGTCCCACAGTTGCCACCCCCCAATAATTCACACTTCACACATCAATTTTTGTTTGGGTTTTTGGCATAATTTTGGCCACAACTTTATTCACATACAAAATCTGTGAGTGGTTGCTTAGGCATTGGTTATGACTATCTGTCCATGCCCTCAGGGACAGAGCTGGCATTCCGGACACCAGCGGAAGCCAGAGGCCTTCCGGACACCAGCGGAAGCCTTAGTGGGAAACAAATATTGGGTGAGCAAATGAAGCTGGGCGTCAGTCCCTCACTACTCACCCTCATGTTCCTTTGGGGCTTGCACGGCCCAAGTCCGATGCCAGGGACAAGGACGAAAAGAATGGCAAGCCCCTGGATTCCTTTAACGGAATTCCCTTCGCATCATTTGGAGGGGTAGGCACTTACCCCTCCAAGAACCACCTTAACCAATGCCTAACCGCCATGGAGCCTCAAGCTCACCGCCAAACCACTCACAACCCCAGCCAAGCCCTTAGCTCAGCCACCACTGCACCCAGCCAAACCTCGTTCCCAGAGGCCGAAAGGTGCACTCCATCAGCCCTAAAAAGGGGCGTTGCTTGAAACCGTATCGTCGGATGGGAAATCACATCACCATCCAACTCAAAAACCTTTTTTGCCACCGCAGAATTGATGCGCTTTCTGGCCCTTTCTGTGGCAGCCGGGCAATGACTGCCCAACCAAATGCGGCGTTGCAATAGCTTAGACCAAAATATCTTAGCTGATGGCACCAAAGATCGCAGCATCTCCAAGTCACTCAAAATTGCAGCACGAAGTGAAAGACAGTCCACGGATACCAGGTCGTTCTCACCCAGCTGCACCACAATAGCCGTGGGCGGCCCTTCCAAGAGCAACTGCCTCCGAATCCTTGGCAGGAACTCTGACCAGCGCATCCCCCGTCTGGACAGCCATGACAGCCGCACATGTGGAGGGAAGCCGAGACCTGGACCCAGCCTGGACTGCCGCGCTGCGATACCAGCCCAATGGATGATGCTGTGCCCCACCAACCAGATGCGAACAGCCGCCAGACCTGAGATAAACAAAAACAACAGTATAAGCTTCCAAGTACTAACGCACATAGCTCCGAAAGGCATTCGACTTCCAGCGCCCCAAATCTTTTATCCTAGCGGCTGATAAACCCCAATGAGCAGCCGTTGTTGCGGCCCCAATCCTGAAGGAATGAGGGGCGAAACCCTCAGACGTGCCGTCACATGCAACAATCGCTTTGTGCATCACCTGTGCAAATTGACGCCTCGTTAGGGGCAATCTATCTTCATGTCTAAGCAGAGGTCCGTCGCCCGAGGTGCGTACTGCTAAGTACTTACTGACATCCTTCACAGGGCAAGGGCCTGCCTCACCCGTAGCAGGGAGACGAATGACGGCACCCTTACCCCTCTGATCAGTCTTAGAATTTCTGACTGTGATTTTCAATTCTGCGGGAGTCAGCTGGACGTCCCTGAGCAAAAGGCCCCTGGAACGACCATCTCTGCCCTCTTCCAGTACCAGCTCACCCACTCTAAGAGCTCCAAAAAAGGCGATAGAGAAGGCAGCCGAAAAAAGGCAAGCCTCGTACCTTGACCAGCATACCACCCGCAACCTCTTGCGCATCTTACTCAGCAAATCAAAGGAAATGGGGCACCGTGAGGCTGGCTGGGGCGGACGAAGTCTGCCCCAACCCTCGAGGGCCCTGCGCACAAGAAACCTCGCACAAGGGTCCTTATCATAAAATGTCTTGCAGAAAAAGGATATGGCAGCCGCCTGTATCTTAATAGTTTTTGCTGCCCGCCCTAGCTGAAATAGATGTGCCAAAAAACTCAGCACCTGCGAGGAGGTAGGGGGAACGCCCACCAAATTAGTGGATGACTGGCGCATAAATGTCAAAAAATCAGTCCAAGCCTTTGTGTAAGATCTAAGGGTAGAAGGAGAAACCGAAGCCGCTACTCCCTGCAAAACTAATTGCTGCCAAGGTTCCAGAGATGATCCGGGAAATATTCCGGACGTATCCGTGCCTCTGGAACCAGAAGTCTGAACCGCTCCATCTGAAAACGGGACAGAGCATCAGCAATTTCGTTAGACACCCCAGGAATAAAACGTGCAGAAAACACTATATTATGACGTAAACAATGCAACACAAAGGCCCGCAATAAAGCAGACACCCTGGGCGAGCGTGATGACAATTTTGCCAGCACGTTCACTACCGCTTGGTTATCGGTCCAGAAGCAGACACGACGGTTCCTGAATTCCTCGACCCACAAATGTACAGCCACTGCAATGGGAAAAAACTCGAGAAATGTTAGGTCCCGTGTAATCTCTCCTCCCCGCCACTCAGGCGGCCAAAGCTTGGCGCACCACCGACCCTTCCAGTAAAGCCCAAAACCCAGGGAACCTGCAGCATCCGATTGAACTTGAAAATCGTTGTGCAAGTTCAAAGTATCTTGCCACAATGACACTCCATTGAATTCCTCCAGGAATTCCAGCCATATGGACAGATCAGCCCGCACCTCACTAGATAGACGTACCCGATGATGCGGAGCCCTCAGCCCCACGGTGAGGCGAGCCAGGCGGGAACAAAAGGGGCGCCCAGGCGCCACCACCCTGCACGCAAAGTTCAGGTGCCCCAGCAATGACTGAATTTGTCTGAGAGACACTTTCTTCAAAGGGAGCAATTCCTCAATGACCTTTTTCAAAGCTACGAGCTTGTCCTGCGGCAAGCTAGAAGTCTGCGAAACCGTATCCAACAGGATACCCAAATACGTAAGCTGAGTTGATGGACCCTCAGTCTTTTCCACAGCAAGCGGAACCCCCAGCTCCTGTGTAAGGTCGACAAAGGCTTGCAGCAACGTCGAGCAGTCGCCCGTGTCGGGAGCCGAGGCCAGTAAAAAATCATCCAAATAATGAGTGACCCCGCCTAGCTTTGTTTTAAATTTGAGGGCCCATTCTAAAAAGGTGCTAAAAGATTCAAAAGCAGCGCAGGCAATTGAACAACCCATGGGCATGGCTTTATCAAAATAAAATTTGTCCTCAAACTGGAAACCCAGTAACCAAAAATCATCAGGATGAATTGGGAGAAGCCGAAATGCCGACTCAATATCGCATTTTGCCAATAGGGCGGCACGGCCGAACTTCCTAATCATCTTGATCGCCTGATCAAGAGATGCATATTTCACGGAGCAGAGCTCCGGGGGGATAACGTCATTGACTGAAGTACCCCTGGGGTGTGACAAATTATGGATTAAACGAAATTCACCTGGAGCCTTCTTAGGGACGATACCCAAAGGAGACACATGTAAATTACTAAAGGGAGGGACATCAAAAGGACCAGCCATTCGGTGCATGGCTAGCTCCTTTGCGATCTTCTTGCGAGCGACCTCAGGCAGCTCCCGGATTGATTTTTGGTTAGAAGGATTCCGTGCCACGGGAGGCATGGCTACTGGAATCCGAAAACCAACAGAAAAACCATCATTTAAATAACCTGCAGCACCTTTATTGGGATGAGACTGCAGCCAACATTGCAGGGCCGATAAACGAACGGGAGTATGGGCCAGGGAGGATAACACCTCATTTCCCTGTGCCTGATGTGGAAGGGAGAGGAGGATTTTGCTTGGGGGGTTGCTGAGAACCCCCTTTTCCGCCACGAAAGGGCCGCCTATTACTATAACAAGAAGAAGCGGGATGGGAACCATTGCATTTTTCGCAAATGTGGGCGTACCTACACCCGTGGCGCTGGCAAGAACCCTTATTAAATTCCCAGCATGGGAAACGACGGCTAAACCTGTGTGCCGCAGTCTTCGACTTCTGCTGCTCCGGCACCTTCTTATCGATGAGTGGCGCCACATAGGTGGTCCACACGTCGAGATCCTTGCGATCCCAACGAGCTGAGGGAATCTTGGCGGCGCGGCGCCTGAAGTTCTCATCATATTTTATCGCAGCTTTTTCACCAGCGTTGGTGAAAGCAGAGCGAACAATAGATAGGTAAACAATCAAATGAAGAGATCTTCGTGGGTAAGCCGCTGCCACCACGCCAGCAAAGACCTGGAAACAATCGAGCCACTGCTCGAAAGTCCTGTCTGCTAAGGGGGCTCCCTGGCGTCTCTTAGAGGCATTCCCTTTCTCTTGGTCCTCAGAAGGAGGGGCCAGTTTGAAGATGTCCACATAACGGCCATTCAGTATCCTGGACCGCAGCTTTGTCGATAGGTGCGACCCTGGGATAATATCCCTGGCGGAATTGGTAGAGACTTTTACATCGGGTACCAACATGCCATCCCTACACTCTTGCACTGCTCCATACCTTGCTCGGTGTGTGTTGGCCCTACGATCCCAAGCCCACCGAGGAAGCCCCGATGCCGATTCTCCGAAACCCCAGTAGAGTTCCCTTGAATCACCTGCCTCATCGTCAGAACTATAGGATGACGTACCAGAATACGAGGAAGAAGATTCGCCCCTCCTTCGCTTGGCATGCCTCCGGGAACACCTCTTACGGCGACGTTTTCCACCCGAAGACTTCCTGGCAGGGATTGGCAAGCTGTCCTCAACGGAAGACTCGGAACCCGGGCTCAGCTGGGATGGATCTGGAGCTGATTGAGGAGAAACAACAGGTGAGAGGCTTGAACCCGACGCCACCACGTCCGCGGTGAGGGTGAGTGCACCACGGCGGGTGGAAGCAGCCGAAGAAGTTCGCCTTCCCGGGGCCTTCCCAGAGGAGCGACGTGCCCCCCTTGCACGGCCCCTAGACGCAGGTAAGTTGCGGGGCTGGGCAGGCTGGGGGTCAGCCCTCAAACCCCTAGATGCTGAGCCATCTCGCTCCTCTTCGCTAGATGACGGCGACACCGGAGACGACATCACCACCGGACGAGGACGCCTTCGAGACGTACGAGGCTGGGCAGAGCAGTGTCGAAGGAAACCATCCATTTCGGCTGTGAAGCGAGACAGAGCCACTGGGTCGCCTGCCATACTGTCCATCAGCGATTGCACCCGACCCGCTGGTTGACTCAGGGTGGGAGAGCGAAGCGCCTGTGATGGACCTCTAATAGGCCGTTTTGTGCCAGAGGCTGAGGCGGAGCAGGCCGTGACTTTCTTGGGAGCCATACCTGCTAATAGAATCAAAAGGGGAGTTAACAGTTGCCGCAGCCAGGCGTCACTGCCGGCCGCGGATAATGTGCTAGGCTGCAAACAGTACTTCCGCAGCTGGGAATTAAGGAGTAAATGCAAAAGGCTGAAAATCTCAAGTATCTATTATCTATCTATCTATCTATCTATATCTATCTATCTATGTATCTATCTCTATTTATTAAATTATTATTTGTTTAAGTCATACAATTATTTTATTTTATTTTTTTATTTTTATTTTTATTTTTTATTTTCTTTAAAGGATGCAATTACACCACTTCTCCAGCAGGTGGCGCTCACCAGCCCAGGTCACACCAATAAGGTGCAATGCTGCACTGAGCCACCAGGGGGAGCGCCAGCAAAATCAACCAGCCGCAATGACTTCGCCTGGCCACAAGGGGGAGCAGCCAGGAAAAAACCAGCAGCCACCGGATAACTCTCCCCCACAGCAGAGCGCCGCCGGATTGCGCAACAAAATGGCGGGCGCGAGCGTGGGCCGCCGCTCCTGAGCTGGGCCGCGGCCCCAAAATGCTCAAATACCTAGAGGGAGAAGCCGGGCAATGGAGGAAGGCCGGGCCCTTCGGCGGCGCCGCGCCGCCTCCGCAGCGCTACCGCCGGCAAGGCCTAAGGCCCTACAGGCCGCCCGCACCGCCGCGCTCGCGGCAAGGCCGAACGGCGGGAAAAATTCCCCCCGCCCCGCGTCAGCGACACCACAAGGACCAATGGGGGGGCACCCCGACACGGCAAGCGCTGCGGCGGCCTCACGGAGAGGCCCGAAAACCGACCCCCGACCTCCCTCAGCAGCCGTGAGCCGCAACAGGTAAGGGGGGGGACGACCTCTTTGCTCTCCCGGGGAGGGCCCTCAAGGCGTCGGGCCGCAATGAGGCCCGAGCGGCTGACAGAGCACCCTTACGCCGTCCTCCGCGCTCCCGGCCAAGGCCCCAGCACAACCACCGACCGAAGAGGGGGCGGTATCTAACGAAGGCCCTAGCGGCCGCGAAGAACCAGGCGCCCAGCCAAAGGGCAGGCCCGGGCAGGCCGGGGGGGGGAACCCACCCCCAAGCCTGTACTTAATGGACAATTTAACTAACAAACAGCTGTTAAAATGGGGTTAAATTCAATGGGAGGAAAGGGGGAGGGAAGGGGGGGAGAAACGAGGGAAGAAAGCAGGTACGAATAGTAATAGGAAGGGAAAGGATAGCTTAATGGAGGCAAGGGGTAAGGACAATGAAGAGCCCGATTCCAAGGTAGGCCCTATGGAATCGAAACAAGCAAGTATACAACCGTCTCAGCACAGCTCCTGATCCAAAAGCAAACGGCCAAGAGGAAGTCCAACCCCTGGCTCCCCATATTTATAGACTCTAACCCCTCCTCTGAATTTGGCAACATACAGAACTCCCCAGCAACCCAATATTAACCCTTTAGCAGGCTCGGGTTTTTCCACAAATCTGCCTAGTCATGGCAAGGTGGCATGTTTCCCCAACCGCAACCCGTGCTCTCTGGTTAGGGAGAACACGCTTTGTCAAATGTCGGAAGGTCCAGATACGTTTGTTGTTGTTTTTTTAAAAGGAGTAGACATAGTACCACCTCATAATAACTCTGCTGGATGGTTACTTGTGGATGCAATGGATGCAGAAAAGTGAGCTCTCTCTGTGGCCTTCGCTGCCACACAATAGGAACAATTATGTATTCTAAGGCATGTTCGTTCACTTTCACTATGAGTTCATTCATGTTCCAGCCAACATCCAGAATATTTCATTGGCCATAGCTCCTCAGAGTACCAGAGGACAACATGGGTTCCCCCGCATTGGAGAGAGAGCACCTAGGAGCAACTGTGACAATGCTCCACTCCGTCTCACCAGTCCACAGCAAGGCTAGGGCCTTGATAGACTTTTCTGTTCTGTCTGCAAGAATATCCCACTGAGCATTTGGAATCCATCCAATTCCATACGTCTCTAGCAGCACACCTTATTAAATGGTCCCCCACCCCTTCAGAGGGATGTTGTTGCTGAAACACACACCTCTTCATACCATCACTCTCACATCTGGGAAAGCACTAAATCTAGGGTGTGACAGCCCCTTAGCTGTCATGGACCTTATGAGGTCCCAAGCTGGGTGTGAATACTGAAGCCCCTTCCCCCCAAAACCACAGGATACTTCATTGAAGTCAGCATTGCACTCACAACATCTTACACATAACCGTGTATTTGTGTAGGAACATTTAGTCCTAAAAATGCTTCCTCAGTGGAGAAATATTCAGGAAATTCAACATTCTAGTGACACTTCTGTGACAAAGCTTTTCCTGAGTGAATAAAGTCATCACAGAGTAATTAAAAGAATGTCACATCTTTAAGATAAATAGCCAGAGGAAGCAGAATATCAAAAAAGGATAATGCATCAAGCTATGGAATATGTATTAGACTTTATTCATGTCATCTACATACGACATGGTATAATTCAAGAACATTTTAGACCATCTGTTTTGTGAATGGCTGAACATTTATTAATGATGATTGTACCATAAATTGATTCTTTTATATATCTGATGCATTTTTTAAAAATGCACACACACGTTATTGCGGCTTTTACATATTGCTAAGTTCCCTGGTTTTTTCTATTAATCCATCTATTGCTTCCCATTGCTGAAAGTGGGAAGGAGGGAATTCTTACTAATCCCCTTGCACACTTGTGCACCTCCTGAAAAATTGCTCCAGAGGTTGCCTTACTCATTGGCACTGTGGGAGGGGGCATTGCAGGGATATGGGGGAATAAGCAAAAACCACATCTTCTCCTGTCCCACCATCAGGATCCAAACTAGCTTCCAGGGATGGAAGGATGCCTTACTAGCTTAGGTTACCTATTGCTATGGAGTTGCTCACCTGGGGATGATCATCTGAAACTTCTCCAATATTGTTGCCGCCTTCCTATCCATCGTGTCATGGGCCAGGAGGCAGCTTCACCTGCTGAACAAATCCTGAAGGGGGAGAAGGTGGATTGACTCCACCTGCAGTTGATCAGCCTTCAAGGACACAGAGGAGAAGGCACTGATGAGAACCAGCTGGCTTCAGCCTTCTTAAGCAGAGCTCCCAGCAGCAGTCAGATGCTGGTACAAATGCTTCTAATTCCTGGCCTTACCTTGCTGCTTCCTGCTCATCTTGACCAATGGCCTCATGATCATCAGATTCCCCGACCCCTGGACCATCTGACCACGTGGATTGCTGTTTGCCCAACCCTAGGACTGTCCCTGACTTAAAACAAGGCAAAAGAGAAAATAAGGCACAAGCCATGCATCAGAAGAAACAGAAGTGTTGTTGTTATTGTTATTATTATTATTATTATTATTATTATTATTATTATTATTATTAAACACAATAAATCAACAGATTTAGTGGTACACATGTTCAAAGGCAGAGGGCAATTTTGACCATTGTAACATATCATTATTTCTTCTTCTTCTTCTTTCAGAGGAATAGTCCAAAGATTAAGGTTTTGTATCCATTAGCTGAATATTTGCTCTTAAATATTCCAGAACTGTGTATATGCAGCTGCTATTCTCCTTTCCTTTGTCAGTTTGTTGACATACACAGTGTCCAGGTGTCATCAGAATTGAATCGCTACGGCGAAGCGGGGACCCATCTAGAAAAACCACAGGCAGCAGAAGCCTGTGGTCCTGAGACCCGGCGGGCGCCAAAAGCAGCCCCTAAAACGACGAAGGGACCCCGTAAGGGGCTCCGGACCGCGGAGGGGGTAGCGGCGCTGTGGGTCGTTGCGCGATCAACGGAGCGAAGCCGCGTCGCTGTTGCCGGTGAGCGCTGACCTTTCTTCTTGAAACTGCTAACTTTGGAAAGCAACAACCCGTGAGTAATTTGGACACTATACTTCTAAAGCCTCTAAAAATTGTGAATTTGGCTGAAAGCGGAGTGACGAAAAACAGGAAGTCCGTCTTCCGCTGACACTGAACTTGAAAGTAAAGAGCAGGAGGAGTGGAGACAAAGAGTAATTTTTTGCATTGACTGATCTGGCATCTATTTAAACTGTTGTTTCTGGCTGATTTAAAGACTTTAAGTGGCTGTTTTTTGGACCTTCACTGAGACAAGGGTACCTGTCTTCTGTTGATTTATTGGATTACAAATAAAAGTAAGAAACCCAGGTACTGGAGCTGCCTGAGTAACTGAGCAGTCAGCCTGCAAGCTTTGGATACTTTGAATCTGAACTTTGGAACATACTGAGTTTGAATTTGTTACTTTGAAACACTTGTGGTCTAAGCACTTTTGGAAACAATGTTTGGCTTTAAGTTTTAACTCTGCTAAAACTTATCTTTGTGAAGATCTTTGGAGATCAATTCAGACTTACTAACTTTAATTGGATTGGACTTCCTCCCCAAAGACATTCTAAGCTCCACCTAGAGGATTTTTGGATTTACAGCAGTGACTTTGTTTTACTTTCTCTTTCCCGGCCTCCTGTTTGAGTGTTACCATCTGGGCTCTTATTTTCTCATGGGAACAATTCAGTTTGACCTTGGCTTTTAGATAACTTTGGAATGAGTGGAACAAGAAAAAGGGGAAGAACCAGACAAACAACGTTAACTTTACCGACAGTCTCACAGCGTAGATCATCTGTGCCTGCTTTGCCTACTACTTTGCCTCCTGAGGCAGAAGCGGCCTCCCTGCTACAATCAGGGGAGGGAGAAACTGAGGAATTACAACTGGAAGATATGGCCTCAGGAGCAAGTGGCACTATTTTGGAGAAAATTTTTGAAAAATTGGAGGCTCTGGACAGAAAGGCTGACCAGCAATCAGCTAAAATTGACTTAAACACAGAAAGTTTAAATAGACTAACTGGACAAGTTGCACAGAATGTTCAATCTATTGGAGAATTGAAGGAGGCTGTAGGTGAAAATCGGAAACTGGCGGAAGACACTAGCCAAAGATTGGGACAGCTTGAAAAAGAAGTAAGACCACTCAGCAAACAAGTAGAACACCAGATCTACTTTTCCATGACAGAACTTCGGAACAGGGAGGCCAATTTAAGGATACGCTCAATTCCAGAAGTGGAAGAAGGTAACTTAACTGAGTTCCTTACCAAGGAATTTTCCAAGTTTTGGAACTTAGAAGAAAAAGACTTTAAAATACTATCTGCTTTTAGGCTTGGAAGACTTATAAAGAAGGAGAAGCCCAGAGACTGTTTGATAATATTGAGATCAAAGGAGGAAAGGGACAAGATTCTAGGCCTGCACTACGGAAAGTCACTGGATATTTTGGACAAAAGAATTGAAATTTATAAGGATATTCCTAAACAGCTGTTGGATCTTCGAGCAGACTACTCGGAATTAGTAAAACTGCTAAGGAGCAACTCAATCATCTTCAGGTGGGAGTTTCCCCAAGGTTTGTCGTTTACTTTCAGAGGGAGGAAGATTAAAATTAGAACGTCGGAGGATAGAGACAAGTTTTTGGTGGCACACGGAGAAGATCTTCATAAGGGACTTGGATTACCCCCAGGGCCTGAACCTCCGGGGGTTCCTGCACCCTCGGACCCCCAAAAATCTGACAATAAGGTACCCCCACAGCAAGAATAACCAGATATATTCAGGATGTCTCTGCAACTTTTGAGCTGGAACATAAATGGCTGTAACATTCCAGGAAAAAGGAGAAAAATCTTTCACATTTTAAAAAAGGAACATTTGGACATTATTTGCTTACAGGAAACACATGTGACCAGGCTCCACAGAAAAGTGTTAATAAATAAAAGACTTGGTCAGGAATTTATATCTTCGGATACAGTTAAAAAGAGAGGTGTGGTAATTTATGCAAAAGAGAGCCTTTCACCTAAATTTCTGTTTAAAGATGAGCATGGAAGAATTTTGGCGATAGAAATACAACATCAAGGGGAAAAAATATTGATATTAGGAATTTATGCTCCAAATGAAGGAAAATCGGAATTCTATAAGAAGTTGCATGAGACCATGCTGGACTATCTGGACTACAACAACATCATTATGATGGGAGATATGAATGGAGTTGTATCAACCAATATGGATAAGTCACAGAGCCAAAAAATTTCTAAAGATGGGAGACTACCAAAGACCTTCTTTGAAATGACAGACAATATGGACTGGATTGACATTTGGAGAGTGAGAAACCCCTTGGGAAGGGAAGGAACATTTTTCTCTGAAGCCCAACTGACTTGGACAAGAATCGACCAGATATGGATAACTAGAGGTCTGGCACCTAAGATCAGAAAGGTGGAAATCTGCCCAAAGACATGCTCCGACCATAACGCACTGAGAATGGACATGACATTGATTCCAACCGGTTCCTTCAGATGGAAGATGAATGATGGCCTGTTTAGAGATCAGGAGATCACTAAGAAGGCCCAAAAAGCCCTAAAGGATTATTTTGAGATCAATATGAACATCACAGTGGAAAAAAGAACTATCTGGGACGCAAGTAAGGCCGTGATGAGGGGGTTCCTGATACAACAGAACACAGTAAAGAAAAGGAAACAAAACGAAAGGAAAGATAAAATTTTGGAAAAAATCAAGGAGTTGGAGAAGAAGTTAAGACTTAATCCGAAGTCCCAGCCGATTCTGAGAGAAATCAAACTTTACCAAGCACAATATTGTAAACTGATAAATCAGGAAATAGAATGGAAAATCAAACTAATGAAACAAAAAACTTTTGAGTCGGCTAATAAATGTGGAAAACTGCTAGCTTGGCAGTTGAAGAGGAGACAAAAGTTAAACACAGTGACAAACTTAGAGATTGAAGGAAGATGTATCCAGAACCCCGGAGAGATTAGAAAGTGTTTCCAGAGATATTTCAAAAAATTATACACTCAAGGGCCACAAGATGAAGCAGCGATTAAACAATTTCTAAAGACAAATGGACTGGCAAAGTTGTCAGAAGAAAATAGATCAATTCTGAATGGCAAAATAACACGACAAGAGATTGAGCAGGCCATCCAAAATATGAAACAGGGCAAATCACCAGGACCAGATGGGCTGACCTCCAAGTACTATAAGACATTGAAAGACTATTTGATACAACCACTGATGGAGGTCAGCAATGAAATTTTAGAGGGGAAGAAGGCGCCAGAATCGTGGAAAGAAGCTTTCATCACATTGATACCAAAATCGGAAACTGAAAAGACACAGCTTAAGAACTACCGTCCCATCTCCCTTTTAAATGTGGATTACAAAATATTCGCAGACGTTTTGGCAAGTAGATTCAAGAGGGTTTTAAACAAAGTAATCCATAAAGACCAGGCAGGCTTTCTCCCAGGTAGACATATGTCTGCCAATACAAGGAACATTATAGATATATTGGAGCTTTTACAAACAGACATAAATACTAAAGCTGTTTTAATTTTTATAGACGCGGAGAAGGCCTTTGATAACATATCCTGGAAGTTTATGAAAGGGAATCTAAAAGAAATGGGAGTGGGCCGGGGGTTTGAGAATGGGATTGATGCAATATATTCAGAACAAAAGGCTAAACTGATAGTTAACAATGTGGTTACAGAAGAGTTTAAAATTGAAAAAGGAACACGACAAGGCTGTCCGATTTCCCCGTTACTATTTATCTCGGTCCTGGAGGTGCTCTTGAACACGATTAGAGGGGACAGGTTGGTGGAAGGGATACAGGTCGGAGCGAAACAATACAAACTTAAAGCGTTTGCAGATGACTTAGTTCTGACATTACAGGAGCCAGAATCTAGTACGAAAAGAGTACTACAACTAATCCAGGATTTTGGTCGGGTGGCGGGATTCAAACTAAATAAGCATAAAACCAAGGTGTTGGGAAAAAACTTGACAGATATTGAGTCGGAACGGTTTCAGAGAGAGACAGAGTTAACTGTGGTTAAGAAAGTTAAATACCTAGGGGTAAACATAACAGCAAAGAATTTGAGTCTGTTTAAAGATAATTATGAAAAATGTTGGTCTGAAATTAAGAGAGACTTGGATAGCTGGTCAAAATTGAAACTTTCATTGTTAGGTCGAATAGCTGCTATTAAGATGAATGTATTGCCAAAAATGTTATTTTTGTTTCAGACATTGCAGATTGTAGATAAAACGGAGTGCTTCCGGAAGTGGCAGAAAGATATCTCCAAATTTGTCTGGCAGGGCAAAAAGCCCAGAATTAAGTTTAAGATATTAACGGACGCAAAAGAAAGAGGGGGCTTTGCCCTGCCAGACTTAAAGTTGTACTATGAAGCCGCAGCTTTCTGCTGGCTAAAAGACTGGCTACTTCTGGAGGACACGGATGTGCTGGATTTGGAAGGTTTTAACAATGCATTTGGATGGCATGCATATTTATGGTATGACAAGGTTAAGATCAACAAGGTCTTTAAGAACCATATTGTCAGAAAAGCAATATTTAATGTCTGGACAAGATACAAAGACTTATTAGAAAACAAAACACCGAGGTGGCTGTCACCTTTGGAGGCCAAGGCCCGAAAAAGACCCAATATGGAGGCCAATTGGCCAAAATATTGGGAAATACTAGAAAGGGATGGAGACAATTGGAAACTGCAGAGTTTAGAGAAAATGAAAGATAAAGTGCGAGACTGGTTACACTATGCTCAGATTAAGGAAGTGTTTAAGATTGATAAAAAGTTAGGATTCCAGGTGGAGAAATCGAAACTGGAGACAGAACTGCTAGAACCTAAGACCAAGGTACTTTCAAAAATGTATAACTTGCTGCTGAAATGGAATACACAAGACGAAATGGTTAAATCGGCTATGATAAAGTGGGCACAGGATATTGGGCATAACATTATGCTTGAAGACTGGGAAAGGTTGTGGACCACGGGGCTGAACTTCACTGCATGTAATGCTCTGAAGGAAAATGTAATGAAAATGATATATAGATGGTACATGACCCCAGTGAAATTGGCTAAAATATACCATTCGTCTGATAACAAATGTTGGAAATGTAAGGAAAATGAAGGAACATTCTTTCACCTCTGGTGGACCTGCCCTAAAGTGAAGGCCTTTTGGGAAATGATATATAATGAGTTAAAAAAGGTATTTAAGTATACCTTCACCAAGAAACCAGAGGCCTTCCTTCTGGGCATGGTCGGCCAGAACGTGTTAAAGAAGGATAGAACATTTTTTATGTACGCTACAACGGCGGCAAGGATACTTATTGCTAAGAGCTGGAAAACCCAAGATCTACCAACACTGGAAGAATGGCAGATGCAGCTGATGGACTATATGCAACTGGCTGAGATGACTGGCAGAATCCGCGACCTGGGAGAGGAGAGGGTTGAAGAAGACTGGAAGAAATTTAAGATTTATTTACAAAAGTACTGTAATTTGGTTGAATCCTAACAAGGAAGCCAGAGCAGAAATAACTGTCTACCATTAAATTATAATTTTTTATTTGAGTTTAACCTAAATATTGCACTTAAGAGTATAAACAAGATGATAATTTGCTTGGAAAAATTCGTTTTTAATGATGAGAGTGGAAGCGGGAGACGTGAGGGAGTCCGCAATAGAATGAAAAGATGTTATGAAACCTATTTTGTTTGTTAAATATGTATCTGTAAAAAATCTTAATAAAAAATTTTATAAAAAAAAAAAAAAAAAAGAATTGTCATGAATGAGCAACCCTATCCAGGAAGCAAATATAAGCCACTTACCATATATTTCACCCTCTCCTAAAGTCACACACAGCTTCTCCATTCCTTCATCTATACCATGATCTCTAGCAGGGATCTGTCATAAGAGTGTGCTTTCACAACCTGACAAGCAATGCATTTAGCTGGCCTCTCCTGTGTCAGTATTTTATGTCAAACTTGACCCATTTGAGTTTCTATCTCAGTGACAAGAAACTAACTGAACATTGACACTAAGGAGGGTGGGGGGTAGGAACATTGTAAATTTTGGCACATTTCATTTCTTCTCTTGGCTCTGGAAGCTAATACATACACACATACATCATTTTATGTGTATGCCCCCTTTCCATAGTTCAAGCCATGCTCAAGACAGCTTACAATATGGGGGAAAAACCCACATAATTACAACGTAACAAAAGTAGTCACACTCTTTAGGAGAGGAAGAAACAATAAAAGAAACAACAGAAAATATACAACCAGTTTGAACAATTGCCATGTAAATCATATTATCTAAAATAAAGATACAAACAAATTCAATAATAGCAATGACACCCCCAAAACAAAACCACCCAAAGAATACCCTAGCCTAAGGATCATCAGCCCCATTAAGATGTGACTCTATAAAAATAGCATATTTACCCAGAGCACGCATGTCAACAAAGAGTTGTGAGTGTTCATTTACCTGAAAAGATGTTACTATACTTGAGCACTTTAAATATGAAATATAAGCACTAGCTATACAGTACAAGCCTTCCTCTGATTTTGTATTACAGTGGTACCTCGGGTTAAGTACTTAATTCGTTCCGGAGGTCTGTTCTTAACCTGAAACTGTTCTTAACCTGAAGTATCACTTTAGCTAATAGGGCCTCCTGCTGCCGCCGCGCCGCTCGAGCAAGATTTCTGTTCTCATCCTGAATCAAAGTTCTTAACCTGAAGCACTATTTCTGGGTTAGTGGAGTATGTAACCTGAAGTATATGTAACCCGAGGTACCACTGTATTTTGGCTGTGCAAAGCTGTTATTAATGTGTAGTAAAACTTCTCTCTACTTTCATTCCTCTCCCCAATAAGCATGTGCAACGAAGCTATACATCTATGTTGTAATGACTTTGGGTTCGTCCAAACGGGTTTTTGGGACTCCCTGCAATTCTTTGATTGCATAGCTGCAAGATTGGATTCTTATTCTGGTACATCACCCCTGTGAAATTGGAAAAAATGCATAAGACCAGAGACAAAACATGCTGGAAATGCAAAACAAAAGAAGGTGATTTCCACCACATGTGGTGGACTTGTGAAGAAGTGAAAAGGTTTTGGGGACTTATTTATGATGAATTGGAAAAAAAAATTGAAATATACTTTCCCGAAAAAACCCAAAGCCTTCCTCCTGGGAATGGTCGGAGAGGAGATCAAGAATGAAGACCAAATAATGTTCCAATATGCAACGGTAGCTGCCAGGATATTGCTAGCGCAAAATTGGAAAATCCGTAATATCCCGTTAGAGAATGGCAAATTAAATTATTCGAGTATATAGAATTAGCAAAGATGACACAAAAAATTAGGCATCAAAAAAGTGTAAAATTTATTAACGATTGGAACAAATTCATAACATACATAGAAGCAAATTTAGGAAATATTAAAATCACAGTAGGTGTAACATAAAGCCTGCGATGTATAGATAGATGTTGTAAAATGATACTGCAGAAAGGTATTGTGGTTACATAGCCCAAAACCAAGATGGAGGGAAGTCAATTAATGTTATGTTATGAATTGATGTTGGTTTGTTTTCCGTTTGTTTTCTTTTTGTATGTGTGGCTTTGTCTTTTTTCTTTTTCTGTTCGTTTGTATGTTTTTGTTCCTTCACTTTTTATGGTTTTGTCTTAAAAAAGAACTCAATAAAAAGAAATAATAATAAAAAAAGATTCTTATTCTGTGGAAGGAGAGACAGATAGCAAAAACACACACCCTCTAGTTTCATCATGTTACATAAACAGCCTAGCCAGGTGTTATCTAACTTGAAAGGTAAGTTAGGACAGTGAGCTGCCAGAGAAATGAATAGCAGGATAAGAAGCAGGCCTTCCCCCTTCCACTGGATGGAAGTTCCAATGAATTATTTCCCACAAAAGCTATTATTCAGATATTTTGTCGAGAGGGCTTAGTTACCCCCAACGTTCACTTCATATACATAAGTGACAGAGGAGGGTTTTTTATTTTAAAAAATCTTGATGAGGCATTCCTTGATGAGGCATCAAAGAAACACTAAGCCTTTACAGGAACAGATAGATTGTTTGGGGGTGCTCCAAGATCCTTCTTTGTCATTGGAGACCTTCGTAATATCCCTGGTGTTATCAACTTAGGCTTGCTGTGCCAACTACATCCTTTCCTGGACAAGAGTAGCTTGGCCACCATTATTCATGAGTTGGTAAACTCATGATTAGACTACTGTAATGTGCCCTTTCTGGGGTTTCCTTTGAGACTGGTTGTTGAATGGAGCAGCTGGATCGTTGGTGACTGTTGGACACATCTATTTTTATTTTGTTTTGCAAGTAATTCCACGTGGTAGGGCAATGCCCTTGTTGTTCCAGTGTTCCAGCCTCCATTGAAATGTGACACCTGTGCTGATGGAACTGTACAGGTTGCTGATTAGCTACCGGGCCAAGCTCAAGTTCTTGTTGCTAACATATAAAGACCTGAAGAACTCAAGATCAGGCTACCTGAAAGACAGCCTGCCCCTGTACAGATCTCGAAGATGCCTTAGGTCACCTAGGGAAATTTAACAGTATTCTACAGATCACCGTAGGGTATTTCTGCCATTGTCCCTGTACTCTGAAATGTCTTTCCTTCTGTAATACTGTGTTACTGGTGTGTGTGGGGGTGACTATGTCAAATTACCATTTCCATTGCTTAGTGTTTTCTTTTTGTGTACGGCTTAGAGATGTGTAAATATGAAGCAGTTCAGAAATAAATAAATAATGCATGGTATTCTTATATAAATACCAACCAGCTGTGATAGTTATTTCTGTTGCTGGTGCTGCTAGGCATTTTTGAAGTTATCTTAGCCCTGTTCATTTGTTTACACAGTCAGCCTGAGGTTAGCATGTGGACCAAGAGCTGGGATTGCAGCCCACTCATCTAAACCCTTTGCGTGTGTGTGTGTGTGTGTGTGTGTGTTTCAAAAAGAAAATTGTGGCAGTTCTGCAAAGAGATGATGTCTGAATGAGGTATATGTGCATAGGACCGGTAGCCTTGCAAAACATAGGGAAGGGATTCCACTTCCATCAGGGGAAGCCCTACACAAGGTCTTCTGCTTGTGCAACAGAGATTTCCTTCCTCTCCTCCCCCTGCATCCAAAATTGGTTGTAGAGTGGCTTCAGAAGAACCTTTGGAACAGAACTCACAAGGAGCCATGGGGCATTGCTCCATCCGTCAAGCAGAAAGGCTTGTCCTTAGGGAATGATCACCATCACACGACATTGAATTGTCTCCAAAAATTCCAGTCACATATATGAGCTTAGACGTATATAGCTATTTATGAATTAATAAGTCTGTTTCCATCCATGTAACTTCTGCAAGCATTAACTCCTAAGTTGGTTCCCTATCCTATTTTTGAATTAATATGTGATTTTTTTTAATGTTTTAAAAAAATCACAATTAAATACAGTGGTACCTCGGGTTTCAGATGCTTCAGGTGACAGACTCTGTTAACCCAGAAATAGTACCTCGGGTTAAGAACTTTGCTTCAGGATGAGAACATAAATTGTGCAGCAGTGGCGTAGCAGCAGCAGGAGGCCCCATTAGCTAAAGTGGTACCTCAGGTTAAGGACAGTTTCAGGTTAAGAATGGACCTCCAGAATGAATTAAGTTCTTAACCCGAGGTACCACTGTAAACATTCCTAATGGAACATTCAGGAGGTTTGGGGGCTGATGGATAATTCAGTTCTGGTCTGCACATTATTCTGGGATATGGAAGTCATAATGGAAGTCATAATTTTTAAAGACATCCTTAGGTTTAATTTTTATGGATGTAGTCCATATGTGAAACAGCAGGAGAAACATGTGACACTTTGCAGTGAGACTGGCAAGCACAATTCCGACCTCATCTCAATGGGTTGATTTCCCTCTCTTTGGATGACTGAACAAGGCTAGAATTTGTTCAGTAAATCACCTTGTTCCTTTTTACCCATACAAGTTCCTATTGAAGCTGCTTGCCCTTTTTGATCTTCTTGGATAATAGACCTATGTTGTAGCAGAAACACTTAAGTCTAGTTTTGTATTTATTAATACAAATGGATCTTAACAATTGACTGGTTTAGGAGAATGAAAAGGAAAGGGCACGGGCGGTAATGAGTCTGTAATTATTTCCAGAAATGAAAGAAGAGTTCTCAGAGAAGAAATCTCATGTAAAGACAATATGAATAGACGTCGCAAAGTGACTTGTGAAGTTTATTCAAAGTTGTGTAATGAAGAGAGAGGATTAAAAGAGGAATTAGGAAAAGCTGAAACAAATGTTATTCAGGAGCTGAGAGCATTAGCTAAGCAAGTACATTATCTCTGCTAGCATTGATCCTTAATGTAATGAAATAGAAATGTTATCTCATTAATGATCAAGCAAAAGTTTCTTTGGCTCCATGCAATACACTCCTTCAGCAACTTCAAGCACTTTCTCAAAAAGGATGTCTTGTTTAAAAGACAGTTGATAAAACAGAAAGGATTTGTGGGTGTGCATGCAGAAATTAACGTGTATTAAGTGTCCTCTCCGATTCAAAAAGTTCAGAAAGTGGATTGATAAGAGCCAGGGGAATGCACAAATACAGGAGATTTGGGAACATAAGAACTCGAGTGCTTTAAATAGGGTTCAGTCAAACCTAGTCTCCAGGCACACCAAAGCAATATTAGTCAATATTTAAACTTCTGCAGAATTTTATAAACCTTGATACTCTCTCTCTCTCTCTCTCTCTCTCTCTCTCTCTCTCTCTCTCTCTCTCTCTCTCTTGGTGATAATTTTAGGAATATATGTCTCTGTAACTTTCAATATGTCTGTGTAATATCTGTCAAGGTTTAAATATTGTTTTCTATTTTATGTGTCCTTTTAAAGGTATTTAAATGTGGGTGGCGCTGTGGGTTAAACCATTGTGCCACTTGGGCTTGCCAATCAAAAGGTTGGTGGTTCAACCCCGCGATGGGGTGAGCTCCCGTTGTTCCGTCTCTGCTCCTGCCAACCTAGCATTTGAAAAGCACACAGCACAAGTAGATAAATAGGTACCACTCTGGTGGGAAGCCAGAAGTGGCTTAGTCATGCTGGTCGCATAACCTGGAAAAACTGTCTGCAGAAGCAGACAAACGCCGGTTCCATCAGCCTGTAAAGCGAGATGAGTGCCGCAACCCCAGAGTCGTTCACGACTGGACTTAATTGTCAGGGTAGGGGTCCTTTTACCTTTACCCTTAAAGGTATTTATTCTGAATGTTTCTCTGTCCTCCATTGCGTTGGGCAACAGCTCACCACTACCACTTATCTGATATGTGTGTTTCTTCACCAATTTACTGGAAGCAGGAGAGCGTGCAAGACCAGTTAAGGTGCACAAGTTCCATCAGACCTGCAGACTTTGACCCACAGCAGTACTAGACATTGACATGTATTGATTACCTTTAATGGGTCATTTATTAAGAGATCAATGTCCTGGCTATATTCCTATTAGTTTATAATCATTAAACAGACATTTAAGTGGCACTCTGTTGGGAGAACCTGAGTTGTATGTCATTTAGCTGCAGGAAAATTATGACCTCAGAGTGTTCTTTGTAAATCCCTTTCAAGCTCCTGTCAGAGTCCCGCCCCGCAGCTTGTCTGTTTATCAAATTTGTATCTTTAGAAGAAGAAGAGAAAGAAAGCTTATTGTATGAAGTCAGGAAAAGATATCTTAGTCCATAAATCGTCTTTCCAGGACTGTTTTTTATCGTATTCTCTTGACTCCCCACAGTTAGTGTTATAACAAATTTCTTCCCCTCTACAAATAATTCAAGAAGATTAAAATAATAATAATATTCCTAGCCTGGAATGTTGTGAACGCTTCCTTTATATCCTGCCAATTGATTATTTAATGCACCTAAATGTCTTTTGAGCTGTTTGTTTTATTTGTTTGTTATTAATTCTTTTCTTTTTTTTTTCATCCTCCTGCCCCTCAACCCTATAAAAGTCAGCTGCTTGGAATTGGAGGCAGTGGAAGTGTCATCAATGGAGAAAGAAGGTCAGAGGCAAGTAAGCAGTGCTAGGCTATTGCCAATTGTCCTTCCATGCTGCCTGGTGACTTCTTGTTGGCTTCTGTCACTCTCAAGAGACAATGGAGTATCAAATGCCTGGAGTTTCTCAGCACCTGCTGTGGCTGCAGAGACCAGGAACTTATAACTGCTGCCTACTGTGTTGTTTTTGCAGCACCAAAATTGAACTCTCGGGAGCACAAGCCTGGACAGTGTGCATGGAGTGTTAAGATTCCTGCTCCGTGATTGCAGTCATGGGATTGTTGTCTATCACATGACGGTGTATGTTTTGACTCCACAGAGTGGGAAGTGACGGAGACAGAATGTTTGTCTTACTGTGTTCCGTAAAGTGGGACTATTGTCCTTTGTTCTCTCTCTTTGCTGTCTGATGAGAAAGAGGAAGGAGTTAAGTCAGAATGCTCTGAGTGTTTTATATGTAAATAAATGTAGATTAGCCAAATGCTGAGCTACTGAGTTCTGTTACATGGACTGCGAAAATTCTGTGGATCCCTAAGTGTGCTGATCTCTGTTGGCATCAGTCGCTGTGATGTTCAGGCAGAAGAAAGCTTTTGAAGCTCCCAAACGATCGACCAGGAGGGACAGAACATGCCAGTTGGGCATGTGTCTCTGCCAGGGTCCTACTTGAGAGTAGGACAGCTCTTGACATGGAGGTCCTGGGCTCTCCAGACGAAAATATCCCCCTTTCAGCCTCATTGATGTGGTCCATAGGAAAAGCAAAGCAATACATTTGGCTCCATCTTGACTACAAAAGTTGCTGAAAGAGGTGTGTAAGATGCCATCCAACTATCTTAGGAACTCCACTCCTGAAGATGTCCCACACTATGGATTTTTCCTCATTGCTCATTCCCGAAGCCTTTCTCATGAATGAGTATAGCCATAGGGCAGTGAAGGTATAGTATTAGAGTCTTTCTTCTCCTCGATGGGCTACCTTCCCAGGTTGATGAGCTTCCCTCCCCCTCACTTCTCTTTACAACATGTGCAGAAACTGCCTTCTTCACCATTGGACCCACTATTGGTCTCATCTGCTCAATCCACCAGAGCCTGTCTTTGTATACAGGGGAAGCACCTAACTCACCAAATGTTTGAGACTCATTGGCTACCCTCACTTGATTTAGCCGGCCAGTTGCAGTCATTTGCCAAGGTGTGCAGATGACTTAGACTGACATATGTGAGCAAACAAACAAGCCAGAGTTTTGTGATAAAGTAACTTTTGTGATCTTATTTACATGGGTGAATTTGCAACTGAGTACCTGAATTGACAGCGGGATCCATCCTGATAAAATCCAACTAGCTAGATTTACTGTTTGCAGGTGTGCACAGCTGAAAGAAGGCATGGTGCTCCACCACACATTTCCAGAAATACCTGCATGTTTTAGCATTGTCTAATCTGAAAACAAATGTGTGTTCTTGCTCTTTACCCTGCTCATCATCTTGGAGAGCATGAGTGCTGTGGAGCTCTCTCCTTAAGGAGTATTGCCAGGAGGCCAAGAAAAATATATATACTACTTTTTTCTGGTGGTAGATGTGAGAAAGCCCCAAAGAGAAGGTCATGCTCCTCAAGTGGGAAACTTGAGGAGAGTATCCAATCTTTTCTGTTGTTTCTGTTTCATTGTGAAATTGTAATAAATGGGTATTTAGGAAAAAGTAATTCAGAGACTCTGGCAAAATATTAAAGAATTTCTGCACCACATTGGAAAGGATTAAGGCATACAACTCTCCAAAGAGGAAAGCTCATGCTTCCTTTACTTTAATAGTTATATGTTTTCATTTTATTTATTTGCTTGGAGTTTTAAATTCCCATTGGTACTGAAAGATTTTGCAGCCAACTAAAGCACAAATATATATATACTTGAAATGAGGTAATACAGATGAGGCTCATGTTTCCCCAGTATGAATGTGTTCATACCTGAGTTCTAAAAATAACCCATCCCACCCCCGACATCTTCACCTTCGAGCATTTGTCAAACAAATTGGTTTACGCTAGAGACTCCTACCACTGAAAAGATATATGTCACTATTCAGATAGTATAATAATGTTCTGGAGCTATAACATGCATCACCACACAAATTCACCATCCAGCCTCATGTGTAAGACGAAAACGAACAGGGTGTTAATCCCAATTTGAAATAAACTGTCCCTTTTAAAAAGAGCCATTCCCTTTGAGTCTAGAGAAGCAGGGACTGGAAGCTTCAGCTTTTTCTCCTGCTGTGGGGTTGAGAGATGTATGCAGCTTGTATCACTGCTAGAACAAAGCAATGGCAAGTAAATGCACCAAGAACTCTCAGGCAGGGCCACCAGTCGGTGGTGTCCACCACAGGCCAGTAGCATCATCAGCTCATGACCAAATCTGGTGCCCAATGGCTATATATGCCATCCCAGCCTCTGTTGCCTCTACTGCCACAAGAGCTTCTGCCTGTGAATAACCAGAGTCATGTTCTCAAATCCCTTTTGCATCTCATTCTAGCCAGCCACCAAATGGTGGCAACACCCATGGAACACAACCCTAGGTCTTACAGGTTCAGGGACTGAAATGGTTCCTACTCAACTACCCTGGAATGCTTGGAAAAGAGAAAGAATCTCATTTGTCTTATTTTTCTCAGATCCAGTAGCAATCACTGACTGGACAACAAATGTGATGAGCACAAAGTAATTGTGGCAGTCTGCTGGTGACCTGCAGTTCAAAACTTCTTTGCATTATTATTTCCAAAGTTTGGACTACGTTTGGATCTGAAAGAAGTTCATAATTCAGCCAACCCACTTAGCTGTACCACAGCAAAGTTTCCTGCAACATATAAACAGGAACATGTGAGGCAGCCCAGCTCCAAATGTGACTTACTTAACCTTCAGAGAATCTCTGACAACTCAACTCAAGCATGAAAATTTAGCTACTGGCTGATTTAATGTTCATCAAGGAAAGTGTCCTGATTAGAGTGGTCCCTGTAAGGGCCAAGCTCTGGATCAAAATGTTCTTGTGAACCTACTTAATATGTGAGAACAGAGTGGTTAACAATAAAGAAAGCACTTATGTAAATGTCATCTCACAGCTGCATCATTACATGGTGGAGCTTTTCTTAATGAGATGGCAGCCTAATGATGCCAATAATACATCAAGGCTACCAGAACATACAATCCTCTGGGGATATGGTAAGCTTCCTTAAAATGTTTTCTTAAAAAGAAGTATAGCCATCGTCCCAGGGTATCAGTGGAACATTGTATTGTTCCCCATTTACTTCTCCATAACTTTACCTCTTGGAAAAGTGGAGAAGTTGCCACAGCAAAGCCACCACTGCAATATACACAGTTTTTTGCATTTTCTCTAAAATATGTTTTGTAAGCTAAGTTGGTAGAACATGAGGCTGAGGCTCATGGGCCATGGGTTAGAGCCCCAAAATGGGCAAAAAAGTTTCCTACATTGCAGGGGGGTTGATGAGACAACCTTTGTAGTCCCTTCCAACTCTACAATTCTATGTATTTGCTACCTAAAATACACTTTTTTGAATGATTCCCCCTGTGTGTTTCCCTGTAAGATATACATTTTGGTATGCATCCTCTCCCTAAAAATTTGTGTCCATGTTTCTTTGAAATGAAATTGTTTAACAAAATTTGAAGATCTGTGTGATCTGATTGATACCTCTGTTTCAGTCTGTGTATACATCGCTGGTACACATGGTCCATGCAGTTGGTTTGCTTTAAAATGCTGACCAATCAAAGTTCTCCTCCATCCATACCCAGAATGCCACTGCCCAGGTAACAAGGGAAGGAGGTATTTTACATCCTGGGACCAGGAGAAGGAATCGTCAGAAATTCTTCTCTGGCTTGGATTTTAGTTCAGACTGTAAATAATTTTATGGGATACTTTGGTAGTAGATGCTGCTACATCCTTCAGTGTCCCTTATCCAACCAACATTCTATGTCTTATAAGACTGCATGCTTTGTAAAACAAGATATAATTTGTAATAAGAAATAAATACAACAGTTAAAGTTTACTTCATGCACCCGATGAGCGGACTTGAGTCCACCAAAGCATATGCCATAATCAAATTGTTACTCCTTAAAGTGTCACAAGGCCTTTCCATCGCTTCTGCTGCAAGCACAGCTCTCTCCATGAAAAGTTTTTAAATTGTATCTAATCAACATAAACAGTTAATGGGTTTTCTTCTTATTCCACAGCACCTTGAATGTGTAGCTGGCCTTCGAGCAATTGTTATTCATAATTACATAGGGAAAGAAATGGGATTGTTGAAATAATGTACCATGTGCCGGTGTAGCAAGAATGTGAATTCAAATATATATAATACATTCTGAGTGATTTGGTGCTGATCAACTGCTGAGAATGGTCATCATAGAGCAATTTTATAAATAAGTTATATTGATGCCCAGCTGAGGAACACAGTAATGAAAACAACAATGTCATGCATCTTGGAACTCTTCATTTTTCATGCCGTGTTGGCTAGTTACTTCCTACCTACAAAGCATCTCATAGCAATTACTGCTTTGTGTTGTTACAGTAGTAAATAATGACATATTCTGAGGTCTCCAATTTACGTCTATTGTGGCCCTATAAATTCAATATGTTTCCAAGCATTAAAAGAAAGAAAGAAAGTGAGTGAGAGAGAGAGAAAGTGAGAGAGCACACAACCTTAACACAGAAATGGGTAAGAGGAGCTTTGTTTTGTTCTCAGGAAGAAAAAAGTTGATGTGGATCTCACAAAATAAAGATGGGGGATAATGGAGGTTTGTTTGTAAGGCAAACATTTGTTTGACTTCAACTGGCCCAGAATGCTCTGGAAAACCAATACTTTCACCTTCAAAAACTGCAAAATAGTCATTCATAATTATTCTTTTAAGAAAAACGTATTGACTCTCTTGGCAAGTGGCTCATTTATCATTCCCTCTAAGAAAAGCATAATTGTAGAGTTAGAAATGCCAGTGAGGAGCAATCATCTGAAGCCACTTTCACATGAACACCTTTTTCTCCTTTTGGAAAACAAAGCTAAAACAAAGCTTAAGAGCCTATCCTTGATCATGTTAATCACTTCTCATCCATTTACATAGTTATGCAAAAATGAAGAATAGGGGTATGCAAAGA
The DNA here is from genome assembly GCF_964234715.1 of Podarcis melisellensis. Taxonomy (NCBI): domain Eukaryota; kingdom Metazoa; phylum Chordata; class Lepidosauria; order Squamata; family Lacertidae; genus Podarcis; species Podarcis melisellensis. The sequence goes on from NC_138528.1 coordinate 54,802,348, forward strand.
CTACGAGATTTGATTTGTATCTGTAGTCTTGGGAAACATCACAATCTATTTCAGAGCCATTCTTCCAATTTAACATGTTATTTGTGGGCAAATTAAATCTTTTAAAAATGAAACTCTGTTTTCTCCCTGTTTTCTGTGATGGGAAATCTAAAAATGGGTATAGCATTTCCCCCTTTTTTACACAAGTGAATGAAACTTGCCGGCACAGCAGGTCTTCCAGAGTAGATTAAGTGAGGTTGTAAAAATGTATTTTATTTTCTGCTAGAATTGGATGAAATTTTCAGGCATGGGCAATGCTTCTGATGGGATTAAGCCTGTAAAAACCTCAGAATGATGACTACACTGGTTTTGTAAGGGCAGATTTTATCATTTTAGGGTGAGTACAGAAAATGGGCAAGGGGAGGAAGAGAATGGATCTCCAGGATGGGGATGTGGAAAATGCCACACACACGCACACGAGAGAGAGAGAGAGAGAGAGAGAGAGAGAGAGAGAGAGAGAGAGAGAGAGCAATGACATTGCTACCTTGAGAGTTGTTGGTGAAGGGTGGGATCCTACTCTGCCACAGGGATTTTCAGTTACACAACCCATTTCTCCTGGGAAAGATCTTATTGCATTGCATAGGTTGTATGAGAAGTTTTACTTCACATTAAACATGCAGCCTTTCAAATTCTTGTAGGATGTATTAATTAATTAATGTTGTTTATAATGAAAGTATGCCAAACACACCCAGTAAAACCTTTCTCACTGATGAAATCAATATTGTTCAGAAAAAAGACTTGTTTTGTTATCCTTTATTTGGGGAGTGAACCAGACCGTGAGGCGGGCAGGCATACAGTACAGCCTTGCAATTCATTGCCATGACTAAAGCTACTGGAACTCTTCAAGATAAAAGACAAACAAACAATGTCAAGGTCCTGATGTTAATTAGTGGAGCTGCAAAATTAGATCCTATTTACAGTGATATTGTGCGTTTCTTTCTTTTTTAAGGGACAAAAAAGATTATTCAAGGATCTAAGCTGCTATTCTTGAATAACAAGAAAGATCTGAAGGGGATTTCTATGCATGTTTGGGTGGGCACACTTAAAAACTTTCCCTGTTAAACCACTCTGAGAATTGCAACTCTGTGAGGGGAATAAAGGGTTTCTAACAACTCTCAGCACCCTTCACCAACTACAGCTCCCAGCTTTGGCGAAGCCATGACTGTTTAAAGTAGTATCATAGTGCTTTAAATGTATGCTGTGAATGTGGTCCAAGAAGACTTGCAGTTATCTTGCAATGGCAGTGGCAGGAAAACATATGTCACCACCCCTATTTTTAATTTTTTAATTTTTTAAAAAAGAGGTTTGGATATTGGATCATTACAAGACATTTAGAGTGGAGGGAGTGGCAGCTGCCTCAGAATAACTAGTGGCTATCAATGGGGCAGAAACATTTTGCCCACTCATAAAAATACCCTGGAATGAATTGATGTGGTCCAAGGGAAAGCAGCAATATAGCTGGCATCAGCTTGGCTGCAGGAGTTGCTGAAATGAGGCAGACAAGATGCCATCCAACCGCCTTAGGGATTCCCTAAGGGATGCCTTAGGGACTGAGAGCCAGTATGGTGTAGTGGTTAAGAGCAGTAGACTTGTAATCTGGTGAACCGGGTTCACGTCCCCACTCCTCCACATGCAGCTGCTGGGTGACCTTGGGCTAGTCACACTTCTCTGAAGTCTCTCAGCCCAACTCACCTCACAGAGTGTTTGTTGTGGGAGAGGAAGGGAAAGGAGAATGTTAGCCACTTTGAGATTCCTTCGGGTAGTGATAAAGCGGGATATCAAATCCAAACTCTTCTTTTGTGTAGGGTTTATTCCTTAGATTTTCTTCTTCTCCTGAAGATGTCTCACAAGGCAGCAGGTACAAATTTTCCCTGGGGATTTACTCCTGAAGCCTTTCTCACAAATGAGTGTAGCCTTAGCTCAGTGTTAGAGGGTCTACTTCATGTGCACAAGATTCTGGGTTCAATCCCCGGCATCTCCACAGCTGTAATACGTACATGCATAATCTGTGCACTGAAAACTATTTCTTTTCAGTGGTGGAAGCTTTGAAAGACCCTGACTTGTTTCACAAAGCAGAGGTCAGTTTTTTATAAACAAAAAATCCTGAGCTTTGTGATATTTTAAACTCCTAATACTTTTGATGTCAGCTAAAGCAATGGTGTCTGCATGTGCAAACACATACATGTGTGCGCGCGCACACACACACACACACACACACACACACAGAGTTGCAATGCTATTTTTCAAGAAAAAGGGGTGCCAGAACTCACCTCATTCTCTTTTAATGACAATGGCACCCACCTGAGAGGTTCCGGAACTGAGTTCTGGCGAGTTTCCCCTGGAAAAAAAGTTGTGGAGAGCACTGTATAGTAGAATAGCCAGAGAAGAGATTTATGAGAAAAGAAAAAGACTGCAGTCTCCTCTGCAAATGGAAATGGCCATAAGAAATAGTATAACTTCAGTTTTCCAGAATGTAAATAAATCCTTTAATCAAAGAGATGCATGAAGAATCACTCTCCTTAACAAGAACATTCACAAAATAGAAAAGTGCTTTTCTGATTGGGGTCATAATTTTAATGTTTGCATATGTAATCAGGCCAAGTGTCTGAGATGTGACATAAAAACTGTATTAAGGATATGGGGCGCAAGACTTTATGATCCCCATACAGTACTGATAGCCAACCTCATGCTCTTCAATTCCCACCATCCCTGACCATTGCCCATGCTGGCTAGGGCTGAGGAGAGTTAGAGACCACAACAACTTGAAGGAAACAGGTTAGGTACCCTTGTACTATAACAACCATATCTATCTATCTATCTATCATCTATCTATCTATCTATCATCTATCATCTATCTATCTATCTATCTATCTATCTATCTATCTATCTATCTATCTATGTATCTATCATCTATCTATCTATCTATCTATCTATCTATCTATCTATCTCTATCTATCATCTATCTATCTATCTATCTATCTATCTATCTATCTATCTATCTATCTATCTATCATCTATCTATCTATCATCTATCTATCTATCTATCTATCTATCTATCTATCTATCTATCTATATCTATCATCTATCTATCTATATCTATCTATCATCTATCTATCTATCATCTATCATCTATCATCTATCTATCTATCTATCTATCTATCTATCAATTTATCTATCATCTATCTATCGATCATCTATCTATTTCACAACTGGTGGTGTTGCCACAGTAGCTTTGTATAATTTGCTGCTATAACAGCCATCCATGCTAACTATACACCACCACAGCTATGCAAATTATTCTTCTTAGAATTAATTGTTTATATAGCAACATTAATGAACCTGGCACTTATCAGGACCACAGAAGCAAAAAGATAGCACTTGAAAGTGTATAATTAACATCTCAACAACAGGAGAGGCAACATATGGAACTAGAGAATCAGTGTTAGAACTGACACTTTGAAGTACAGTGGAAACTTGGTTCTCAAACTTAATCCATTCCGTGAGTCCGTTTGTCTGCTGAAACCGTTCAAAAACCAAGGCGTGGCTTCTGATTGGCTGCATTGGACATTCGGCTTCCGAAAATCATTCGCAAATTGGAACACTTCCAGGTTTGTGGCATTCGGGAGCTGATTTGTTCTACAACTAAGCCATTCGGGAACCAAGGTACCACTGTATTGTACTGAAAAACAAAAGCAAGCAACAGAAGATACAATAGACTCAGACAATATCTAAAGACTACTCAATGAAATTGTAAGGTTTGAGTATTTTCATAGCATCAGTTGCACCAAGGGAAGATTGCTGAAGCGGGCAATAAAAATCTCTCTTCTTGGTTCCATTTGCTTGAACAACTTCCAACTTCCAGCTGTGTGAAAGAAACTTTAATGTGACATCCAGATCATGAGTTACAATCATTCTACGAGAGCCAGTTCGAAAATGGAGGGGGATTGCCACAGAATGGCTTTTTAATGTATAGGTAGAACAGTGAAGACTTCATTATGGCTTACAATTAGGGTATAATGCTGGACGTGCAAGCTTTTAAAGCAGCCTCCAGTGTCACCTCTACTTTTTTAAGTATTCGGGGGTGACAACCATTTGAAATGATAGAACATCATTTCTTGACATCTCCTTTCATTTCATCAGCTAAATTGCAGCTCTTTGCATATGTTGTTTTTTAATTGCCATCTTACCTTATTTTCCTCAAGGTGATTTTCTGCCATTTTGACTGAAGAAAAGTAGATTAATGTTGAAAAAAGTTAGTCTCTTTTATCTCAGAGTATTTATATACATTTGTGGGAGTGAAGTAATGGTATTCTTTAGGGAAATGGCAAGATTTTTTGTTTTTAAAATTGCACTTATGTCCACTGGAATGTGATGTGATTTTCTCCCTTCTCAAGGAATAAGTCATACTGCACAAGGAGAAGGGGTTTCTTCGGTGTTTTCGGGGTGTGTTACTGTAAATATGAAGTGACACATGCAGAGGATATCTGACCATTTATGGCTCCCCAGATATGTTCCATCATCACATGTTCCCTTATGCTTCAACATACTGGGGCAAAACTCAATCCTCCAGAACTTTCCAGGCATTCTGAGAATGGTGTGAGAACTGCTGCCCTTTTATATATATTTTAAGGCTTTTATATGTTATTTTCTCTTCTATGGTTTTATTCGCATAATGCCTAATAAAGGTTTGATAAGTAATGGTGTGAGAGATAAGAAACTGGAGTCCTGAAGCCAGTCCCACCTCTTAGTTTATTGACCTCTCAGGGTCAATAAGCAGCATGTCCCACCTTAATTTTGGGCAGTTGCCCGCAAACTCAGTTGGACAGCAATTGTAAGACTGGCAAGGATTTTTTCCATGCTTCCTCTGACTCATTTAGAACTCATCATGGAGGAGGATGGAGACTAACCTAGAATTAGTTGGCTCTGCCTGCCATTGGCTCTGGCGCCACCTACTGTGAGACATCCCTGCTTTCTGCCCTACCAGCTCCAGCGGGTACCAGTTACTACTGTACACACATACTGAAGAAGCCTACCAAATTGTTATCAGACAGCTTGATGGTGGTGGTAGTATGGAATTTCCCTAGGATAGAAACAGAAAAAAGTAATGCTTTTTTTTTAAGTGAACAAAAAAGAATATCCCTTCCAAATGGTCTGAAGCTACTCAGAATGGGAGAAAACACACACTTTAAAATGCCAAGAAAAATAAGGAGGAAACAAATGATGGAACTGATAGAATGGAAGAATGGAGCCACTTCAGGAGGCAATGTGGGCCACATAAAATGGGTCTTAGATTGCCCTTTTATGCCCTGTTTTCAATATGGATATAAAATCTGAGCTCTTCAATTCAACTGTCTACACTTTTCTTTACAAGCTGCTCTTAAAGCCTAGACTCAGCCCTCACTGAGCCCGATCATTTGGGTTATAAGCTGACCTTTCCACTAGCCAGTCTGCATGTAGTCCTTTTACCCCCGTTCCAAAATTGGGCTTACTCTTGGTTTCCAGTGGGGCTTAATGCAACTGCTCCAGGCTTTGTTGCTAAAGCAGAGTGAAATTCCCTCCCTAAAGCCTAAATCCCCCGGATTCAGTTCCTGAGCTGTAGGATTACCCCACCCCTGGGATTCAGCCTCTGGCACACAGTAGTGCTCTTGCAGTAGCCTCATTTCAGCTCCAGCTAGTGATTAACAAATTAAATGAAAGGGCAGCACTACTTGCCTCCTCTTCAAACAGATGCCCAACTCTTCTGTTTATCATTATGATTTTGCCACTAGGGCTGAATTACTTTGTCATCTGGGACTCCTTTCATGCTCCTAGCCCTGGCTCCCTTTAATTAGCTACAGCTTGTAAGAGGGTGGACTAAACTATAAGAGGATGATGTCACATCACACTCTTTCAACTACGCACTATCTGTGTATTCATAAAAATATTTATACACCAGAATTCATAAAATGACATCAGAGCGGTTTATAACCAGCATGCACAATATACTAAAAATTATTATTATTATTATTATTATTATTATTATTATTATTATTAAAATCAGAAATGAGCTAACTATTGCAAAAAGATTCGTTCTTAATTGCCTACAAAGCAAGCATTTAAAAGATGAAATAACAGGTGTCAGCTGAATCTCTAGTAGAAGAGTATTCCCCAGGACTGGACTGTTGACTCTAATGTTTCTTGTTTCTTATTTCTGCCAAAGGAGCCTCGCCAACTCGGGGAATGACCAACTCAGGGAATGATCTCACTGATCACACTGAGATATAATGGTTCAGGTGGTCTCTAATATCTTGGCCTTAAGTTGTTCAGGCCTTATTAATTAATAAAGGGAGGGACCTTGAACCTTTTTCAGTAGTAGATGGGCGGCGAGTGCAGATGTTCTAACAATGGCGTCACATGGGGATAGGTTCCCCCATCAGCAGTCTGGCCACCACATTCTGCACCAGCTGGAGCTTCTGAATCAGGCCCAAGGGCTGCCCCACACAGGACACATTGCAGTAATCCAGCCTTTAGGCTATCAACACATGAACTACAATGTTCAATACTCGTGATAAATGTTGTGCCATGGGGTCAGGTCACTAGTACCCACACTGTAATATCTGGTTTGATACTGTGTATTGGATTGGGTGATCTTTCTGGCTCTTCTTGTGTATTTGGTTTCAAGAGCTCCCGTAGCATTTATTGCATTGTACATGCACAATGGCACAAAGACTTTTGCAGACTTGTCATTCTTTCCTTCACCTTGGATCACATAAGAGGCTTGATTGTTCTGACCATTCCAGGCTCTGAGTTGTTTCTTTTGCAAATAACCATAATTAGCATCAAACAAATGCAGATCATGCCAAAGCCCACTGAGTGTGAAGGACAGCCTGTCGCAGAGTGGAAAAGAGAGCATTCTTTGACAGCAATCAAGTCAGGAGAATGGAGGAGAAGGACAGTGAAAACACTTCATTCTTCCCATTTTCATTTGCTGTGGCTGCTGCTACCCGCTCCTTGCTTTAAGGCAGGGGCGATGCTGTTGGGCTCCAGTGCTCACCATCCCTAATCAGGCTATGCTTACTGGGCTGATGGAAGTTGGAGTCCAACATCTGGAGACCCATAAATTTACAATCCCTCCTTTAAATAAAGGGAATGGAGTGGAGGGTGTTTTGGGGGGCAAGGGGACTGGCACAGACATGGGGAAAAGGGAAACTGAGAACTATTCTCTTGTCTGGATATTGAATTGAGTTAGAGAAGAGTATGGGATGTTTTGGAAACTAGTCTTATGGGTTTACCTTTCTTTGGTGGCAACATTTCCAGAACCCTGGAAATTTCAAAGATATATTTTAGTGTACTTCTGCAACATGAAAGAAGTATGCATTCATTTACAGCTGAGATAAGGAACCTGTGGACTTTCAAATAGTGTTGCCCTTCAACTCCCATCAGCTGCAGCTAGCATGGCCAATGGTCAGGGATGATGGATAATCTAGCAACATCTGGAGGGCCACAGGTTCCCAAACGTTGATTTAGAGAATATGTGAACCACTTATTCCACCATTTTAGGTTCATAGCTTGTGAAATACAACTGACTTGTTTTGTAGCTTTAGTGTAAAAGAAATTTGTTTATTTTTTGTTTTTATATTAAAAAAAATCCTGCTCATCTGGCTTTATTTATCTCTCTTTTTTGTTTTATGTTACCCCCTACTTTCAGTACAAACTGAAATGGGGAGGGAAGAAGATCTGCCATGGTGTAATATGCTTGTGCCTGAACAAGGAACTACAAGGGTTGGAACTTTTGGCTCATAATCACATTCGTAAGTTTTTCGAGAGGTGGGGACTCTGGCAGGAGAGATACTACAGTATCCAAAGAGGGTAATTAAATGGGTTCTTCAAAATCCAAGGTCCTTTTGCTGCTGCCTGAAAGTGAATATCAGTCTTTTGATGCTTCCTGGTGACCTGTTTGTTCTTTTTTTTTTTTAGCATTTATTCTGGTTTGTTTGCAAGGATTTTAGGTGATGTTACATCAAAGCAAGTGTTATCCCACACTTTCCAGTGTATTTATCCATCAATTTCCTTATCACAAGACACCCAACCTTTTGAAGAAAAAAGTTTCTTGCACAAGACCTCCCAGTCATCTATAAGTGGGCAACCAGAATTTGTCAGTAGATGATTGAAATGATGAAAGTCTGGAAATGTCCTTTATTAAACAGTGAAGAAACTAGGTCAGGAGAAATCTTTAAGCATGGGTATCTAGCACCTTGAGATTTCAGCCTGCCCACCCCAGAGGAAAATGGCATGTGTAGCTGATTTCAACACACTTGCCTAAATAAAGCCATAAGTAAAAATATGGTCTCTTCTGTGTAGCACTTAATATTTCCTAATCTAAAAGCAAAACACTGAATTAATTACATTACTTTTTTGAAGGCTTACTTGCCAAACCCTGAAGCCTTGTTAAAGGCTCTCAAATCCCTCACACATTCCAACTGTGCACTTAATTTTTTTACAAATCCTAAATCTGTGTTTATAACACCCTTTCAGCACATAAAAGACAAGAGCCCAGGAACAAATACAAGAGCCCACAGGAGTTGGCAGCTGTGTGAGTAACTGCTGGAGATAATTTTTGCACTTTGAGTTTTATGATCCACAGGGACTCTGTCAAATGCTTAAAAATGTATGAGTATCATTTCACTAGTTACAGAAAGCAGTAGACATTTTAAACCCACCTCATCTAAATAAACTGCAGCTGCCAATGGATCAATTATAATTTAAAAACAAGAGGGAAACATTACTAATTGAGTTGTCTTCTGGATGAAGAATGTTGCAATTAACTGACATGCAATTAACCAAATCGTGGAAACTATAAACTATGCACACAGAAGCCAATCAGACAGGCCTTTCTGACACCAAGCAAAACATACCAGAGGTAGTCATTGGAGGTATAGGAAAGAGAGTAGGCTGCCAGGCTCCACTACCCCATCCCTCCTCCGTAACTTTAATGGCCAACCAGCAAAACATAAGAAGATTCCCTTTGGTCCAGCATCCCATGCTTCCAGGAAACTCAGAAACAAGTTGTCAAGGATATAACTTCACCCAGTCTTCCCCCCCAACAACTGGTTTTTTGAGGACTAACTGTACAGGTCTGATTTATCTATTATGTCTAGGAACGTAAGAAGAGCCTGCTAGATCGGGCCAATAGACCATCTACCCAACATCCTTTTTCTCACAGTGGACAACCATGTCTAATGGTGACTGATAGTTTTCTGCCTTGTGAACTGCAAGACAACACCCCCACTCGTATTTTTTTGAACACTGGTGGATGCAACTACTTCTTTCCTTCTGGTAAATCACCTTCCTTGTGTACACTTTGATTTAAGTGTCCATATCTCAGATGGCTACAAGGAACAGCTGATTGCCTTGTTAATTGTAGTTGTTTAGTCATTTAGTTGTGTCTGACTCTTCGTGACCCCATGGACCAGAGCATTCCAGACACTCCTGTCTTCATGCCTGTTGTCTTTGTCCATGGAGTTTTCTTGGCAGGGATACTGGAGTGGCTTCCGGTTCCTGCTCCAGGTGGATCACGTTTAGTCAAAACTCTCCACTATGACCTGTCCATCTTGGGTGGACCTGCACGGCATAGCTCATAGCTTCTCTGAGTTGTTCAAGCCCCTTCACAGTGATCCTTGTTAATAGGGGCATTAAAAAAGTAAATCTTTGCACTTTCCCAAAAATCCCATAGGAAGGCTGAAACACCCCACAATTAAGATTTCTATAGTGCAGGAACCACGTGATTTTATGGGATTTTATGAGCCTTTTTTCTAATTGAGCTTTTGCACAGATGGTTGTAAGAAATATGATGTGTCCTATGAGAAATCCGGAGAAGGATGGTAGACTATCATGAGGTTTTTCTCTTGTTACTGTGAGTGCCACCAACTCTCTGATGCCAGTTACTCTTATCCAGGCATCCCCAATAGAGTATTCAGGAATTCATAGTCATTCTCCTAGGTTTTGGGGTGCTGAACTAAAACAAGGTTAAGCAATTTCCCCCAGAAAATTTCCACCCACCACTCTTTATCTACTTAACTGCACCCATATGTTTTGTGTCTTTCACTGGGAACATTACAGCACAATGGGACACTAATAGGGCAATTCCCAGAACCTTTAAGGACATGGAACCCTGAAAAAGGAAACCACCACAATTTAACAGTCAAAGAGTTTTCAAAGACTAGCCTGCTAATCAAGCGGCAACAGTCTAAAAGAGCAGGATTGTTCAACAATTTCCTTAGGACAAGGACATGCCAATGCTATAAAGTGATGGCAACAAACAAACAAATAACAAATGCCCAGAGCAACTTAGTTTGTCTCTAAGGTGCTATTGGACAATTTTTTATTTATTTCAACTGCATCAGACCAACACGGCTACGTACATGAAACAAATAACAATTACAGCTTGCCAAGAGGGGAGAGAAGTTTCAGACATTTTCCTTCCTCAACTCCTCTTGTGAGGACCCCACACATCATTGCCCTGTTGCACAAAGACTTGGTCCCATGCATGTAACATTAAGCCTGCCATTAACTTTTTCCCATTTCAACAACTTCTTTTTTTTTAAGCCTCTGGTGATCCACAGCCAGCCTTTCTGGTCAGTGTGCTTTCTGGAGTGCCAATGGGAGGATATTGTGGTGGGAATCCACCACCACCACCAATGACCACTCCAGGAAGTGTGTTGGTTGTAGTGGTACCATAATTCTTTTTGTTAAGTTGATCAATTATTGATGAGGTTTTCCTGAGCTCCAAAAATGTGATGTGAAGACAGTGATGCATTGCAGAGAGCCTAATTGCATTTGAGGGCTGCATGCTATGAGTATTACTATTTTTTTAAGGTGTGTTTGTGAATCAACCCTTGGCCAAGTAGTTACCCCTGACCACTGGTCCTGTTAGCTAGGGATGATGGGAATTGTAGTTCCAAAACATCTAGAGGGCTGGAGTTTGCCTATGCCTGCTCTAACCCCACAAATATGCAAAGTTCCCTGGTCCTACACTGACCACAGAATCTAGCTCCATCAGGTCAGGGGTAGAGAGCAGCAGTATTTTCTCACTGGTTGGTTACTTCCATCTAAATGGGATATATGGGCTTCTTTCTAAATAGAATGTGGCAGTGACTTCATGGGTGGCCTATTCCAATCAATTTCCATCACAATCTTGTGGGACTTTGATTTTGATTGTAAGGCTGCTGAATGAGAGAGGTCCCTAAGACTCTGCAGTTTAGAGTCCCTCTGTGACAGTTACCAACCCCAGTTAAATAGTGACGAGGAAGTGTTGTGACACTGACACCTGTTATCATTCATTTCTGTGCCAAAACGCTATCCTATTCATATTTATTGTCACCCTGCCTTGCTTCCTAGTCCTTTTGAACCAGGGGGCTCCTTTCTCTGATTTCAACTTCCTAGCTAGGGGTGATGGGAGTTGTAGTTCTGGGGACCCAAAGGTTGAGAAAGGCTAGAAAATCATTAACAGCTGCTCTCTCACCTAGCCGACAGAGAATGCCACACTGCCATCATTTTTCCTATTCCCAGATCTCTGGGTCTCACCCTGGACATGTTCATTGGGATGTGACAAGAGGCATGGAAATATGGGAGTGTGAGGTGGCTGTATTTGTCCTGCCCAGTTGAGAGCAGTGGGAGTGAGTACCTTTAGGCAGCACTCTTGATGTGTGAAATATGTATATGAACACGTTTGTTTTTTGGTTTGCCTGACCATGTTGGATGCTGAATCTGTACCAGTTCTATGTTTCCCACTCCTGTCTAGGTATATTAAGGATTTGTTTTGCTTCCTAGTCTTGGCAGGATTTGAGGCTCCGCCTTCCCCAACCTGGTGCTCTCCAGGTGTTGCTGGACTACAGCATTCCTAATCCTTATCTATGCTGGCTGAGGCTCATGGGAGATGGAATCCACACAACATCTGGAAGACAGCAGGCTGAGAAAACTTTGGTGGCTTCATTGGTCAAGATACGTCTAGATGATGACTTGTTGAAAATGAATCGCAACTTGAACATTTTGGAAATTACAACTGACACCTTATTTAAGTTAAAATACATATTTACGAATTGATGTGTCAGTTTTGTGATGCCTTTTTGGTGGACAGTTTTAATTTCCCCACACACTCCACAACTGAACTCAGATTGCCACTCAACTTTGGATGTTTTGTTGGTACCTGTGGCTATATACAAATCAACTGCAAACCAATTTTAAACACAGCATGACCTCCTGTATGGAAAGCCAAAAGAAAAAGCAGATAAGCAGAGTACAGTGGTACCTTGATTTAAGAACAGTCCTGTTTAGTAATGATTTGGTTTATGAACTCCGCAAAACTGGAAGTAGTGTTCCGGTTTGCGAACTTTACCTCAGTCTAAGAACGGAATCCGAACGGTGGAAGGGCACCGGTGGTGGGAGGCTTCATTAGGGAAAGCATGCCTCGGTTTAAGAATTGTTTCTGTTTAAGAACGAACTTCTGGAATGGATTAAGTTCATAAACTGAGGTACCACTGTAATGGTGTTTCAGTTTTGGGGATAGCCTCTGGGAATAAATACTACCTCAAACTACATGCTAATTTCAAAGCATTTTCAGCACTTCTGTTTATGAATGCTTTTTCCATAGGGGAAAACAATGTAGTTGTAATCTTCTTAGGAATGTTAAGTTGAAAAGTTTAATATACCGGAGCACCCCATACATTTATTACATCTCACTGGAAAGTAGTCCCCTATCCTTTCCCCCATCTTATGCATTTAATCGACAGAATTTCAACAGGTGAAGCTGTCCCTGCTAGGAGGAAAGTTCTCTTGTTGAAGGTATGATCTCCCTGGCAGAAAAAACAATGGGAACTTTATACACATCCTGCCTGGTTACAGTCTGCATTTCTCATTCTGGCTATCAAGGCTAGAATAATGTGAAGATGAAGTTAGCAAGGGAGATACCAAGGGATGTAGCTGTAATAGCAATGCTGTCACAAAGCAACAACCACCTTCTTATAAGAGCAAGAAAATTAAATTGTTTGAAAGAAAAATTGCATTAATAACTGCAAAGACAATAGGACAAAGGAAAATGATGAAGAAACAAATTTATTTATTTATCTTGTTGCTGCTGCTGCTGCTGTTGTCGCTGTTGTTTATTAAATTTCTATACCACCCTTCACCTGAAGATAACAGGGTAGTTTACAACACAGCATTATTATTTATTAAATTTCTATACCTCTCTAGAATTAAAAGCTGGGTTTCACCCTTTGGACAGGTTTGTTACACTGTTCTTAATCTTATTACATTGTTTAAATTTGTTCTGCTGATTAAATTTGTTCTAATACCTGTTTTGTGCACTACCCTGAGGGGCTACACATGAGTGGTGTGATATTTGGAATACTTTAACCAGAGGTCATAGCACACCACCACGACAAGGGGACACACTGCATTGCATTTGAATCACTTTCATTATTGGTGAGAAATAGCTATTGAGATCCAATTTTCAAAAGTGGCAAAATGTTTGTTTATTTGCAGAATCAAAATGTCAGTCAATGGCTAAGATTTATTTCTAACAAACAATCCATGAATGGTAAGCCAAGAACGACCCTTGACCTCATCTTATTTATTTATTTTTATTTAGAAAAATAACAAAGAATGAGCACTGATTTGCATGTAACACTAAGCCATGATTCATGGTTTGTTGTTTCCCATGGCTTCTCATAACATGTCGGGCCATTGCCAAAATATAATAATATTTCTTTATTTATTACATTTATGCCCCAGCCAGGGCTGGCCCAAGACATTTTGGCACTGGAGGCAAACCACAAAATGGCTCCCTCCCCATCAGGGAAGAAAGGGCGAGTGAAGATCTATATCAGGATAAAGGGGGTTGGGGATGGGAATAAAGATCTACACTGGGAACAAGGGTAGCAGATACCAGCATGGCCTCATATTTGACAAGAGGCCAGTGTAGAGGTGACATTGGGGGGGGGGCGGGTTGCTGAGGAGGTGGTAGATCCAGCCTGGAAGGAACATGCTGCAGCTTGTCACTATGGCTGTGACAGCAGTGGGCAAAGCATTCTTTGGGGGCGGATCTGCTACCTCTGTAGATCCTGCAACCCAAGGTAGTTGCCTCACCTTGCCTCATAGATGGGCCTGCTCGGGTTCCACCTTTCCCCCAAGGAGCTCAAGTTGCCATACGTAAAAGTCAGGGATGGGCTGAATGAAAAAAAGGGGTGGGAGGAAGCAGCTAGGGAACCCCCAAGGGAAACTGCAGAGGAGGATGGCTCAGAGCCAGGAGATTGGAGGTGGGACACTGAGGAGAGGTCAGAGGAAGAAGATTGGGAGCAGGGGCTGGATGCTGAAGGGGCAACAGGGTTTAGTGAGCAGGAAGAGCTGGTGGCAGTTCAAACCCTGAGGCAGAAACTGAGGAAGCAAGGGAGGGGGTCAAGAAGCTGCTGAAGATTCCAAGGAGTCTCCCTCTCCTGCTGCGACAAGCTTTCCTCCCCCTTGTTCTCCATAATGAGGAGAATAATGAGGAGGGCAGAGAAGAGACATATGCAGACACAGTTTGAGACTGCTTGGGAAGCATCCAGGAGAGGGGGAGCCTTAGAAAGGGTGGAAGCAGGGAGCTTCAGTCTTGGCAACTGCTCCATAGGGGTAAGGCCTTTTGAGAAGTGTTGCTGAGTTGTATGCCTTGAATAAAGAGTTAACTACACAGAAAATGGAGCCCTACATATTTTGTGCTGACCTGAGTCTGACACCAGGTCTGGCAATAGTTCTCTTCCGTATTTTGTCCACATATCAACCCAGTGGTGTGCATTAGGCTGAGTGAGTGACTGGGCTAAGGTCACTCAGTGAGCTTCATGGCTCAGTGGGGATTTGGTCCCTGGTCTCCAGGTCCTAGTTGGACTCTCTAAGCACTACAGCACACCAGGTTCCTTCAGATGTTTGAAACTCATAGAATCCATTTACTGCGGTGCTGCCCCCTGCAGCCACTTCCAAGGGAGTGTCCTATTGAGAAAAGCTACTGAATCATCACTGCAGCAAATTAGCAAAACTCATGTTACTGTTGTGAGGTCCGGGACAGGACACGTCTAACAATAAGCAATCTGTACAATGTCATGAAAAGGCCCAAAGTTGCCACCATTTCCCATTTTCCTGATTGCCATTGTCACAAGAATAGATTCAAGCTGCGTCCTTATCTGCTCTTATTATGATCTTTGTCACAGGAATGAGGCATCTGAATGTTAATATCCAATACTGCCTGGAAACACAACAGACTGCCGTGTGGCTTTAACCTTTTCAATATTCGAGATTTGATTGTTTTGCTGTTCTTCTGCTCTCACACACCTGCAAAGGGGGACAGTAATATGAAGCCATCCAATCAAAAGAGAGATCCTCTTAAAGGTTGAAGATGTGTGTTTCTAAGAAGAATCACCTGGAATGGAAATAAGTCTTCACCATTCCCCGTAATCCACACACTTCAGTACTTTCTATTGCCAAAGCAATGGATGCCACAGTACCAGGATGTATCACACTGTCAAATGTAAACAAATGTTGAGGATAGGTCAGCTATTATTAATACAGCAAGAAGCATGAAAACCTGAATATGAAATAGATCAATGCTGCTTTGTTGCTCTATTTTCATCTTGTAAACAAATATCTTCTAATGAACAACAAAGACACAGAAGGAAATGGAAATTTATCTCTCGACTGCTTTGGTTTTGTCTTACGGTTGGGTTATGCATTTTCTTTTAGAATTTGGAGGTTTTTTAGAGCAATGCCTCAGACAAAATAAAGACTATTTTCATTGCAGAAATCCATCACAGGATTCATTAATACCAAAGAACTTAATAGCATCTGAATCAATGCTGAATTGCTAAGTAGCACATTGACCCAAGGACACTTTGCCACAGTATATACTGAGAAGGCTTCTTTCAGTGACGCTATTAGGATGGTCCACCCTCAGTGGCTGATGGCTCTGAGGGATTTTCTGGCTGATATGCATATGCCTCACACAACAGTCAAAGCCCTGGCTGACCTTTGGCACATCCGAATGGCTTGGGCCATTGATGCGATCTCCCCTGAGTGCCCTCTCCCATTTCCTGAAGCTTACTTGGCTCCCTGATATACTCTGGAGCTTATGGTGAGGAAACAAGCTGGGAGGGGGCTCAAACGTGAGTGGAGGAAAACCCTGGCTGAATGCAATCAAATACTGGTGAGGGCTCATCATCAAGCCTACGTAGTGGCAATGAAGGCAGCAAAGAAGGCATACTCTTTTTTTGCCAGTTGGTACAGCATGAGATTTAACATAATGTCCCAGGGCTCAAGATCCTTTTCAGACAGTAGTATTTACATGGGAAGGAAAAGCTCAGTGGTAAAGTACCTCCTTAGCATGTTGAAAGGTGCAGGTTCAACTCCTGGCATCCCCAAATAAAATAAGAGTGCAGGTTTTAATATCTCTGACTGACATCCTGGAGAAGTGCTTCTGGTCAGAATAGACAATACTGGGTTTGCTGTGCTATGATTCATTTATATACCATTTCTGGAACTGAAGGTCATTGAAGCAGTGAAGAGCATATTAATAGTGAAGAAAGATGCAAAAATACAATATGCCAATCAAAACAATATAAAATATCAAAATCATCAAATACCCACCAATCACACCCTTGAGACAGAAAGGAAATACACTGGAGAGAAATAAGCTCATAGTGGCTTGAGGCAATCACAACTGGAGAGTGATATGAGACTTGGAGTGTGTGGCTCAGAGATCTTGCAGCAAGGATGAAGAGACTGACATTTTGGAAGGAAAATTATTTCCCAAAATAGAGCGCAGACATTCGAAGTCAGTTCAGAGTTAAAGCCTTTGTGAGAATTTGCAGGCTGCTGCTGAAAGTCAAAACAAACAGTACCTGAAATCTTTTTTATCCCACCTTATGAATTGGGGTCCCTTGTTTCACCTCCAGCCCTATTTTGGTGGCACAGGGCAGCTAATCCCTGCTGCAGACAGAAGTCTTTGAAAAGGGTAAAGAAAGGACTTCCAGGAGACTATTATATTGGGAACTACTAGACCTTCATTCCCTTTTGCACATACATCGAATAGGAAGCTTAATGCTTCATTAGAAGAAAGTGTGGGATGAAACGGTAATGACCACTGCCTGTATCTTGACTGAAGATGAACCGAAATATAGGAATCTTTTGGAATCTGCACTTCTCTGAATTCTGTGATGCAGATTCCCACAAAAAAATATATATATTAAGAGAAAGCATGCATGAAAATGCACCTGATATGATAGTAACATATGGAAATGCTTTATATAAAGTGAATTGCTTGCAAAACTATGTATATAAGGCAAAATGGCCTGCAAAATGTGTATACTGTATAATGAGCACTCACACTTTACATTGTGGGTGTCCTTTGCGGAATTGTGCATGGTGCTACAGTTCCCAGGGAGCTTACTGGCAAACAGGGGCTGGCTTACCTCTCAGGGTTAATTTTGGAGGTTCATGCCCAGCCTCAGTAATCAAGTTTCTTGCTGGGAGGTGGGGCCAGCCCCATTTATAAATAGGGGGTGGAGCCAACAATAGCCAGGCAGTCAGCTCTGGAGATTCACCCTGCCTACCCTCCATTTGTTTAATGCTTCTTGTTTGTAGGTTAACTTTTTCTTCCTGTTTAGTGGGCGCTGCTATGGTCTTTGACTGGTTGCTGTTGAAGGACCGGGAAGAAATTTTCCTGCATTGGCAGGTTTTGTCTTCCACATAGCAATTTGTCACAACTTTGGTGGTTATGGCCTTGGGTGGAATCCTTTGGTCTTTTCTTTCCTATATGGGGGGGCATGAAGTCGTGACTCACCCCCTGCAGCTGCGATGCCAGGGTCCCCCTCTTAAAGGGGTTATATATATGGGTGTCACTGGCTATACATTGAAAGGTCGTCAGTAAACTACCCTGCATGCGGGGATATGGGCTGGGCTGCCTAACCTCCCCGTCTGCGACTCCCGGCAGGAAACAGGCGAGGTCTCTTATCGGCGATCCTTCTCAAACATGAGAAGAACACACCACTCCTTCCCTCTCCTCCCTGCTATCCCCAGGGAGGGGAAAGAGACAGACAGAAATGTATTTACATGCCTTTATTTCTGTCTTTTGCAGCAGTACAGAGAAACATGTCTGCACTCTCTTTACATCAACAGTAGAGTGAATATACCTCCCATGTACTCCTCCCATGTACTTCCAGTAGAGGTCAGATGACACACTGAGCTAACATCCGGTGCTCAGTACAGTGAATGGACTGCCCCTTTCTTCCCATGGTAACAGTCACAAACATCAACATCCTGTTTGGCTTTCCAGCCAGCTGCAGAAGCTTCTGCTCGCTGCTGCATTGCTCCTTTTTGGTAACAACACTTACACCCCCATATTCCATTGACCCTGATGAGTCCCAGTTCCCCCCGGCTGCAGGGTGGGAGGGATACATGCCCAAGGCCTAAGTCTTCCTATATTCAGAAGTTTAATAAAGTTATGGCCTACTTTTAATTCCATAACATGTTGTCAGAGTCTTTATGTCTTTCTTATGATCCCTGGGGGCTGGGGCTGTTGCAGCCTGGTCATGCAATGAGAAATGTGTAGTATATTTTTTTTAAATTAATCTGATGCAGAAATGTGGTGAATTGATTGCAAAAATGAGAAACTGAGAGAAACTGAAATTGCCAGATTCATCCATCCCTACCTTGAAAGGAAAATAAAGCTTTCCCCCCAGCAGAAGTGTATATTCTATCTGGCTCAGTCTAGCATGCAGTAGATTCAATATTCAGCTTCAAGACTCTTCAGAGCTCACAGAAATTTCAAGAAGTGAAAACCAACAGTCTAGGTTACCATTTTAGTTCTATGCAATGGGACAAATACTGCCAATGACCTCTGAATGTGACAGCTTGTTTTACTGCTGAAGACATTTGGTGATATCCAATGTTACTCAAACTCACAACAAACACGTTGAAATCAGTGGTTTTGAGTAACTCAATTCCATTGATTTAAATGGAAATCTGAGTAAGTCTTAAGCTTCCTCTAAGTGGCTGTTATGCTGCTTCTTGCTCAGTTGCATATCTCCAGGAAATGACACATTAACTTATCCCAGGTCATCTTAGAAAATGCATTAAGAGAGCAGCCAGGACCCAGTTTATGCGAACTCTCACTTTCAAGGGCATATATCCTTTCCCTTTAAACTGAAATCCATGCACTGTGTGTCATACCTCTTTATGTCAATTGCCAATTTTATTGAAGTGGGGGAAAGGAGAAGCATCTAAAAGTCAAAACACATAAAAGAAAAAAGTCATTGATTATATATACTCTTTTTATCTGTAGTTTAATTAACGAGAAAAAGAAGCGAAGCAGGAACCCTCCTCAAGGAGCAGCAAATTATGGGTATCCTGTTTTACATGCTGTGATAAATGTGGTGATCTTCAAAGGTTATAATTTTCAAACAATAGGCATGATAAAATATAAGCAGACAGAGTAGAAGATGATCTCCGCAGGGAAATGCCAGTGGACAAGAAAATGGAACAGAATGTCTTAAGAGGTGCAAAGGAGGGAAAAGAGAAGTTTTATTGTGAGAACTTTTTCCAAATAAGTTTTTTTTAAACATGCCTAGGGGAGTGGGGAAGAATAGCAATGAGGTTGTATATAAAATATACAGGCATACATAAAAAGTAAAATTCTTCATGGAGGAATTTAAAATATTTTGAAAACTGTTGCAATGAATCAAACAATACAGATCTGCAGGCATATGCTTATTTTGCACAATCTATTTTGATCATTTTATTCATGCATGGAATTCAGAGTTATGCATGACACTGAAACCTGACCATTGGAAAATATACTAAGACCCTCCCTGCTCTGTATTCTGATATTTCACCAGACCTACCACATTTACATTAAAGCTATCTACCTAGCAAAAGAAACCAACCAGTTATTTTCATTTTTAAAGATCACCAAGATCCCAGATTTTTGTACTGAGTACTGAATTCTGGTTTTGCAAGGAATCCACATAATCCTGGCAGTAGACGATCCCAATATCAGTTCTACAGTTGTCAATACACCGTGGGGGGTGGGGAGGAATCTTCCTGAATTTGATACCACTGCACCCCCCCCCAAAAAAAATAGACACATCATCAAAACTTAATGTTATCCTAAAGAGATTGCCATGGCTATTGAATTGCTCAAAATGGATCTTTTGGTTTAAACTGGATTTTACAAATGGACCAATCCATTTAAATAACTTTAAAAAACCTTTTTCATAAAGGTATAAATTAGACACTAGTACACCTAGAGTTCTGTAAAATATGTGTTTTTGCCATCTGTTGAATTCTCCCAGATAAGTACTGTATGGAAAGTAATGTATATTAAGTTCCAAACGCTGTCATTTAGTTAATAAGTAAGCTAGGCATGCATTATTAAACAGAGCAGAATACATTAGATATACATCAAACAAGGTCCAGTAGGTCTATTCCTTCGATGTGGAATTAACTATTAAAGAGAGTAGTCGATACATAATTAAAGAGAACTAAATAATTAGATAGTATTAACTAATGATCATTAATGCTAATGGTCAATTGCTGGGGGCATTTCAGTTAAACACTAGAGGCCACTTTGTGGCCAAGAGTTGATGCTCTGAATAATGCTGTGCTGAACAGGCTTAAATAATTATTAGCAGCAGTGGTGGGAAACCTACTCAGTATGTACAAATATGGATAGCAAAGGTCAAAATTATTTGTTTGCTTATAAAATATTTATAAACCACTCATATAAAGTATATCAAGGCAGTGCACAGGAATGTATACAATTATAATAGAGCATAAAATTACATACTCCCCCCAAAAAAAATTATGAGGAAAATGACTGGCTCATCTTACAGAAATGTAAACAGCTGAATAGGCCTGTTGGCATTATCATCTGTTCTGGGTATGGGAAAAATTGCTAGGGTGGGTCACTGTGTGGCATTTCCATATAGGAGCCTGCTCTAACCTGCCTACCCTTCAGATGTTTTAGACTTATGGAATCATAGAATCGTAGCATTCAAAAGTATCCCAAGGGTCATCTAGTCCAACCCCCAGCATTGCAGGAATCACAGCTAAAGAGTCCCTGCCCGATGACCATCCAACATCCGCTTAAAAACCTCCATGTAAGGGCAGTCCACCACCTTCCAAGGTGGTCCATTTCAATGCTGAACAGCCCTTAACATTAGAGAGTTATTTCTTATCTCCTTTCTTGTAATTTGAATCCGTTGATTTGGGTCCTACCCTCTGATGCAGCAGAAAACAAGCTTGTTCCATCTTCCACATTACAGCCCTTGAGATATTTGAAGATGGCTATCATATCTCCTCTCAGTCTCTTTTCCCCCAGCACCAGAAGATAGTTTGAGTTCACTTTGTATTGGAGGGTGTACATGTGTAGTTAAGGGGCGAGTGCATCCCCAGTCAAGCTGAAAGCAGACTTGAAGGCCCCCTGGGCCTGACCTATTGACCCATCCAGCCCCAAGTGTGTGATCCAAGCAGGACTTAAAGGCATTCCTTTTGCCATCCCAGGTCCTACAACCTTAAAGAACACATGTATCGGTGTTATTCTTTCGTTTCCCTTGCTGCCCCGTCTTTATGAACCATTTTCCATAGGGAAATTTCATGATACCGTGGTACCTTGGGTTACAGACGCTTCAGGTTACAGACTCTGCTAAACCAGAAATAGTACCTCGGGTTAAGAACTTTGCTTCAGGATGAGAACAGAAATTGCACGGTGGCGGAGCGGTGGCAGCGGGAGGCCCCCATTAGCTAAAGTGGTACCTCAGGTTAAGAACAGTTTCAGGTTAAGAACAGACCTCCAGAACGAATCAAGTTCTTAACCCGAAGTACCACTGTATTTAGAGAAAGTGCAATCATCTTCACACAGCCAAACATTCCTACTCAATTCTGTAATGACCAGTTACTTGCATTGCATCCTCTGGAGTCAGGAAGTGGGTGCTGTAATAATCAGGAAAGGGCAGCTAGAGGATAGATAGGCTTCTATATCCACTCCGTGTTCACACACACAGAGCTGTGTACAGATGCAATGTACATCCACATGCATCATGATGCCCTACTTTGCATCATGGAGGAAAGGAGTGTGCTTGGGGAAAAGTCTTAATTTCAGCCTCTGTTCAGCTGTTGATACTTGTTTTCTCTTAGTTTTTCAAAGGTTACTCCTTACTGTTTCCCCAGAGGCTGCAGACTTGGGGAATGACGACCTTTGAATTTTATCTTGTTGTTTTTTTTCTGAGCTGTGTTTTACATCTTGTTGTGTCATCAACCAGTATATCAACAACATTACTGCAGTTGACTTTCCTTATTTTCTCTTGACAGTGTCCTCAGGGTTGATAAATGACCGCCCTTTCTTGTAAAAGGAAAACGTATTTATTTGGCGACTATATATAAGTTTATGAAATCATCTCCTTGTGAGTAGAACAGGCAGGCGCTCCATTAAACTCTTAACACAAGCCTTTTTCTACACAGTTTCCCCACTTCTAATCCCTTGATGCCTGGGCTTGGAGTTTTCACATTTTGATTTGATGCTCGTAAATAATTACAATGATTGCTGGCATTAAATACACTGGTGACTGTTATCTAGTGGCACCCTGTGCAATGCATTTTATGCTTTAGTGAACGTCCAACGTTTGGTGAAAATCAGCATTCACGTAATCCCAAGCACATTTTGCAAATGAACGAAAACTCATTGTGAGGAGGCCCCTGTCACCAGCACATGCTGCTGTATTTTCAGTAAGTTTCCCTGGCAGCCCAGGCAAAAGCTGAGAGGGAGGTGGGTAGGAAGAGAATGAAGGAGAGAAAAGATGCAGCGGCAGAAAAAGTCTCATAGCTATTGATGCATCCAACAGGCGAACAGTCAGGCACAGATGGACAAGGAGGAGGGTGGCTCCCTCTGCCTCAATGCTGCAGGCAACCAACACTAACAGGCTAAGTAGGAGGCTGGCAGCTTCAATCCCTAGGGAGTCAAAGGGAAGGTACAATAATGATACAATTGAGGTTAATGCTTAATGTTGTTAATTGTATCAGTATAGGAGAAGGAAGTGAGAGCACAAGATACTTTGGCTCTGTATACCTGAAGAAACGTCTCCACCCCCATCATTCAGCCCAAACACTGAGATCCAGCTCTGAGGGCCTTCTGGAAGTTGCCTCACTGTGAGAAGCGAGGTTACAGGAAACCAGGCAGAGGGCCTTCTCGGTAGTCATGCACACCTTGTGGAAGGCCCTCTTAGCAGATGTCAAGGAGATAAATGTATAACCTTTAGAAGACATCTGAAGGCAGCCCTGTTTCAGGAAGTTTTTAATGTTTCATGTTTTACTGTGGTTTTATAATTTGCTGGAAGATGTCTGAAGTGGCTGGGCAGCAAGCAAGCAAACAAATAAATTGGTAGGAGAAACCCATAAGAGGTTCTTGTGATGAACTAGGATCCTGAGTTCTGGGAGCAAAGAATTCACTAGGTCCCTTCTGTCGCCAGAGTGCCCTGGCAGTCTGTGCAACCTCAAGGGTGTGTGTGTGTGTAAGGATGAGACCAATCCATTCAGAGATTCACTAGAATGATGATGGTCACATGTGCATGTCCCCAAAATGGGGAAAACGTGAATGCCTGGAAATAACATACTTGTCTAGGATTGCCATGATGCTGGTGCTTATAAATATCAACTTCCATCAGCATTTGGGCATTCATGGTAGCCTGACTTTAACACAAGTTTTTATGCCCTAAAGCCATGGGAGAAATCTTGCAAACCATCATTACCCAGAGGAATACTTGATTATATGGGAAGCAAGAAGAGCAAACTGAAAACAGAAGCCACACGTTTGCAGGGGTTTTCTCCCCTTAATTTCCATTTTGAAAATGCCCTATTATAATCCTCAAATAGCTCTTTACGTGATCAAACGATATGGACTCAAAGAATTCTGCAGCAATTTTAGTGAGCCCTTGAAAACCTGACCCTCTGTAGATTTGGTTGAGAGCCCAGCTTTGTCACATGCTTTGAGCATGCCGTTTTCATCTCATTAAGTGGAACCAATGAAATCAAAATGGAAACAGACCAGAGGCTGCACATCCAAGGCAAGTCAGTTCTGCTGATCCTAATAATTATATGTGTTAAATGGCTCTGTAAGCAATGCTTAGGTGGTGATTACAGATTCTGCACCAGATGCATGTTTATTAAGTGTTCATCTCTGAGCATAAATGAATTAGGGTTTTGGTTTTTTTTTATTTGTGGTGGCATTTTACTATGTACAGTAATTGGGTTTCATACCATATGTCACCCAGGGGGTTATTTGTACATAAAAGGAGAGATGTTGAGCTCAATCCCTCTTATCAAGTGTGTTAATGAAATTAAAACAGCAGTAAATAAATTGAAGCAGTTTGCCGCGACACATAAAATGACTGTATCGCTGTTGCTGGAGAGCATATCCCGCTATCACGCAGAGCCACAAAGGGATAGGTAGGTTTATATTAGAACAACCTGAGAGGAAACGAAAGTAATTAAATCAGATCCTTGAATTACTTTGGGTGCTCTATTCTCTGGCATTCTGTGCCTAAAATACCCGCCCATAAATTTCAACTCAATTATCTCTGCTGGAGCCGATGTCGCTTTTAAGACACAACAAGTGTTTCAGGAAATTCATTCCAGAACTGTTGTCATGGCGCAGTCCCTCCGCCAGCCTCTGTTTTCTGTGATGTTCTTCCTCAGTTTTCTCATTGAAATGGGCCAGAATAAGTAGCCTTTGGTCACGGATTAATTTATATCAAAAAGAACATCAAATGCATCTTGTTAAATGAATCTAATGGACCATCTAGTTCAGTATCCTATATTGAACAGTAGCTACCCAGGGATTCCTCTGGAAGCACCACAAACAAGACTCCATGGCAAATAGCCCTTTCAGTGTTTGCCCCAGTATCTGGTATTCACTTATAAAATGGGAAATGTTATTTTGTTATGATGGCTTCTATTAGCTCTATGAATTTGTCTAGTCACCTTTTAATCATCTAACCAGTGGCCATTACCATGTAGTGGCCATTACCATGTGTCAGTTTTTTAAAACAAAAACAAAGCAAAACCCTGTGCAATCATGTTCTCCAGTATCACTTCTCTGCCACAAACGATTAATCTCTAGATCAGCAGTAGCCAACATGGTGCCCTCCAGATGTTGTTGGCTCATTATCCCTGACAATTGGACATGCCGTCTTGGACTTGTGAAGTTGGAAGCCAATATTCTAGCTGCTCTTCTCTAGATACCACCCAATCAGCAACCCCCCAAAGCAAGGTTAAAGGGGTCTTCTGGTGTATCTGCTTAAACATCACCATCAGCCCTTTAATGATGAGGCCCTTTGAACTTCCTACAATGCTCCAGCATGACACTAAGTTAAAGGCACTACGTGAAATTAAAATGGCAGCTTCCAGATCCACCCCCCTCCAATTATTTAAAGACAGGTGCAAGGCATGCATAAGTGGTCCTGCTGATGTATGGGCAACTGTCAAAAGATAGCATGTGCTGATGGTGACCTTGCTGCAAAGGCAAGGATATGCAGTCGTATGGACAGAACTAATGTGTATACAACACCTCAAAGCTTTTGTTCAGACAGCTGCTTGCCTTCACATGGAGGTAGATGCAGAAACAGAAATAGGGGGAAGCAGGTGTGATCCCAGAGTCTTCCTCTGCCTTTCACCGAAAGTAATGGCTTTTGTGCTGTTACTTTGATCTGCTGGGTACACATCCCAGGGTTTGCTGAAGTGTCACAAAACACCATGTACTGAAAAGGGCTTTTGAGGAAACCCTTTGTGGCATTATTTCTCTGTTCATTACGCTTCTGAATGCTTCTGAACTGATATGCTTCTGAAGGGTTCTTAGGAACAGAGTTTGAAAGCCAATGCTTTATAGGGAGGCAAGAGAGAGTAGTAACACAACAAGAGCACATTATGTTATA
Source organism: Podarcis melisellensis (assembly GCF_964234715.1). NCBI lineage: Eukaryota > Metazoa > Chordata > Lepidosauria > Squamata > Lacertidae > Podarcis > Podarcis melisellensis. Next base: position 54,828,366 of record NC_138528.1, read on the forward strand.
TAATATAATATGGTATTTATACACACCAGGCATTCCCTTAGCACAATCTTATCTCATAATAGTATTCCCTGTGTTACTCACAGTTCTCACCCACATTTCTCAGAACCTTTTCAGAAAAAGAATTTTGAGAAGATTAATATCCATCACCTCTTCCCTGAAACTTTTTTGTTTGATGTAGGCTTTGGAAACTCATACAGGGCCTGAGAAAACAGTATATGGGAGCAATTTCATAATAAATGCAAAGCAATACTCTGGATTTATTCATTTGATTGATTTTCCTTTTCTTTTTAGATTTTGTCTGATGTCACCTCAATCAACTCCATTCACCATCAGGAAACATTAAAAGAAGACAGTGTTATAACCTGTGCCAGTAGAACATGACCTAGAAACAACCCAAAAGATACCAAAACCACAGAACTAAGAGCTTAAAAACCCCAGGCAATAAATTCTCAGGCAAGAAGTTAGAGGAAGTTCTTCTGAGCTCAATGGGATTCACTCCTAGGAAAGTATGTAATTCTCAGTGTGAAGTCTTATACATGTCGACTCAGAATATGCTCAGTTGGACTTACTCACCAGAAAGTGTGTTCAGGTTTTCAGCCTCGGTGTCATGGCTTGCAAAGCAGCTGTCCTCAACTTGGTTCTGGCATCCATCTGTCTCTGGAGACAATGGAGGAGTGCAACTTTGGGGGTGAGGTCAAGTTGCGTGTCGAGGTCCCCAAGCCACCCCCCAAATAACTCACAATGCACACTTAATTTTTGTTTAAGGTTTTTGGCATAATTTTGGCCACAACTTTATTTAAATACAAAACCGTGAGTTTAGGCATTGGTTAAGACTATCTGTCCCCCCGCCTAGGAACAGAACTGACTTCCGGGCACCACCGAAAGACAGTGCGGGGGAAAGCAAGTCGGGGAAGAATTGGAGCTGAGACACAGACCCTCAACTCTCACCCGCCTGCTCCCCGAAGGCTTGCCGGCCCTAGTCCCATTCCAGGGATTGGACGAAAAGATGGCAAGCCCCAGGATTCCTTTAACGGAATTCCCTTTCCGCAGCAACCAAGGAGGGGCAGGCCCAGCCTATCCTAACCCCTCCTCCACCAATTTATAACCAATGCCTAACCGCAACCTTACAAGTTGTGACAATTTGCGACGCAGTAGGCAAAAACCAAATGGCCCAGCCAATCAGCCAGATGGACAAAATTCCTACCAGGCCCCCACTCCAAAGCAGACGACCCCATGACAGGCATAGCAAGGTTAAAGCAACAACCCCTTACTTTAGGGCGGGTGGGCGGGTGATCCGTTGCACGCAGCAAAGAGAAAGCTCCAGGCTGCATGCAGAGTATTTAAACATTTTGCCCCTCCCACCAAAATTGCAACATAACTTTTACCCCAGCAATCCAGTGAACCAATCACTGCCCCAGGCCATCTTTAGAGACCCTGCCTGGTAACAGAGGGGTGGCTCAGCAGACCCCCCCCCCGCAACACGTGCTCTCCATGAAGGAGAACACGCTTTGCTGGAAGGTTGCAGCCCCTGCTTTGGCTATAGAGACCGAAGCAGGAAAGCCATGTTTTGTTGCATCTATGCTGCTGCAGATGCACCATGGCACTTCTTTCTGCACTCCTCCCAGCAGTCATTTTTCTGGTCACTGCTATAGTCTCCAGACACTGTGGTCATCTGCAGGGTTACTTCCATACTTTTTGGACTACAACTCCCATTAGCCCCAGTCAGCACAGCAACCATTTTCATATTATTTTTGGATTAATTATAATTTGGTGCATTTCTATTTCCTTTTATAGGTATCTGGGTATGTCTGCATGATTTAGTGCAGGCTCATTTATCTACTAACTAAACACCTTTTTCTTTTTTGAGGAAAACCAGAAATTGAGATAAGCAGGAATGTTGCTTACAGAGGATTATATTAACTATATTATATTATATCATGCAGTTATACAGAATAATAGGACCCAAAATAAAAGCAACTGAATGTACAGAAGAAACAAGCTTTTAATATATATATATCTCAAGCTGGTTTTGTCTGAGGCTGTGTTGCAGCAGAGGCCTTTGATGGTTTTTGACTGAACAATGTTGTCTTCTTACATCTTAGAAGGCTGGAAGTCAGAAAATATCCATTGATTGAGCTTTCAGACTTGCATTGATTTCATTTCAAATTGCTCCAATAAACTCCTGCGGAAAGGATTGATAAGAAGACAAGTGAAGAAAAAGCAAAATTTCAAATTGAGAGATTGGAATTGTCTCCTTAAAGAGACCTCCAGAAGTGAAATTCTAGACTGTGCTGTGCCTGCATGAGGACCCCGTTGCTGACATTTCTTGACAACTTCATGCATCTGTGGCCAAAAACATCAAGGCACTCTCCAGCATCAAAGGGAAGCTGCCTTATGCCACTTGCTATCTAGCTCAGTATTGTCTGCACTAACTGGCAGTGGCTCTCTATAATTTCAGACATGCATCTGTCCCAGCTCTAACAGGGGATTGAGCGTAGGACCTTCTGCATGCAAAGCAGATACCCTACCAATGTACTATGGTCCTTCTGTTACCCTTGCTCCCACTTGGGCTGTGCTTCTATCAGAATTGCAAATCCTCAAGCAAATCCCCATTGTTTTTGGCTCCTGACACGATTTTGGACATCAGATTTCCTTAGCTGCTTTCATTCCTGGTTCATCATCTACTTGGCTGCACATCTGCTTCATACCACACATGCTGTCTCCAGCTGCTGTTTATCTCTTTCTGCCTGTCTGCCTGTTCGGTCTATTCACACCACCCTCAACAAACCATAAGAGCAACTTTGATTTAATTTTGATCTGTTTCTGATTTTCAATTAGGTGCCATGCAGAGTGCAAAATTGTTGCCAGCACTACACCAGCTGCCAAGGGATGTGCTGTAAAGACTCGCAGCACTATTTGCCTGTAGGGGGGAAGGCGGGGACACATGACTCGCTATCAATTCAAAACCTTTGCCCAGGCTTTCTCAGGTCATTCCTCTCTCAGACTTTGCATGTGGTTATTTCCCATGGGGACAATCTCTCGAGTCCTATAGTGAGTTTGGGTTTCTAACTTTTTCAAGTATCAGCAAGGTGAAGACTGCAGAATGAAGCCTGAGTGGCACACAATAGAATGAGGTGATGCTGCTTCTGAGGAGGAAGAATGGACGGTACCATTTTTGACAAAGCAGTAGTCATACTGTTATGGGTTACTGGGGGAACAGGGATCCCCTAGATTCCTGGGTACCATATTTTCCCTTCTAGATTCTTGGGTGCTAGGGTTTAATCAGAGCTGAAAGGCTGAGCTTGTTTTTCTGCCAGACAGAGGGACAGAGGGAGGTGATGGTTCTACCCTTAGTCCATTGCAAAAGCCATCTACATGACAATGACCCTACCAGTAACCATGGGGAAGGTTGCCCGGGCAACATGGGCATGATGTCACACACAATAAAAATTGTCCTTTTACACAGAGGTGTTGGGCAAGGGAACAAGAAGGAGGACAACTCCATGTGATGCTGGCTGCACCCAGAGACCAAGGGCCATGACTGGCTGCTGCTATGGATCCAAGCTTGCTGAAGCTATGAGGGGAGCAACGAAAGACACTCTTGGGATGTAAGGTTCTGCACCCCCCCCCCTCCATTGAAGGTTTCTTAGTGTAAATATGTGTTAATAAGCCATATTTTTAAGACACTGCAGACTCTACTGTGCCTTGGTTTTCCAATGGAAACACCCCCCCCAGGGAGCGTCTGGAACCCTCTGGAAACTTGCTACCACTCAGCAAAGATTGAGAGTGGAGTTTAACAATGCATTCAAATGCAGGGCCAGCTGTAGGGAGAGTGAAGCAGCTGCCTTAGGCGACAGATATTGAGAGGTAGGGGGCAGCAGGGAGGTTTCGGAGCACAGAGCTGTGTATACACCATGAGGTCTGCCTTAAGTTAGCTTGCTGTTTTCAGGTGTAATGGACAACACTTCCCTGTTGAAAGTGTTGAAGGAAGATTCATATCTGCAAATCTGGTGCCAGGAATGGGGAGAGGCAGCAAAATGCCTTGAGCTAGCCCTGAGTGAATGTTGTTCCTCTGTGTGGAAAAAGCTCTCTGCAAACAGAATTGTAGTTCAAATTAAAAAATTCTAATACTTATCTAGAACTAATCTAAATAGTAAAGTAGAATGTGTATCTCCAATGTGCTAGGGTTATGTTCCTTCTGAGTTTTTGTTTTACATGGAAAGCATTCAAAATTGGCATTCCCCCACCTACAGACAAAAGCAGTACAATCCTCTCTACCACCTCAGGGATTGTATTTTCCATGTGTACACCAGGCCTGAGTTTAAGCAAAATGTACTCTTTAACCATAATAGTTAAGGACATGTTAAAACAAAACACAAAACTGGTGTCATTTGGGGTCATAGTGGATAGCTTGAGGAAGATATCGATCTGTATGTGGCAGCTATGAAAATGACAAATGCTATGCAAGGGATCCTGAGGAAAGGAAAGGAAAAGAAAAGATCCAATATCATAATATTTATTAAATAAAAATAAACAATAATGTCATTATACAATTCTATGGTGTGTGAACACACCTGGAATACTGTGTGCAGTTCCGGGTGCCTTACCTCAAAAGGGTTATTCTAGAGCTAGAAAAAGTCAACTTAAATGATCAAGGGGTGGAGCAACCCCTCAATGAGAAAAAGCTGCAAAAATTGGGGCTTTTTATTTTAGGGAAAAGCATGTAAGAGGCGGTATGATGGAGGTGTATAAAAAAGCCATGCATGGTGTGGAGACAGTGGAGACAAAAAAGCTTTGCTGCCCTCATAACACTAGAATTCCTGAATACCCGATGAAACCGAATGTTGTATGATTTAGGAGAGAAAAAAGAAATGACTTTGTGACACAGTGCATAGTTAAACTATGGAATCATCTTTTTCTGCTCCCAGTCTCTGGCCTATTTTACTCAGGACTGATTCATGCAGCTGAAAGCATATTACTGATACAGCATGTTCAACATTCATCTTTAAGTGAAGTCTATCTTATGCTCTGAAAGTTCTATATAGTTATTCTGATCCTCTGAATATACACTCCATTTCCCCTGGCAATTCTGTCCAAATACCATTGCCTTGTGTTTCTGCAATCTGCTTTTTGAAGACCTCATTGTGGATTATGTTTCTTGCAGTGTGGCTTTTCTTTCTACTGCCTGCTGTGCAGCTTACCTGGATCCCCCAGTTTCCAGCCTAGTGAAACCACAGTAGGTGCCTTCAATCACATTAAGGGTATAATCCATAGTAATTCGACCCATTGTTTGTTGACCAATAGGATATGGCTTGCAAGCTATATCCTACTGAGCGGAAAGATTTATATTGTATTGGATATAAATGCTTCAGTTTAACTGGGCTTTGGATTTGTCTGTGTATGAAGTATTTATAAATATTGACTTTTTTAATGGCAAATTCATTTGAGTAGGACTCAAACCAAGTGATACAAAATGCCCATTTACACGTGCCTGAAAACACATATGATGCATCTGTAGGCAGTTAATTGCACTATTGCCGTGATTATTCCATTGGCAGGAGCGTTTAGAACCATTTTCCATCAACACCGGACTTTCTTACACAAACTAGTCCTAAATTGCATGCAGAGGATTTGAATTTTTATTCAATTCAGCATCCGTGCCTCAATTCAGAGTTCTCTTTATACTCTTGAATGTACATCTGTGTGCGTGCATGCAGTCGGTCCTCATTTGTTTGAATTGAGATTGAAAATACATGCGCATAACTGAACATATATGTAGATGAGCCATCCAATAAAATGAACAAAAGGCATAGAGAAGCTGTTAAGAATTTCAGCATTGCTCCAACATTCAAGTTTCACCTTTATTGATTTATTGATTTATTTAAATGCTTCAAATGGCTGGTTCTTGAAAAAAAGATGCATTTATTCTTTTATGAGTTTGGGGTCACTAGGAATTATAACAAAAAGGGCTATTGGCAAGCCTACTGTTATCCATTACTTCCTATGGCAGGAATATACAAACTTAAGAATCGTTCTGTTGTATCAGGCCAGTGGACTATCTAGTCCCACTTTCTGTTCTTACTGTGTCCCTCGACTCCTCACCGCAATCAGTTGGAAAGCTGCTCTGCCCTCAACACTTGATCTTAGCCAAAAGGTGGGGAACAAATATCACAACTGGAGAGAGATCTGTTGGAATGGAATGTAAAAGTGCTGTCTAAAATGTATACAATATTATTGGAACGGGAGAGAAAGGATGAGCAAGTAATGATACATTGGACAATAGATATTGGTCATAATATAGCTATGGAAGCATGGGAATGATTGTGGAATAAGGATATAAAATTTACAGCATGTTATGGTCTAAGAGAAAATTATATGTTAATGTTATATCATTGGTACCTAACATCTAGTAAATTGGCAAAAATGTATGAATGAAAATCAAATAAGTGTTGGAAATGTAAAGAGAAAGAAGGTTATTTTTATCATATGTGGTGATCTTGTAGTAAGTTTAAAGCTTACTGGGAAATGGTATATAATGAATTGAAAAAGATGTTTAAAATAACTTATGTTAAAAAAAAAAATCTAGATGCTTTCCTTTTGGGAATTATAGGGATAGAACTACCCAAACTATATAGAAATTTATTCATGTAGGCGACTACAGTGGCAAGAATGCTACTTGCCCAAAAATGGAAAAAAAGAAGTCCCAGTGAAAAAAGAATGGATACAAAAACTTGTGGAATAGGCAGAAATGGCAAAACTTACAGGAAAAATAAGAAATCAAGATAACAAACTTTTTATAAAAACTGCTTTATTGAATATTTATAAATAAACTGTAAATAGATAAGAACCTTGGCAAGATGGTTGTAATAACCTGTGATTTTATAAGGGTATATATTTAAAGTAGAGGAATAAAGGAGTAAATTAGTTAATTTGGAATATGCAGAAAATGTAAAAAACTAAATTTAAGGAACTGTAGAAAGAGAGGGAAGGAAGTTGAGCTTTGAAATATTAAAATGATTGTAAGATTGTTGAAATGTATAAAAATGAAAATCATAAAATGATAAGAAAAAAGAAGAAAAGAAAAGCTGCTCTGCCACTTTTTTGATTTTAAGTGCTAACTGTCTGGTTCCATCTTGGATTAAGTGGAGCCTGTCCCTTTTGTACAGGCTTGGCTTGTCCCAAAATGTTCCACAGTGCCCAACAATTTCAAACCTCTCCTTCCGACGCCATCTTCTCATCCATGCATTAAGATGGCAAAGCCATGGATGTCTAGCTGACCCTGTGTGTTGAACCACTAGCATTTCAGAATGCTGGAGGTCCTGGCTTTCAACATCCTTCAACAGCATGATTTTTGATTTGGAAAATGCAGGGGAAATTCTTCTGCTTGTCTTCAGTCTTACACCCTCTCCATGAGTGTGCTGAAGGGGCACAAAGGGCACACTGTATCATGAGTTTGGTGAACAGCTGGGAATAATCAACAAGCACCTGGGAGATTCAGAGTGATCAGGACTAAGAGGAAGGCACAAAAAACCATGAGCTAGGAGGAAGCAACACTGCAAATTATCAAGCTTGCAGGTGATCAACTGAGGACAAAGCAGATTAGGAAGGAAATCACTGTGAGAAGAAGTAGCAGTTCAGGAGCTGGAAAATGGATGTATTGTAGCTAACCCTGCCTGGTTACCCCAAATAACTTTGCAAGCAACAAGATAAAGTAGCATCACCTAGCTATTTCCCCTCAAATATGAGACCATCAATTTTTCATTTACTTATTTTACATATTTATAAACTGCTGAACAGCCCAAGATCATCAAAGTAGTGTACAACATGATAAAAATGCATTGTAAAATGTTAAGACCATTCCTATAACCTTTATAAACAATAAAACTATTCATCAGATGTACAATTAATATTTTGTAAATATACTTTAACAATCTCTTTCTTAAACAAAAATGTATTTGGTAAGTGCATAAGCATCATGACGCAGGGCAGCTGTCGAGTTTTGGCTAGTAATTGATTCCAGAGGACTGGAGCTGCAACGCTAAAAGCACACCTCTGGGGCATGTGACTCTCTCAGCAGTGGCCCATTTAAGGACACCCTTACTGTGAAGAGATATATGGGGTAAGGCAGTCCATTATGTAAGGCATAGATCCTATCTCTTGAAGACACATTTTGGGTGGCAGGGGGGCTGTGTTAGGTAAATAGGTAAAGGGACCCCTGACCATTAGCTCCAGTTGTGGCCGACTCTGGGGTTGCGGCACTCATCTTGCTTTATTGGCTGAGGGAGCCAGTGTACTGCTTCCAGGTCATGTGGCCAGCTTGAACCAGAGCAGTGCACGGAAATGCCATTTACCTTCCCGCCGGAGCGGTACCTATTTATTTACTTGCACTTTGATGTGCTTTCAAACTGCTTGGTTTGAACAACAAGAGCTCACCCCGTCACAGGGATTCGAACTGCCGACCTTCTGATCGGCAAGTCCTAGGCTCTGTGGTTTAACCCACAGCGCCACCCGCATCCCCTGTTAGGTAAATACCCAGGTATAAATAGTTTACAAAGATATATATGACATTTGCTCTTCCAGAGTTTGAAGACATACCACATTCATCTATAAGAACCACCACACAGACACCCCTGTCTCTTTTTTGTCCCAGGCCTTCTTCCAAGTAGACAACCAGCAATCGATGACAGTGTTACATTCATCAACTTTGCAAAAAGAAAGAGACTTGCCTGCTTATCTTTTTGTTTTGACAGCATGAGAATGGAAATCTCACAAGAACAGATCTTGTGATATTTCAGAGTTTCTCTGCAGCTGATTGTGCCCAAGAACAAATGGTGCTTTAGCATTTACATATCTTCACCTTCTGAGAACTATAAATAGCACAGAAATGTTAAAAACACAATAAGATGGAGAAAAAGATGGATTGGGCGAAATGCACCATGTTGGAACTTTCAAATCACTTTTTGAAGCAATTATCTGTTATTTTCTCCCAAGGTTTTCATGGAAGAGAGTTAAGAGCAGAAAAGAGAGACTATTTGTTTCATTTACGGCTAAGTGTATTGTACAAGGAAGCCACTTAAGAAACAAGAAGTAAACCACTGTTTGATTGAAGAGGGCGTCTTACAATCAAGATGGATTACCCAGTCCACCAACACCCGTGCATTCGGAGCTTTGACCTAGAGCTGCGAAATGTATCTAGGCCATGATATTAAGCTTTTTGCTTATGAAGTATATAGTTGCAGTGTGTATTTTTAGTTTTGCTGAGGTCAGTAATAAGGGATGCCAAGCCTTTTCAAAACTATGAAGAACAAAAAGGGAGAAGCCAACATTTGGGGTTATAGGAAATAGAGTAAAAGTTGTTTTTAAAGAGGCGTGATTCTATTGGAGATCACTGTGTCTGAAAGAAAGGAGGTTGTCAGATTAAAGAGATAAGGATCGTTTAGCATGTATTAGATTGTTATGCCATAATGTAATAATTTGTCCAGGTGTGTTTAAAGAATGTTTAGTGGTGTTCACACTGGACGTAAGATTCACCTTGCAGCTTAAAATGAAGCCCTATGTTCCCCATCCATGGGGAATGTACATTTGTACAACTTGTAGATGTACAAATGACTACAACTTTTGCACCTTTGGGGCAAAGTGGATGAAAGTTACAGGCGCAGGAGGTCTTCCAGAGTGGATTAAATCCATCAAATTGCACACTAATAGGTTCAGGACCTTTTTGTGGTGCAAGTAACAGGAAGTCACTTTCCTTGTTCATATTTTTGAGGAGGGGAAGCAGAAGTCTGTCTGTGCTCTATTTTTTACCTTAAATTAATTAAAAGGTGGCTGGGTAGCATGTATTCTTGCTTGCACTTTTTAAAAAACCTGGGAGCACCACACCAGCCCTTTACAGCATATAGCTATCTTGAACACTGCCTGTGGAGTTCTGAAAAGCTCTGTATTTGTTTTCTGATTTTGTTTATTGTTCAAGCAGAGCAATAAAGGGAAAATTATATGAATGTTTTAACTTTTACAAAAGACCATCAGATGCTAGCCAACCATACACTGGGCTCATTCACAACACAGAGAGCCTTTTAGTAAGCAATAAATAAGATAATTTCTTGCCAGTCCAAAAGACTACCCATTTACAATCACAGATTACAAAAAACGGTTGATACTTAAACAGAGTTTTCTCCAAATGGTCATCTTTCCACATGTGTAGGCCAGAGTAAGAAGGTTAAAGTGAAAAAGGAATAAAATATGAAACAGATTTTGCTTTATGGCTGACTGGTAAGTTAAACTTCATTTCCAGGCTCATAGTTCCAAACTGTAAATTTTCATGATTATCAGTCAGTCCAGCTAATAAAACATAACACTTCGGTAATACATGGGCTGGTAAAGACAATAATGTCAACAATGCTGGAGACGAATTGAATGATGCTGAGAATCATTGATTATAAGCAGCTCTATTAAAGGGTGCTTTGTACTATAACAAATGCTAAGAAAACAGAATACAGATAACACACTCTCTTGTTTGTTAACCAGAAAATAACCAGAAGAACAATTCTTGATGCCCTTGATCAAGTTTCACTCATATCCCCAGCCTGGGTCAAAGATATTTGAGGAAACATCTTCTGTCATATGACATGTCATCCTACTTGAGAGAGCTGAGATGAAGAAGTGAGACTCTCTTGCAGATTCATCCATTATCCAAGATACACTACTAAGAATAGCAGTGGGTCTCCTGTATCTTCCTTCCTGAGAGAGTCCTAGCAGGGCCCCACAACTCTGAGGCTTTACAAATCAAGAGTATGGCACATGAAGTGGGCAGCAGAAAACAGGGTTTGCCTTCCTTCGTTCATGCCTGCCTGCCTGCCTTCTCTTTTTAAAATATATATTATCTTCTTCTATGACAAAATGGTGCTTATTCCCAAGGTATATGTGATTATTAGCATCATGGCAGCAAAAGCAAACTCCATTTTATTCTATGAAAGTGGTATGATTTAAGTGAGTTTAAATGTGAAACTGCACCCACTTTAAGTATATCTTTTCTTATCAGGACTGGCAAACTTGTTTTATTTATTTGTTGTGCTCTAAGATATCAGGAATGTAGAATCAGTTGTAAATCATGGAATGGTGGAGGGAGGAGGGAGAGAAATGTTAATTCTGTGCCTCACAATGAAGTAGCACATGGTCATCTTGGTCTAGCTACCCAACTGCTTGCAACAGAGCAGCAAATATATTTCCTTTGCCCCCATGGTTTTTAATTACAAATTGCTGAATTATCATTTGATGTTCTCTTCCTCTTCTAATGATCTGAGTTTAGTGAAGTTTTAATATTGGTTTTATGTGTTGTTTTTATTAAATACATTTATTTGTCACTTTTTGCACAAAAGCGTCTCAAAGCAACTTACGAAGTGTAAGAAACTTTTGGGGACCTGAAGATGAAGGCTACAATCCTGTACCCACTTTCCTGAGATTAGTATAAAATTAAGTAATTAAGTAAAATATCAATCAAGTTTATACAGAAGGATAGATTGTGCTCAGTGGGTACACTCTAGCCCCCAAATCAAGCATTTTAAAATCCAGTTATTACAATAGAAGAGCTTGATGTTTTCCTATCAAAATATACATATAAGAAATCATAAGAGCATAAGCCAAGCCCTGTTGATTCAGCCCAAAGGCCCATCCCATCTCGTTGCCTCTTATCTCACAGTGGCCAAACAGATTCTCCTTGGAAATTCAGATGCAGGACCTGAATGCTGCAACACACCCCTCAAGAAACTGGTGTTCAGAAGCATACTACCTCCAGAAGTGGAAATAGAAAAACAAACCATGCCTAGTAGCTACTGAAGCCTTATCCTCTGTGAATTTAAAGCCACTGAGCTGGTGGCCATCACTACATTTTGTGGGAGCCAATTCCATTTGATACCTAATATCTTCATGTAGGATGTTTTTTAGACTCCCCAAGAAAAGTTGAGATGGAGCATAACTGAGTTCAATCTTGCAGTGATTAGCAAGGGACATGCACGTTTTTCACAGTAGTGGAAAAGCAAACTGATATCAGTAGGCAGACTACACACAATGTTAGCAACTCTGCATGGAGTTATGCTTTTGTAGAAATACCTGAGAAGGATGCTACAGGTGTGGCAAATAGGTTCTCAGGATTCTGACCAAATGGATACAAAGGATAGGAGTGAATTGGCTTTCTCTCAGCTTAATCATCTACACAGGGAGAAAAGGAAAAAGGTTTAAGCTGCAGTATGAATTTGATGGGATCAATTAAAATGTTTAAAGTGAAGAAATACTATAGAAGTGCAGAGTGTATAACTAATGATAGTTAATATTTCACAGTGATCTTGTTCTGCCCATTCCTAACTGAAAACCAGGAATTGTGATCATCATATGGTGAGAAACATTCCTGTCCCATGGACTTCAAGCTGTTGTTTTATTAAATAGGAGTTTCTCTGAAATAAACATGCTGTCAGTACTTTTTAATTTCCAATATTCACATGACTCATCTTCCTGCCAGCATCCTCTCTCAATGGAAAATTGTTTATCACTAAGTAAACATCATATTTTTCCTCTCCGAAAGGCAGTTTTATAGAGCTTTAAGATTTGCAGCCGCTAAATGAAAGTGATACAGTGTTCATACAAAAACTGGAGCAGCATGGCTCCGAATTTCATTTGAAATAAATGGGACTTACATTCTTTTACTGAGATGAATAAGCATTTTGCTTTATCACTTTCTGACAAAGCCATAGATACCAATAGACACTTGCTGAACCAGCAGCAAATTTGCACTGTTGTGGCTTTTAAGGTGTATTATATGGCACTTGGCACAACACATAGAAGCATGGATGAGATATAATATTTCTTTCCTAAATTAAATATATGCTGTAGTAGTTGATAAAAAATGTTCCGACAAGCCCGGCCATACTTGGCAAAATGTATAATAATAATAATAGTAGTAATAATAATAATAATACTGACATATCCTGTGAAAGTGCTTAGGCTATTTTAGTATATGGGAGTTGCCCACTTACCTTTATTACACTGGACATTTTGAGTAAACAGAAGCCAAACAACTACCTATTTTGGACTTGGCTCAGCAATGAGGAGCTGTTCAAATTACAATTTCCATAAGCCAAATCCTAAGAAGATAAGAGTGGCAAACTAGACCACAATAACACTCCAGCTAGCACTCCTTTTTGCCTAGTCAGATAACTAATCATATTTCTACAACCAGGACAAATTCGTGATTCTACACCCCATCCTCTGAGAACCGGCAATAGAATTGGATGAAAATAGCAATAGACCTTTAACGGGGCAATCCGGTGTCTAATATATCTCTCTGTTTTTCTTTGACTCTTATGTCTTACTAGTTTAAGGTCCACAAGAAGTGAGACTGGCTAAAAACTTTCTTTGGAGTTCTGAAGCATGGTGGGTGATTCACCCCCCTCTAAAACAAAGCAGATATGTGTGCTCTGTTTGCTTGCTTCTTAAAGCAGAACTATGGAGGATTATATTTAAAGTTGAAAACACTCAAATTGTTGTAAGCAAAAAACGTTTGCTGCTTTGCTCTAGGGTGGAATATCCCCTCCCAACACAAACCAATGCTGAAATCTGGAGTGATGCTCTCCCACCCATACCCACACCTCATCTCCATATATACATACACACCACTCAGTACCTCTTAATACTTTAAGGTGCCAAAAAGGAAGAGACAAAACTCCACTTTAAAAATATGAAAGGAATATGGAATTTTAATGTAAGAGCAAATGTTGGTTACAGCTTGTGGAATGTCTGGAGCAAGATAAACCATGAGCCTGGACCATAACAGCACTCTACTCCAAATCATGGCTTAAAAAAATGAACGAATTCCTATGCCCCACAAATAACCCAGAAGGACACATTCTATTCATGTAAAAACAGGACACATTCTATTCATGTAAAAACATGCTGATTCCTGGACCATCCATGAGCTGGACTGAGAAGGTGATTGGGCCGCATCCAGCCCCCCGGGCCTTAGGTTGCCTACCCCTGGCTTAGTGTCACATACAAACTAGGGTAATCAATTTCTTTTAAAGGCTCCCAAGTAGCTGTGCCTTTGCAGTAGTGCTTCAGCAGTCCTTTGGACAAGACCCACCCTCTCCCTTTCCACCTTGCTGAGGAAGAAAGCCCTTTAAAAAATGGTTATAAGGCTTGGAAAACTGGCTGTACCAGTTGCATAGGATGCAAGGTTTCCTGCTGTGCAAAGTGTCCAGGTTAGGACATGACAGCCTTCAAACCAGAGATGGACAATCCATGGCCTTCCAGATGTTTCTGGACTACACTTCCCATCATCCCTGACGATTGGCTGCACTAGATAAGGTTGATGGGTGTTGGAGTCCCACAATCTCTGAAGGGCCACAAGTTGTCCTATCCTTGCCTTAAGCAGAAGTGAGCTGATATGCAGCTGGACCAGGAGACTTTACAGTCAAAGTCTGATTAAAAAGCAAAAAGAAAAGGAGTCAACCTATGCTCAAGGAACCCATGCACAGCAGAGACTATTAAATTAACAGAAACATGTGGAGATAATACTGTGCTCTGTGGGCTCTTATCATTAAAGATGAGGTTAGGCAAAAGTTCTACAAATGAGTACTTTGCAGCTCTTCAGGGGTCCATGCAGCAAGTGGTACCTTAAGAGCTTTATGTGGATGCATTGTTGCATCATTCCTTCTGACCATTATGCTTGTCAATGTCGTCTTCCTTTCATTCCACCCCCTCAACCCGCAGCTATCCCTGCTACTTCTTATTCCATACCTCCTGGTGTCACTTTGATAATAAACTGTTTTAAATAGAAGAGAAAGGAACCAATACACTAATTAACCAGACCTCTGGCACATAATTTTCTACTCTAATGAAGATGTTATTGAAATTCTCGTCAAGACTAATGATCCTCATTGTCAGCTAATATTAGAGAAAACAGTGTGCTATAATTTCACACCATTTGGAGCTATGTAGTTCTGTTCGGTACCTCTTTTGTTTTTGTTTTTGCCTCAGGGCCATTTTATTCTAAGTTACAGCCAGCACATGGAGATCAATTTGCGTGAACAGCTCCCCACATGGTTACAACAGTTTCTCTCAGGCATTACCAAAGTGCAGAAAGGCGGAGTTTGCACATGTCCAGTGCCAAATATGGAACCACTTTACGGGTAGGCTCTATGAGATGGTTCCTCACATTCATGTATACCACTTGATTTCTTGCCTCTCAGGTATTACATACCTAATGACTTGCCGCTAAGTGTATAAAGCTGATTCCTTTAAATAGGAATGGGAGAATTGTTCCATTTCAGGTTCTCTCAGATTCATATTTTTCCAATCTTTAGTTTAGTTTAGCCCAGGCATAGGCAAGCGCGGCCCTCCTGATGTTTTGGGACTACAACTCCCATCATCCCTAGCTAACAGGACTAGTGGTCAGGGATGATGGGAATTGTAGTCCCAAAACATCAGGAGGGCCGAGTTTGCCTATGCCCGGTTTAGCCCATTGCTGCATCACTTTACTCTTTCTTTTTTTAAGGCAGAAAAAAATGCATCCTAGGCACATCTCTCTTAATAAAGGCACTTTTATGTGGAATTTTATTTCTATTATTGTTATTTCAAACAATTAAACAGGCAATGCAAACAAAGACAAAAGGACAGACATTGACAACCCAAAAATAATATAAATTCAGTATGAGGAGTAGTTCATGATAAAAATCAAACAGTCAAACAGTTGGAAATCAGGAATAGATGAAATGAATATGCTTATAAAGTTATAAATGGGCTGTACAAACACAGCCTACGCTGAACTTTCTTTCAACTTCACATTTCTGTTACTTTACATTATCCTCTCTTCCAGAAGTTTCTTTAAGAACTGGCATCTCAGTAACATAGCTTAATTAATTTGATGTTGTTTTGTTTATCTAGCGAAGCTCAGTAAAGTCAATGAGATCTCTTTAATGCTTAGAGACTACCAAATTGAGCCCATCATTCCTTCTGTGCAATATTTCACATGGTGCAATTTATTTGCTTATTTATACTTTTAAATTAATATAAAATTTATAGCAAACCATGAAAAGCGTGGGAAGACATCATCCGCCTTATTCTGGTAATACTCATAGAGCTGCAAAATCTTGATGAAGCAAGGAATAATCTTTGCTGCTGAATGAACTGATTTGGCTAACGGAATGCATCGGAAGTTTGAAATTCAGATCAACATCTTCTTAAGAGTCTTGTTAATTTAAAACAAAAGAATTGCTGATCAACGAAGTGTCTTGAAACAATACTTGATTAACGATCTTGTTAATAAACTAATCTAAATGCATGCTGCTGGGCATCTTCCAATGAAAATACTTTGGGAAACAAGGCAAGCAAGAGAAAATGGTAATGCATAATGGATGGGTTTGTTGGTTTGCGTCTTGTGTCTTCTGCTTGCAATGATGAGATTTGAGAAATAAAAATAGCAAGGATTTTCAGATGAGAAACAGTTCCTTATCATAGGATGTCATCACTCAATAGATTGTACAGATCAGTAAATTACCTTGATAAAGAAGAAGAAGAAGAGAAGAAGAGTTTGGATTTGATATCCCGCCTTTCACTCCCTTTAAGGAGTCTCAAAGCGGCTAACATTCTCCTCTCCCTTCCTCCCCCACAACAAACACTCTGTGAGGTGAGTGGGGCTGAGAGACTTCAAAGAAGTGTAACTGGCCCAAGGTCACCCAGCAGCTGCATGTGGAGGAGCGGAGACGCGAACCCGGTTTCCCAGATTAGGAGTCTACCGCTCTTAACCACTACACCACTACACCACACATAAAAAGATATGTGACTGTTCCATCAACTCAAATGCCCCAGTCCGGTTCTCCTATTTATTCTACTAGAAGGAGCAGATCCCTGCACATTTGGGGTCATGTCCCAGGATTTGTTTCTTTCAATGAATGAAATTTGGGGGTTGCAACATAGGAAGATACCTCAGTTGGGAGTGAGAGGGGCACCCTGTGTTCATTGGAGAAGACATCAGTGTGCTGGTGAGATGATTATCTCAACACTTTGTCTCTACAGTGTTAATTTTGCACTATTGCAAAAGTGCTTGCCATTACCAATGTGGGAGAATAAATAGTTTCTAAGAAAGAGCAGTAATTATGGAAATTATAACACATGAGTGCATGGATGGATAACTTTGTGATGAGTTCTTTGGAGGTCTTTAAGCAAAGGCTTGACAACCATATGTCAGGAGTGCTCTGATGGTGTTTCCTGCTTGGCAGGGGGTTGGACTCGATGGCCCTTGTGGTCTCTTCCAACTCTATGATTCTATGATTCTATGAGTTAAATTAGATTTTAAAACACTATTTCCAGAAAGAGAGAGAAAGTAATGTTGAATGGTTAATAACCAGCTCGAAAGATACCTTGAATATATAGGGAAATGTGTGTCCAGCCATGCTGCAGCATTATTTAGTAAATAAGTTTTTCATCACTTTCAAATCTTCCATTTTTACCAGCTGTCATATCACCTAGTAGGAAAGGCTCATCAATGCCATATTAAGATTCCATTAGTTAGCCCTGAGGACCCACTATTCTTGTAAAAGCTTCTATTGTACTCTCAAGTGCAATTCATATTCCATTTTTCTACCTAGAAAATCCTCTTTTCTATACAGTTTGCTTAACTCTATTTTCACAGTAGCACAGCTGGTTGATAGTTTAAAATAATAATAATACGTGTTTGAGTTAGTATTTTGAAAATGGATTTTATGCAATTGGTCTTTATAGGGCTGAGCCAAATGGCTCACAGTTCTTAAACAAGAATATTTCCATCAGTGTAATTTTTTTTTTAAAAAAACAAATGTCCTCCTTCAATGTTTCCCCCTGTAATACCAGAATATATGTACCAGTGCATCATGTCCCTCTCCTAAGGATGAAAGCATGCCAGTATTTGAATTACAGTTATCTTTTTTTTTGTCTATATTTGTGCTCTAATTGTCTTTGTTGAAAGGATGCCGCAAACTGAAAGCTGTTTCAATGTTGTTCATATTAAAAGGAATATGTAGCACGCCTCTCATCTTGTCACAGCCGAAAAAGCATTTCATCTTCAGTTTTGCAGCTAGCTTTCCTCCAGCTGGGAGATCACTATGTGCAGCCCCTCCGCATCACGTAATTATCCAAGCAGGCTAGGGAGATCCATCTGCAAGAGGGATTCTTCCACAGGTAACATATGGCTGCTTAGAGAGTCCCACCTGTGGTGCCTTCAACAACTGCTGACTGCCGCATAAAAGGCTTCCAATGAGCTAAGCGGCTTTAAGACTGTTCTCTCTTCTCTTGTCTTCCCCCTTCCTGTTTTCTGTTTTGATCCATCTTTGATTCAGTGCAATCTGTACACTACAGTACTGTCCATTTTTTTTTTAGAGTACTGCAAGGTTTTGGGAGTCAGAAACCTAAGTTTAGTGAGAATCAGCCATATAACCCTGCCACAAAACCCCCTGCTATTGTAATTGAACCTACAGCTATATTTTGACATTTACAGAGGTATCTAATCCATCCAACCCCTTTCACCCTCTGCACATCTCAGCCGCCCACCAACAGCTTTTGGTTGTCATAGGCCCCCATGGCACCAAGCCCATGGGGTTGGAATGGCAGGATCTGTCAGAGGAGGAGTCAAAGGAAGGTGGTGGAGATGGCTCAAGCAGTGACATGGCTAGGGACTGTGAGATGCCCTAGAAGGAGGAAACAACTGAGTCAGTCTCCACTCTGACTCCTGAAAGTGAGGTTCCCACAGTATTCAAGGAGCTGGCTGGCCAACACTGGAACTGGCTGGTTTAGAGGTACATGGCTGAACTCAAGTCCAAGGGCATACTGCTAGCAGTAGAGAAGAAAAATGTGTCAACATCTTTGTTTTCGTTTAGCCATGTATCCTATCCTCTATTGATGTTCCTTTTGTACTTTGTAAACTGTATACTGAGCTTATCAGGTACTGAACCCTGTAATCAAATTTTCAGGATTTCCTGAGCTGAGATTTCAGGCATTTCTTCGAAACATGGAAAACCAGACCTCTGCTGCCTGCTGAAAAATGTGGGTGGGCAGACAGCTCCAAACCAGTAAATTCTGGAGGTGGAGAGGAGCTCCTGAACTAGCCTTACTAGCATCACAAGATGGCATTGAGCCTGATGATCCTGTTTCCCCTTCCACAGTGGCTACTGTGAGCCACAGAACTGCACATGTTGTTCTACCTCTAAATGTCACAGCATTATCTTGAGCAAGGCAAAACTTTCTTACATATTTTAAATGGTGGTTTAGCTTACAGTTGGAAAGACTTCCTGTTGAATTAGCCCTTGCTTTGAAATGCACAGCACCACATTCTTGCTCAGTTCCATCATCATGCAAAAGCATCAGGACTTACAAATGATGAGTTGGCTGAATTTTCCCAATCCGGGAGATGGCCTTCCACAATTACACCAAACAAGCAAGCAAACCAATGAGTGAGCAGGGTGCAATATCCAGTTTACTAATGACTCATCTCTTCATTGGAAGTATCAGCAATCTGTCCTCCAAGCCCAGCTACGTGAGGACCTGAACCCCAGCCCAAGCAAGAAAGCACTCAACATCTATCTACTGGCCTGATCCTGAGCTTTTAGCTCACATTTGGCCATATGTAATGAGCACGCTGTCATCCCCTATTTTGTAATGAGATGGACCTCCATGTCCCAGGTGTCTTTTATGTCTAGAGGCATAGATTCAAAGGCAATGAGCACACTTTTCACAATGGTAGGTCTGCCTACTCTAACCCTCCAAGAAGTTGTGCCTGGGAGGTTTGACTCTCTCATTAAGTTGGAAGGAGCAGACTAAGGCTACAACTGACGCTGTGACCATTGATCAGCATGGCTGGAGAAAAGCAGCCCCATCCTAGAATAACGTAACTGGCAAACTCTGATCTAAACACAACAGCTTGCCTGTTCCTTTATTTGGGATGGAAATTCATCCTATGCTGCTAAAACAACATAACAATGGTGGGGGGGGGGAGTCAATTCCCTGCTGGAAATAATATTCATCAATATTCATTGTCACAGTAGTCAGTGGAAAATTCTGGTTCATTGAGCCAATTTTACTTTGTGGTATCATTTTGTTCTAGACTCTTTCTTCCTCTTGCATTTAGCCAACCATTTAGAAAGCATTCTAAACAAACACACGGGCTTCTTTTCCATCTCTGTTTTATAGGGGGAAAGCATATTAAGCCGTTTGCCTTGATGCTAATGGAGGAAGCGAAATTGTGCTGCCTTGGACGCTAGTGCCGAGATAATGAAATTCACCACGATCAAAATTCAGATTCCATCCACTTGCTTTGTCAGATTCAAAGACCTGTAAGTCAAGGGCAATTATTGCAAAGACAATGTCTCAGATGTAATGACTGGAGAAAATCCTCATCACTTTTTTATTCAGCTGCCTTTTTATCATTTATTTATTTAAGAATTGCACTTAATAGGAGCAAGCTTCACATACTGCAGCTCTGACTTAATACTGCAATTGGGGAACAAATTGCTCAGGGGTTGTCCTCTAATGTCATCCCCTATCTGCCGCATGACACCTTTCCATTGGACTTTGCTCATTGGGCTAGATTCAGCTAACCTGATACACTAGCAGAAGCCAGTGCAAGGATCTGCATTAGCACATTGCCACTTCCCCCTCTCCTTCCCCACCCTCCTACCCCAAATCCAAATCCAGAATAGGGGAGAGGAGAGAGGAGACTGTTCCATCAGGTAAGGATAATTGTTTGTGGTGATTGAGTGATCCGCTCAGCACTTTGTTCAATTCCTCATAGAGAAGAAAGAGATTGTGCACATGCAATCTATTGGGGTTGGGTTTGTCTTTTTGTATTTCCATATTATATTCTTATTTACTTATCTATTCTGCTTCAGTTATGCCTTGCTCAGACAGAAGAGTCCCCCAATGTATTTATCTCAACATGGTGTTCAGCATGCACTGCCTTAAGGCAGTCTACTGTACAAAGGTTTCAGTGAAAGACTGCTTAATTAGTTAGTGGCATTGTCCCAATTCATTTCCCTTGACTGTTCTCTCTCCCACTCACTTTCTCTGCAATATGTCTTCTAAAATGAATGCAAGGCACTCATTTGCACCTATCTTTCATTCTATCTGCACCCAACTTCAGGTCCAGAGTCTGGTAGCCTAGCAACATTTGTCCTCAGTATCTTCCTGATTAATTTAAGAAACCTGTGAACTATTGTATAGTATGATTATGCCTGGGAAAGCTGAAAGCATTAGTTTTCCAACAATATTTTCATGTTCATTATTATCGGTAGCAGCCGGTGTGGTGACACCAGCAGAGCTATAGCTTACCTGGACAGGGCTAGGGCCAGACCAGATAGTGACAAATAATGGCTGTGCAGAGACACTGGAGAAGCCAATCTGGTGCTCCCCCCAGTGTACAGCCCTGATCTTGCCACTGTCCTGTCCTACCTGAGTCCCATCCAGGAAAGCTATTGCAACACCACCATGAGAAAAAGGATTTGAGGACTCACCTCTCCTGCATTACATATATTTAGGTGCCAGGTGAAAATGTTTCTCTTCAACCAGGCCCTTGTTTGATTAATATTCTATGGTTTTTAAATAGGTTTGTGGGGGGGGTAATTGTTTTGTTTTTGTTTTATTATGTATTTTGTATTCATCCCCCCTCCCATTCTGATATTTGGATGTAGGGCAGCATACAAATTTAATCAATAATTATAATATTTTTCCTGATATCCAAAGCTTGAAATACACAAGAACAAGAAAGAAGCTGCCCCTCTGAAAACAAACAAACAAACAAACAAACAAGGAACATCCAGATGTGACAAATGAGAGATAGAGACAGGACAAGAATGCCCTATGATTCACAAATTCTTCATTACAATGAATTTATTTAGTGAGTGGATGACATGAGATAAAAAAGCAAAGAGCAAAATGGAATAAAAAGCCCAAATGCAGTCTAAGTACTCAGCTGGCTCAGAGCTTCCAGTTTGACATCTTAGGTTATAAATAATCGAGGGTCTTCATATTATCCCTGATGTAGAGCACAGGTATTCATGAATACTTAAAAATCCACTGACAACTAGTAAAGCACAAAAAGCAATTTACTATTGTTTTTAGCACCTTGGGGAGGAAAGAGATCAAAGAAAAGTTTTTCAGATCCTTAGAGGCCTGTCTATCTTTTCCTTTTTCTCTCTTTGCCTCAGTGTGATCCACCAAAGATTATAGTGGTTTTTTAAATCATTTTCCCAAAAAAACAAGCGTCTCTGACATCCCAACCAGTATATTCTGGGATCTCTTTGTGATTTGTTGGTTGGTTTATTGATTTTATGCAGAGAACCTGACAAAATGAATCATCATGTATTTACAGCTTCATGTTGGCTGCAGGAAAGGTTTCCTGCATGTAGGTACAGGATTTTACTGGCACAGTCAAACTTCATATATTTTATCCCCCTTAAAAGCCACAACTGTTCAAACCCTGATTCCTATTAACTCAATGGATGTTCGAATAGATTCAATGGAGTCAAAGGTTCTGACAGATCTTAATAATGTAATAGTCCATACTTAGTAATTTGTACCCAATTCAATGCATTCCAGTCCTATTTCCTGTTGGCCAGGTTTCATCTTCGTTTAGGAAAAAAGGGAAAATCCTTCTTCCACTTTTTCCATTCACAAGAGCGTCAGCAGTCAATGACTAGTCTGCCATCTTCCGCCCCCAGAAGTCCCACATTTACTAGGTGCTTTTAACTAAGATATATTTTTTCTTAAAGGCCATGGTGCCACTAGAATTCAATATGGCCCCAGATAATGTCAAAAAAGCAAGAATGCAACCTGGTAATTCAACACGTATGTGGGCAAAGATAGAACTGTGACACATTTTACTGCTACACACATAATTCCTTGCACACTGGTAAAATACCACATTAAAAGTAATAATTATATCCTACATGACCTCTGCAAACCAATAATGGCATTTGGGCATATGACCTCAGTGACTAGAAGTGTCATTCACCAGTTTTGGATCATAACACAGCTGTAGCTGTGGATAGCCAGACCAGGACAGCCTGACCAGGTTAGTCCATTCGCTGGCAACCACCAGATATATTTTTGTATTAGGACCTTGCTGCAAAGGGGAGTAAGAAATCTAAATAAATAAAATATGTACATTGGACATTCCACATGTCAGATTCAAACCCATGGAGAGTTGGTATATATGGTATGCATAATTCTGCCCTCATCACCACACAGCTTCCCTCCCCAGAAAATATATAAATTGGCACTGTTTATTTACATTAATGAAGTTAAGGAGGATTTGATCCCCAAATTGAGGAAATGTTCTGTTTCATTTCCAAGCTACACTGCAAATTTTAATGCAAATAGCATACCAGGTCCCATAATGACACCAAGTGAAACGTTCAATATGTATGTTATATACATTTGGAGCAGAAACGTATTAGGGCTCAGTAAACACAGATTTCATTCAGTAAAAACTGATCTCTTCTATCAGTAATTTCACTTCTGTTCAAAGGTAGATTATCTATTCACAATGGAAAAAAGGAGGATGAAAATCCACGAGTACACAGAATATGAAAAAATAAATAAAAACAAAAACAAAATGTGAAAACACTTAGAGCTTATAAATGACTTGGTAAGCTGCTTTTGGGAAATCTAAAAACAGATGTTCTTAAGTTAAATTCGAAGTAATCGTCAAGGTAAATGAGATATGTTAAATTATAAGTTTTGTGCTTAAGTACCTTTTAATTGTGGGTGATTGGTAGGGAAATTGGTCCCCCCCCCCCTTTTAAAATATTCTGAGTTAGAGCTTCTAGTTGTAAAGACACAGAGAGATTCCTAAGTATGGTGTAAGTGGTTTGAGCATACATTTTCTGTACTTCCTGCCTCACTCCTGCAAAAAAAATGCCTTGTAATACAGCGTGCCTTCACGAAACTTCCAAGTCTCTGAAATGTGCAGGAAGCCTGCATGAGTAGAGGAGATTCCCCACTTCAGATGTTTACCCTCCATGATTTGGAAAGAGACAGGAATGATGATGGGAGATGGAGCTAGCATGCTTGTCGCCATTGACCTCTCATGTGCTTACTCAACCACTTCTGCCACACTTTAGAATAGCCATCTTCATTTTAAGTAAGAGGTGTATCTGTGTATTCTTTGCCTATTGCTACCTCCCTGACTCGACATACAGAAATTTCACCAGATTGTTTCTCCTAATGGAATATTCTTGTTTGATTATTTTATGTACCTTATAAATGAAATGTGAAATAATATTTCTTCTTCTTTTCTTTTTCTGTGCATTGTTTTGACTGTGAGTTTCTTGAGTTGCCCTTCTGCATCCTCCACAATGAAAATGAACAGGTCTTTCATGCTCATGATGGCCTAATTAATCAGAATTTTATATGGGGTTTTTGGGTAGGCATATGTAAAGTATATTAAAAGTAGTAAGTATGGTTATAACAGATGATAGCTGTTTTGTTCCATTCTAAGGCAGCAGGCTGTGTTCGTAAATACTGAATATTGAGCAGATGTTAGGATAGTAAATCCAAATAAATGCAATTGTTATCGTTTCCATCTTGGAATGAATTCAACCGATTCTGCAGAGAAATAAAATCAAATGGCAAGCCACACACCTGTTTCAGCAACTCTTCTTTCCTGCAGGTTTTTGGTCAGGCAAGATCAGGATACCATTATAAAACAAAAAACGGTGCTGGATAATTGTTTAGCAGTAAATAAAAACAAAACAAAGCTTATCTCTTGAACACAGGTGCCCCAATGCAGCAAAGAAAGAACATGTGTAAAAGCAGGTTTGTGAGGGCACAACTGCTGCGTCTGTTTATAGAAATATAGGAAGCTGCTGTAAACCAAGTCAGTTCATTGGTCTACCTGGCTGAGCAGACCAATGCATTGAGTGGCACCTTCCAAGGTTTCAGAGAGGAATGTTCATCAGCCTTACCTGGACATGTCAGGGATTGAATTTGGGACCATCTGCATGCAGAGCACGTGCTTTATCATCCAGCTGCCTGCCAAGGAGCCAATAAACAACCCCACTCATGCCTCTCTGGACCTAAATGCATACATAGACCAGTCGAGCTGAAAGCCATACCCCCAATATCCATCCCACATCAGTGATCCTGCAGGATACCATGTTTGATAGTATCAAAAGTATCAGAGATTTTAAGAAGTAGCAGTGTCACCCTCTTCCTTTCCCTCTCCCATGGGCCTGGTTCAGAAGCTCCAGCTGGTACAAAATGCTGCCACCAGACTTTTGGTGCAGACAGATACCATCTTTTGGTATTAGTGGGCATTACCAGATGATAGCTGAGGAAGAAGCAGTAGAAGCAGCACAGAGCTCCCATTTCCAGTAGCAACAGCACTCCATATCTCCCACAATGTCTAGTTCTATCCTTTGGTAGTCAATGCCTGATAACCAAGGGCTCCCAGCATCTCCTCTGTGTATGTGAAGTTCAGAAGAGGGCAATATGGAATGCATTTTACAGCCTGTTTTACAAGTTCTCCCAACTAAATATTCTTTTTGCTTCAAGAGATAAATATAAGAGAACAAAAAGCAGCCCTGGCATAAATGTTACATCAGAGGCAATTCGTGCCACAAATGAAAAGTAAACACATGCTGCAAAATATTAGCAGTGATCAAGAGACAAAAGGCAAAGGAACTGGAGGAGAAGCCATGGATGTTCCTCTACCTGTCATGTGAATTAAAGGCTCTGTCTGAAACAGGAACACCTCTTTGACAACAGGCAAGGACAGCCTGACACACAGGCTCCTCTTCAGGCTTTGATAAGCCAATCTCTCCCTGGGATCTGAATGAGAAACAAAGGATAGCCCGCAGTGCAAGCTCCCTTCACCTTTGACATTTTGCTGAACACAAAACGAAAACAAGCAGAGTCGAGTGCTCTTGTTGATGCTCTTTCTGTTTTTTATGCAGCACTCATACAAATCTTATCTAGAAATAGCATCCTACATCTTGGATTCTGAAGTACTTATCCATTCACATAAAGGAGGCCTCCTTCTAAACCCTGCTTTCAGCCTCTTGGAGTATATCCTTGATGTCAAGAAAACACATTTCTGCACATTATTTTTTTTTAGTTTTCCCCCTCAACTCCAGAGGTTTCCAGAACTGGTCACAAAGGTTAACATAGTTTATTGTCATGGGATGGCTGGGTGAGCCCATGGCACTTAGACTTGCTCTCCCATTTTCTACTCAGCAGGCCTAGGATATCTGTATTGTGCATATGCCCTACTCACTGGCAGTTCCAGACCAATTAAGCCTCCTGCCACACTCACTGATTGGCTTCCCTGAAATATGGAAAAGAATCATGGAAATGAGCCCTAAACCTGTGCTATATTTTGCTATATTTCCAGAAACAGCATTTACTTTATGTGAACGCTCAGGTATAATAAAGACATTAACAGATAGAAGAACGTCAGGAAACTGAAATGCCACATCAATGCAGCCTTTGAGAGGCACAAGGTGCTGCAGATAGAAGGGGGGGGAATCTCAGTTCTATTAATGTGAATCATGAAACATGAATGCTAAGATCTAAGCCTGTTGTGAGGTGCACCAGTGATATAATTAGGGTAGTACTGGCAGGGGTGGGGATTCAAAGCACAGAATAAAAATGTGTGCTGATTATAGGTTTCATCATGCTTATTCCCACCCACCCCATGCTATGTTTATTTATTTTCATTTTTTACATTTTCCGTGGATTTTACCCTCCTCAGAAAAGGCACTATGTCTAACACCTTTCGCTGCTCTGTAAGTACAAGTTGTAAATCAAAGTCGCATTGCTCTCTTTAAAATGCATTACGAATGCATACAGGTGCAGAGGGGGGAGGGAAATTACAGGATATCATCGTTTTGACATCTAATTTTCTGTCCTCTGTGTAAAACTGAATGGGAAATGTCTCAATCTGCCTTGAAAGGTTACCATGTGACAATGTAATTCCATTACCATCCCCGGATCCCTTTTCTTGATGTCACCAGGTGAAGCAGCAAATTGAGTTAAAGCAAAGGACTCGCAGCACTAGTATAAAAACAAACAAACCAACCAACAACCCTGAGAATCTTGACGACGTGTTGCTCCACAAATAAAAATTAAAGATGTTAATGTACATTGTCAAGGTCAAAATGGACGAGGACATGAGGATAATCTGACTCTCTGTGAAGCTAGGATAATCAGATGAGGATCACGCTGTTCTTCAAGGACTCTGTGATGAAAAGTAAAGCCAAGTGTCAGTGACAGAGGAGAAAGGAAAAGGAAATGATATGCATTAGATTACATGGGCATTCTGTTTTCTCAGAAATAAATACTATCTTTATTCCCACCTAGAATGTGAGATGTTGGGAGATTTCTTTTATCCTTTATATTTTAACAAGGTGTTCATGCCTTGTTGGTGCAAACTAGGAATGCTAAAAATGCTTGAGGGGCTTTGATTTTGTGTGTGTGTGTGTGTGTGTGTGTGTATGTGTGTGTGTGTGCATGCATGAATTCTGCTATTTCCTCATCTGCTCCTGTTGAACTTAAGGGTAGATCAGAACTTAGTTCACTAATAGTGTTGTGTGTTGTTAGGCAGTTTAAACACACCAGAATTCAAATTTAGAGATGTGTATTGAAATAAATTCCATATTTAAATATGCAATATATATTTTTGAGGCTTCTTCTTTTTTAAATGACAGGTTAATGCATAAATCAAACATCAGTAGACATAAGTGAAAGTGATACCAAGGGGATACCTGTTTGGCACTATTATACAACAGCAACCAATAGACAATGAGTGAACTCCATTCTTCCCTCTCAGCTTCCTTTTGGACACAGGAACACAGGATTACTCCAGGTAAACGTGGAAAGCTCAACAATTTTGGGGTCTTTTTTAAAAAAAACTTCAAGCAGACAAATGTGGGAAACTAGCAGACAAATGTGGGAAACTTCTGTCACGGCAACTGAAAAAGAGGCAAAAATTGAACACTGTGACAAGTTTAGAAATGGATGGAAAGACTATCCACAAACCTAATGAGATAAGTAATTGTTTTCAAAGTTTCTTCAGGAAATTATATGCACAAGGGCCAGTTAACGAACAAGAAATAGAAGAATTTATTAAAAAATACGGACTACCAAAAATTTCAGAACAAAGTAATGAGAAAATAACAGAGCAAGAAATAGAGGGTGCTATTCAGAACATGCAACTGGGAAAATCACCAGGACCAGATGGTTTGACCGCTAGATACTACAAAGCGCTGAAGGAATGGTTAATACAACCACTGAAGGAAGTCTGTAATGAAATTATGGAGGGGAAAAAGGCACCTGAATCGTTGAAAGAGGCTTTTATCTCACTTATACCGAAAACTGAGACTGAAAAGAACCAGGTCAGAAACTACCGCCCTATATCATTACTTAATGTGAATTATAAAATCTTTGCAGACATTTTGGCAAAAAGATTGAAGAGAGTGTTGCTAGGGGAGATTCATAAGGACCAAACTGGCTTTCTCCCAGGGAGACATATGTCAGACAATGTGAGGAACATTATAGACATTTTGGAATTGTTAGAAGTGGACATTAACAGGAAGGCTGTTTTAATATTTGTGGATGCGGAGAAAGCCTTTGATAACATCTGTTGGAGCTTTATGAAGAAAAATCTCCAAGGGATGAGGGTAGGCCAAGGTTTTGAAAACGGTATAGGTGCAATATATTCTAAACAAAAAGCAAAGTTAATTGTAAATAATGTGGTAACGGAAGAAATACCTATAGAAAAAGGTACACGACAGGGATGCCCAATATCCCCTTTACTTTTTATATCAGTCCTGGAGGTTTTGTTAAACATGATCAGAAGGGACCAGTTGGTTAAAGGAGTTCAGGTCGGAGTCAGACACTACAAGCTAAGGGCATTTGCAGATGACCTAGTATTGACCTTGCAACAGCCAGACACTAGTACTAAAAGAGTATTAGAACTAATTGAGATATTTGGTCAAGTAGCAGGATTTAAACTGAATAAACAGAAAACGAAAGTGCTGGAGAAAAATCTAACAGTGGATGAAAGAGAGAGATTTCAGAGTGAAACAGGTCTGGTGATAACGAAAAAAGTGAAGTACCTGGGGGTAAACCTAACATCTAAGAATGTTAACTTATTTAAGGATAATTATGAAAAATGTTGGACAGAAGTAAAGAAAGATCTAGAAATATGGTCAAGGTTGAGGCTATCCTTGTTAGGCCGAATTGCTGTTATCAAGATGAATGTATTGCCTAGAATGTTATTTTTATTTCAGACACTGCAGATTTTGGACAAGATGGACTGTTTCAAGAAGTGGCAGAAAGACATATCTAAATTTATCTGGCAGGGCAAAAAGCCCAGAATAAAATTTAAGATTTTAACTGATGCAAAAGATAGAGGGGGCTTTGCCCTGCCGGACTTAAGACTCTACTATGAATCGGCAGCTTTTTGCTGGTTGAAACACTGGCTACTTCTTGAGAACACAGACATTTTGGATTTGGAAGGGTATGATAATAGCTTTGGTTGGCACGCATACTTATGGTACGACAAGGCAAAAGTGTATAAGGGCTTTAAAAATCATATTGTTAGGAAAGCACTATACAACGTTTGGATGCGGTATAAAGATTTACTGGAAAGTAAAACTCCCAGGTGGTTGTCACCAATGGAAGCTAAGGAGGTGAAAAAACTCAATATGGAGTCTAAATGGCCAAAATATTGTGAAATTTTAGAACAAGATGGTGAAAAGGTTAAACTACAGAGTTATGAGAAATTAAAGTCCAAAGTACGAGATTGGTTGCATTACCATCAGATAAATGAGACATTTAAACAGGACAGGAAAATAGGATTTCAGAAGGAGAGGTCAAAGTTAGAAACAGAATTGTTAGAACCCAATACTAAGAATCTGTCAAGAATTTATAACTTGCTGTTGAAATGGAATACACAGGATGAAACGGTGAAATCAGCTATGATTAAATGGGCACAAGATATCGGTCATGACATGACCCCAGTCAAGCTTGCAAAAATTTATCATTTGCCCAATAACAAATGTTGGAAATGTAATGAGACTGAAGGTACCTTTTACCACCTTTGGTGGACCTGCCCGAAGATTAAAGCCTTTTGGGAAATGATCTATAATGAAATTAAGAAAGTCCTTAAGTGGACCTTTCCTAAGAAACCTGAGGCTTTTCTCCTGGGCATGGTTGGCCAATTGGTGTTAAAGAAGGATAGGACTTTTTTATGTACGCCACCACAGCAGCAAGAATCCTTTTGGCAAAGTATTGGAAGACGCAAGAACTACCTACTCTGGAAGAATGGCAGACAAAGGTGATCAACTTCATGGGACTGGCAGAGATGACCGGCAGAATCCGTGACCAGGGGAAAGAGACAGTGGAAGAGGATTGGAAGAAATTTAAAACATATCTCAAAAATTGTTGTAAAGTTGAGGAGTGTTAAGATGTCAAGGAATAAAAAATAGAGAATTACAGCTGTAACTAATAAATTAAACAAAATTTAATGAAAGGGAATTAAATAGTTAATTGACTGGAGGAGTTGCTAAATAAATGTAAAATAAGGATGCAGCGAAAGGGAGGTATGGGGAAGTCAGGGGAAAGAAGGTGCACGAAAATAAGATTATGAAATTATACATGTTTAAATGTTTTGTATGGTTTTGTTTTGTGCTTTGTTTGTTTTTATTATGTGTTTGGAAAATGAATAAAAATTATTTAAAAAATAAATAAAAAAAAACTTCAGTAACTTTTGGCGTGTCCTGGTTTTTACTTTTTGAAATATGGCAGCCCTATGATATTTTATAGGTTGTAGTGCTATGAGTAGAATTTCCCCCAGATGGTCTAAGTGATCTTACAGGTTTGTACAGGTGGTCTTTCATGTAACCTAGTCCTGAGTTGATCAAGGTTTTATGTGTCAACAAGACTATGAATTCGGTTTGAAAGCAGATTGGCAGCCCCCACAGTGTAATGTGTGTGCATACAAATGCTCCACTTACCAACCTGACTGCAGGATTCTGACCGGCCTTGTGTCTTTACTGACTTTAGGTAAAGGTAAAGGGACCCTTGACCGTTAAGTCCAGTCGCAGACGACTCTGGGGTTGTGGTGCTCATCTCGCTTTACTGGCCGAGGGAGCCAGCATACAGCTTCCGGGTCATGTGGCCAGCATGACTAAGCCGCTTCTGGCAAACCAAAGCAGCACACGGAAACGCCATTTACCTTCCCGCTGGAGCAGTACCTATTTATCTACTTGCACTTTGACATGCTTTTGAACTGCTAGGTTGGCAGGAGCAGGGACAGAGCAATGGGAGCTCACCCCGTCGTGAACTGCTAGGTTGGCAGGAGCAGGGACTGAGCAATGGGAGCTCAAACCACCGACCTTTTGGACTTCCGGGATAGCGCGAACGGCTAATGGCGGATTCCCTCCGAGCTCCGGAGGGAATCGGCTCTGCTGAGGACGGGTCTTGCCGTGCCGGCGACACGGGGACCCTCAGAAACCGCAGGCGCGGAAGCCTGCGGACTTGGTGACTCAGTGGGCACCTTAAGCGCCCTCCCCGACCCCCGAAGAGCCTTTTTAAAGGCTACGAAGAGGACCGGAGAGTGGCGTGGTGCTGAGAGTAGATCGCTACCTCAGCGGAGCGAAGCCACGAGCCATGGCCGGAGAGCGCTGTCTTCCTTCCTGAAATTTGGACTGAAACAAAGAACCCGTGAGTAAAATGAAATTTCGACACTAAAATTTTACCATTGATTGGAGTACGATCGGGGGATGTGTTAAAAGGAAGTCCACACTCCCCCCCCCCCCCACAAAAAGATTTAAAGCAAGGAGAGGAGCACTAAGGTGGAAAGACTTTTGTGCTTAGCCAGACAACTTGCACGAATTGGACTAAAAAGTTATTGTGCTGGAGAGGAGAGAGGAATTTTAGAAGCTTTTGTGTAATCCCCCCCCCTTTTTGGACCCGGGAGTGCCCTGCGTGTGAGCCCGAGGAAAAAGAGCAAAAAGTTTGACAGCTGTCAAAAGAGCTGTCAAATGGGCGGTTAAAGTCTGGAACTGTGATATTTAATATTTTTTCTGGATTAAAGGTGGTACATTGAAACTGAACTGATTGGAAACAAAGTAATTTTGAACAACAAAGTAACGGATTGTTGGAAAAGAACTATTGGACTGGTAATCCCCCTGGAGGGAACAAAAGATACTGCAATGGCTGCAGAAGGAAAATTACTGGCAGAGATAGAAAGGATGTTCTTTCTCGTGGGAATCTTACAAGAGCAGAGTGCGGATATGAACAAACAACTTGTGACCCTGAACTTTAAACTGAGCAACTCTGCTGATGACACAAAGGGGGTGGAAAAAAACCCGGCAGCTGAAACAGAAGAGACAGCTTTGGAAATGGGGGGAAAAGAAGAAGAAGAAGGAGAGGAAGTTCAGATGGAAAGTATTAATCAAAAGCCTGCAGCTTCAGGAAACAAAGGAATTAAAGAAGATGACCAGTGGATTATAAATCTGCAAAAGGAGAGAAAGACAAAGGAAGAAGCCCCTGGAATATCTGAAATACTGGAATACAAAAGAACAAACAAGCATGATTGGGACTGCTTCTTTAAGTTTGAGTATGGGAGACTGGCAGATCCTTAGCAGCAATTGCTACTGACTGATTTGGTGGAAGGAAAGAATAGGGAGCTTGGGACACAACCTCTTCGAGAATTGAAGGCCAACAAGCAACAAAACCGACGGAGAGAGACTAACTGGGGCCTAAGAGCCTCGGATGTGAGAAATCCGGGCTGAAACTGTCTTTTTAGGATATTGATTTGGGAAGGGACAGAAACCGGGTCAGGGAGGGAGGGGGAGAGTAGAATAGTAAAAACTTATGATTTATGATTTTTCAATTTGGATATGTTTTTGTTTAATATAAAAAGGGAGGAATTCGTGGGAGAGAATTTAGGTCGACCTTAGAGAAAGGAGCTAATGTGTAAAAATTGGATAAGTAAAATTGAGCCTAATAAAAAGTGTTAAATATTAAGAACAGATAATAATAATATAATAGAGAGAAGAGGAAATAACTTGCTGAATTAATTATTGAAATTGGGATGTGGGAAGGGGAGATGTGGGGAAGTCAATGAAAGAGGGTAAAGAAAGTAAGAGATGAAATTATATATGTTTTGTTTTGTATTTGTGTGTGTGTTTGTCTATAAAAATGTGAAACTCAATAAAAATTTTATAAAAAAAAAACAAACCACCGACCTTTTGTTCGGCAAGCCCAAGAGGCTCAGTGGTTTAGACCACAGCACCACTTTACTGACTTTACTCAGTGCCCATTGCAGACCTTCCTTTTTCAACAAATAATTCAAAATGAGGCTCTTATTCTAGTCTGTATCTGTACTGAATTGGAAAAAAGGTTTAGATGTGTTTTTATTTTTGGTGTTTTTATTGGGGGTGTATGGAGTGCTAGGGGAGAGATGGTACCTCTGGTGAGGGACACGCTGTGCTCCTTCTGGGGTAGCTTGTCCACCTTTTGACCCCACTCTACACTCAGCTCTCACCTGTGGCTCCTAGATGCTGTCAGGGAGGGTGGGGAAAGGTTCAGGAGTAAACCCTACAAAAATCCAGTGTGGAGTCCCTTAAATGGTTGGATAGCATTTTGTGTGCTTCCTTCTGGCAACTCCTGCAGCCCAGCTGGGGCCAAATGTATTGCTCTGCTTTCCTTTGGACCACATGAGCAAGGCCAAGAGGGAAGTCTTCTCATCTGGGCAGCCCTGGACCTCCATACACACTGCCCAGGCTTGCGTCCTGGAGAGCTCACTTCAATGATGCTAACACAGCAAAAACAAGGGAGGAGGCAGCAGTTACGAAATCCTGGTTTCAGCCACAGCAGGTGCTGTGATTCTCCAATGGTTTTACTTCAAGCACTAGGTAACTTAATCATATTAGGCTTTGTGGAGAATTGAAATCTGCTCACAAGCAGAGCTCCAGTTTTACCTGTACAGTGGTACCTCAGGCTAAGAACTTAATTCATTCTGGAGATCCGTTCTTAACCTGAAACTATTCAGGTACAACTTTAGCTAATGGGGCCTCCCACTGCCACTGCACCACCACGGCGTGATTTCTGTTCTCATCCTGAAGCAAAGTTCTTAACCAGAGTTACTATTTCTGGGTTAGTGGAGTCTGTAACCTGAAGTGTCTGTAACCTGAAGCATCTGTAACCCGAGGAACCACTGTATATCATCCTTGTATGCATGACAGAAGTAGGCAGAGCATGAAAGATGCAAGGCAGAGAATTCAAATTAAACAGAATGAAATTTGTATAAGAAAATCAGGCTCTTAAAAGAAAAGGGGGGAAATAGCAAAAAGTATACCTTCTCAAAAATATATGATTTTTAATTTAGTGATTATTGTATGTATTAATTTTAGGTGAAATCCTGAGTTTTTTAAATAATCAAACTAAAACAAATAAGCTATATTATTTTCATTAGAAACAACAACCAACTGCGGATTCATTGATTGTCATGTTGGGTCATCATCATTACTTAATGATGCATCATTGTAACAACCGTAACTTGATAAAATATATGGCACAAAGCAGTGTTCATTTAATCAACAGACAATGCACTGCTATCCATGCCTTACTACCAAAGAAAGATTAATCAGCCAACAAAACATACTTTGAAACTGCACGGCTAGTAAAAGCAATGCATATTTAATGCGGAGATGAAAGGGTGGTGCACAACGCTGACAATTCACTCTCCTGACCTTCCTTTTAGAAAACATCAGAGCTTTACTTTTTGACAGTGTCCTTGGGATTACTGGGAAGTTATTGCTGAAGCTGTAAGTGT